>NW_026527002.1:52594984-53794984 GCF_024362965.1 Panthera pardus
CTGTGCTGACAGCTCACAGAGCCTGGAGCCTGCTTCAGATTCTGTGTCTCCCCCTCTCTCTCTGTCCCTCCCATGCTCATGCTCTATCTCTGTCTCTTGATAATAAACATTAAAAAAAAGAAATCTAGCTTTCTTAAAATGAAGCATTCTAGAAATTGACATCAGGGTCATGTCAGAATTGAGAAATAGACCTTTTTTAGGAATTCAGATTAAGCTTCAGTATCTATAGTATTGCAGTATTGTTTATTACAAACATTTCAAATGATGACTCAGAGGCATGATGCAGAACCTAATGAAGTAATTTTGCTTAGTATCCGATTTAGAAAGCTAAGCATCTTATAATTGGAGTCCATAGTTGTCAACAAGAATTTCTATTTAAGTACCTAGTAGATGCCAGATGCATTACAGATGTGTTTGTCATGGCTCTTGCGGTATGAATGGTCCTTAGAGGTCCCTCCACACTCAGTACAGTCACCAACTTTACAACACTCTTAAGAAATACCCTTTGTTAATAAAAAGAGAAATACCTGTTGTTGTTAGAAAAAGGCAATTTCCAGCGATTTAGATTTTCAAGAAAGAGGCTCTTTCATTAATGCGTAATTTCCTAAACACAGCTGGAATCTTCCTAGGAGCTTCCTTCATTTTTTTTTTTCCTAACTCCAAAAGTTAGGATACATCACATCATTTTTCCACATAACAGGCCACAAGTCGTGGAAAGGAGTGATCTTGTCCCTGCCTCTTTCTTCTCCTCTCTAGGTCCAGGCTCTGCCATGTCTTCCAAACTTTCCCTCAGAATTCAACAAGAGGATTACTTGAAGCTTGCCAAAGCTTTTACAATAGTTATTATTCTCTGGAGTCTCTTTCAAATCAAAATCATGTTGATCACCCATAGCGGCTGCAAAGGACTAATTTTTATTTCTGCATAAGGGAACAATTACATTGCACCAAATTCATAATTTTGGACAACTTTCAAGGGAGAACTTCCCAGCCCTAGATCAATTTACAGAGTAGTATTATTTAAAGGAGAGACAAAGAAATCATTCATGATTGACAGGATTCAGTCAAGAATCACCTCAGCCACTGTATGACTTACTGATGACCAGAAGTTGCACAAACAGCTTCCCCTAACTCCACAATAAACCAACCCCAACCCACTAATCATGCTCCTGGGAACCACATCTGTCCACTATCAAACAATACTGGAGTTTTAAAATTACTTAGTCACCTAATTTTAACAAAGTTTCTCTACTATACTCACCTGAAGGAAGGACAGTGACCACAGGTATCTTTCACCAGTAGAATGCTATGGATACAACAGCCCTAATTTCACTCAAAGAATTACAGATTCCAGATCCTTAAATAGAAAATTTTAAGGTAATTTTCTCAATTTACCCAACATACAGCTGTTCTCTGCCACTTCTTATCTACTTAGGAGAGCCCAGAACACCCAAGAGTTCCTCACAACTTCCCTATGAACCTGACCCTTAAACACACATACATAAACACTTCCAAAGACAAAGAACCTCTAAAAAACAAGACTCAAGCATCAAAAATTAGAATTTTTCAGAAGTATTCTTCTACCTACAAGAACGACCTCGAATGCATGACAAGTTAAAGATCAGAATTGCCTTAGTTTACATTAAGGATGGTAATCTTGGAGCCCCAGGTGCAGTTCTCAATCCACTGGGCTGCCAAAGGTTTTTCATTCAGTGCAGAGTCTCCAAAGACCAATGATGGTAGTGGAAGAGAGCACCAAATACCATAGTTACCCCCCAAAAAGACTAAGGAGGGGTCATAGTTACCCCAAAAGTCTCTGGTGGGGGAGGTACAACGGGCACAGGATCTATCACTTTGGGGATATTAACCCCACTATGACTCAACTAAACTGAAACCTGGTCTTGGAAAAAAAAAGGTGTGATAAATATGCAAAGTCATAATGCTGATCTAGCAAATCCCTCAACATTAAAAGCCAGCTTTTATCTACAAGGAGGTATTAGAACACAGCATGTAAGGTGAACAATGAGGGGCCAGAGGATTTTTAGATCCTGTCAGACTTTATTACATGAAGAAAGAGAACCTTTAACAAAACATTGGATTTTCAAAATAAAGATTGGACAATTTTCAGTATTCTCAAAAAGCAAAATTGTGAGATTCATTAAAAGCCATGTATGTTCTCCATAAAGATTCAAGATTTTGGCAGACAATTAATTGGCAAGTGTTTATTTGGAGTTGGTTTTGGACAACTCCAAATTTTACCAGTTACTTGAATTTTCAGGCATGCACTCTATGGAAAACATTATTCTAAAACTCATGTTTTTAAAGTGACTGTAGAAGCTGGAAACCACCTCTAAGTTGACACCATCTTTGTCTCACAGATCTTAAAACTAGGAGGTTGATTACGTTTGCCTTTTGGTGAGGTCTTATCAAAAAGGATTAGGGACCACAAACCAGAAATGCTCCAGTAAAGCTGAACCCTCTATTCCTTTTTCCCCCGCTCCCTTTCTGTATGAATATCAAGATGATCACTAGCATCAATCTTACTGGAGAAAGCACAGCAGTTTTCCCACCTGAGCCTGCAGGACGAAGCAAGTAAGCACACATCCTACCGAACTTCAGAGAACAAAGCACAGGAAAAGAATGCAAAGTGTGCCCTCTATCGATCAGTGAGTTTTAACCGCTGAGTGGCTGGTCGGCAAGTTGTATCCAGCAATAGGGGAGACACTAAAGCCACCGTCGTAGAAAAATATAAAATCCACTGAGCCAGCAAACACCTAACAGAAGCCCACTTGACCTCAATGGAAGTGTGTTTGCCTGGTTTTGACCAATCTGTGAGCCAGCAGCAGGATATGTAAGAATCACTTCAATGCCAGCCTATGTCATCAGCTAGAAAATTGCAAGAGCAATTTCTAAAAACTCTATATTACCATTTTATTAATGAAGTAAAATTAGACCATGTGAGAAGAGGGTTTTAACAAAACCTCTTATTCTGTGTATTTCACACTTCCACAAACTTTTTAGAAGAATGGACAGAATTAAACATCCATTCTCTTTGAGTAAGGGATCATTAGCCAAGTAATTTATGGAGATAAATCTTGAGATAGTGCCTCTGATGTGCCTTCATATTGTGAAATATACATATGGCAAATGACTGGAAACCCATACCTGGAAAATAAAATTTTAGACAAAGGTATATATCAATTTGAAACAACCACTTAGCATCATGTTAATTAAGAAGGTCTACCTTTTATTACTTTAACCAATGCTTCTTTAACCTATTGAAGGAAACAGATCAACCATGGCCACATTGAGACTCCAGTGAAAGCTTTAGCTCCTCTCTACACCCTAAAAAGAAAGGTTTTGCTCCTAATTTTCAGGGGACTCACAAAAACCCCAGTCCCATCTCTTGACCCCAAGTTAGGAAAGCCTGCTCAAAAGAAGTGTGCTAAGTATTTGGGTGCCTGGGTGGCTCAGTCAGTTAAGCATCCCACTTCATCCCAGGTCATGATCTCACAGTTCATGGGTTTGAGCCCCATGTCAGGCTCTGTGCTGACAGCTCAGAGCCTGGAGCCTGATTCAGATTCTGTGTCTCCCTCTCTCTGTGCCCCTCACCAGCTCATGTTCTGTCTCTGACTCAAAAATAAACATTAAAAATAATAATAAAGAGAGGTGCTAAGTAAGCTAAACTCTCTAAATGCTCTTAACAGCCTTCAAGCGATGAAAATTGAAAAGTTTTAAATACATTTTAAAGGTCTTCTCCAAGCAACTAGATGAGAAGGAAAACTACCTGTAATTACTCTACATTTTAAGAGTAAAATATTTAATAGTCTTTCTCTAACCTTGGTTGGCTATTCTGATTATGATGGTTTAACATATATGTGAGTACACATAAAATACATGAATACATCTACAAATACACACACTGACACACCCATCTGCATGGGCACACACCTACAGACACACATATTTATTCTGGCTACTGGAGTACAAGACATAACAGGGTTCCAAAAATACACATACAAAAAACAAAGTATAATAAAAACACATTTAGCACCACAAGTATGAAAAAAAAGATTTTTTAAAATCAGATCACACTTATGGTCCTACACTTCAGTTAACTCACCTATCCAGCCTTCAGTTACTTAATATTAGTTACTTTATTTGCAGAATTAGGAATTGTAGGAAGTTCTGAGGCTTCATAAAAGTCTGTAGTTCAAAAGACTTTTGAATGGGTTCAAAGGTGATTTTTTTAAAATAGTGTTTATGTCGGACATGTATTGTGTACAGAAGAGCCACGAATTCAGGAGGACTCAATTCTAGTTCTCTCTTCCACTTAACCATTAGTTTTTAAAATCACATTTCAGTAAGCAGTTTACTTTCCAGTTATGCTAAACTGATCTCACCTGCTCCAAATAGTGAATGGTCAATGCTCTCCTGGAAGGCATTATGCAAAAACAACCTATGGGGTCTATTGACACCTACAAATGAACTTGTTCTCTCTCTCTCCACCCCCCCCTCCACACACACACACACCTGTGTCTCTCATAGGCGTGTCTACATGGGTTGATTATACTCAAGTCAGAAGACAAGAATGCGGATTGAATGTTTTTCCTGCACTTTGTAGGTTATTAATAGAATTGCCTTTTAGGAAAAGAAATACTGCTTTCTTTTATTTTCCCCTAAATGATTATTCATATGGGAAAAGTGTTTTGGGATGAACAATTATTGGTTGACCCTCAATCTAGAAAAAAATCTTTTAAAATACGTATATTATTCTCACTCCAGGATTTCCCCTTCACTGGCCCAAACTCCTCTGCCACGTGGGATATCTATCATTCGAATAATAAACAGGTATACAGATATACAAACAGACACTAGTGTGCTCTATGAAATTTGAAGATTATCAGAAGAGACTTCAGAGTGAGGGCTGGACTGGGGAGGCTTTTATGTATCAACGTTTTTTTGTCTTTAAATGAAGAACAGCAAATAATGAGATTATGCCTATTATCTAATGATTCATTCAAACTTCAACTATGTGCAAATAACTTAGTTTTTTTTAAAAACTTCAAGTTACCAAAATTATTTCAAGGGCAGACAAAATCTTTTAGTCAAGGACTTTTTGTTCAGCCACAGCTTGTGGAGAAGCACTCTGTTAAGGCCTGCTTTGGGCATATGGAGATGAATCTCCCCAAGCTCCTCCCTAGAGGAGTTTGAAATGTGGTTAGGGTAAGACATTTTGCCTAAGGAGTAATAAAAGCATGCTTTAAGAGGAGCACAGAAAGCCAAGAAAGCTAGGAGGGAATAAGATTCTGACTTCAGAAAAAGGGCAGAAAATTCCAGTGGGCTTCATAGAGGCAGTGACTTCAGCTGGGCACCACCAGATGCTCAACAACTTAAAAACCTCAAAACACATAGTATGCTTGGAAATGGAGTAATCTGGGAAAGCTTAAGCTTGTGGCACTTCCAGGGTGGTGGAAAGTTGGAAACGGGCTGTGGTTAAATGGTGAGGAAAGCCTTGAATGCAGTGTGAAAGAGGCTGGCACTTGCTCTGCTGTCAGTATGGAGACCTCGATGTTTGGGGGTTTATTAACAGAAATAACATGATCAGATCTGTGGTTGAGAAAAATTCAACATGGCAGCCTCATGAAGGATGGAGTGAAGTAGTAGATGCTGGGAGATAAGGAGTCCTCAAGGGTGTGAGCTAGGAAGTATCTTTGGGAATAGAAAGGATGGGGTAGATATAAACATTTCTGAGGTACATGCACTAGACCCAATGAACTGATATAAGAGGCACTAGGGAGGGCAAAGACTGCAGTGAGGCTTCCAGCCTTGACACACAAACCTCATGAACAGAATAAGAAACACAGGCAGAGAAAACATTTGGGAGAGGGCACAGAAGAGGAGAGGAGTTGTCGAGCTTGTGTGTGCATGGAACGGCCTATCTATCCATACATGAGGGTGCATGGATTATCTATCCATATGGCAGTAGTCGGGAAGTGAGAGGGGAATATACTCTGAAGTAAAGAATATTTATATTTGTTTTTAAGTCAGAGCTGGAGTTGAAGGACTTGACATAGAAATAACAGTTGAAGATACAGGGATGGATAAAATCCCCTCAAGGGAAAGAATAAAGGAAAATAAACACTGGTGTACACCTACTCTGAATGAGGGGACCAAAGAAGAGAAGTGGGTAAAATACAGGAGGCAAAACTAGAGTGTGAAGTCACTGGTCAAAGGAAGAGCCCTTCTTTGGAAAGGAGGGATTTCTCCAGAGAAATTAGTCAAAGAGGCCTGTAGGGATGTTGGCGGCATTGCAATGAGGTGAACAGAAGTACGGAGGACCATTAAGAAAACCTTTTCAATAAAATGGTGGATTGTGACTGATTGAAGGGTGAATGAAATAAAACCAGATTGTAACTGATTGAAAGGTGAATGAAACAGGACTATTAACAAGGGAATACAAGGGAATGAAGGGAAGGGTACAAGTGAGAAAAAGAAGAGATTGTAGGGGTGCCTGGGTGGCTCAGTCGGTTAAGCATCTGACTTCGGCTCAGGTCATGATCTCTCGGTCCGTGAGTTCGAGCCCCATGTTGGATTCTGTGCTGATGGCTCAGAGCCTCGACCCTGCCTCAGATTCTGTGTCTCCCTCTCTCTGGCCCTCCCCTGTTCATGCTCTGTCTCTGTCTCAAAAATAAGCAAACATTAAAAAAATTTTTTTTAAAAAAAGAAGAGATTGTAAAGCAAGGGAAAGAAGGAAATTAAAAATTTTAAGTTTGGAGGAAAGCAGCATGCTTGAAAAGATGACTGGCATGGGCGGGTCCTAGAAGAGAGAAGAATGGGGGAGGGGCAGGCCTTGGAAAGAATAAAAGCACACTCTCCTTACTCATTCTCTCTCCTCCACTCCCATCCTGGTCCCGTCATTCAGTCTGAGAAAGAGGACAAGAGAATAACTGGTAAAGAAAGTGAAAATCCTTTTTAGTTCTGAAGACCCGATCTCCATTGTCATCCCACCCCAATCTCTTTCTCTACACACCCATGAAAACACATACACCTATACGTGTATATATCCTTTCCTTAGCACATATACAATTATATGCATTATATGTGCTCTTCAGCATTAATTAGCACCTTCCATATTTCATAAATTCTCATAATTAGCATCTTCCATATTTACTCAAGCTAAAATTATGAAAATGTGTAAATATCGACATGCAACAGTGTACCTAATGACCAATCCTTGATTGTTGCAGATAATGGGAAAAAGTGATCATGACATTTTGGGGGCAAAAAAGGGGGGAAATTTAAAACTATTTTCATCCCAGAGCTTATCATCCCCTTTTAGCATAGTGGTTATCATGTGTTTTATCAAATGATTTGACTGTCATTTATTTCCTACACTTAGGAGGGGTAAGGGTGCTGATCCCCAGGGGAGTAAAAAGGTTTAAAAGGCAATCAGTTGGAAGGAATGAAGTAAAATGTATCTTGGATGATCCAAAAACTGGCCAGTTCATCTCTGAATAAGTCAAGAGGTGGTTTTACATTAAGGAATTAGAAGCGTCATTTCCAACTTGTGATTTCTACAAATATTGGCTTCTACCCAAGCTGGATTTATAAGCAGATAAAGAAAGCCAGAATTAAATGGAGGCCTGGGGGGAACATCACCTATTCTGAATCGCTTCCAAATTTCAGTAGCATAACAAAATGTTGGTTGAGACACAGCCGATTTTTAACCTCTGTGCACTGGTAAGATACTAGCCAGAAAAACTCAGAATTATGCTAGAAGAACAAAACAGCCCATTAACAAAAGAGAAGTAAAGAAAGAACATATTTATATGCAAAGTTAAACATCACAGGATATTTTCTGAAATACTCTGGAACTTTAAAAAGCTAATATACAAAACATTTTAAATCTTCTTCATTTAAGTGTAGGTAAATCTATGTCCCAAGTGCCATTTGTATTTTTGAAAGAATACCAAGAGAAATAAGCTAGCATTAAAAGTACTTGTAAAACCAAGTATCTCCAATCTCTTCATCAAGTTTTTATGTAGCCCTATAACATAGAAGAGAAAATGTTTTTCACCAACCTCGATTGCCAGAAACATACCACACTATTTGTGATAAACACTTCCGTTTCATAGAGGAAGCCAAATCTAATCTTAGGGAAAATGAGAGGTTATGGGAGGGAGAAGCTGGGGCTTTAGTATGGAAAAGGCTAGGCAGGAAACACTTGTCTCACTCTGCCCCCTACCAACCAACCACCAGGAACACCAACTACATATCCAGGAGTCTTGCTGTTTTTAAAGAGTTGTATCAAAAAGTTTTCACAAATCACTGATTAAAATGTAAAGAGAATGAAGGAGATAGATAATTAAGTCACTGCATTCCAACCTCAAGAAAGCTCAGAAACCGCAATAAAGTTATAATTTGTCTATCCACCTTTCGGTAAGTCAGCCTGAAATGTGGCTTATGACCATTTCAAAGAATGAGACACATCAACACAATTTACCATATAAATAAATCATAAGTGTTTCCAAGGCAGATACAGGCAGTGGGGGCTAATAGTAGCTAATAATGACTATACTTTTGAACAAGAGGGCGGGGTGAGGGGGCCAAGGAGTTACAACTGTTACCATGTAGACAAAACATGAGTTGTCTATCAGCTTTTCAAAATGTTGGCATGGGTCTCCTCTCTACACGATATTCATTCTCTATTGTGTTTGGGCCTAATTAAAAATTATTATTACCAGGCGCTATGAGTGATTAACAAATACATTTTTATTTTAGGATTTTTTTTTCTAAAGAAGAGGAAGAAAGACTGTAGGTACTGTGGTTTATGGTGATCTCTCCCACATACTAGGTTTGGCCAAAAGTAGGAAGGTTGACATTCTATTCTCTCAGTCCTCTGGCTAGATTTTGAAATAGAACATACAGTTAAATGATATATCTGCTCTCTATTCCAAACTGGATGCAATTGATTTTAACTGACTAAATTATCTAGTCTCTGCCAAGAATTTTATTTCATTAAGAAAATGATATTATAGAGCATCTGAGATCATAGAGCAGACTAAACATAATGCCAAAGGAGTTCTGAGAGTGCTCCACAGTGAAGGTTTGATTATTTGCAGATGGAATATGGAAGAAAAAATAAAAGCATCAGCTCGCAGGCATCAGTCTAACCAATCCCGGGATCTCGGCTGCCTGCACAGTAGCACAAAGCCAAAAAAATCACTGATCTTCTAAGCCACAACACTTCTTTATTGGGGGGGGGGGGGCAGGAGGGGGAGAGAAGGTACTAATCACTTTTCTCCCTAGAAAGTAATATTTAACTGCCACTACCCAAAACAAAGGGAAAAGGGGAAATGTTGGTACACAATAGGCTCTAGCGTGTCAACTGTCACTGCTGACATGATTTGGCTAGTGGTCAGGCATTCACCAAAGAACTAATTTAAATCCATCTCCTTTGGGAAAGCCAATTGTTTGGTAGGCATAACAATTGGTGTAGAATCAATCAGTGGACATGAGATCAATTAAAACCAGCTTAAGTTTGTGAAGAGGGACAATTCACACAACCTGAGTTAGATCTCTATTCATCTCAATACACTCACAATGCAATCCCTAAGCTTTCTTGCAAAGCAGAAAAGCTACTATCACCCTGTGCTGTCTAGCCAGGCCTTCAAGTAGTTCCACTTTTAATTAAAAACACAGTACACCCTTTGTTGGCACAGATAGTGTGGTCACTTTTAAAACCCGTAGTTATTTTAGCCAGAAACTTGGAATTTGGGAAGGGACATCTGTTAAGAAAAGGCCGGGTGTGTGGGGGGGGGGGGGGGGGGGAGTGGCAAACTTTGATAATTTTTTTTTCCTTTACAACCTTACCAATTTACACGTACTTGAAAGCAGTTGAATTTTATTAAATTGAAAGGTTGGTTTGGCAAAAGTCACTATTGCACGCTTTAGAATTGGGTTTCTAAGTGTCAGCACTTGGGGACATGGAAGGTAATTGCTATGAGATTTTGCCAAGCAGCTTTGAAATGAATAGGTTTTGCCTCAGATACCTAAGGCGGCACAGGGCCAAGTTAAGAGACGCCACGGCCGGGAAACGCATGCAATACCACTTCTGGCCGCAGGGGTGCTGTAATGTCCTCCATCCAGCATCGCCGTGTTAAGTTCTACTAAAACGTTATGTTAGCATCTTCCTCCCTCGGCCACAATGAGACAGGCAGTGTGGATCAGAAAGACCTCGCGGGATTAGTAAGTCACCTAACGAACAACCTGGCATGTGCGTCTTAGGAATTTCTATATTCGCACAAACTTGAAGCGCCTCAGTTTTTTTCCGACCAAGTAGACTGCATCGTGTGCTGGTAGGTGGGGAGTCTCTCCAAACACACTTGACCACAGTGTAACCAAAAATTGCCAGATCTGCGAATACCTGAAAAGAAAATAGCAGGTGGAGGAAGGAGGCAGTGGGGAGGGGAGATGGAGGAGGAGATGGAAAAGGACTTTTTCAGGACGAACATCAATATTAAACTTTCATGGCTTCTGGGAAGAAATTTCTCCCCAGCATTTTTATGCGCAATGGTTTCTGAAAATAAGCATTTTCCAAATGCCAGAAATGGGAAAAAGAGAAGGGGTGGCCTTTTTAAAAACCACAGATCCGTAGCGTCAACTGGAGAGCGGAGGTTATTGAAATCGCACACCACCAGTTACCCCGAGCTCTGCCCTTGGGCCCGCCAATCTCCAGCTTAATAACGTCCTAAAAAGCTATGAAAAATTAGGGCGTGAAGAGCGCTCTCCAAAATCTGGGTGCAGGACCAGAGATTCTATTAAATGGGTTCTAGACAAATCACATCACAAGTCGAGTGCGACGTTTAGATCCCGGGGTGCGAGGGCGGGCGGGGGGGGGGGGGGTTCGAAATTTGTTAACTTCAAGACAAATCCTAACTGTGCCAAAGTCCAAATTGCTAGTCGAAGACAGTTCTAAGGGGCTGCTATGCACCGTCCATGCGCGGGTAATACACTGACTGTGTGTGTGTGTGTGTGTGTGTGTGTTGAGGCTGTGTTTAAATCCCCCAGATGACTTCATTGTGTCTAGCAGCCCTTCCCCTAAAATGCAGCTGGATTAGCTGCAGCCACAGCAGGACTCAGACAGAAATGGGCGCACAGTAAATCTGCCTGAAAGCTAGCTCTCCGAAATCTTTCTGGAGGCCTTCCCTCGCCTTCCCTGCAGCGCACACAAGCGATGGAGATTAAGGGAGCGGTTAAAAAGCCCCAAGTGAATTTCATTGAGAACATAAACGGCTACTTTTGCGGGAAGTATCATGGAGAGAGCAAAGTCAGCCCTGTCCCCAAAACATCAATGCCCCCGCCCCGAAACCCTGCGTACAAGTTGCTGCTCGATGCAAAAAGTTCAATAAACCATCCCATCTAGTCTTAGGTTCCAGAAATAGAGGTCAATTATTCCCTTTCCCTGTAAGTCTAGGTCCTCCACCTCGACTTGGTACTCCTCCTCAGCTTGCGCTCGCTCACTCGCTCGCCCGCCCTCACACACACACACACACACACACACACACACACACACACTACTAGGCGGTGTTCAAAGCGATCTGGGGCGCACGTGGGTGAGGAATGTAGAGACAGATGAGCTGCACGGGAGATGGGTAAGAGGACCAAAAAGAAATGAAGACAGAGAAGCAGAAGAACAAGAAAAACTGGATGCCCGATAAGAAAGGAGAGCGAAAGAGCAGAGTTGAGGAGTAGAAGCGTGGCAACGAACCGGCTACGGACCGCACCACTTAGCCCTGAGCGCCCGCGGGGCTCCCCCGGCTCTCCGCACCTCTCTCTCCCGCTCGCGGTGCCTACTGAGAACGGAAAAGACTGCGTTCTGCCGAGCTCAGGGGCCCACAAAGTGCGGAGCGGTGGCGCGCGAGAGCGAGGTAGAGGGCACTGTCTGCCCAGCTGAGCCCCGGGAGCCCCCGCCTGAGTGCCGCGACCCGCCTCCGCCTCGATTCCACCCGGCTCCCACGCACCTCGGGCAGAGTAGGACCCACCTCGCTTACTGCGTCTCCATCGATTGCCTTGGCAGTGGCTGTAATCCATACAATTCAGGATGATGAGGGCAAAGGAGAAGAGGCGAAACTGCATCTGGGCGGTCGGGCGGGGGACAGGCGCCTCTCAAAGTCGGGGAACTGGAGAGCTCATCCAAGTAGCCGGCGCCCACCGCGCTGCTGGGGAAGATGCAAAGGGTGAGTGGCCACTAGCCCGGGGACCGCACTGGTCAGTTCTGCGCGGTCAGCATCTCTCAAGCCTTGAACCTGAGAGACGAGGAGGAGACGTGGAGTGGAGAGCGCCCCGGGGAGACAACCGCCTCTTCGCGCGCCCCAATTTAAGAAGGGGAGGGAGGGGGACGCGAACCTACCGCCAGGCACGAGCTGCGGGGCAGTTTAACCCCGAGCGCACAGCTGCCGGCGATTTGGTGGGGAGGGTGATTTACAATCAGTGAATTCGCAACGTCTGCGGAGCTACAGGCTCCGACCCAGGGGAAAGGGCGTCGGGAGGCTGCTCCCGGGAAAGGAAAGAGCTCCGCGGGAGTAGGGTGTAAAGAGCCCCCGCTGGCCTTTGGGTCCCTCGGTGGAGGTAAGCAAGCGCCTTGGCCGCGGTGGCCGGACGCGGGTCGCCTACCGCGGCACTTACGTCTCGGACGGTGCGGCTTGCCTAGGCGCGGCGCTCCATCCCGGGCTGGGGAAGCGAGGCGCCTCGCTAGCACGTGGGCTGGGGAAAAGTTTGCCGGGAGCCGCCGGGAGCGCCCGGCAGCTCCGGGATTCCGGCGGACGCCGCGGGCTCGCAGTGCGCCCACGGTCCGCTGGGCTGGCGGCGCTAGCGGGAGCGCGGCGGGGCGGGCGCGTCCGCAGCCTCGGGGATGCTGCGTCCCCGCCGGTGAGTGCGGCGCTCGGGCGACCGGCACGACCGCTCTCTTTCTGGGTCCCTATCCAACTGGGCGGTTTCCTAGGCTCTACTCCACAGCCACTTCACGTCAGGGATTTCTCCCTTTCCAAGCTGTGGGAGACAGAACGCTCCCGCGAGGCCGAAGGGATGTGGCGAGCGCACTTTCCGACGGAGATGCAGCCGGGCTGAGGCTCGGGATGCTTCTATAAGTAGGTGGTGCTGTGGTCCAAGGCATCTGTGTCAGGCTGCCTCGGAGTTCCTGGGTCCTAAAGCCAGAAACTCTCGGGTTTCCCTGTGGTCCTAAAGAGCGCTGACAGCCTCCAGCGAGCCCAACCCGAGGCAAATCCCCTCCGGGCTTTCCTGGAGTGCTTGGCTAAACTGAGGAGTGGCTAGGATGGGGGCGCCACCTTACCTCGCTGCGCCGGGGAGCCTAGCTGCCTTCACCCCCAAGGCGTCTTTTTCGGGCGCTCGGGGGTCGTTTCCAACCTCTGCCCTGACCTTCCTGCAGGAGCATCTGACGGACTGACGGCTTCTCCTAAACCGTCCTTCCTGAGCTACCGGCCAGGACTGCTGATTCTGACCCGCTGAGTTTGAACTTGAGCCGCATCCCGAAAGCTACCCCATCTCTGCCACTTTTTAATTTACGTTTTCCTTTGTTTTATAGGACGATCTGTTAGCAGGCTGAAATTAAAACGTGCCTTCAGTGTACGGAGTGAAAGGGGTATTTCCAACAGCTTTTGCTTATCCCCAGAAGTGTTATTTCTTGACTTTGTTTCTTCTCCACAAAAACTTTAAAAACTTGTAGTCCTTTGCTTGCAGTACTCAAGAAATTGGGACCTTGTTTCTTTAAAGGAAAGTTCACTTTCCACTCAAGTATTTCTTAGTCATAATCCTCCTCTCTCCCTCCAGCCTCAAAGACTCCTGATTTAAACATCTAGTGCCTTAGGTTTGGAGAATACACTTGATGCTACTGATTTCATTCTGATGAAATCTTCGGTCCTGCCTTCATTGCTGTAGGAATGAATGTATTTACTCCTTAGGCCAAAGATAAGATTTTTTTTACTGCTAACCGCGGCAGTTTGTAGATATGACCATATGCTCGAATTTTGTACCGCTTAAATTTCCTTTTCTATGCCTTCAGTTTCAGGAGATGTTCAGAAATTTAGAAACTTGAGACAACCTTGTAGAAACAATAAGACTATTAGAAGAGTCCTGTTTATTGACGATTCCATTATTGCCTATCCATAACTTTTTTTTTACAGACATCACTATTACATAACAACATTTATGCGCTAAGAACTTCAGTGTTATTTCCTTTATGCATGCCTGAGAACATCCAAGTAAATCCGAGTTGAGGTCACTGGTCCCATTTCCTAGATAAGAAAATTCAGCCCCTGAGACTGGCCCGCAGGGCACAAATAGAGTTGACAAAACACATGCAGGAACAGTGGATCTGTTTCTCAGCTTTCAGTCTTTGATTTTTATCACAGAATTGGAAGCAATTGGAAACATTTAGGCTAAGGGAGTGGCCCAGCATTTAGCATGATGGCTTGATATTCCAGTAGATATTCCTCCACCATCATAGATACCACACACCAAATTTATTGCACTTCTAAAGAAGTTAAATGCATAGGAGATAAAGACTTCTCTAAGTTCCCTGCCTTTTTATACAGCTTTGAGACCCATTCAAGATCCGTGGTTATAATTATCTTTCAAAATATTTAAGGGCAAACAGAGCACAAAACCAAGTAGATCTAACTCCACCATTAACCACCTAGGTCACATTTGGCAATTTGCTTGATCTTAGCTTCCTTGGCAGTATTCTTAGGAAATAGAATAAGATCTCTTTCATCTCTGCCATGTTCTGGTTCACAATTTTCTATTTCTATCAAGAAGTTTGTTTCTATAGGGTCTAACCAGTATGAGGACAGACTCATCATTGGTCTGTCTCTGCTTTTTTAAAGGATACCACTGAACCTCAAAAATCAGTCACATTTATTTTGGGGGGTACTTAGAGTCTCACACTTAATCGCTTTGGGGCTACTCTGTTGATAATGCAGACTTTTTTCTTCTTTGCCATTCACTGAATATTTTTCCTGATTTCAAGAACCCAGGAATGTTCTTGCTACTAAAAAATACAACCCTAGCAGATCCTAAACTATCATTAACTTTAATCCCATATTTCTGCTTCCTTTCATTTCTAAACTCTGAATGTGTTGTTGTTGAGCCTCACAGCTCAGTTTCTCCATCTTGGAGACTCAATGGACTTTTTCTTCAAGCTGAGTTTAGATGGTGGTTTCATTAAACTAGCTTTATAAATAGATATGTGCCTGGTGTCTGTTTACAGAGAAACATACTGGTGAGATTGACTTCATACCACTCATTGGCGATAGAGAAGGTCAAGTGAGGGGAATGATACTATGGATGGAAGGCAAATTGTGTACTTTACTTTTGTCACTTGTAATTCATTGATATAGCTAAAATTCAATCCTCAATAAAGAAGATACCATGAATGGGCTCTCCCTTAGCAAGCCAATTCTCCTCCTCAGAGACAACCAGTTATTTGTGTATAACTCTCCAGATTTTGAGTATACTTCCAGAGATACATTGTGCTTATCAAGAAAATGGGTGTACGTGTATGTACACATACTATATGTACTATATTCTTCCCCCTTTTATGCAACTAGTAGAATACTATATTCACTGATCTGCACCTCGATTTTTTTTCATGTGTCTTAAAGTTCATTTGGTATCAGCTCATAAAAAACTTTCTTGTTCTTTTTATATAATCACAGATCATTTCATTGCATGGTTGTATTTAGCCAGCTCCCTACCAATAACATTTAGATCATCTTCGTCTTTTTCTGTTATAAGCAATGTTTCCATTAGCCTTTTCATGGTTCATTTTACCATTGCATTATAAATTCCTAAAAGTAGAAAAGTTGGATCAAACAGTTGGATATGTGTGTATGTGTGCATTCTTAAAATTACTTCCCACAGAGGTTCTATCAAATTGCAATGCATAAAAGTGTCCATCTCCTTGTATACTGGCCAACATGTTCTGATCTTTGACACTCCTGGGCAAACAGTGGTACCAGTAGTTTCCATTTTTATTTCTTTTAAGTAATATTATATGTTTTTAATATGCTCAAACTATTTCATTTTCCTTTTTCATGAATTATCCAAAGATTTCATTTACCTTGTTTTCTATGTTCTTGGTCATTTAGGTCATTTATTTTTTCTTTGTAGAATCTATCTATCTATCTATTCACACACATAATATGTGTATATATATGTATATACATACATATATACATATATACATATGTGTATATGTACATATATACATACATGTATACATATGTACATATATGTACATATACACATGTGTATGTATATACACACGTATATAATATCTTGATTTTTGTTGCAAATATTTTCTCAAGTTTGTGATTTTTCTCTTAACTCTTTTTGTTTTTCTTTATATTTTAGAGAGAAAGAGAGTGAGAGTTGAGGAGAGGGGCCATGGGAGAAAGAGAGAGAGAGAGAGAGAGGGAGAGAGAGAGAGAGAGAGAGAGAGAAAGAATCCCAAGCAGGCACCACTTCCAGTGTGGAACCCAATGAGGGGCTCAATCACATGACCCTAGGATCATGACCTGAGAGGAAATCAAGAGTCAGCCGCTCGACTGACTGAGCCACCTAGGTGCCCCTTAACTTTGTTTTAATGTATACAATTACTGTACTGCAAATTTTAAAATACTTTTATGTAGTTAAATTTCTCAGTGTTCTCTTGTATAGACTTCTGTTTGTGTCATACTTGTAAAAGCTCTTGCCCATGCCATTCTTTTTAAATTTTCATTTGGGAGTTTACTACTATATATTTTTTATGTTAAAAACCATAAGACATTAGTGATTTTATGATGTAGCTACATTATAGCAGATTTAAAATTTTCTGACCCTTATATTCACAGATTTATTTGACTTTGGCTGTCTCATTTTCATTAGCTAATTGCCTTAGAGTTCTCTTATGTTTTATGTTAGCAGATATTCATATTCTCACGTTTAAAGTTTCCCAAATTTTCTTATTCATTGTTGAAATTTGTTGATGTTGTACTCTCCCTTCCAGTCTAGAATTTATTCATTAATTAGCTCAAAACAAATTATGGCATTTTTGCCACTGTATTAGTATTGAGAGCATAATGTTTTCCTCTTAAATATAAGTTGAGTGTTTATTTTGCTAGTTGCATGTGATAGCCTATGTTCATTTATATTTTGTATGAAATAATTAAATTGATTAATATGAAAGATCTTCAACAAGGTCACTGACCAGTCCTTATCCAGGCTAATTTGTTGTTTTTAAAAGCCACACTATAATCACTTATTTAACATTCGAAAAATGTGTAAATATTTGACTTCTCCAAATGTTAATACTATGTTCTGCCATTTGAGAACTCTTCTGTAGACTGATGTGATAAGGCTTTTTTTCTCATTTTGCTCTCCACCCTCATGGAATAGATCCAGGAGGCTCTCTTCAAAGGAAGTCCAACTCAGACCAGCTCATAAGAGAAATCTCAAGATTTGACCTGAAGGTTTACAATTATTTCTTTTACTTAATCTTGTGTGCTCTGAACTCTTTTGAACTAAAGCAATATGTGTCATTTCCATTCTTTTCTGTGTGAATGTGGTTGCTGGAAGGAAGTGTTACTACACTTGGTCAATGACAAGAGAGACAGAATGATTCTCAACCATTTTAAGACTTAGACTCAGTTTCATAAATATAAAGAGAACTTTTTCTCTGATACGCAATTAGCCATGCTAATTGAAATAATAGAACAGGTAATCCCTAAGAGCAGGAAATACCCTCTCCAGAACTTTTTTTCACTATTAGTATCCAAAATAGATATGCCTCTGCTAAGCAATTGGTCTTTAACTTACAATTATAATGAATTGTGTAACAACTCAAGAGCAAATTTGTGGCTTACCCTCAACAAGTATACAAGATAGGCAGGCACTTTACTCGTCTCATTTCTTGCTCCATTTTATATTTCTAGCCTTATTTTCACTTTGCTGTGCTTTTCTCACTTAATGTATTTACTTTGCAGTATTATATGCATCTTTATAAGCCATTTTAACTTTGAAACAATACAGAAAACTTAAAAATAATAATACACACATTATATACATAATAATGCAAAAATATATATATATATACAGATCAGAGAACCAACATGAGGGTTCTTCTAGTTGCTGAGTATGACTACTCTAACTATTCACTCCAGAACAGAAAATAACCATGGTGTGAATTTGGAGACCCACTAGCCCCACTGAGAGATGGACCCAAGCCAAAATGCCATTAATTACCCAGTCTTCATAAGGCCCCTTTCTTGACATGTTACGTATTAATAATTTAATGTTAGTCCCCAAAAGTCTGGCTATGTCTACTTACTTAAAACACAGTCATCTGAGTAAATGACCCAAGGTCCTGTTGGGGAAGGCCAGGAAAAAGACTTAAAGTGAGGGTCCTTGCTCAGGAACTGACCTCCTCCTCATTTAAAGAGCTCTGGGGCTGTGAACCGGCTCAAGTCTGGGATTGGTTAAGAGGCTGTGATTCTGTATTGTGGTAACTCAAGTTACATTTCTGTAAGCCAGACCTAAAGGTTTTCTGTTATATAAATCAAGTAAGACTTTATGAGGCTGCCCATCTATTTCAGTCCTAGGGAAAAAGTAAGTTATAAATACCAGCTACCATCGTATGACTAGTTGCAGAAACAGATAATAAGTATTTCTTCCTTGATTTGATATAAATATCAAATATCAATATTCTGTCCTCTCCCCTTCCTCTACTAATGTAAGATGCATAAATTGTAGTTAACCTTACATCACAGTATTAAACCACAACATATGACATAGTGAGCGTGACTCAGCTAAAAGAATGAATATCACCCCAAGATGAATAAAAGAACATGTGAGACTTTGTGGATTCTCTTTTGGAAAGAAGGTCAATATGTTTCTGAGTGGATAGGTACACCATGTTCTGTGGAAGTATCAGTTTGCTTTTGTTTTTATCTGGCAGTTAAATGTGGTTAACAGAGGTGTGTATGGGATGCTAGATTGTCAAGAGGACGGACTGTTGTAGTTTGTACTTATCCCTGGGTTAATTTGGGAACAGTATTTCCCAAATGCCCTGCCATGTAATGATTTGGGAGTTAGAGCTGGCTAAAACAGGCATTTACATGAGATGTGTGGGGACAGAAATAGTGGTCAAGAATTTCTGAAGGCCTTTGTGTAGTAGATGTACTGATGGACAGAGGCTGAGGTACACAGTGGGTACCAGCCTGAAATTCACTCTTTTCTACATATAGCCCTTCTTCCTGGTTGGTGGCCCTGCTGACCTAGAGACCTCAGGCCTGTGACTAGACAACTAGCTGTAGAGACAATAGATTTCCAGAAACCTCTCCACAAATTCTCCCTTTGCTGTGGCACTATGGTGGTTAGGATGCTTGGCTTTTCAGACACATTAGTGACTCCTCTGATTCTCCAATTCCCCTTCCAGATGTTTATTTTCTCAGCTTCTCTCACAATTCTGTGAGATCTAATTCCTATAATAACTCCATCTACAACACCTAATGAATCTGCTATCCTGACTGAATCATGACTGTTATAAAATCTACAGATTTTCCATGATAAAAATAAAGAGAACTTATTCCCTTTTCCTCCTGCTTCTTCCCTACACACCATCCCCTCATCTTTCACATATGGTTAGCTCAATATTGAGTGGTTATGTTATTCTGACTGATGCTATTCAGAGTCATGTCATGTAGTAAACTGTAACTACTGTGACTTTCCTATGTAACTTTTTGTTTTCTCTGGAATTATCATTACCTTGTTTTCTGTATTCTGTGACTTACCAGAAATTCAATCCAAACATTCTTCTGGTGTTCTTAATCACCTCTTAATATGTTTATTCATACCAAGTAGACCATCAATTTCATCTACTTAAAGTTCCTCTTGAAGGCTCTGGCATGCTTCAGCTGAACTGGTTACCCTTTGGGTTGTCATTCTGGAATGTCCCTTCACTATCTTCCTGGGAATTCCCTTTCCCTCTCACCTCTGGCGGATTTTCTGTTTCCTGCATCCCACATCTTCCCCTTTCCAAGTGAACCTTCACTATGGTGAAGGACGTTCTCCAAGACTTTCTTGAAAAATTTTGTGTAGTAGTAAATTTGGGGGGAATTTGTGTTTCTAAAAATGTCCCTATTCTACCCTCACAACTGATTACTAGCTGAATATAAAATTATATATTGAGATTATTTTTTTTTTAGTAATATGGAGACATTACTCTGCTGTCTTTTACCCTCCAATATTACATTTGAGAAGGCCAAAGCCATTCTAATCGCTGATTCTTTTTTATGTTCCTGTCTGGAGCCCAGTCCCAGAAGCTTTAGCCTACAATTTCACTGTCAGTACTATGTTGTGGATCTTTTTTCATTGCTCTTGTTGAAGTTTGGTGGCCCTTTAAACCTGCAAATTCATGTCCTTCCATTCTGCACCTGTGCTTTGGTGATTTTGTGGATGATCTCTCTCCCCCCACACACATTTTCTTTTCTCCTTTTTTTCTGGAAGAACTGTTGTTCAAATATTGAACATAAGAGTTGTCTTTTAAATTTCCTATATTACCTCTCCTATTTTTCATCTGTCTTTTTTTCTCTACTTTCTGAAATTTGCCCTCAACTTTATCATCCAAGTCATATAAAGAATTCTCCATCACCCTTTTAATTCTTTTAATTATAAGAGCTCTCTTTCTCCTTTTAACTTTTTCTTTATAGCACATGATCTTGTTTATTCCAGTTGTGGCCTTTATCTTTTTATCTTTAAGGATTTTCTTGATATTTGATAATTATTGGCTATTTGCTTGTATTTTTTTCTCAAATTTTTACTTAAATTCGAGTTAGTTAATATACAGTGCAATATTGGTTTTGTTTGCTTCTATTTTAAAATGAGAGATTAAAAAACTGATTTTTAAAAACTTATCATTTGGGGGTGCCTGGGTGGCTCAGTCGGTTAAGCGTCCAGCTTTAGCTCAGGTCATGATCTACCTACCGGTTTGGTCTGTGAGTTCAAGCCCTAAATTGGACTCTGTGCTGACAGCTCAGATCCTGGAGCCTGCTTCAGATTCGATGTCTCCTTCTCTCTCTGCCCCTCTCCTGCTCATGCTCTGTCTCTCTCCCCAAAATAAATAAACATTAAAAAAAACCTTATCATTTGGGTGATACTTGTAAACTTGAAAATTATTATAAAAATGGATCATAAATAAACTGAGGAATTTATTGAGAGAAATAAAAATGTAATTTCTTTAATTATTCTCACTAGGGTTGGTCATATTTCCCAGAGAAAAGTTTCCTAATATTCTGCTAAGAGGGAGGGTTGGGGGTTAGGAAATTGTTGTCTTTTATGCCTCATTTCTTTGAGAATTGTTTCCTCTTTTGAAAAAAAAAATTACTTTAGATTGTGTAAGGTTTCAGGAGAGTACAAAATTAAAGACAAAAGTGTTCTATTGTTGGGGTGCTTGGGTGTCTCAGTTGGTTAGGCCTCCAATCTCAGGGTCATGAGTTCAAGCCCTGCATTGGGCTCCACACTGGGCATGAAGCTACAAGAAAGAAAGGAAGGAAGGAAGGAAGGAAGGAAGGAAGGAAGGAAGGAAGGAAGGAAGGGAGGGAGGAAGGAAGGAAGGAAGAGGGAAGGAGGGAGGAAGGGAGGGAGGAAGGAAGGAAGGAAGGAAGGAAGGAAGGAAGAGGAAGGGGAGGGGGAGGGGGAGGGAAGGGGAAGAGAAAGGAAAGGAAAGGAAGAAGAAAAGGGTTCTATTGTAATTTGTCTTCATATGTTCTTTTATTCATTCAACAAATAATTATTGAAGTCCTATATATTAACATTGTTATGGGTGCTGAGGACAGAGTGGTGAGCAAGGAAGACAGGACCATCGCCCTTATGGAGCCTATATACACGCATATACACACACACACACATACACACACACACACATATATATTACTTGGAAGAGATAAACAATAAAAAGTAAATAAATAAACAAGAGATTGTCTTTGCTTCCCAAAGTGTTTATTTTTGTGCATTTTATTTCAGTGTAATTTCAAAAAAACCCAGATACCCTTTTCCAAGTATTAACAATGTTTAAATTTTACTGCATCTGTTTTATCATTCACTTTATCTCTATAGCCTTATGTATTTTTTTCCTTTTCTTTTTTTAATGTTTATTTTATTTTTGAGACAGAGAGAGACAGAGCATGAGAAGGGGAGGGGCAGAGAGAGAGGGAGACCCAGAATCCAAAGCAGGGTCCAGTGCTGTCAGCACGGCCAGACATGGGGTTCGAACTTACCAACCGTGAGATCATGACCTGAGCCGAAGTCAGACGTTTAACTGACTGAGCCACCCAGGCACCCCAACCTTATTTTTTCTAAACCAACGATGAGCAAGTTTTAAATATACCCTGTTATTCCTAAATACTCCAGCGTATACTTCCTGAGAATAAGAACATCCACTTATATAACCTCAACATTATCAAAATTAGGAAAGTTGACATGGATATAATATCATTATCTCATTCACAGCCTATATTCAAATGTTCTCAGTAGTCTAATATGCCCTTTACAGCTACTTGTCCTCCAGGCCAGGAGGAATCCAGGATCACATATGACATTTAGCTGTCATGTGCCATTGTCCTCTTTAACCTGAAACTTTTTTTTAGTTTATCTTTGTCATCTGTGGTCTAGACATTTTGAAGATAAAATGAACACAGTCATTTTTTTTTTTTTGACATCCTTTAGCTTAGATTTTTCTGGTACTCCTTCACAACTAGATTAAGCTTATGCCTTTATTAGGAATAAGATGATATTGATGCTGTGACCTTATCAGGGCATCATATCAAGAGGAACATGATACTAATCTGTCCCATTACCCATTGCTTGGTTAAGATATTATGTGTCAGGATCTTACACGGAAAAGTCACTATTTTTCCTTTTGATGTTCACAATTATTTTATGGAAAACACTGGCACTATTGTAAATATTTTTTCCCTCATCAAACTTTCACTATCTACTTTGATCATCTATCTAATGATTCTTGTTCAAATCAATTATCCTCTGACAGTTGCTAAATGGCAACTTTCAAAATGCATTATTTATTCCACATTTATTAGTTGTTTGTCTATTATAAGAGAAAGCTTTCTCTTCTCCCTGATCAATTGATTGATATCAGTATGGGCCCATGGATTCTTATTTTGTTCAATGGGTTATTTGTGTTAACTGTATTTATTTTGATTCTCAATTTGTCCCAGATTTGGCCTCTGGGAGAATCTTAAGCTGGGTTCTGTGTCCTTTTCACATGTTCCAAACATTCTTTAAGTATTTTTCAATTTCAGCACAACCATAACTTCCAGACTTATCTTGTGTTTTCCATATTCCAGCCCTGCAATGAACCTTTTCTCCAAAGCTCTGGTTCTATTTACTAGAGAATTCTGTTTGGAAACCAAGACCTGGGTGTGGATTTACACAACGCCAGGAGTGTCATAGCTTCTAGTTTTTCTCAGCATCAGAGTTAAAACCATGAGTGAGTTCTTATGTACACCCTCATTCCAATCCAACAACACAATTTATTCTAGCCTTCCCCCTTTCCTTGTTTGTAACTTGCTCTGCAACAGTGATAAATATAAAATAGAAATAAACACAAAAGCAATTACTGCTGTTGTGTGAGTATTAAGAAAAGCTTTATAGAGACGATATATGATCTTGGTTTTGAAGGCCGAATAGGATTTTATCAGGGAAGCAACAAAAAGCATTTAAATCAAAAGTGATAGAAAGCAAGTAAACAGAGATATAAAGGGAAATAGTTGTCTACTAAGCCAAGGTGCTAATGGGGTGGGGCATGGGCGGAGGGACAGAAGATGAGGGTTTAAACTGGCAAAGTGATGGGGCACTTGGGTGGCTCAGTCGCCTGGGCATCCGACTTTGGCTCAGGTCATGATCTCACGGTTTGTGGGTTCAAACCCCACATCGGGCTCTGTGCTGACAGCTCAGAGCCTGGAGCCTGATTCGGATTCTAGGTCTCCCTCTCTCTCTACCCCTCCCCTGCTTGCACTCTCTCTCTCTCTCAAAAATAAATAAAACTTTAAAAAATTTTTTTTAACTGGCAAAGTGAATTGTAGACAGATTGTAGGCGAATAGACTTTGATGGCAACAAAAAGGAATTTTCAATATGAATTGAGGACTTTTTTTTTAAGTAGGAGGTGTAACATATTCAATTATACCTTAGGAAAATAATTATTTCAGCGATACTGAAAATGCATTAGAGGGAAACCAGTTCAGAAATTAATCATATACATACTTTATTATATGTCGTATATGACTATATTTTGTATGATCTATTTATATACACACAGTTGATTTTCGTGGTGATTGTGTTCTATAAAGTAGCCATGAATTCTAAACAATTGTTCCTAGGAGAAAAACAGTGTTAGGTTCCTGTAAGCCTATGTTCACATTTTATTGACCAAACAATACACAACGTTGTTTTATGTGTGTTTCTGTTTTTTTTTTTTAATTTTTTTTTAACGTTTATTTATTTTTGAGACAGAGAGAGACAGAGCATGAACAGGGGAGGGGCAGAGAGAGAGGGAGACACAGAATCTGAAACAGGCTCCAGGCTCTGAGCTGTCAGCACAGAGCCCGACGCGGGGCTCGAACTCACGGACCACGTGATCATGACCTGAGCCGAAGTCGGCCGCTTAACCGACTGAGCCACCCAGGCGCCCCTGTGTGTTTCTGTTTAAAGAAATTTTATTTAATATACACTGTTAATTCACTAACATCAAATTCACAGCAATAGCATTATAACTCACACCTGAATGAAGTTTAATTAACACATGTATTTTCTCCATAAGGCACATTACAGCCTTCCTACACCAGGGAACACTAGATTCAACTATATGCTTAGGGCCCATTATAAAAATCACCAACAGAAAATCGCCCAAATATAAAAAAATCCAGTACTAAATAGGTTGCAAAAAAGGACACTTGTTCATAGTCGGAGAACTGAAACAAGAAGACAAACTATCACTTTGTTGAACCTCTGCTGGAAACATGCATGTCAGGCAATTTAAATTTTTTGCCACTCTGTGCATATCCAGGGATATGAAACTGCCATAAATATTGATTTGGGGGTTATAAATAAATGTCAGTGAGTAGGCAGATTTGCAAATAGAGAATCTATAAACAGTGATTATCATCCATATATACATATATACATACGTATGAAACTAGATCAGTGCAATATTGGTGGAAATGGAAAGGAAGGATTGATCGCTTAAATGTAGGAATAGGGATGGGGCACCTGGGTGCCTCAGTTGGTTTAGCATCCGACTTCAGCTCAGGTCATGATCTTGTGGTTTGTGAGTTCGAGACCCACATCGGTCTCGGAGCCTGGAACCTGCTTCGGATTCTGTGTCTCCTTCTCTCTCTGCCCTTCCCCCACTTGTGCTCTGTCTCTCTGTATCAAAAATAAGTAGATGTAAAAAAAAAATTTAATGTAGGAATAGGGAGAGGTAGAAGGCAAGGATGATGCTGGAGTTTCTATTTAGGAAGACTGGGTAAATGTTAACAATATTACCAAAAATATAATCCCAGAAAAGAGACTGGAGGAGAAAGAATACAATATTGGAAATGCAGAATTTTATTATTTATTTATTTATTTAATGTTTATTTTTGAGAGAGAGAGAGAGAGAGAGAGCGAGCGAGCGCGTGAGTGGGGGAGGGGCAGAGAGAAGGGGAGACACGGAATCCGAAGCGGGCCCCAAGCTCTGATCTGTTAGCACCGAGTCTGATTCAGGCCTCACACTCATGAACTGTGAGATCATGACCTGAGCTGAAGTTGGACACTTCACTGAGCCACCCAGGTGCCCCAGAAATGCAGAATTTTAAAACATGGACAACATCCTGGTAGAGCTAGCAGGTAATCAGTGATGACACAGACTTGGAACACCTTACAAAGGCCAGAGCTAGAGACAAAATTTGATTATCAGGTACACATAGAATACAATTGAAGCCAAAGGAATAGTAGAGATTTCCAGGGTAAGGAGGCAAAAATCCAACAAGACAAACCTTGAAAAAAATATAAAATTTAAGGTATGTAAAAGAAGAGAACCAACAAACAAGCCAAGGAGGAAACTGGTGGGAGGAGGGGCAGGAATCAAATCTAAGGGGATTACAAGAAAAATAACAAGGCTAGTAAATGTTCCCTTAGGAGGACAAGAAGTAAAGGAAATATGCATGCAAACATGGATGTAATACAATTGTAAATAGGCAAATATTTGAGTATTTGGTACCCCTAACCTGTGTCACAGTATAATTTTTATCGTGCTTTCAGATGGTAGACATAATTTAAAATTAGAAAGATAGATATCCCAAAAGTACACCAGAGTCCAAATGGACCAAGATGACAGTATTTTGGAGAAATCAGAAGGACTCTAACCATTAATTTCAAGACAGAGATATAAAGATGTTCATCAAAGATCATGAGAAGTTGATCCATGACATCACATCAAAAAATATTGGTTTGGTTACCCCGGTCCAGTAATATAGGTATGGTAACCCCAGTCTATCCACAAGCAGAACACAATAAAAAAAAATAGGACAGAAAAGTGGGAGAGCACACAACAGAAAGAAAGGATCAGGAATGATGAAGCATAGACCAGGGTTTTCAGAGAGAAGACTTACTGTTCCCAGGAATGGCAGGCTACATTATTTGAACCAACTCTTCTGCTGAAAACAACTAAAAAATGCTGAAAATAATAAACATCATTCCAACAGCCACAAAGAGCTAACAAGATAGTAAGGAATAACAGGCCAAAGAACCCAGGATGTTAAGTGAGCACAAAAACCACTTTCATCCTGAGGCTATTTACCCAACATAAAAATGTGAATTTCCATTTTCTCCGGAAAGGGAGGGTTTCTTGTGGAAAGAGAAATAGAAATTCAAATCAAAGATAGATACTAATTGAGGAATTAAATAGGAGACCCTTCTCACAATAACCTGGTACCCCAGCTTAGAGTCAGGGTGGTTCAGTAGTAAACCAGCCCTCACCACCTCTTGCATCCCAGATTTACATCACCTGGGTGGTCTAGGGACACTCAAGCATTGAAAATAAAACTAAGGTGGTCCTGGACTGATAGTCCCCACAGGTGCTGACAGAAGCAAATTCCAAAATTGCCTAGGAATAAAGTACCTTCATCCTGAATTCACATTAGTCCCACAAATAATTTTTCAAATACAATAACCAGCACAGAGTAAAAAATAAGCAGACACGCACAAGAGTCACAGTGGACAAGAAACAACAGACAACATAAAGAGACCCACAAAGACTACAAATATCATTATAATCAGACAAACCATAAAATAGCTATGCTTTAATGTGTTTCAAGGAAAAAAAGAAGCTTCACAATATCTGCAGGGAATATGATTGACAATGAGTGAAATAGGCAGAAAAGGCTAAGGACAGTAAAGTTTGGGTAGAAAAGAACAGATTCTCTTTGCATCCATACATGCCTATATAATGAATAAAATCAGTAACCACACCATCATATTTATCACAGTGCATTCTTAAGCCTATACTATGTAGCAGATATCTGTCATTTTTGCAAGTCTGTTTTCCATTCTCAAACAGCAACCTTATTTTCTTTAGTTACACACATTCTCTGTACATTTACAAGGAAGTCTCACTTTCCTTCAGCCCCCAAGAGTAGTAGGTAACGTGACCTCTACCTGATCATTTGAAGCATTCCATTTCCCTACTTACTGTAATTGATTCAGGATCAGGACAGCTTTCCAGGTCAGACCAATGACAGGAGAACCTTTGCTGGAAATGCTGAGGTTGAGAAACTGGTAGGCAGTGAGTCTGTAAGGCCATCTTGGAGTCATGAGGGAAGAGCATGCTTGCAAATAAAGCCAACACCAAGAAAAGAAAAGCCAAGGAAAAGAAATAGATTCTAGAGGACATCTTTTAAATACCTAGATTCTGGAGTGCCTGGGTGGCTCAGTAGGTTAAGTGTCCTACTCTTGGATTTGGCCCAGGTCATGATTTCATGGTTCATGGGTTCGAGGCCCCATGTCAGTCTCTGTGCTGTCAGCATGGATCCTACTTGGGATTCTCTCTCCTCCCTCTCTGCCTCTCTCTCTCTCTCTCTCTCAAAATAAATAAATAAACTTAAAAAAATACCTATATTATATGCCCATAGGCTTGATACTTTTCCATTTTAAAAGGCAGTACATTTCCTTTTTCGGCTTAAGCCAGTTTGAATTGGGTTTCTGTAACTTGGAAATAGAGTCCTGGTAATATAAGAACTAGATTCAGAGCCCTGGTCTAATCACCAACAATAAAATATCTGAGACAGAAAGAGTCAGCTAATGAAAGAGAAGAGAAATTTTCTAGAGAGGGAATGATTTAAAAATTCAGATAATGAGACTGATCTATTGCCAACCCATCCTAAAAACAATCTCCTCCTGCTGAATTTCCATAACACTTTATAATTACCTTTTTCTGGCATTTAAAACATGTCACCTTATATTGTCTCTAACTTTGTATATCCCTTTCTCTCCTGCAAATATGCATACCCTAGGGAACAAATAATCATAGGATTTCAGAGTTAGAAAGTACCTTGGACAGACTTAGTAGAATTTTCTTATTTCATAAATTGAGCTAGGGACCATGTCTGTTTCATCTTAGTATCCTAGATGTATTTAGGAAGTAATATTAATTGAAAGAATGAGTTAATTAAATTAAAAGAGAAAAGAGAATAGGAGAGAAGAGAAATTAAGAAAAAGTGAGAGATATAATAAATAAAATGTATGTATTTGGGGAAGGGGAGAAGAGAGGTTGGAAGACAAAGAAGGAAAGAAAAAAAGAATAAGAGAAGGTAGAAGAAATTAGGAATATTGAGCAATATTTGTATGAGTCTCCAGTTGTAAGCTATATCATAATGCTTTTCTTTTAGAACTTTGACCCTTCTAAATTTTCTCTGCTTATGCAAGTAATAAAAGATATATTTTTTTTAGTATCCTAAGTGCACATCAAACAACAGGAGGAAGGAACTCTGGATGTGTTCTTTGGGGCTGGGACAGTCCTGATTTAAATCGTGGAAGTAGGATGGAGACTGGAAGCTTCCTAGACTGACTGGTGATGGGTTTATAGAACTTCTTCATGATCATTCTGGTGGATTGCATTGCGACTTTCAATTATTTCTTTCCTCTTTCCTTTAGGATAATTATTCATCTTACCCATTACCATGGAAACTGCAATGACTTCTTGTGGGAGAAATATACCTCCGTGTGCCAACTTATATCAGTCTTAGTCATGTGACTTGCTTTAGTCAAAAGCATGTGTGACTCATGCCACATCCAAGCAGAAGCTTTAAGAGCCATGATGAGTGTCTCTTGCTCTTTTTCTTTAGGCCTGAAAAAGACATGTTTCAAATAAAAGCTGCTCCTTTATCTGGATCCTGGAATAAGAGGATAAAACAGAGCCACAGCTGATCCTCAGACACTTTTGTTATTCTAAATTACTGAGATTTATGAATCATTTGTTACCAAAGCATAGCTGACTTATACATCAATAAATTGCTTTTGATGCACAAACAGCAATATTTTTAAATGTAAATTCCTGGGTTACTTTGTTTTCAGGACTATGTGCTCTAAGACAAAACTGATTCAGAAAAAAGAATGCTGTTTGAAATATAATTTTGTCTATGTTTATAAATCTTTTTGATTTCTCAATACCTATGCTGTACATGAAAGGGAACTTCAAAAATAGATCCAAAATCTGTATAATCACAGATCCACATGTCTGAGAGGGCAATAAAAGAAAATCACCATAAGTCCTCCCAGCAGAAACAGATTGCTTTGTTCTCATGCAGGAAAAATGGACTTTACTTTTAAATGTTAAAAAAAAAATTATAAGGCAGTCTGTGTGTATAGGGAAGACCACCCCTTTCTTCACCACTACCACCATAAAAATATTTACAGACTATAAATATCTTGGTTTCAGGACCCAACTGGTCATCTGATAGCTCAGTAATAGTCTCGGTGCAGAAAGAAAAATATGTTTCTTGGTTTTAGAGGAAGGAAAAGGAAAACAAGTCCAATAGTTGCATTTTTTAATTCCAATCTGCAAAGGAAATGTTTTCTTTCATGAAAAACCAGTGAAGCAAGACTCCCCTGAATTTTTATATAAATCTTAAAAAAATAAAGCAATGTACTGTAGGGTAATACCACTTGAGAAAAGGTAGGTTTTTCATTTTAAATGCTGATAATAATAAGCAGAAGTGCTACCAGAAATATAGTATGTATGTGAATATGTATAGGTTTAGCCAACCTGTTACATAGCCCTCCTCCTCAAACAATCAAAATTGCTTTTCCTTTATATCTAAAAAAAGAATAAATTTCATTTTTACCCTTTTCTTTCAAATGAATGAATGAACAAATGAATGAATAAAAAAACTGGAGGAAAGATTAAGAGATGGCTTTTATAAGTCATTGGAGTTTGAGTTTCAGAAACATTTTTCTACCTTTTTTTCCAAAAGGCTAGATACACATAAAAATAATAAGAAAAATATGCTGTTCACTGCATCCTGAATCCTCATCTTTCAAACTGGACCTATTTGCGAGTGTCAGTTAGATCCTGCCAACTGTAGAAGCTGCATTCCTGCTGGAAAGTCCTAGTGTAAGAAGATCGTATTTCTTCTGGAGCACACCCATTGCAATTTGCTAATATTCTTAAGGTGAGAGGTCCAATTCCGTTTGCCAACTGCACCCACCAAGTTGGTTTTGGAAGATGTTGACTGTTGGGTGTTCAGGAAGAGGTTTTTTAGATTCCAAATGTTTCCTATTTGTTTGTTTTGTTTTTTTTAAATACTCATCCATCAAATACATGGGTTAGATTTCCTTTCCTGTTTGGGAAAGAATCTGTTCTTTCCCCCTTTTTGGTGGCAATTTATTATTTTTACAAGATTAATCACTGGGCCATAAATCTCATGTGTCTAAGGTACTTGGCCTGCTCTTTGCTGCATCACTATAAAATATTAGTAAATCTAATATAACAGATTGTGTCATCCAATGTATGCATTTTTGAAAGTGGAAGCCAAATGAAATTAAATTGAATTGGCTGACTTCTAAGAACCAGAGAGCTGTATGAGGTAGTTTGGACTGAGTACAATCTCAACCTACCTCCATTCTGCTCTTCCTCCTTAAGAAACAACTTCTTTAATTGTGAGCCCACGACTGTTGAAAGATTGGTCTTTGTTGACTATGAAGGGCCATTATGCAGCCTAATGAACTGGAATTTGGAATCTTCCATTGCTTTTCCCTCCACCTCTCATTGCACAAACGGTTGTATCAGCTTTGCCCTCCAGTACAGCTGCTCTGTGGGTGTGCATTCTGTCCAGCTCCAAGCAAACAGCTTCCCATCAGGTCCAGTCAGACTTCTCACAATATTTTAAGAACAGAAAGTATCCCCTTCTTCCTTGTGTGCCCCCTTTCACCCAGACCATCATCTGGTGCAGAGGTTACAAACTCAAGCAGCTACTCAGGATAAGTAGTTAACATAAATGAGTAAAATGAGCAGGTGGGGACAATGGAGAATTACAGATTATATGTCCCATCCAGAGAAGGCATTCACCACTGAGTTCTGGCCAAATTTTTTCATGTAAGCATTTGAACTTGTAAGGCCAAATCTTTTCTTTTTTCAAGAAAAATGGTGTCTCAGTCAAGATTCAATCAAGGAAACTATGCAAATCAAATTTTTATGACATATCCCAATTTCCACAGGTAACTAACTTAAATCTGTAAACATATACATGTATATGCATATTGTTTACTGAATCAAGACTGTGGATCTTGGGGGGCCTGGGTGGCTCAGTTGCTTAAGCTCCCGGCTTCAGCTCAGGTCATGATCTCGAAGCGTGTAGGTTTGAGTCCCACATCAGGCTCTGCGCTGACAGCACAGACAGCAGAGGAGACTGGAGCCTGCTTCACATTCTGTGTCTCCCTCTCTCTCTCTGTCCCTTCCCTGCTCGTGCTCTGTCCCTCTTTCTCTCAAAAATAAATAAACATTAAAAAAAAAAAGACTGTGGATCTCTACTTTGTGACAATGGGTGATATTTCTTCCCACACGTATTACTGAAGTTACAGTCTCAACTTTTCAGGATTATAGGACACATTCAGCTCAGTAACCTCAGGGTACTTTACTTTGTGATCATTCATTTATTTATTCATTCATCCATCAAATATTTATGGAGGGGCACCTGGGTAGCTCAATCAGTAAGCGTCTGACTCTTGATTTTGGCTCAAAAATGACATGGCTCATGTCATGTTCTCATGGTTTGTAACTTTGAGCCCCACATCAAGCTCCATACTGACAGTGCAGAGCCTGCTTGGGATTCTCTCTCTCTCCCTGCCCCTCCCCTGCTTGTGCTCTCTATCTCTCTCTCTCTCTCTCAAAATAAATAAATAAACTTTAAAAAATATTTATGGGGTGCCCATGCTAGGGGATGGATATATGGAGAAAAATAGGACATGGTATCTGCCTTCAAGGAACTGACAAACTACCCAGGGAGTCTGACATACAAACTAAGTTAATATGGGTATAGGAATCTGTTAAGTGCAAAGAGGCAAACTGTCATTGGGTTGTTTTCAAAATCAGTTCTCAAACTTACAGGGCTGCCCAATCTTCCACCAAGCTCCCACGACCAGCTCCCCCACCCACCCACTCTTCATATCACATATGCTCATTACTGCACTGCACGTACGAAAGGAGGTGGATGTGTTTGCTGGCTGCTTCATGCCCATTAAAGTCAGTTACTCTACCAAACTGTGCATTTCAGGAAGTCAGTTATACAGTCCAACTTAAAACAGAGAAATCTTGTTGCTCTTACTTTTCTCATCCTGATTTCTCCCTTATCCTTTATGCCCCAAGTCCCCTTACCTTAATATTCACTTCTCATATATAGGTAGAACATAGCAAAATGCCTGGCATGACTTCTAGCTACTAGAAACTAATGGAATGAAATTCAGTCTCTCTCTAAAAAAGCAATGCTTTTAAGATGTTCCACCTTAAACCTTAAAATGTAAATAGGTATTCAATACACTAGGACTAAAGAATGGCATTAAAATAGAAGGGTTTTCAGATGTTTTGGAATTATTCTCTCTGCAATTTACAGATGAGTTTGGGGGTCTCTATGTAGTTGAAAATCAACAAATCAAGAGTTTTTACTATCACCTAGAATACATTATTAGCTATGGCTAAGGAATAGCTGGTGTTCATTAAGCACCTTTTATGTTTCAGGAACTGTGTTAAAGGATTTATGCTGCCTAACTTAATAATTTAATTGTCACAATTCATAGGTAAGTGTTACCACATTTCCAAATGAGAAAACAGACTTGAGGAAATTGAGTAACCTATGCAAAATCACACACTAGTCAGTGGCAAAGACCACATGCTTGGCCCTTGCTCCTCCCCATAAACCACACTGTTATTTTAAACCATATACTGAGTAGATCCTTGCTCACTCAGTTATGATTTTACATGTATGGATCCCTTAGCTGCCACCTGATCTTTATGCCAAAGAAGTAAAGAATGCCAAAGAACAAATAACAACTTCAAATTCAGTTGTATCTGACCAGTTTTTCCTAACCAGGCTACATGGTCACGGCAAAGACAATGGGTAAAATGCTTATGAGCTGTTTTCTCTGGTAATAAGCAGCACCTGGTAACAAGTATAATCATAAGATAATAATGGTTATTCTCTTATAACTTATTGCAGGAGTAAACTGGCATCACTAAGACTGAAGATGGATACATTTGATATATACCCATTTTACAATGCAAACAGACAACTTGTCATTGGTTGTTATCAATATCAATTATCAATGCTTCAATGCAGCTGAGCCTCTCCACAAACTCCCCTGGCCCAGCTGCCTACCTACTCCAACCCACTACACATGGTACATCTATTAAAGTAGTGCATGTACTAAAGTAGTGACATATCTGTTACATGTTCTACACCCAGTAAGCACCATTATCCTATCAAATTGTGTGTTAAAAGAAGCCACTCATATACCACCTTCTTAGGTGCTCAGATCTACATTGAATCACATAGATTCTATAGCCAACCAGAAGGCTGAAGAGGGTCTGGTATGGACAGATTCTGTCCCACCCATTTTCTAGAACTCTAATGAGATAGGACATGGATATCCCTAATGCAACCACAGAAGGAAGTAGGGAAGTAAATACCAGGCCTTAATTTTCAGTGTGAAAAGGCTCAGCTGGAAAAAAAAAAAAAAAAAAAAAAAAAAAAAAAAGTCAAGACAAGAGTAGATCCTGGCCCTTTGCAGTACACAACTCAAGCTTTTTTTTTTCAGATCTAAAAACCCTTCCATTCAAGTTTACTTCACTCTTCCCCCTGTAACATATGCCCATTGATTTGCACTACTTGGAATAAATATAGTCCCATGATGAGCTCTTGTCTGGGATTCTCCCTGAAGGAGCCCATGGTGAAGCACACTGCTTCCTGCCTAGTGTGCCCACACTTGCCATTGGACATTCTGCTTCCAAACTCTGCTGACCTGTGATGGTGAGACAGACTTTAACTGAAATATTCCCCTTACCCATTCTAGACCCCACCGCATCCTTTGCTCTCAGCCTAGACCCTCAAAATTAAATTTTTCCAGGATATCTGTCATTTACTTTGTGAAACAATTCTACTTTCTTAAAAAGGGACAGTTGTAACCCCTTAATATACTCTTTTAATTTGACTCCATCTGCAATGGATCTAGCAAAAATTCATGAAAGTTCATAAGATACAGATAGTCTTCTTTTAAACTTTATGTACAACTTCTTTATTCTTGTATTCTTTTGCTCATTTCAGTTGGGAATGGGAGGATTCTATGATACATGTGTTCATGCCACCATTTTCCCCTGGAGTCTTTGAGATTTCTTCTATATTTCCTTGCTTAGAAAGCCATACCCAACCCACTTCCCACCTTTCTGGAATTTTTATTAAAATATCAGTTTCCAGACTCCTGAGTGGCTCAGTCAGTTAAGTGTCCGACTCTTGATTTCAGCTCGGGTCATGATCTCATGGTTGTGAGATTGAGCCCTATGTTGGGATCTGAACTGGGCATGGAGCCTGCTTATGATATTCTCTCCCTCTCAGTCTCTCTCTCTCTCTCTCTCTCTCTCTCTCTCTCCCTCCTTCCCTCCCTCCCTCCATCTCTCTTTGCACTTCCCCAACTCATGCTCTCTCTCTCAAAAAAAAAAAAAAAGAATTTCCATTAATTGCGATTTTGCTCAAAGAGGGACTTGTAATCCAGAAAACACTATTTAGATTTACAGGGGATTTAAATATTCAATATAATAAATTTCCCAATTTAAAACCAAAATTGTCCTGTGGTGCCTGGGTAGCTCAGTCAATTGAGTGTCCAACTCTTGATTTCTGCTCGGGTCATTATTTCATGGCTTGTGGGATCAAGCCCTGTGTCCTGCTTGGGCTGACTGTGCCAAGTCTGCTTGGAATTCTTTCTCTGCCTCTCTCTCTGCCCCTCCCCTACTCACAACCTCTCTCTCTCTCTCTCTCTCTCTCTCTCTCTAATAAATAAATAAACAAAAAAATAAACTTTTTAAAAAAAATTTCTTGAAGGTTTTAAATCTACCTGAATGATTCTTTTATTCTATCTATAAATCTAGTAAGTTTTATGTAAAACAACAATAATTTTCAGGAGAACCTTTAATTAATGTCTGGTCAAATAATGTAGAATAGACCAAATTTTTGAACCATTTAATTTATGCACTTGAGTTTCTTAAGCATTGTAAACTGCATTTTAAATTAATGTATCTTATTTTCTTTTAAGTGCTTGACCAGGCAGGTGCACAGTGCTTCTAAACAAATCCTTCCTAGCATTTATAGGACTCCTTTTAGTTTATTTCAAATTCTTTTAAATATTTCAATTGTCTTTTAGAATTTAGGCAAATTTTCTTCACAACTTTCAGCTTAAAATAACAAACCTAGGGGCGCCTGGGTGGCTCAGTCGGTTAAGCGGCCGACTTCGGCTCGGGTCATGATCTCGTGGTCCGTGAGTTCGAGCCCCGCGTCGGGCTCTGTGCTGACAGCTCAGAGCCTGGAGCCTGTTTTGGATTCTGTGTCTCCCTCTCCCTGACCCTCCCCCATTCATGCTTTGTCTCTCTCTGTCTCAAAAATAAATAAACGTTAAAAAAAATTTAAAAAACACAAAAATTAAAAAAACAAACAAACCTAGTATCTTTTAAAGTTGGAATCTCAGGGTTAATCCCTCAAATTCTCTAACATTTCAAAGTCTCTTTAACATAACAAACTATATAACAGCATACATAGATTATTCTGAGTTAACACAAAATGAATTAAACCATGGGTTTGATTTCCTCATCACCTGAATAATATAATTAATAAGATTAACTCAAGAGCTACATATCAAACTCCAGACTTCCAAGCCAAAAATGTATATTCTTTATTAAAAAGCAGTGGAACACTGGAAAAACTGACCATATTTTAGGCCACAAAGAAATCCTCAATAAGTTCTACGAAATGGAATCAAATAGGCCATGTTATGGGGCCAAAATATAGTGAAATTCAAAATGAAGAAAAAAGACATAAGAAAAAACCATTGATTTAAAATTTAAAATTACTTTTCTAAATAATTATTGAGTGATAAAAATCAAAATTGTAATACAATAATATTTTAATAGCAATATTCAAAACCAACACTTAATCATCTGGCAATATTTCTTGCTGACTCCCCTTTTTATTATCATTTAGCTCTTGATCAAGCTTTTTCATTCATCAATTACCTTAGTACCTGGCTGGTTATTTTCCTCTCTATCACTTATTTTCATCATTCTTAGTGAATCCAACTTCATATAAATAATTCATTTAATACCCAGGTGTTTCAGTTTTTTTTACTTCCTCAATAGACTTCTTGGCTTCTTCCACAACTAATAAAAGGAAATTTTTTTCTAATTTGTATTGGAAATGCACTGCAAGAGTACCCTCATGGTATTATATCATTCATCCCATAATAAGTACTACACTAAAATATAGTTTAAATAGGTCCTATAAGGTTGCCTGACTCTATCTATCACTACCTAGTTATTATACCTATTTTAACACTGCCTGTGAAAGTACAATATTTTATTAGAAAAATAAAATGAAATAAAATACAGAAGTGTAACTGAAAAGACTCTTAGTGCAAATACATTAAAAACCTATAAGCCAAAGATCTTATTTCTCGCATCACAATAAAACTACTTAAAAACACAAACTTCTCCAGCTTATACAATCTCTATTACACTGGATGCATAGTCTACATTATTATATAGCTATTGGCTGATTGATGCAATTGGTATTTGCACATTAGTTGCACTTATTAACTAGATGCTTCTAACAGTGTCTAAGAACAGTGATGAAATACTGATAAAGGCATATAAGATCATACCCATCCACAAGGAGATAACTAATTGGAGAGAAAAGAATAGCAAAGATGAAAAGGTAAAAGAATAAATAACTGATTTATGACATGCTATTAACTTTAAGTGTATGGAGTACTAGGTATTATTAATCTGCACGTATCATTCACTAACCTTCTGTGAATTACCTAAAGAGGGGATTATTTTTCTTATACAAGAAAAAAATATGGCTATAGATAAATCATGCAGGGCTGGTACAGTAGCTTCATGATGTTATCAACATCCCAGTCTACTTCTCCTTTTAAGCTCCACCATCCTTAGCATTTAGCTTTCATTCTTTTGATCTTTTTATAAACACAAGGTGATTGCTTCCTGTGCAACTTCTAGTCCAGGTTCTAGAAAGATGAAAGAGATAAAACTCATAGGATTATATCAAGATGCAGAACAAGTATTTGACAAAATTCAACATCCTTTCATGATAAAACTCTCAACAAATTGAGTACAAAAGGACTGTAATAAAGGCTATATATGACAAGCCATAGCCAATATCATACTCAATGGTGAAAAGCTGCAAACTTTTTCTTTAAGATCAGGAATGAGACAAGAGTGCCCTTTCTCATCACTGCTTTTCAACATTTTACTGGAAGTGTTAACCAGAGCAATTAGGTAAGATAAATAAATAAAAGGCATCCAAATAATAAAGAAAGAAGCAAAACCTTTTCTGTCTGCAGATGACATGATCTTATAAATAGAAAATTCTAAAGATTCTACCAAAAAAACAAAACTGTTAAAGAGGAAAAATGGTTGCCAGGGAATTGGGGATAAGGAAAATAGATGTTGATAAAAGACTACAAGCTGTAAGATGAATAAAGTCTGAGGATCTAATATATAACATGGTGACTACAATTGATAACCCTGTACTGTATAATTGAAACTTTCTAAGAGAGTAGAACTTAAATGTTGTCATCAAGAAAGAAAGAAGGAAAGAAAGAAAGAAAGAAAGAAAGAAAGAAAGAAAGAAGTGTAAAATTGAAGGAATCCTTTCACAATATACATATAGCATACATATACATATATCGAATCATCATGATGCACACTTTAAATATCTTACATTTTATTTGTTAATTATACTCAACAAAGCTGAAGAAAAACCTTTAGAACTAATAAGTGAACTTAGTTTCAGGATATTAAATAAATACACAAAAATCAGTTATATTTCTATACACTAATAACGAACCGTCTGAAAGAGAAATAAGGAAAACAATCCCATGCACAAACAACATCAAAAATAATAAAATACTTAGGAATAAATTTAACCAAGGAAGTGAAAGACTAGTACACTAAAAACTGTAAAACATTGATGAAAGAAAGAGTAGACGGCATAAATAAATGGAAATATCTCTCATGCTTATAAATCAAAAGAATATTAATGTTGTTAAAATATCCATACTATCCAATACCATCTATAGATTCCATGTGATCTCTATCAAAATCCAATGACAATTTTTCACAGAAATACAAAAAACACTTCTAAAATTTGTATGGAAACACAGAAGACCCTGAATAGCCAAAGCGCTCTTGAGAAAGAAGACCAAAGCTGGAGGCATCACACTTCCTGATTTCAAATGGTATGGTATGGTACTGGTATAAAGACTGACACACAGATCAGTGAAACAGAACGAGGAGCCTAGAAATAAACCCACACATATGCAGCCAACAAATATTTGACAAGGGAACCAAGACTACACATACAACTCAAAAGCAAAATAATAATAATAATTTGATTAAATATTGAACAAAGAACCTGAATAGACATTTTTCCAAAGAAGGCATACAACCAACAGATACATAAAAAGATGTTCAATGTCACTAATCATCAGGGAAATGCAAATCAAAACCACAATTAGATAGCACTTTACCCATGTCAGGATGGCTATTATGAAAAAGACATAAGTATAGGCAAGGATGTGAGGTAAGGGGAACTCCAGTGCACTGTTATTGATAGGGATGTAAATCGGTGCAGTCATTACAGAAAACAGTATGGAGGTTCCTCAAATAATTAAAATATAACTACCATTTGATCTAGCAATTCTCCTGGGTAGAAGAGTCTATCTTCAAGATATATATGCTCTTCAATATACATTAACACATTATGCACAATAGCTAAGACATGGAATCAACCTAAGTGTCTCTCCATTAGCAGATGAATGAATAAAGAAAATGTGATGTGCATGTATATATGCAATGGAATATTATTCAGCCATGAGAAAGAAGTAAATCCTGTCATTTGCAACAACATCGATGAAACTTGGACATTATGTTAGTGAAATAAATCAGAAAGAAATATACTATATGATATCATTTACATATAGAATCTAAAAAAGCCAAACACACAGAAACAGAGAATGGATTTGTGGCTGGGATGGGAAAATGGGGAGATGTTCATCAAATAAACAGATTTCCAGTTATAAAATGAATAAGCTCTGGGGATTTACAGCCTGGTGATTATAGTTTGATTATTGTATTGTATACTTGAAAGTTGCTAAGAAAGTAGATTTTATCTGTTCTCACTACACACACAAAAAAATAAAAATTACGTGAGGTAATGGATGTGTTAAGTAACCTTACTGGGGTAATCATTTTGCAATATACATGTAATCATCACATTGTACACCTTACTTACACGATGTGATATATCAGTTGTATCTCAATAAAGCAGGAGGAAAAAGATACAAGAAGCACTTAGGAGGAAAAGGTGGTGCCATGTCTGTATCACAAAAGCAATTTCTAGAAATTCTTTTCTGTCTCACTGGCAAGAATATTATCACTTCTTGCTCCAAAAGAACTTCTCAGAACAAAATTGGGATTCTATTAAAGAAAAAGAAAGAGAGAGTGGATGCTAGGTAGATGAACCATTTGTTTCTGCAATACTGAGAGTAGAAAGAGGGGAAAGTTCTTGAAAAGGATCTCATGGAGAAAGTGAAACAAGAGCTTGATCTTTAAAAATGGCAGGAGCTGGATATCCAAACGAAGACAGAAGGAGTGTACTCCAGTTTCTTGAATAGCACGAACAGAAGCAGATTTGAATGATTAGCCTGACATTTTCTGAGAAGAGAGTAAGGCAAAGACTGCCGGGAGCAGCGACAGAAGACTGAATTGGTGGAGTGATTTCAAGTTGTGGAGATCTTTGACAGGAAGGCTTTGGACTTGACATGAAGCATATTAAGGATCTACTGGAAGCTTTCAAGCAAGAGGAAGAATGTATTTAACTAATAGTTTAAGAAAACTTTTTGTGGTTGCAGAATGTGGTACAGATTAAAGTGGAAAGAGATTGGATCTGTTTGCTTGTGAAGTCACTGAATAGCATCCAAATGCTTTCACTGAAACAATTATGGTTGTTGCCCAGCTGAAAGTCTTAGAGTTACCCTAACACAAGTGTTTCCTGACTAATGGCTCACAAACTGGCAATCATCCATGACGTGCTTGCTAATCCTCCCAGAAAATGTGCTATTCGTTCTTAAGACTTCACTCACAGTCATTATATGAACAATATTGTCACTATATTTTTCAACATATGAGACATGCTCTACCTTGGATTGTGGCAACTGAGCTTTTGAGGAGGAAGTATAAATGGTGAGTTTTACAAAGCAGGCCATTTTTATTTTGGTCAATATGCTCAAAGTTAAGCGTTGACGGTATCCATGTGTAGAGAAGTGTGTGAAAACTAATTTTTATGCCAGTGTCCTTTTCAAACACTGTGCATCAAAATCCTGGTTTAATAGCTTGCCTGACTCTCTCTTCTCTTCCATCCCTTGGGCAACTCAGATTTCTGCGGTAGGCTGGGGTTTAGTCCCACCCCCAGCTTGGGGACCAATCTTCCTCTCTCCTATTAGAGGATTTTGGAAACATAATCAAGTAGCTCAGTAACTCAGCAACTCAGCACGAGGTCAGCCTTGCTTCAGAACATGGTTAACCTTTGAATCCCTTTCTGCTGATTAGGTCCTTATCATGTTTTTTCCTTGTTGAACACTCTGTTGTGATGCCTGACCTGATGCCCGTCCCTCCAGAGCTGTGGTCTTACCTGGATCCCAGCAGTCCTCCTGAAGGCCAGTGTCCTAACCTGAGTCCCAATGCCCTCCACCTTCTGCTAAGCCTTCCTGATGCTTCTTCTCTTCTTGTTGACATGTCTAGCTATTGCTAGTTGCCAAATCCCCAGTAGCTCACCTGCTAGTACTTATTTCCTCCTGTTTCCTATCGCTAGAGTTGTCTGGCCTCTTGAGTCAATGCTGTTGAACAGCTGACTACAATCCTGATACAACCATGTCCTTTATTTTTTATAAAGGTTCACATCTCACAGCTATTCTTTTAGCCTTTTTGTGGAAGGATTTTTCCCCAAAAAATATTAATTAATTTTTATTTTTTATATTTTCCCCTTCCCATACCATTCCCAGAAGATAGCCAGGTTCATAGGGTTTTCTTGATGCAGAGAATTTTGCGAAGAAGTCAGAAGACATCTGAAAAAGATGGCTTTCTTTTAGTGTCTTTTGAGAAAACTTACTAAAGAGCTTATTTTAAATATTCAGAATGGGTAGAACAGAGAAATGTGTATTCTGTGGGAAGTAGGAGTGGGGACCCAGCCCATCTCAGGGAAGTAGAATACTTGGGAGTTGACCTCAAGTGTGGTACAGATAGATGGGGCACAGATATAAAAATGGAGGGACCACTGCAGGTGAGATGGAGGTGTCCTGCTAGAAAGCAGTGTGGACTGGTCATGGGAGGGGAAGCAACAGGAATGAGACTGATCATTCCTCCAGCCTATGTGATAGGGGTTCAAAGAGGGCTTTTTAAGTAATCTCAGATAACATAACTATAAATGTGACACAACCCTGCCTTTAAGGAATTTTAAGATAAATGTGGAAAATAAGACAAAGTCGCTTATGTAATCTGTATATATATATCACAGTATACACGTATAATACATAATATGTCATAGCACCTCATATAACATAACAACAGAACTTTATATTTGTACTGCTAAAATATTTAAGAATTTACCTCTGATTGGAAGATTCAGAAACACTTTCACAGAGACCTAAAGAGATTGGTAAAATTTACGTCAGCAAAACCCCTCAAGTTGGGAAAGAATAAAGAAGTTAAAACAACATTCAGTGGGAAGTCCATTTGACTGAAACTTACAATGCCTCAGGCTTCATGGGAGCCAATAAAATAGGAGATGAAACAGGACACATTGACTCTCTGTTCTGCCAACAGAGAGAACAGAATATGCAAGAGATCAGAACTGTGTTAACAATGAGGGAGACAGGAACCTGAGTGGCTCGGTTGGTTGAGTCCAACTTTGACTCAAGTCATGATCTCTCAGTTCCTGAGTTTGAGCCCTGCATCAGGCTCTCTGCTGTCAGCACAGAGCTCTGTCCCCCTCCCTGTTTGCACCTCCCCCGCTTGTACTCTAACTCAAAAATAAAAATGAACATTTAAAAAAAAATAAGAGAGACTAATTCCAGAAAGAACCATCCTGCACTATGCCAATAATTAGCTAGAACATAAATACGCTCTAATAAACCCATTTTTTAAAAAAGTTTATGTATGTATGTATGTATGTATATATGTATGTATGTATTTTGAGAGAGAGTGGCAGAGGGGCAGAGAGAGGGGGAGAGAGAGGATCCAAAGCAGGCTCTGCACTACCAGTGCTGAGCCCCATGTAGGTAGGGTTCAAACTCATGAACCGTGAGATCCTGACCTCAGCCAAAATCGAGAGTCAGATGTTTAACCAACTGAGCTACCCAGGCACCCCCACTCTGGTGAGCTTTTATCTCATTTGTAACAAATGGTAAAATCAATCAACATAAAAAAGAATGGCAACAGCTAACTTGTGAGATCTTCAATCTGACCTGGGAAAGTTAGGTTCAGTGAAAATAGAGATCAAAAAGGGATCCAAAAATTACAAAAAGGAAAAGCTAAATTGGCATACTCAATATGGACCCCGAAAACTAATCAGTGAATCAAATTTTACTGCAAAGTTTTTCACAGGAGAAACGATTTCAAAAATAGTAAAATGCATTAATAAAGTAAGAATGATAGTGGAAATAATAGAAACGTGTAACTGTACCCTATAGAAAATTGATCAAGGAATTGCATTCATTTGGTGTCATTCACTCCAGAAAAAAACATAGTTCCTCAACAAAAATAGATCACCTGTGGAATAATCCTGGTGAAATTCTCCATACTGGCCCCATAGTGTGAAAATGGAAGCACCACAGGGTAGGAGCTTTTATTCATGCTGAAGCATCAGCACTTAACCCAGTAGAGGTCTCAGAAATTCTTTCTCATTTTCTCTCAGTTTATTCAACAATTATTTATTGAGTACTTACTGGGTAAAAAGTCTTTGTTAGGTGTCCTGGATAGAGGTACAAACAACAGAGATGTTGCCCTTGACCTCAGAGTTCTGAAGAGTATATCAGGATCTCACCAGGATTGCTCCCAAGCATGCTTTACTGTCTAAAGAAGTCCACTGAGAGTCTGGATTGCCTTTGTGTTCCTTGAGGTCTCAACATATTAAAGCTGAAACCATCTTCTCTAGCTTCAAGGATCATGGTGAGCAATGTGTAGCAATGGGTCATAATTGACTTGGTCTTTTCCAGATTCTCCCCTTTTTCTTTTTCTAAACTAGTTGCATTGTGATCTTTTTACCCCACTCTATGGAAGTATTTAGGCACAACTGTATATCAAATTATTCAGCTCCCCAACTTAGTAAAAAGATGAAAATGACACTTTGCAAGTAAATTGAAATTCAGGAATGAAATCCAACCCCACTAAGAATGTATAAAACTACCCCTACAGAAATGATGATCCTGACTGCTTATAACTTTGTATCCTGTCTTTTAAAGGAACTTGATTACTTTCACAATTAAAATCATGGTAATCCTTGTTTCATTCTTTTGCATGTTATCAAAAATGTCCTTTTCCTTTCATACCTGCCAAAATACAGATTCTGGGCTGGAGAAATGATAAAAGCCTTCCTCTTCAAACCCTTGAGGGAAGCTACAAAAAGAAGCTCATCCTGGGGCCAATGCTGCCATGATTGTCTCACAAAACAGAAAATATCACTGGGTCTGGGTTCCTCTGAGAACACCAAAGTAAAATCAAATTTAAGTTCTGTTAAAAATACTGCCCAACCATTTTAGCCCAGAGAAAGGTGTTCATCTGTATGAACATATCAAATGTGTTTGCATTTTGCAAACCACAACTATAAAGGATATTGGTGGCGGAGAAAACAAAGGAGGTTATGACACGACCTTTGTTTTCCCACTCTGGTCCACCATTCTCTCTCTCACTCTCTCTCAGCCCTTTGCCCCCTTTTCCACCACCACCAACTCTCCCAAATCACAGATCACCCATTTAACACACATTCACAGAGCATTTATATCACTAAGGATGTTTGCCACTGAAGACAAAACACACCTATTCCTCAGGGCACCTGGGTGGGTCAGGAGGTTGAGCCTCTGACTTAGTCTCAGGTCATGATCTCACGATTTGTGAGTTCAAGCCCTGCATCAGGCTGGCTGCTTGTCAGCACAGAGCCTGCTTTGGATCCTCTGTCCCCCTCTCTCTCTCTGCCCCTCCTCCGCTCAGGCTCTCTCAAAAATGAATAAAAATTTATGAAACAAAAAAACCACACCTATTCCTCTTCTTTCCCTTTGTCAAGGGCATCTTGCCACTGTGTGTATGAGAGACTTAGGAGTCAGGGGTGTGCTCCCGAGTTCCAGGCAGGACCTGAGAAACAGCCTGGAACCTCTAAGTTTGCCCATCATTGTGATCAGGGTAGTATTTAAAGGTCCACAAGCACAGCAAAGCAATTTAAGGACTATTCCTTCTCTGTTCTCTTTAATAAATTGCCACATCACAGTGCTTGGAGGGGCCAGAATATGCCCTTTATTAATCCCATTACCAACACTCGGTCCCTTCAGAGCAAGATTTAAATCCCATCCCAGCTCTGACACAATAGAATTCTCAGAAGCAAAACCTTCTCAGGCAAAGAGCAATAAATCAGGATGCAGCTCCTCCCGGAGTCCTCGCCAGCAAATGTATTTTCCAGGCAAATAGGAGCTGGCGGCAAAAAACAAGTGAGCTCAGGTTTCTCTGTGATGCGATTACTACCTTGGGGGAGGGAGAGAAGGGTGGATGGAGAGAAAATCTGACCCTACCTTGGATTAAAAAAAAAAAAATCTGGCATTTTGGCAGTCCATCTACAAGTGCTTTCTGAATGCCAAGTGCACGGTAGAACCCAGCCAGAAACAGAGACCTCCGGTGCCTTGTGATAAGCCACTGTTTCACTCGCTCCGCTTTTCAATAGTGTCAGGTGAACAGAGTCTTGCGCTGCAACCTTAGAACGGGGCGAACAGCAGCTGCAAGGCAACCGAACACCCGCTCCACCACGGAGCCCCACCGGCTGGGGGAGGAGGAGGCCGGGCTTTCTTCTCTTTAAAGAAAGATCTTGCTACTTTGCCCTTTTTCTTAACCTTTCCTTTTCTGCTGTGTAGCCCAGTCAGGTTTATCAGTCAGTGGGCCAAGTTGGACCAGCTAACACCACACCTTTGCCTGGACAATGGCATCCTCGGGGGTTTCCAGGGGTGAGAAGCTTGACTTTCACATCGCTGTCCTCACTTTATACTTCAGAGTGTCAGGAGCACCCCTTTGGAGCCCAACAAACAGGAGTTGGACTTTGGCTGTGTGTTCTTGAGCACTGCACTTTCAACCCTCTGAACCTCAGTTTCCTCATCTATAAAATGAGGATCCTTATACTCGCCCTTCAGTGTTTTGTTAGAAATGAATAATACATAAAACACTTACAGTTGTGTCTACCACATACAAAGCCCTTGAACAGCAGATATTTAATGAAGGTTTGCACAAGAGATGAAAAACATGGGTTTTATTTTACCTGGAATGTGCTTTAAATACCTGCTTTTTCATTTGGTCCTTCCACCAATCCATCAGGATTCAACCCAAATGTCTCTGCCTCTAAAAAATCTTGCCCAACTTCATGGAGTTCAATGCTTTTTACTCTGTGTTCCCAAAACTAATTGTTTGAGCAGCTATCTACACTGTGGCAATTCCTGCCCTGTTGAATGTAGTCATTTCCTCATCTGTCAGCCCTATCCTGCCAGACTCTGAACACATGAAAGGCAAAGGAGAAATTGTTCAGTTACAAGAGAGTGACAAGCTCCTGTGGCCAGACTGCCTGAGACCAAATCCCATTCTCATTTTGCCAGCTAACTGTCTGCCTCAGTGTTCTCCCTCAAAATGGATTTGGTAATAATAATACTTGGCTCACAACGTTAGTTTAAAAGAATGCCTAGCCCCATAGAAATGTTATCTTTTATTATTATTCTCCTCTGCATCCTCAGAGCCTGGGAGATAGCAGGTGCTTGAGGCATGGGTTTGGAGAAACCAGAGAATCACTGCAAAATTACAGGGAGAGTGATCCATGCATTTCGTTCAGGGCAACACATCACAGAGTGATTCAAGAGTGACTAAATTGGTATCCAAAATAATTAAAAATAGGATCTTGAAGAGATATTAGCTCACACATGTTCATTGCAGCACTATCTACAATAGCCAAAATGAATGTCTATCAATGGATGAATAGATAAAGAAAATGTGGTGTATACATGCAATGGAATAGTATTAGGCCTTAAAAAGGAAGGAAATCCTGTCATTTGCTACGACATGGATGAGCCTTGAGGACATTCTGCTAAGTGAAATAAGCCAGTCACAAAAGGACAAATACTGTATGATTCCACTCAAATGAAGTATCTAACATAATCAAACTCATAGAAACAGAAAGTAGAGTGGTGTTTGCCCGGGGCCGGGGGAGGGGGAAATGGGAATTCGCTGTTCAATGGGTACAGAGTCTCCGTAATACAAGACTTTGAAAAAGTTCTAGAGATTTGCTGTACAACAATGGGCATAGAGTTAATAATACTGTTCTGTACACTTAAGAATCATTAATAGGGCAACAAAGCAAATTTATGTCATGTGTTTTTTATGACAATAAAAAAAAATATGTAGATTTAAAGCCAAAAAAGAACTAAATTGGAGGTATCAAGCTCAGCACTACCTATTTGTGCCTATTTGTGCCCAGCCCCACTCTGAGGTAAGTGCTGGTCTGCATGGGGCAATCGAATTTGACACAGTCATGGTTCTTTCTTTATGACATGTACCAATGTCTCCAGGTCTGCACAAAGGTAAACACCTTTATGTTTTCTGCTGAATGCCCACTAACATCATTTAAGAATGCCTGAGGCATTCAGGTAGGAAGACTGTACAGGATGAGGGATTCTTGGAGTGTTAATGTTCTAATTTCTGTCTATTCAAGTAGTTTGCTTTCCAAACTAGTCTTCTGCTAAATAGCCTGCTTTTCCCCACTCTCATAGCACTTATCTCCACTGGCGTTATATATTTATTGGTTGTTGGTCTATTGCTTGCTAGTAGAATATAACTCCAAGAGAGCATGAAGTTGGCTTTGTTCACCACTATATCCCTAGCATATAGTAATGCTCAATAAACATTTGTTGAATGAATGAATGAGTGAATGAATGAATGAATGAATGAATAAGTCCCTTGTTAGGGAAAAAACGGAGAAAAATAGATTGTCTTTAGCTTGGCCATCAAGGTTAAGGTGCTTAAGTTAAATAGGAAATTGTCTCTGGGAACACAGAATCCCTTTATCTCTTTGTAGTGCATCATTTTACCCCCTCTAGTCTGGGGATGCAGACCCCAGCACCACTCTGCAACACAGTAAATATGAATTTAGTTATGATTCTTTAACTAGGTATGTCCAGGTCACAGTGAATTTTATAGACCTTTATGAGCTAGATAATTCCAGAAATTGAACTTAGTGACAAGAATCATTAGACATAGGGGATGGGTGAGGGAGAACCACTCCGGTGGGGCCAAGAAGACAAGTATAATTACACTGTCAGCCATCTTAACAAACTCCTAGATAATATCACTTGAAATCGGGTTCAGGAGCAAAGAAAGAGGGGTGTCTAAAACACACAGACCTAGAGTATCATCCAGGTATTCATTTAGTCAGCCTTCAAAAACTGAGTCCTCACCCTGAGTTAAAACTCTTCCTCTCTATTTCTTTTCATAGTTAACCAAGCTTCCTCCCACAGACATCTGCTACATTTGTAAGGCTTAGAGTCCTGAGATTGGAGTTACTCTTTAGCCCCATGCCCGCTTCACGTGCTAATTAAGAGGATGAACCACATTTTCCTCATTCTGACCTGTGGAGACTCTGTGTCCACAGCCGTCAAGAGGGTACTGTTCAGACTAAAGCTCAGTTCCTCTGAGCCAGCATTTCCATCTGTAGCATCTAATGTTGTCCCTCCTGCCGGCCCACCGAGGATTATTTTTACATGCTTCATTTGGGTTTTCTTATGAAATACTGGGCCAGAGCTCTTTCCAGAATGATAATTGGAGAAGTTACCAAAGCTTTGGAGGGAGAAGATACCAATGGCATTTTTTTTCTTTATTTTTCTTTGAAACAGTCCCAGGGAGAAGGTTTGGAGGAAACTTGGTTGGGCTTATGATCCCCCTTCATCAACAAACAGCAATCTAAACTCTCAGTAGCTGAATTGCATAGCAGTTTCAAAGCCAAAAACCAAAATAACTGCCAGTGCTAACCTACTGACAGCAAGATTTCACGGCATTTTCCCCTGTTGTGTAACCCAGCCTCCCTTCCACCTTCTCTCTCAGAGATCATTCCATGGGGAGGGATTGTTTCCCTTTTTCTGCCCCAAGCAAGTGCCCCATGAGTGTATCTGTAGTTTTTAAGACTCCTCTGTCATATTGGATGTGGCAGGAAAAAAAACTGTGGAGGAATCAAAGCAGGAGATGAGATCTGAGACTGTGAGTTCTCTCCTGACCTCACTTCTCATCAGGGTAGCTCAAGGAGAGCTCAGGGTCCAGGAACTATCACAAAGAATAAACATGTGCATACAAGTAAAATCCAGATCAAAAGCAAAATCAGTTGCAGTGTTCAAGTATGGAGTCAAGAAAGGCCAGCAAAAAGCTGCCAGCAGATGTGAGTGAAAAAAGGAATAAGATCTTGTCTCAGAGGTGGCAGTAGGAAGACCCACTGAAGAACAGCGTATGTGACATTAATGTTAACAATGATAGAATAAGAACAGCTACCATTTTTTAAGCACCCATGATGCAGCACTGTGGTGAGTTCTTTCTATACATTAACTTATTCAGGCACACTGTAGGGTATGCAACTGGCTTGAACTCCATTTGTCAGAAGCGGGTCCCAAGGGCTAGAGAAATTAAAAACTTGAGCATGGTCATCCAGTTGCAGAGAAAAGTTAGGACTTCAACTCAGGTCTATATGAAGCCCACGTAGCTATCCCAGCCCCTAGGCAGGGTTGCTGTCCTGGGACCTTTGGAATGAACTCCAGATGGAATATTCAAGTTCTGACTTGTGCCCTCCTTCTGACAGCTACCTGCCTATTGAGAAAGCATAGGGGAGAAATGAGGGGAAACCAAGAAGACCATTCCTGCTTTACTCTTCACCAAGTGATGGCTCTCTGCTGTGATTCCTAGAGACCATGTAGGCTGACCCCATGAGCGGATGACAGGTAGCAACAGGAAGTCCAGAGGGTCAATCTGTCATGCCACACTCCTGAACAGTATTTCTGCTTCAAGACCCCTGGGCTGTGCATACCCACCTGTTCTCAGTCTTGATTGCTTCTTTAATTTCCTGCTTGAATGCTCAATTTGTTAGCAATTCTCTCCTGTTTCTAATAACACTTTACCCCCCCCCCATCTTTTGCTGACTGCTCACACACTCTCCCATGAACATTGCTTCCTTCATCCCCAGTGCAGAGAGCAGCTAAGTGGGAACGCTAAGGCAAGGTCAGCTAGCCCCCAAGCAATGCTTCCTTGGCAATGGACTCGGGATTTGGCAACAGGCATGCAAGGGCTCCAAAGAACACAAATATTCCTTTTTTTTTTTTTTTTTTTTTTTGCAAAATTAATGGATAAGTGATTTAACAAAGACGGGACTATAATGGAGACTGGGGAGAAAGGAGTAAAGAGGAGAGACTTCTGACTAGGTAAGAATCCCACATTGGAGCTCACCCTCTAGGCTGTAAGGGTGACTTGTATTATGTACTTTACACTTGCCCCAGCAAGACTCTTATCCCCTACATTCTCAGCAGCTGCTCTCACGATGTCAGAGCTGCACACAGTTTGGTTTTCTGTAGTGAGAACAAAAACCACTTCTCTTCCCCAAAGTAAACTATAGTAATGATGATGGTGATGATGATAGCTATCACGTATACAAGCCCCTGTGCTAAACACTTTACATGATGATGATGATGATTAACAATACTGAGAACTCACAGCTTCATAGTTTACCAGGTACGAGGCAATGTTCTGAGTGATTGATATACATTAATTGATATACTAATATATCAGTTAACATGTTTATCCTTTCTGCAAAATTATGAGGTAGGAACTATTATTATCCCATTTTGCAGACGAAGACACTGAAGAGCAAAACGTTTAAGTGACTTGCTCAAGGTCATGACTGTGAAAGGTAGGTATTTATCCCCCAAGAAATGAAGCAGAGGGATTTAGTAATCTGTTCAAGGTCATACAATAAGAAACTGTAAAGCTGAGTTTCAAACCAAGTCTGCTAGACTCCAAAGCATATGCTATTAGCCACAATGCTTAACTTTAATTCTCTATAGATATAAAGAAATAGATCAATATACAGACACACATTTCTACACATATGAATATGTACACATATATGTGTATACACACATGCACATATACACATACATACAACCTAGCAAACTAGAGGTTTGATGAGGCCAAACAGCCACACTGTGTTTCTATCCAAGTAGTTGGGACCATTAGGTTCTAAGACAGTACTTTTTACTTTCTTCAAAAATTTCCATCTCAGTCCAGATAGAAAAGGATTATATTTGAAAGTGACTTGGGCTACATGGAAAAGGCAGCTGAGGCCCCTTTTGACCCTGTCCTGCCACCTGTGAGCTGAAAGGATCAATATTTTCACACACCTGAAATCCACCCTGTTTGGGAAGCTGTGCCTTGGGAAGCTGAAATTTTCCAGGCATGTAAGCAGGAAGTGAGCTGAGAACCTACTGCATCTTCTCTCTTCTCCCCCTTTTACCGCTTCCATTTCCTTACTCCTTCACCTGTTCTGAATTTCAATGTGAAAATCAGAAAAAGGTGTGTTGAATAAAGTCAATTTCATCTCTAAAAACCATACATGCCTCACCACCTGAAAGATCCTAGTCATAATTTTCCTTTTTCTTTCTTCTTCCCCCAGGAAAATAGAACAATAGTAATTAAAATGGAAACATTGGGAGGCCCAGAGCATATTGTGAGCACCATTTGCCTAGCAGACTGCCTAGCTGCAGAATCCTCCCCGCCCCTGCCCGCCACCTCCCCTGCAATGAACAGCGACTCCTGTCTCCCAAAGCCTGCGCAGTCAAACCTGCCTGCTGTGTGCAACCTGGGTGTGTGCCTGCTCTGGGTCTCCCTCTGAGCCAAAGTGGTGTGCGCAGCAACACTTAGGCCTTCCCCCCCCCCCCCCAGAACAGAATAAACCTTGGCGTTCATATCAGGAGCAGGCGTGCCCTGGCAGAAGGGCACGCTGGCTGTGTGACTGGCAGCCAATCCTCTTTGGCTTTCAGTTTTGTGTTTCTCAAATTCTAATTGACTTGCAACCATACCAGGAGGAGTTCTGCTTCATTTCTGGGTTACAGAAGGTTTTAGGGCCCTGGGCCACATGGGTCGTTGGAGTACTCTGGAGCTCAGGCGTGGGGTGAGTGAGAGCCTTCCCTAGATTGACCCCACGCCTGCCAGGGGCCGTGGCCGTGAGCCTTCACGTCTGCATTTTCCGCTCCGAGGCTGCTCAGTGGTAGATGCCCGGGAAACCCTGCTGCCCCTAATGCCAGATGCAATGTACATGTGTTGTCAAACTAGGATTAGTTTGTTATTTCTCCTTTAAGTAGGTTAAGCTTTTTTAAGCAGGGGTAATTAAGATTATGACTAGGCAAGGAATGAAAGAAGTCACGGGGCTTAATGAGGGTATGGTAGTTACCCTCGAATGCAAAGGGCATAAGAAAAGAAAAGAAAAAGAGAAATGAAAAGATGCACAGGCACCCAGCTCCATCCACCATGCCCTGGTAGAATGAGAGCACATGGGACAGCTAAGGTAACTTGCCTATCACTTCTGGAACATTTCTGAAAAGGGTCTTCCCCCATTTCTCCCCAGTGCTCATTGGCTCCCTAAATTCTCTGTCATTATTGATTTCAAAATACTAAAAACATATAACTTGACACTCAAAGTTGGCACACTTTCTGCTCACAGGTGCTACCTATCTGGTCAAAAGAACTGGGCAAGAAACAGGAAGCACAAAGGAGAAAAGGAGAACAGAGAGTCTGTGCAAAGGCTCTTTCCGTTATTCCCTCCAGAAACTGCTCCAATCCAACCGTCCACTTGCTGAGCTGCCAGCGGCTCGCACCGGCTCCCTCCTGAGGAAATACCAGAGACTCCCAGTCTGCTCACTTCTGCATGCTCCTCCCTCCACTCCAACTTCCACACGCCTCCACACAGCTCCATTCCATCCTCCACACAGCTCCACACACCTCTACACACCTCCACACAGCTGCCAGACTGGTGGCTCTCAAAGGCCAACTTGCTCATGCCATTTCACTGTTTAAATTCTTTCCCGGGGGCACAGAAATGCTGCCTCCAGGAGCATCTCCTGTAAGTAATACTTGCACATTTTCAAAGATGAGAATCTTCAAATCAGTGCTGTGTATGGACTGGCAACACATTTAATGTCTATCATTAGTGGATTGGTTAAATAAACCATGATTCAACCACATAATTGGAAAACATGGAGCTGGAGACAAGAATGAGACAGATCTGAATGTGCCAAATGTGCTGATATGGGACAATCTCAAGACGCAAGTTTGTATAGCATGTGCCTGTGTGTTCAGCAAAGGAAGAAGAAAGAAGATACTTCTGCATAGACTAGTTCTACAAAGATACACAAGAAGTTAGCGATCATAGTTGTTCTTGGGAGAAGGGCTGTGGAACAGAGGACCTGTGGGGCCAAATTTTCTTTTCATTGTTTGCTGTTTGCAGATTTTCAAAGTATGTGTAGATATTACTTGTGTAATAAGAAACACTAATTTAAAAAACAAGAACAAAACCCTCCATGTAAAGCACTTCATCACCATATCATGAAGGTACTTTGTCACCCGGCCCAGCCTACCTTTGATACCTTCTCTGTTGATTCAGGTCATACCATGCCATTTGCTACTCCTGACATGTTCCTGCTACCCAGGAGTATTCCACACATAGGCACACAGCTGGGTTCCTTCATCTGTATATTGAGAATAATAACAGCACCCATTACATATAGGTTTTTGAGAATTAAATCAAATAAAACATAAATGCTTATAGCAGTGTCTAGCAAATAATAAGTTTCCATAAATGTTAGTTGCTGTTATTTTGTTTTATCCTAAGGTAGCTCTTCTCTATAAAAGGCTTTTGTTCTATCTCTGTCTGATGAAAGGCTGCTTATACTCTTTGGCCTAGCTCGAATGTCATCCTCTCTGTTCTTTACAGTGTCTGAGAACTTTGTTCATACCATTTGTGTGGTGCTTTTCATAGCTTACCATTTTAATAACATACATGTCTGCTTCAATTCATACCTTATGGGATAAATATCATTTTCTGTAATTTAGTGTAATGAAAGCAGTATGAAAATCCCCAAAAGATGTCACATGTATGTATAACAGCAAACTTCTCTTACTGTGTGTCTGCTCATGGTTTCCCCACCGTGTGACACTAAAGGAACCTTCTGGGAATTAGGATTGACATTAGTGCCAAGATTCCCCCCAAGGTGATCTAAACACTTCACACCATTTTGGTTGTCAGGCCTCACTGTTTACAGCTCATTCCTTCTTGCCAGAATGCTGGGCCAGCTTTTAGTACTTAATAATATAGATGGTGAGCTAATGCTTGGCTGATGTCTAATTTAAAAGATTGACAGTGCATTAAAAGCCATAGAAGACAAAAAAAAAAAAAAGACTCGAATAAATCATTACAAGAGAAATCTCTTGACTGATTATCATTTTGGAGTTGAGTCTCTAATATTAACACAATAAAATATTCAATTGTCTTCCGTACTCCTGTGAGAAAGAAAATATTATTCAAAAATATAAAACATAATTTCAGAGTTAAAATATCTGAGGGGGAAAGGTGTTTTAGACTGATATATATCTTTATGGATAATGTGTTATCAGAATCATCTGGAGGAACTTTTTTAAGACTCAGATTCCCAAGCTCCACCCAAGGTCTACTACATTAGAATTTCTGGTAGTGATGACCCTAGGATCTGCTTTTTCACACAGGATACCTTGGTGATTCTTAAGCATATTAAACCTTGGAGAGTCACTGATTTATAATAGCATTTAGAAAATTCAGCTTACATAAGAAAGTTCAGCAAAAAAAAAAAAAAATCAGCAAATCTAAAGATCTCCTAAAAAGTCAAGCTCCACCAAATCATCAAATAACCATTGTATGTTGCTCCCCATCTTAGGCAGGGGTTCTGTATTTTTGGTTCTATGAGGGACCTTGAATGATGTCATGCTTGCAAATATATCAGGTCTATAGACAGGTTTGGACAACTGTGAAGAATTGGAATGTGGCTAGCCAATGAGTGATTCTTTTTCCTTCAGCTCCGTATTGAATTTCTCAATTCTAATTAGAGCTTCTCTTTTCAGGGCTTCAGGTCTGATTAAGGATAATGGTCATGGGAAGGAAAGGGGAAAGCAACATAGTATGTCTAGGGTCTCAAGTAATATGGAACCCAAATAATGAGAATTGAGTCACAATTGTACCTGACCTGTGCACCTGCTTGTTTTGTGATTTTAAATTTTCTGTTGAGTAGATCCAGTTGCCTTTTCAGTCCTTCTTTACATAACCCTGGAGGCACAGAGCATAAAGATAATAATCAAAAGCAACATACTCCACTCAGCACATTCCTCTTCCCCCATAGGAAATAAGGTAGCTCAGTATGATTTGAGAGTCATTGTACTTTATGAATGAATCTAATTATTAACAGAGATTTACTGCATAGCTATAGTCTCTAGTGAAAAGAGCATTTGTTTTAAAGTTGCTATCTATTTTTAAGACTCACTTCACTTTTTCTTAGGTGTACAACCTTAATAAACCAAGTCATTTCTTTCTGAATCATAGTTCTTATCTGCAAAATGAGGTTACTTCAGCTTGTTGTCATAAGGATAAAAGAAATAATGTTGACAAAGCACTGAGAATATTGTCTAGTATATAGAATGTATTTAATATCTCATTAAATCAATCACCAAATAGCAAAGCATCCATGATTTCCTACTATGTGGTATTAATGGACTGTGTTGCTATGAGAAATACTAAGATTAGTACAGATCATGCTTAAACTACCATGGTGCTTATCCACAAGATAAAAACCGAAACACACAAACTATAGCAATATTGTATAAAAGCTATTTAAATAATATAAAATACATCATAAGGCAATACATGATCAGTTGCTAGAATAGGGGTTTAACTAAAAAAGACAATAAATGAGAGTAGTGAAGAGGAGTACCTGGGTGGTTCAGTAGGTTGGACTTCTGACTTCAACTCAGGTCATGATCTCAGGGTTTGTGGGTTCGAGCCCCATGTTGGGCTCTGTGCTGACAGCTCAGAGCCTGGAGCCTGTTTCGGATTCTGTGTCTCCCTCTCTCTCTGCCCCTCCCCCACTTGTACTCTGTCTCTCTGTCAAAAACAAATAAACATAAATTTTAAAAAATGTAGTGAAGAAATAATTCAGAGACCAGAAAAGCAATGTGCTAAGATTACCTTGAATATTATTGAGGCATTTGTGAAAGTATATCTTTATGCACTCAACAAATATCTCCTGAGTGTGTACTACAGCATGTCCTATAGGCTCTGGGATGCAGTGATAAACAAGACAGAAAGGGTCCCTGCTACCATAGAGCCTATATTTAAGTCGTAGGGAAAAGACACAAAAGAGAATAAATCCATGTTCAAAACTAAGATAAATCTAGGTAGTGAATGACAAATGCTAGGGCAAGGCATACAGTGGAACTAGCTGGCAGGTATTTTAGAGACAGAGTCAACGAAACCTCTCTTCTCAGGGAAAGTGTGATCAGAGACCTAAACCAAGTCAGAAAGTGAACGAAGAAAAGACCAGATGGAAGACAAAGGAGCAGCAAGTGAAAAAGCAAGAATGAGCTTGGTTTACAAGTCCCTGCAGAAGACCAGTGTGGCTGCAGTGAGAGGAGCCTGGGGAGCAGTGGCAGGAGACACAACGAGAAAGGGGAATGGAGGCCAGATCACAAACACCTTCTTAGTCATTAAAGAGGGAATTTGACTCTAGGCTGTGATGTGAGCTCATCGCAGAATTTTGAGCAACTGAATGGTATAATTTAATGATTTCCTTTACATTGTGTGTGGAGAACAGACTTACAAGAGATAATAGATGTAAGACCAGTTAGGACAATAATACATTGCTCTAGGAAAGAGGACAGTGACTTAAGCTGTTGGAGATGAGAAAGGGAACTAAAAACACAGTAGTTAAAAGAAGAATTTAAAGAGAATATCAAGAGGAGAAATTATAAAAAACAACAAGCTCGTGGACCATGTATGAAAAGTAAAGAGGATACAGAAGAAATGAATTGAAGCCAAGATGAGAAGTAAGAAGCTCAGAAAGAGATTATTATTTGGGTAAGAGGGTGTAAAGACATAGAGTCTGGAGCCTGTGCACTTGAATTTGAATCCCAAGTCTATGCCTTACTATCCATGGGCCTTTGGAAAGGTCACTTAACACCACTAAGCCAGTTTCTTCACTTGTAGAATAGGAATAATGATATCTACATCATAGAGTTGTGAGGGTCAAATGAGAAAACATTAATTTCCTAACACATGGTAGGTTCTCCGAAAACATTTGTTTGTTTCCTTATACCTCTAGTTGAATTTAAACTTTATTTATGCCCTTTTAACAGCAAGAAGCCACTAAATACCACTATTTAGAAAAGTGTAACTTCTTTGTGAAGACTTTACTGCAGTGGATCAACAATCATATTTTTGTTACTTACTCTATTCTCCTGTAATCCAAGGAGAATTCTAAAAACTGTCTCAGTTTTATTGCAAGATGGGAGATTCCCAGGCAAACTGTGGTGTGGTCAGATCACCTTAAGGGGAATCTCTATGACAAGCCCTATTTACCAGATGGCTCAGTCTTAGGTCCACTGAAATTGTGAACTGCTGGCAAGCACATTGCAGGGCAGTTTTGATTGTCTGCAACACCGTATAGGGGAGGCAGGCTTTAAGAAAATCAAAGCATAAACTCTATAGGGCTTTATGGATTAAGGTCACAGCCCCTCAGTGAATACATAATGCCCTAAAGATGATTCCCATTTGCTCATCCAAAAGGGGAAATGGACCAACAGAAGGGAGGAGGTGGCTTTTATTTATTTCCATTGTGCAGTACTAAGTGAATCCAGGACTCACTGCAATTTGCTGTCAGGGCCTCCCTTTTATTTCATACAGCTTCCTATTCAGGCAGCATGTAGGAAAATTGAACAGTTGTCTAGAAATTAGAATAAACTCCATTAAGTAGTTGAGGATTAAATGTTGATTTCAAGTGTCCCAGTATGAGATACAGCTCAGGGTTTGGTCTTTCATACTGCTAGAAGCACTTTTTAAAATACTGAATACATGGCCACACCAAAACAGAGAATACGGCTGGTATAATATTGGTGTGATATGCAAAAAAGGATTTGGGGTCGCACATGGTGGAGAAGGGAAGATATGAAAACTTTCCCAAGTTAGGGATGATACAGGCAAGCACTTTGAAATCAATCAATAGTTTCTTCATCTCCCCAAAATATACTAATACTTAACTGAAACTAGTGGTCATTCAATCACTGATTAAGAAATGACCACCACCACCATACCATACATAATTTAAAAAATGTTTTTTTCTTGTGATGAGGACTCTTAAGATTTACTCTCTTAGCAACTTTAAAATACGCAAAAAAGTGTTATTAAGTACAGTCACCGTGCTGTACGTTACATCCCATGACATTTATTTTGTAACTGGACGTTTGTGACTTTTGACTCTTCATGCATTTCACCCACCCACGCACCCACCCCCAACCACTCTCTGGCAACCAGCAGTCAGATTCTGTCAGATCTTACCAATGATCATACTTTCTGTAGTGTAAGTGATAAATTGAATCATGGCAAGAAACAAAAGATGTTCCCCCTGACCCCTAGGTATTTTGATTTGAACAATGGAGTTTTAAATTACGTTCTTGATTCCTATGAAGATTTTAACGAAATTACAGAACACACAAAAGGTTGCTGTTATCTTGTTCAAATAGAACTAGATTTGCTCATCTAGCTGCAGATTCAGCAGATATACTGTACAAATATAAATTTTGGAAAATTCTACTCGATCTATAAACTTCTTTTTTTTTAATATTTACTTATTTTGAGAGAGCATGAGGGGAGGGGCAGAGAGAGGTGGGGACAGAGGATCCAAAGCAGGCTCTGCACTGACAGCAGCAAACCTGATGCAAGGCTCGAACTCAAGAACCAGGAGATCACAATCTGAGCCTAAGTTGGATGCTCAACCAACTGAGCCACCCAGGCATCCCTTGATCTATAAACTTCTTATCAAAGCACATGAGATCTTACCTGCTAAATGTTCTACACATCTTGTACATAACACTAATAAAAAAAAAAAAGGAATGTGATTTACTTACCTATAATATTGAGGCTTTCATAATGAAAACATAGGTCACTTTTCAAAATGTGTAAAACATGTAAATGTATAAAAGCACTTAATGAGATTATTGACTTTTTTTTTTTTTTTTTTTTTTTTAATTTCTGGGACAGAGAGAGACAGAGCATGAACGGGGGAGGGGCAGAGAGAGAGGGAGACACAGAATCGGAAACAGGCTCCAGGCTCCGAGCCATCAGCCCAGAGCCTGACGCGGGGCTCGAACTCACGGACCCGAGATCGTGACCTGGCTGAAGTCGGACGCTTAACCGACTGCGCCACCCAGGCGCCCCGAGATTATTGACTTTATAGAAATGGAAGATTGCCCCTTAGACATGTGCCTACAAGATGGATATCATTGTTGCCAGCCATATTAAAATATTAGCTTGCCATAAAATCATATTTTCAAAGCGTGGCACAAGAAGAATGCCTTCTAATTTGCAAATTTGAAGGTGTGAATGGAAAAAAGACTACAGTAAAGCAGAAATGTAGATGCTGTTCCTTTGAAACTGTTTGATGATCTTTGAAGAGGCTATAAGGAACCTAGAAAAAGATGAAGTGGCTGTGCAGGTATTGTTCAACGTTCCATGTAGGCTGCAATGAAATTCATACAAGGAAAAAAAAATTCATATTTTGGAAATAAGACCGCTTTAGAACTCAGAAAATGGCAGCCAAATTAAACAGGACTTTCTCATATCTTCACTAAAACTGTACCTTATTTGGAATCCAACTTTAATTTCACAAGTTCAAACTACCTGTCTGTTTTAAAATCCTTTTCCCCAAGAAAGAGAGGTTTAAGTTATGGTGACATGATTAAGAGTGTTTTAAAATGATAGACAATTTAAATATGGACAACTTACATGATTAACTTCTAAATGGTTATCTGATTGATAGGCAGCTGGTCTATCAAAATCAGTCTGTGGATTCAAACTGAATGGACATCTTGAGAGAGATAGAAATGAATTCCTACAAGTCTAAAAACCTGGTGTTACTTGTGAGTAAAATCCCAGGTATTCAATGCTCAGATGCTTTTGTTGAAAATATTCAGATCATCACGTTGGACTGACATCAGGAATCAATGTGATGTAGGCTTAGTAACAGCAGAGCGGCAAGTCAATGTGACTTTTACATTTGACTATATTTACTTTTACCACTACATAAAAAATAAAAGTATGCCCTAAAGAAAAGTTTGCAGGCAGTTCAGAGAAGTATTATTGGAAAAGGAAACTGAAAGACTAAAATTACCCCACTGTATCATAAGACAGAAAGAAAAACCTCACTGTTATCTTTTTATTAGATATAGGTAACATCTGTTTAGTATGAATCTTACAAATATACACTAAGATAGCCTGAAATTGTTTAATATATAATAAGAGTTAAAATAAGTCATAGTATCAGAGCAAAGAAATATTATGAAAACATTGTTAACTTTTCCTCACACACATGGTTTTTCAATTAGTCCTATTATTAATCATTAATTGCCACAGTTACCTAGTTCTATTGCTTTGGTTTAAATAATAGCATTTATATAAAAGAAAATTAAATAATATGAATTTAATATAATTTCAAATAAACACCCATTTTCATATCTTTACGTTAAATAAATAACATAAACCATTTATTATAAATTATATATGGCTATAAAAAGTTGTTTATTATCTCTCAGCCAAATGCTGTTCCCTTGCCCACCTAGTGCTCCCAAGTACACTCTCCAGTCAACCTTCTACACACAACTGTCTTCAGCCAGTCAGATTTCAGAGAACCCAATGATTAACACAGAAATGGTTCCTTCTTTCATGAACTTACAGAGTAGCAGGAAAGAAAGGCATCAAACATGTGATTACCAAGAAAATGTGTGGAAAAGAAGAATGGAGGTATACAGAGGACTAGAGAAAGCACAACTGGGAGAGCCAATCTGGCCAGGAAGGCTTCCCCAAGAAAGCCAGAGCCAGTCAATTCCCTGGAGGCTTCAGGGAAAGCCCAGGTTGCAAGCCCAGGTTTCCAGCACTGGAATAAGTCCAAGGTTGCAAACCAGTTGCCTGCAGGACAGATTTAGGCTGAAGGCATTCTGTGGCCATTACACCGTTGTCAAAAAACTCAAGTGTGCGCCCTCTCTCTCTCTCTCTCTCGAGTCTAAAAACCTTGAGAGGTTTTTAGTCTAAAAACTCTCTCTCGAGTCTAAAAATCTCGAGAGAGAGAGAGAGAGAGGGAGAGGGAGAGAGAGAGAGAGAGAGTTTTACTCTAAAGCCTGATTTCTAGCCTATTTTGAAAAATAAGAAATGCAGCCAAAAATAAGAAATGAAGACCCAAGAAATGGGCCCATGTTGCAGTGACCAACTGGACACGAGTAGCCACTGCCCCCTTTAAATGACGTATGACTTTTCCAATTCACATCTTCCCCTCACTCCCAATTGCTTCCCTGCATGGAGACTGAGTGGCACATGTCACATACCTTCATGCATGTTGTTACTTAGAGTAGAACATGTTTCTCATCAAGATGAGGCAACAAAAAGACAGCGTCCATGTATAGCCAGCTCACTTCACTAATTGAGGCCACTTTAAGCATCTGAATTTGTGATGTCCATCATAAGCCACTCTCAGATAAAACAAAGGTCTCTTTATATTTAAAAATTAGAAGACATTTCGCAGGAGAGCTCTTGTTCAGACTCCATATAGCATCTCCTTCTCCTAACTATTGTCCACCTTCAAAGTGTATCTAACTAAATGCCTTTCTTGATGTATTTAATGTGGCTGACCATCAGCCGAAGTCGAGATCTCCAGCTGGAATCCCTTTCTCCTAGACTTTCCTGTGTCCCATTCAGCTTAAGTCCCTGAAACTAGACTCAGAATCACTCTGCCATATTCTGGGAAGCATCTCCTGGACAGAGGGCCCCAGGTGTCTTGAATGTGTGCTTTAGGATGCCAAGATAATCCAATGAGGCGTAGGAAGAAAATGTTAGCACTTTTATTTATATTTATTTTTATCTCATGAAACAAAAGAAATGAAGATATATAAATACTAAGCATATAGCTTGACACTGGTATCTTCCCTCCTTCCATGTATCAGGCTATTATGGGTCTAGGTATACTCACTTATTTTTTCAACTTCAATATATTATAATATGTTGCAGTTGGGGAAGTGATTGCCCAAATTTCAATGGCAGTGTGGAGGCATAAATGGTATCAAAACTGCTGTCTTAGAGGACTAAGTCCAAATATACTATGCTGAAGACTCAGCTGCTGCCACCTTATGCACACCAGTAAACATCTCCAACTCCTAATCTTCTGTGAGTTTAGAAAGCCTTCCCCTAGATACACCAATCCCTCTGGGAACTACCCTCCCACCTCTCTGAACAGCTCTGATAACATTCCTCTTAAAGTCCTTTTCTTCTTCTTAAGAAACTAGTTACACCCATCACTTTTGCTTTGTGTTTAGGCAGAACTGAGTTGGTATCCTAGCGTCACTTATATTCTTGGTCAAATTATTTAACCTCATAGAGCCTCAGTTTTCTTATCTATAAAAATATCATTTTTTAAGGTTGTTGAGGAATTATGAAGTTTCTAGAACTTTATTTACAGCTGTAAGATTTAGCTGCTATGCTATCCTACTATTCCTCTTATTTAAGCCTTGGACATTTAACTTGTTCTAGAATAATTTCAGACAGAGAAAGAGAGAGAGAGAGATTTCAACTGAACCCAAATAACACAGAAATACCTCCAAATATCCAGGTCTTAGCTGGCTTACCACTAAAAGATAATAAGGGGCTCAGAATGAACTTTTCCTTACAGGCTAAAGTCTAGAGGCATTCAAATACAATGTTAAACTTATTGATTTTCGTACCCACCTGCTCAGTTTACAGCTTATTTCCTTGACAGCAGGATTAAAAGAAAAAGAGCAATGAGTAATGGAATGTCTGGGGCAGATTTCGGACACAGGAGATAAACTCCAAGTGTCTGAACTTGCACGTATATCAGCCTATATCTCTTTCTGATCTTCCTAGTAGAAGTACATTCCTTTGGTTTATCCTCACTTGATCTCTTCCATTTCCCTACTGAGGACTTACCAGACTCTGCTTCAGTCATACCCTTGATAGCAGAATGAATTCCATCATCTCCTTCGGTGGGGTGTCATTTGTCAACAGGAATAAGGGCCTCGATTGTGAGGAGGAAGCCCTGAATATCGATAGACAACTCCCAGCTATCAACGCCTCACTTTTGCCTTGCGCCTGATACCCCAGCCCAGCTAGCTAGGTGTCAGAGGTAACATTCCTCTTGGAGGTTTCAATACACTCTGTTGTGACCCCTTGACTCTGCTTGATGGCTTCCATGATTTGTTTCTATATATTGAGGAAGGTGAGATTTTTAAGCTTACAAAGGGAAAAAAGCAACCAATTGGATGCCATTTAGCACTCAAAAAGAAATGGATTAAATATCACCTAATTTGTTTTAATTCCTGCTATTCCACAACATACAATATCCTCTGGTTGGGCTGGCTGACTTCCTGACCCCATTCACTCTTACTTTCAAGTGATTTTACTTTTTATTGTGAAATATGTCATCCATAAAAAAGGATGTGTAAAGCATACATGTACTTTTAAAGAGACTGTTATAAAGCACATACCAAGGTCCCCCATACCCCCACATACATATTACAAAATGATAGAAAGTTAATATTTCAGGAGACTTTCCCTTCCCGTGATATAACCACTATCCTAACTTGTGTGATAATCATTATTAATAGTTTTATCACTTATATATGTTATCCCTTAACAATGTAATTTAGCTTTTCCTGTCTTTAAATTTTATATAAATAGAATAATAGTGACTCTTATTTTGTGACTTGCTTATCCCATTCCATATTCTGTTTGTGAGATTCATTCACATTGATAGAGAGGTATAATGAGTTAATTTTCTCTGCTGTATAATACTCCATTGTATTACTTTATTATATTGCAGTTTCTTGTATCTATTCTACTGCTGGTGGAAATTTGATTTTCTACATGTACCTTGCTCCACTTCTGTCTCTATGTCTGTTCCAGCCTAGGAGACATTTTTTTCTCCCCATGAATTTCTCTCAATATATGAATATTGTTCTTCCTGATTCTTCCTCACCAGTTCACTGTCCATCCTGACAGATCATACAAGTTGAGGTCAGACATATTTAGTTACTGAATTACTAATGAACACCTTCATTAATTAATCAAATATTTTGAGTAGGTGTGAGAACTTAGACTCAATACAATGCAGTTTGGTATTCACTAGAGCTTACCAATATTTTCTTTTACCAACACTTTGGACCCATAATAGTACTCAGTTAGTATATGTTAATCCTTGGTTGAGATTAATAAAAATAGCATAATAGTAGTAATAATAGTAGTAGTTAATGTTTACTATGTACTATGTGTAAGGCACTGTACTAAGAGTTTTAGAAGAATTAAATTGTTTAATCCTCACAGCAGTACTATGAAATAGGTACTATTATGCTAATCCTCATTCTATACATGAGAAAACTAAGAGAAATTATGTAATGTGCCCAAAGTCATACACTAATGGGTATTAGAATAGAAGGGATAATAGAAACTTAAAGATAGTCACTTTAGTTATTCCATGCTGATTTACAAAGACATAATCACAGGGGCCTGGATGGCTTAGTTGTTAAGCATCTGACTTTGGATCAGGTCATGATCTCCCAGTTCGTGAATTCGAGTCCCACATGGAGTGAGCTGGAACCCATAGGGTGAGCTTGACCCCTACTTTGCATGAGCTCAAGCCCTGCTTTGGATGAGCAGGAGCACAAGCCTGGGTTCGGTTAAAACACAAGCCCTGGGTGAGCCCCACTTCTCTCTCTCTCTCTCTCTCTCTCTCTCTCTCTCTGCCCCTCACTCATTTGCATGTTGCCCTCCCTCTCTTTCTCTCAAAGAAAAAAATCATAATAGTAAACTATTACTTGCTGAGTATCTTCACTGTGCAAAATACTAAATGGAGCCCTCTACATCATCTCATCAATTCTCATAACAATTCATTGTGATGAGTACTATACTATATTTCCAATTTAAGAGCAAGGAAACTGAGCCTCACGGATGTTAAGTAATTGCCTAATTATCTAGTAGGTGACAGGGTGGGATTTGAACCTAAATATGCCTTACCTCCACATCGATGATCTGCCATAACATCCTGTTGTCCCTCTGTAGATTTTACCAGGCCCATGACATTGATGCTTTTGCATCTTAAATCCTAATTTCTTTTTTTTAATGCCTCTCATCATAGGATGTGATGTGAACTATAAAATTCAACATTCCACTTACAATGATGTCCAGGGAAAAGAAGTCATCACTGGTATGGAGTCACAGTTTTGGATTCCATGGAAATTTTTTATCTATTCTATTCTGCTATGTCACCATAAGTGATTGGCTGTAGCACAGGAAGAAAAAGTGAGTGTGACCATTAGTCTTGCTCAGAAAAATTAATGAATATCAAGACATTCTCTTGTCCATTAGCCCTTGGATGGTTCACTTCTTCTTGCTTGTTTCCTGAGAGTGAAAGTGACCAGTTGGATCCTTTGGATCCTTCTCTGTTCTCTGCTATGTTGATTGCTCTGATTAGTGAAAGCTATATACCACACAATGCTTTTAAAACCATTGTACAGAGAATACAACTATAGTAATAAATCAATATTGTTTTTATAGTTTGTAACATAGTTTAATTAAATAACAGTTTAAACTTTATATTTTTAGTAAGACTTACCGTATGCAGCTAAATCTTGGCCCCCAAAGTGGCATTTAGTTATCTTTTTGCTCATATAACTACAAAGCAATTTTTAAACTGAAAGTGTAGGTGTGCTTTTGAGAAACTCCTTTCTGAATCAGCTGGGGAGAAGTCAAAAAACTTACCATGCACAAAAATGATCAGGGGATGGTACAAGTTAAAAAATCAAGACATGAATGCATTTTTTTATTTTAATTTACAAGTAGAAAATTGTCTCCTTCCAGTACCCCATGCTATGAGTTTTGGTAAATGCACAGAGTTGAGTAATGATCACCACAAACAAAATACAAAACAGTTCCATCAACCACCTCCTCCTCAAATCCTTGGGTTACCTCCTTGGAGTCAAGCTTTCCCCCTACTCTTAGTGCCTGCCTGCCATTGATCTGTACCCTTTCCCTATAGTTTTACTTCTTTAGAATATCATATAAATGGAATCACATGGTATATAGCCTTTGAATCTGGCTTTTTTTTGCTTAGCATAATGTTTTTGAGATTAATCCAAGTTATTGCATGTACCAATAATACATTCCTTTTTATGGATGAGTACCATTTCATTGTATGGATATGCCATAGTTTGTTGATCCATTCCCCAGTTGAGGGACATTTGGATTATTTGTAGGATTTGGTATTAGGTATAAAGCTGCTATAACATTCATATACAGGTTTTTATGTAGCACAGATTTTTTTTATTTCACTTAGTTAAATAAGTATAACTTGAGTTACAGGGTTGTAATGTAAATGTGCTAAATTTTGTAATAACTGCTAAACTGTTTTCCAAAGTACCAGTTTGCCCTCTCACCAGCAAACTATGAGTTCCCATTGTTCCACACAGTCCTGTACACATGGAATGATCAGTCTTTGATAGTAGCCATTCTAATTAATGACTAATTGTATCATGTTGTAGTCTTCCATTGCATATCCCTAATGATCAGTGGTATTGAGCATATTTTAATGTGGATATCTACCATCTGTATATCTTCCTAATGAACTGTCTGTACAAATCTTTGGTCTATTTTTTAATTGGACTGTTTGTTTTCTTATTTTTGAGTTTTCATTATGTAGTTTGGATCCAAGTTCTTGGAGATTTTCTCCCAAGCCTATGGCTTCTGTTTTCATTTTCTTACAATATGGATTGTGATTTTGATATTGTATCTAAGAATTCTTGCCCTAACCCAAGGTCACAAAGATTTTCCCCTATGTTTTCTTCCAAAATTTTGACAGTGTTGCTATTTACATTTATACCTATGATACCTTTTAAGGTAAAATTGGTATAAAGTATGGAGTATATATCAAGGTACATTATTTTTGCATATCGATATTTAATTACTATAGCATAATTTTTTGAAAGGACTGTCCTTTCTCCATTGAGTTGTCTTCACATCTTTGTCAAAAATCACTCTACCACATACATAGGGGTCTATTTCTAGACTCTTTATTTTGTTCCATTGATCTATGTACCTTCCCTTCATTCATACCACATTCTCTTGATCACTGAAGCAAATCAGCAAATGAGCAAATCAGATAGTGTCAATTTTCCAACTTTGTTTTTTCTTTTTTCCTCCAAAAGTGTTTGGTTCTTCTAAGTCCTTTGCTTTTTCTTTATATATCTTAGAATCATCTTGCCAATATCTACAAAATATCCTGTTAGGATTTTGACTGGAAATTTCATTGGATCTGTAAATCAGTTTAGGAACAATTAACACCTTAAAAATACTATTTCACCCCATAAAGACAGTATAAATCTTCATTTATTTAAGTCTTTTTTTTTTTTTACTTCTTTTACCAGTAATTTATAGTATTTCAAATAGGGGTCCTGCATATATTTTGCTAGATTTGTAGCTAAATATTTTATTGCTTTAATGTGATTATATAAAGTGTACAGTTTTTTATTTTTATTTTTCATTTTTGCAAAGTGTACCGTTTTTAAAAATTCAATTTCCAATTATTCGTTGCTCTATATAAAAGTAAAATTGATTTTTATGCATTAAACTTATATCTGCAACCTTGATAAACTCATTTAAATAAAGATAATTTGTTTCTTCCTTTCCAGCCTGTGTGCAATTTCTTTTTCTTTCTTTTTTTTATCTTCTCGCACTGGCAAAGACTTCCAGAACAGTCTTAAATAGGATTGATAAAATGAGACATCCTGAGTTGTTGCTAATCCTAAAGGGAAAGCATTTAGTCTTTTACCATTATGTCAGCTGTAGTTCTTGTATATACTCATTATCAAGTTAGGAAAGTTTTCTTCCATTCCTAGTTTGCTGTTAATTTTTATCAGAAATTGTTGTTGAATTTTTTTCAAGTGCTTTTTCTGCATCTACTAAGAAGACTGTGTGGTTTCTCTTCTTCAATCTGTTAATATCATGAATTATATTGATTGATTATTCCATGTTGACTTGCCTTACATTCCTGGGATAATTCCCCTTGGTCATGATATATAATATATGTTATATATTATATGTTATATTATATGTTATATTATATGTTATATATGTTTTATATGTTGCTGAATTTAATTTGATAACATACTGTTGAGGATTTTTATGTTTGTGTTCGTGAGATATATTGGTCTGTTGTGTTGTTTTCTTATATGCCTTTGTCCACTTTGGGTATCAGAATAATGCCAACCTCATAAAAAGAGTTAGGAAGTGTCTTTTCCTCTTCTATCTTCTGAAATAGTTTGTGTAGAATTCATATGACTTCCTCCTTAAATGTTTTGGATAATTTGCCAGTGGAACCAGTTTGTTGTTGTTGTTGTCATTGTTGGAAGATAATTTAACATATAAATTTAATTTCTTTAATAGATATAGGGTAGTTCAGGCTATTTTTTTTTTTAATGAGTTTTGGTGATTTGTGTTTTTTGAGTAATTTGTCAATTTAATCTGTTACGGAATTTATAAGCAGAGAGATATTCATAGTTTTTTTTTTTTAATCTTTCTAATTTCTTTAGGGTCTCTAGAGGTACCTCTCCTTTCATTCCTAATATAGGCAATTTGGGTTTTATCTCTTTTCTTGGTAAGTTTTGCTAAAGATTGTCAATTGGAATGATGAGATCAAACTGGATGCATTTAAAGCAAGAATCCCCAAAGATTCTGATATTAATGATGCTACAGAAACCCCACTGTATGGCATACAAGACACTATCAGTAAAACTTAGCAAATTCAAAGTAATATTTATGTTTGAATAGAGGTCTTGTGATTTTCTTAACTCTAACCTGTCTCATCATGTCTCACATCATTTCACTATGTTAATTTAAAAATCATGTAATTATTAGAACAAACTTTATCTGGAAAACTCAACAACCACTTCAAATGAGTAAATGGTAGGTTTTCATTTCCCCAAACAAATCTTTCCAAGTGTCTCTTTATATTTCAAATAGTTATTGACATTTTTAGAGTAACATATTAAATATCTTAATTATTAATTTTTCTTAATCAAAAGAAGTTACTATGGTTCATGTGATCCTGAGTTTAAAATAAAATTATTTCAGGAGATAACAGATGCTTTCCAGATGTCCTCTAAAATTTCTGATTGATTTATATACTCATGTTGACTTACAAAAAAACAAAATAGGGCTTAAGAAATGATTCAACCATCTAAGCTATTAACATTTAGATGCCTAGATAAATGAGTTGAAAATGTACAATGCCCATCTTCCTTCTGGAGATCCCAAAATTTAGGACTAAATTATTTCTATAAGTCTAGAACCAATTAGTGCTGTTTCCATAATGTTTAAAGCAATTCTTCCACTGTACTGGATTCAAGTGGATTAATCTGTATTTTAAGCTATGGCTATAATTATCAAAATCTGACTTAATAAAATAGAGATGGTGGAATAAAAGAGACTTTATGAATATTTATTAATTTTCTACTTTTTTAAAAGAATATTTTTTCACAAATAGAAATTTACCTTGAGGTCCTCTAAAATCAGATTAATTTTTCTATCCTCTAATCCCATTTCAAATATCCTCAAAGTACCTATATGCTGTCCTGTAAAACTACTTCTTTAATACACTAAATAAAGTTAGGGCAATCATATATTCCATCTTAGATAGTAAATTATAATGTTACCCTACCTAAAATGAGTTTGAGTCAAAGCTATCAATATAAAATGAAACATTCATTAGAGCAAGTACTAACTGATCAACACCAAATGCATAGCAATTTAAAGATAAAAAGAATTAATGCCTTCTGCTTTTAATGAAACAACACGCTATAATTTGGTGTATATAAGTACTAAGTATTAAATAACAAGATGAGTTTTTTAAAGTACCATTACTAATATGCTTAAAAGAGTATATCTGAAGGAAGAATATTGAGTATAAACTAGACTCAGCAGCATAAGAACCAGAAGCACGTCTGTTTGGACCCCTACTCTATTCTTGGCAACTAGCACCATACCCATAATAACTTTTGTCTGCTGACTGTAAGTCTAGTGGTTAAGTACATGGGTTTGGAGGTCAGACAGATATAAGTTGAAATCCTACTTTATCTAGGCAGATATATATTAAAACTTTCATTAAAAACAATATTATCCAGTTTATTTTTCTAAATCATGAGATATGAATTTTAAAAAACCTAGTTCTAAGAATCAAATCTGTTCTCAAAAGTTAGGATTACCACATGAAAATCACTAAAAGTTATGCTTTAGGCTTTGAAGGCAACTCATAAAGAGGAGTTTCAGAATTTGTAGCATGTTACATAAGCAATTATCTGTGCAGAATGTCCACTTTAAGGGGGATGATACTTTGGGATATATAAGCTTTCATATATTTGTTTAAATTCAATCTCAGATACTGATGGCAGAATAAATTTAATAAAAAGTGGAATTACATATTATTATAACTGTTTGTGTACTTTGACTCATTAATTCTACTTCTGAGAGTCTACAATAAATCAAAATACAGAGTAGTTCATTGAAACATTACTTGAAACAATGACAACAAAAGGAACAACCTAATACCCAACAATGGAAAAATAGAACCAACATCAACTATGAGAAGATTTTTGACAAGGAATCTTTTGTCACGCTGCAAAATCAGAAGTGCAAAAAAAAAAAAATTATGTATGTAGTATGCATTCAACTACATAAAAATATACATAGAACTAGCACTAAAACTATCTCAATTTAAAGATAAAGAGTGTCAAAAATAAAAAATAAAGATAAAGAGTGTCAGATCAGGTTTAAATAAAAGGCAAATATCTCAGATAAGAGGAGCAACTGAAAAATAACAGACTTGTTTAAAAGTAAAAGATACCATAGGCAACACAAATAGAACTCGTCTCAAACATTAATTTCATAAAAAGGACAACTCAAAGAACAAAGCATTAAGTGGAATAAAAGATACACATACATGTGTATAATAATACGTTCTAAAAAATGCATAATAACTATATAAAAACCTATGTATCAAATTACACAGCACCAAAATATAAAAAGAGTCATTAGAGTATATGTGAAATATTTAGAAATACACTTTACACAGAAAATTTTAACATGCTACTATAAATTTTGTCATATCAGATAGAAAAAACAAGGGGCACCTGGGTGGTTCAGTAGGTTAAACGTCCACCTCTTGGTTTCGGTTCAGGTCATGGTCTCACAGTTTTGGGGTTCAAGCCCCATGTCGAGCTCTGCATTGGCAATGTAGAGCCTGCTTGGGATTCTTTCCCTCTCCCTCTCTCACTCTCTCTCAAAATAAATAAATAAACATTTCAAAAAACAATTTTAAAAAGATAGAAAAAAGCAGATAAGGACAGAGAGTTGAATAATTAATAAAATTAGTAATGCATATTGCAAATACTTCATATAATTTGAAAAGCACCTAAGTAAAATTAACATATTAACCTCCACTAAGCCAAAAAATATATATAAATAAGTTCTATAAAAATAAATTATAACAGGCTAATTTTAAATTGCAAAGCAATAAATTTATAAAATAATGGAAATTTAAACAAAAACACCTCAACTACTTCAAAAATAACAGTTTCTCCTATTATATCAGTTTGTGGAATACAGTCAAAGTTGTCCAAACCTTTATTAATTTTTTTAAAACAAACAATGAATAGAGATAAATGAATTAAAATTAATTTAAGAGGCTATAAAAATAATACGTTTCATCTTTACCTATTAAATTTTGGAGATTTCCAGGGCTAGACTCTGTTCTCATTCTGTTGCAAGGCAATTTCATCCATTCTTACAGTTTCATCTATCATTTATATGGCAGTCAAGATAATTAAAAAAAAACAGAAGAATAGAAATTAACCCTCAAAAAGAAAGACAAAGCAAAGCGTAAAAGAAAATATTAGAAAGAAAAAAAAACTGCAAAGTGATAAAAGTCATCCGAATTGGCAAGGAGGAAGTCAAACTTTCACTCTTCACAGACAACATGATACTCCATATGGAAAACCCAAAAGATTCCACCAAACAACTGCTAGACTGATCCATGAATTTGGCAAGTTGCAGGATATAAAATCAATGTACAGAAATCGGTTGAATTTCTATATACCAATAATGAAGCAACAGAAAGAGAAATCAAGGAATTGATCCCATTTACAATTGCACAAAAACCATAAAACACCTAGGAATAAATCTAACCAAAATGGGGAAAAATCTATACACTGAAAACTATAGAAAGCTTATGACAAAAATTGAAGAAGACCCCCCCTCCAAAAAAATGGAAAAAGATTCCATGCTCCTGGATAGGAGGAACAAATATTGTTAAAATGTCGACACTACCCAAAGCAATCTACACATTCAATGCAATCCCTATCAAAAAACACCAGCATTCTTCACGGAGCTAGAACAAACAATCCTAAAATCTGTATGGAACCAGAAAGGACCCCTAATAGCCAAACCAATCCTGAAAAAGAAAACTAAAGCTGGAGGCATCACAATCCCAGACTTCAAACTATATTACAAAGCTGTAATCATCAAGACAGTACGGTACTGGCACGAATGCAGACACTTAGATCAGTGGAACAGAATAGAGAACCAAGAAATGGACCCACAAACATATGACCAACTAATGTTTGGCAAATCAGGAAAGAATATCCAAAGGAATAATGACAGTCTCTTCAGCAAATGGTGTTGGGAAAACTGGACAGAGACATGCAGAAGAATGAGCCTGGACCACTTTCTTACACCATACACAAAAATAAACTCAAAATGGATGAAAGACCTAAATGTAAGACAGGAAGCCATCAAAATACTTGAGGAGAAGGCAGGCAAAAAACCTCTTTGACATCAGCTGCAGCATCTTCTTACTCAACACATCTCTGGAGGCAAGGGAAACAAAAGCAAAAATGAACTATTTGGACCTCATCAAGACAAAAAGCTTGTGCAGAGCAAAGGAAACAATCAGCAAAACTAAAAGGCAACCAACAGAATGGGAGAAGACATTTGCAAATGACATATCAAATAAAGGGTTAGTATCCAAAATCTATAAAGAACTTATCAAACTCAACACCCAAAAAGCAAATAATTCAGTGAAGTGGGCAAAAGACATGAACAGACACTTTTCCAAAGAATACTGATGGAAATAGACTGATGGAAATAGCCAGATGGCTAATAGACACATGAGAAAATACTCAACATCATTCATCATCATGGAAATATAAATTAAAACTACAACTCACACAAACCAAAATGGCTAAAATCAACAATTCAGGCAACAACAGATGTTGGTGAGGATGCAGAGAAAGAGGATCTCTTTTGCACTATTGGTGAGAATGCAAACTGGTGCAACCACTCTGGAAAACAGTATGGAGTTTCCTCAAAAAGTTAAAAATAGAACTACCCTATGATCCACCAATTGCACTACTAGGTACATATCCAAGGGATACAGGTGTGCTGTTTTGAAGGGGCACATGCACCCAAATGTTTATAGCAGCACTATTGACAATAGCCAAAGTATGGAAAGAGCCCAAATGTCCATCTATGGCTGAATGGATAAAGAAGATGTGATATATATATCTATATATCTATATATATCTATATATATATATATCTATATCTATATCTATATATATATCTATATATATATAGACTGACATATATATATATATGAGTGGAGATAGGTAGGCTAAAATGTTACTGACAGTTCTCTCCTTTGTGGAGTTTGACTTTCCTTGTCTTGTTTTCTGCTTAAAAATTATTTTTCTATGATGAACATATATTAATTAAAATAACAAAGATAAACATTAATTTAGATAAAATGGTAGAGTAAAAAGAGAAAGGAAAAAACTATCAACAACTTGCTCAGAGGGAAAAGAAAAAGGTAAGAAAATTTACTACAGTTATGAAACAATTATTATATGCTACTAAAAATGATAAAGGAAAATAAGAAGAGATCTTAAAATCTAAAACAGAATGGATAGAATAAAAATTCCAAACAATAGTTTAAAAGACAAAGTCAGCACTTGCAGTTTCTGCTCTGACATGAAAAGAGCTTGAAAGTCATGTCTCCCTCCTTCATAAGAAGAAAAAATCTGAACAATGCCATGCCATGAGGATACACTCAAGTGGCCCTGTGGAGTAATCCATGTAGAGAAGAACTAAGGCTCCTAGCCTACAGTCAGCACCAATTTGCCACCCTCAAAATATATTTTCCAGCCCCCCTCAAGCTTTCAGATAACTATAGTCTCAAACGACATAAAACTTTAATATCATGAATGACCCTGAATAAGAACTAAGCCCTGAATGTGACCTACAGAGACTATGTGACAATAAATGATTATTGTTGTTTTAAGCAAAACAAATTTGTTTTAAGCAAAACAAAACAAAATTTTGGGCTGATTTATTATGCAGCATTAGGTTATTAATGCATTATTTTGATAGGCATGTGACAGAAATGTAGGAACATTTGGAAAAAAAAATTACATTAAGTATAGAGAAAAACAGAGATAATGGCAGAGAATTTTTCCAAAACTGATGAATGTCATCTTCTATTATCTTCTGGCTCAAATAGTTCAGTGAATTCTAAGTAAGATTAAAAGAAAAAAAATCACACATAGACATCATAACAACACTACAGAACATCAAAGATAAAGAGATCTTCAGGGAAGCCTAACAGAAAAAGATAAAGGATCTTCAAAGGATCAAAACCTAGACTGACAGCAGACTTTTTCATAGCAACAATGGAACCCAGAAGTCTGTGAAAAGATGTGTTCAATTTTGCCAAGGGAAGGGAACTATCAGAATTCTATACCTGGAAAGACTATACCCAAAAAATCATTAAAAATGGAGATGCAATTAAAATGTCTTCAGAGAAGAAAAAACAGTGAGTTTGCTACCAATATAATATTACTAACTGGCACAAAAATAGGCACATAAAGTAGCCCAGAAATAAACCCATACTTAAATCATTGATTAATCTATGATAAAGAAGACAAGAATATTCAATGGGAAAATGACAGTCTCTTTAATGAATGGTGGTATTAAAACTGGACAGCTACATGTAAAAGAATGAAACTGGACTGTTTTTTTCACAGAATCACAAAAATAAACTCAAAATGGATTAAAGCCATAAATATGACCTGAAACCGTAAAACTACTACAAGAAAACATAGGCAGTAATTTATTTGACATTGGCCATCACAATAGTTTTCAAGCTATGTCTCTGCAGGCAAGAAAACAAGTAAAAATAAACTATTGGGACTACACTAAAATAAAACAGCTTTTGCACAGTGAAGGAAACCATCAACAAGACAACCTACTGAATGGGAAAAGATATTTGCAAGTGATATACCCAATAGGGGGTTAATATCAAAAATATTTAAAGAATTTATAGAACTCAACACACACACACACACACACACACACACACACACACACACACAGAAACAAATAATCCAATTAAACATTTAAACAATAATCCAATTAATGTACAGAGGATATGAATAGACATTTTTCTAAATATGGCATACAGATGGTCAACAGACACATGAAAAAATGCTCAACATCTTTCATTATCAGGGAAATGCAAATCAAAACCACAATGAGATATCACACATGTCAGATTATCTAAAATCAGAGGTGCTTGTGTGACTCAGTCAGTTGAGCATCCAGCTTTTGGTTTCAGCTTAGGTCATGATTCCAAGGCTGTGGGATCAAGCCCTGCTTCGGGTTCCATTCTGAGTGTAGAGCCTGCTTGGGATTCTCTATTTCCCTCTGCCCCTCTCCACTGCTTCTCTCTCTCTCTCTCTCTCTCTCTCTCTCTCTCTCTCTCTCTCAATTAAAAAAAAAACTGAAATCAAAAACAAAAAAATAAGTGTTGGTGAGGATATAAAGAAGGAACCCTTGTACACCGTTGATGCAAATTTATGCAGCCACTCTGGAAAACAGTATGGAGGTTCCTCAAAATATGAGAAATAGAATTACCATATGATCCAGTAACTCCACTATGGAGTAGTTGCCCAAAGAATTCAAAAACACTAATTCAAAAAGATATATGCACCCCTATGTTTATTGCAACATTATTTACAATAGCCAAGATATGGAAGCAACCCAAGTGTTCGCCCACAGATGAATGAATAGATGTGTGTGTGTGTGTGTGTGTGTGTGTGTGTGTGTGTGTGTGTATTTGGTGTGGTGTGTGTGATGGAATATTACTCAGCCATAAAAAAAGAATGAAATCTTGCTATTTGCAACAACATGGATAGACCTAGAAGGTATTATGCTAAATAAAATAAGTCAGAGAAAAACAAGTACCATATTTTTTCACTCATATTTGGAATTCAAGAAACAAAACACATGAACAAAGAAAAAAAGTGACAAACCAAAACAAAAACCATTCTTCAAAAAAAAAAGTATGTTTATTTATTTTAGAAAGAGAGCGACAGAGTGCAGACAGGGAGGGGCAGAGAGAAAGGGAAACACAGAATCTGAAGAAGGCTCCAGCCTCTGAGCTGTCAGCAAAGAGCCCAACATGGGGCTTGAACTTGTGAACTGGAAGATCATGACCTGAGCCAAAGTTGGACATTTAGCTGACTGAGCCATCCAGGCACCCGAAAACAGACTCTTAAATACAGAGGAGAGGTGGGCAGAAGGACACTTATCATGATGGGCAACAAGAAATGTATAGAATTGTTAAATCAGTATATTGTACACCTGAAGCTAATGTAACACTGTATGTTAATTATAATTCACTAGAAAAAATATTACTAAGGAAATTCCAAAATATGTCCTTTAGTCACATGGAATGGGAGCTGTGGTGGAAAGTACAAGAGGAAAGGGTTTTAAGGACAAATTCGATGAAATCTTGATGGTATAAAAACAACAAAACTAATGTCTTTCTGGATTGAAATAAAAACAAAAATAAGTTAGGATTAAAATACATGACAATAAAAGGATACAAATGAAGAGCAGGTGACTGGAATCAATTGTGCTAAGGTTTGTGTATTGTTCAGGAGGGGAGTAAAGATTTTTTATTAAATTTAGATCTTGATAATGTACATTCATGCTACAATTTCTAAGAAAATCCTGGGAATAATATCTCTTTTATTACTTGATAGATACGACAGCTACCAGTGAGACTAATCCAAAATAACAGAGAAAAATACCATTTGGAAAATAAAAGCCCAAGAAAAGAGAGAGAGAAATATAGAAAAAATAGAATAATGAGGAAAAACAAAATAAATGTTAGAAAAAAATATCCAAATATGTGTGTGTTGTAATTTAGAATATATATATTTTTATGAACAGATATTTATATATAAAACATATATTTATATATCATATATATTTATACACACATATATATGGTAATTATATCTACATATAGTAATTAAAATAAATCTAAATGGACTAAATGTACTCATTAAAATACAAACATCACCAGAATATGTTTAAGAAAACAAAAATCTACATCTAAAACACAAGACTATAAAAAGTTTAAAAGGAAAAAGTTGAAAAAATCCTAGGAAATATCGACCAAAAGAAAACTGTGTTCATTATATTACTGTATTAATATTGGACACAATAGATTTTGTAATAAAAGGCATTATTAAAATAAAGAGGTCCACTACATGCTCATTAACTGAAAAGTTCACAGTTCTAGATGTGTATACTACTAATATTATGGCCCCAAAACATATAAAGCAACAATTAATAGACTTCAATGGGAGATAGACAATTCTGCCATAATAGTGGAAGATTTTAACACAACTCTCTCAGTACCTGGAAGATTTAGTAGAAAAAAATTAAGGATACAGACAATTTTAATAACACAATTAATAAGATTCATCTAATGTTAGTTTAGAAAATGCACCCAACAGCTATAGAAGGCACTTTTTTTTTTTTAAATCAGGCACACATGAAGCATTTACCAAAGGTGACCACATACATAAAACAATTCTCAACCAACTTGAAAGGATTGTACTCAAAGACCTTCTTCTCTGACTATAATATGATTAAGTCAGAAATCAATACTAGAATGATAAGAGAATAAAGACCTTAGAAACAAATACTCTCCTATGGTCATTTGCTATATGATAAGGGTAGTGTTGCAGAGCATTTATTCCTCACATCATACACAAAACTCATCCCAGATGGATTTACAGCCACATGTGAAAAGCAACACTATTCTTCTGTACTGTTTTCTATAAAATTTTTAGAAAACAGCACAGAAGAATATTTTATGATCTCAAAGCACAAAAGTATCCTTTCTTTCTCTTTCTTTCTTTCTTTCTTTCTTTCTTTCTTTCTTTCTTTCTTTCTTTCTGAGAGAGTGAGCATGAGTGGGGGAGGGGCAGAGGGAGAGACAGAATCTTAAGCAGGCTCCATCCCCAGTGCAGAGCCTCACGCAGGGCTCGATACTGTGACTGTGAGATCAAGACCTGAGCTGAAATCAAGAGTTGGTCACTCAACCAACTAAGCCACCCAGGCACTCAAAAGAATTTCTTAAACAAAACACAGAGAGCACAAATCAGAGGAACAGATTAATTAATATGACTGTTAAAATTAAGAACTTGTGTATCAAAAGACTCCATATAGAAAGTGAAAGTAGGTATCTGCAAAATATATAACCAACAAAGGGTAATATATCAATAATATATAAAGAATATTGTACTTCAATTTTAAAATGAACCTAATAGAAAAATGGAGGGAAAAAATGAATTCCATAGGCGCAGAAATGAAAATACACATACAACAAAAGATATCAATCTATTGATAAATCAGGAAAATGCAAACTAAAATCACAATGAGATACTGTTGATACCCACTAGACTGGTACAAATTTAAATTTCTGACAATACCAAATGCTAATGAGAATATAGAACAAAAACAACTTTCATCTAATTCTGGTAGAATTAAAAATTAATACAATCACTTAGGAAAATTATGTTATAAATGAGAACATACACAGACGATAAGCCCACTGGATGTTCTATACAGTGCACCAGAAGACATGCATAAAAACATTTATAATGACATTGTAGTAATAAAAACTTGAAAATGATTTAAATGTCTATCACTGGTGAAATAAATAAGTTGTGGGATATTTACAAACAGGATCATGATGGAGCATGGAATGAGTTAGGTAAAGCTATGTGTATCCACATGGACAAATCTCAACAATATAGTGTTGAGAAACAGGAAAGCAGTCATAGAAAAATATATATAGTATGATTCATTCATATTAATTTCACCAAAGAGCACAACCTAACAATGTATTCTTTAGTGGTCCATATACTGGTGTAAAAACATTAAAGAAATCCAAAGGGATGTGGTTAATACAAATGTCTGAATAAGGAGAGGTGCAGACAGCCAGGAACATGGAAAGCATCTGTTCTATTTCTTAGCCTGGGTGATGAGCACATAGAAATCTTTTATTATTGTTCTAAATCTGCACACATGCAATTTTTTATCCTTTTTCTTGGTTGGATATTCACTATATTTTACAAAACACACACCAAAAAATCCTTCTTTCTTTTCTTTTTTTCTTTCTTCCTTCCTTTCTTTCCTTTCTTTCTTTTCCTTCCTTCTCTTCTCTTCCTAAAAAACAAAAACCCTGAATAAACTAATGTACCTTTTGTTTGTAGATGCAAATAAAAAATTCACTCCAAAGAGCTCAAGCAAAAATTAATTTGTAAATTGTATTATGTGGTCACTGAATTTCTTATATGAGCAACCACCCCAATTTGGAAACTATGCAGACAAATGATGCTTCTGTTACTCTGCTAAATGGTTCTTGTGGAGCTGCTGCTTCAGCAGCCACAGAACAGGGTAGACACTATAACTGGTCAGACTGGGCAGTGGACATTGCCACAATATTCTGTCTCTGGAGGTTTGACAGTTCTGTTCCCAAGAGCATTGGAATAGATTTCTGGAACACCTGCTTCTGTGTGACAGTAGTTTCAAAGTGACAGGAAATAATGAACCTAAGTCATACGCTAGAGAAATTGAACACAGCAAAACTCTGCAAGGAATCATTCTCATCAGAGTTGATGTGAATGCCATCTTCCAAAGTTGTGCAACATAACTGTAGGCATCTGCAGAAACCCTGGAACATGTTTGAAAGTGAGTTTCTGGATTCTAGCTTTTAAAAGTGTGGACACCTAAAGTACGAAATTCTCCAAATACAAGAAAGGTGTTAGAAATTGTCAGATGGCTGCCTGGAACTGGATGGTAGTCTCCACAAAATTCTATGTTTAAGTCTTAACCCCAACCAAGTACTTCAGAATATGACTGTATTAACAGATACAGTCTTTAAAGAGGTAATTAAGTTAAAATAAAGCCTTTGGGGTGGGCCCTAATCCGATCTGACTTGTGTCCTTATAAGAAGAAGAAATTTGGACACACAAAGAGACATCAGGGATGTGTACCCACAGAGGAAAGATCATGTGAAGACATAGTGAGAAGGCAGCCACTTCAAGCAAAGGAAAGAAGCCTCTGAAGGAACTAAACCTGCCTATGTCTTGATTCCAGCCTCCGGAGTGGTGAGAAAATAAATTTCTGTTGCTTAAGCCACCCAGTCTATGGTATTTTGTTATGGCAGCCTTAGAAAACTAATACAAAAAGAAGGACAAGTGTTTGCTGAGACTACTCCCAAGAGAAAAAAAGGAAATAAAAATTATTTTCAAGGCAGAATAGCGATTAGCTTTGAAGGGGTTTTCACTGAGATGTTGGAAATATTTATATTTTGATTTGGGTAGTGGTTACAGAGATATATATGTGTATGTCTGTATATGTATAAAATTTCAGTGGGCTATACATTTTAGGTCTGTGCATTTTACCATATGTATAATTTACCTCAAATAAAATGTTAATTTTTTACAAACTACCACAAAAATGCTTGGCACCAGTTTTACTGGTAGGTCTTTCATAGTTTTTAAAACTATATATTTCTTAGACTATAAAAACTGTCGCAGAATTTGTAAGCAAAAATAATTGAATTAATTTCATGAAATTAGCATAGCTCTGAAACTGACACCAAATAAAAAACTGGGTCAATTTTATATAGAAATGAAGATTTTTTTAAATAATAAATTATTAGTAGTACATTCATCAGTACATTAAAAAGTAAATCATTTACAGGGACAATGTGGAATTTATTCATTGCAGATAGTTCACTTTTGAGAAATTTATTAATATATTCTACCACATGTCAATAGAGGTCAAATGACATTCCACACAAATTCCTGATTTTATTTTCATTTATTTTTTTAATGTTTATTTATATTTGAGAGAGAGGCAGAGACACAGAATCTGAAGCAGGCTCCAGGCTCTGAGCTGTCAGCACAGAGCCCAACACAGGGCTCAAACCAACAAGCTGTGACATCATGACCTGAGCCAAAGTCGGATGCTCAACTGGCTGAGCCACCCAGGCACCCCACAAATTCCTGATTTTAGAAATGAACAAATCAGCAAAAATAGAAGTAGTTGTTCAAGATTAAAAATATACGTGGTAAAATTAGGAAACTAAAAGAATACTCACCATCAATCAGGGATTCCAGAACAATAAGAAGGCAAATAAAAATTGAGTTAGCATTGGTAAATGTTATTGTTTGTAGATAATAAAATTATATGCTTAGAAAACTGGTGAATATCAACTTTACAAAGTTCCAAAATTAGTAGGCTTTCAGCAAAGCATGAGAAAATATAAATATGCGAAAATCATTTTCTTTTCAATTAGCTGAAAAGATAATTGAAAAGAAGATTCCATTTGCTCTAGAAATGAGAAACATAAAATAATTCTACTAGAAATTACCTAGGGCTCACATGACAAAATTATAGCACTTGCAATACATAAAATCAGATTTAAATGTAGAAATATACCATGATCCTGAATGGACAGGCTAAATTTTGCAAAGGTATCATTTCTTCCCGAGTTAACTTATACTGGGAAAAAATATTGGTGTGTGGCAGTTTTGTAATGTGTCAGCTTTTCTTTCTATTTCTCACAGGAGTGGACAAGAGAGATTCTTTCAGGACATTTGGAGAGTAGACATGAAGCAGCAGCCATTTTGTAGCTTTGACACATTGTCACTGATCCAGTTTCATCTCTGGGTGTGATGAGTGGCTGGGTAGACATTACTCAGCCTTCCCCTGTATCCTCCTTCGGCTGCTCTGACTCCTGGGACAGATGTGTGTTTGGCCTCATGACCAAAGGCAGATACTCACACCAGATACTGCAGAGGCAGTATGAACAGGCACTGGTATCACTCCATCCTCCAGGGGCTTAGCTCCTGTGATTGTGGCTGCACACTGTCCTTGCTCTTTCCATTGTACCCCCATCTTGCCTTCCCACTTGCTTGCCCTGTGGCAAGCTTGCCCTGTGGACTTCAAGCTCCAGGATCAGACACGAAGACAGCAGCCTTATAGACCACTGCTTACCAACTCCTACAATCACATAAGATCGTATCTGCATGTGTATACCTCCTAATGCTTTTGCTTCACAAAAACTGAAAAGTATGATTATGTACAAATTAAAACTTCAGAATGTTAAAAATAAATACATTTAAAGGCAAAACAAAAATCATAAGAAAGGTTTTAAGTCTTTAATACATAGTTTCCTATGAGTCAATTAATAAAATACTAACTATACATCTGAAAAATGAGAGAAAAGAGAAATAGGTATCTTCAAGAAATATTGTATTTGGCCATTAGACATATAAAATCAATATGAAATATCAATTGTATTTAAAGAAATACAAATTGAAATAAAAATTGCCATCATAACTACCAACTATAATTCACTAAACTGTTAAAAATGCAAGTTTAATCTCACTAATAATCAGAAAGTAAAGTGATACAAGGTTTTCAGAGGTCAGTTTGGTTTGTTCTATCAAGAGCTTTGGGGCAATTCTTAATTCCACCTCTAGAAATCTAACCTAAGAACACAATTAGCATTTGAATAACTAATAATACACAAAGATGTTCACTGCAGTATTATGCTAACAAACAACTGCATACAAAATTATTTATAAATAGGAAACTGGCTAAATATATCATGGTATACTCATAAGATGGAGCCATAGTCCTCATTAAAAACTATGTACTTGAAATATTAAAATAATAATATAATGTCCATATGTAATGTTATGTGAAAAGAATGGCCTTTACAAAACTTTGTACAGTATAAATTTTGTTACAAATTATAAATTAAATTAGATATAAAAATAGTAAAAGTAAAGGACTAAATGAAAAATATATCAAAATGGAAGTGGTGATTATGTGGAAAATTAAGGAATTTTTTTAACTTTTGTCTTTTACTTTTCTGATATTTTTCTCTTTATACTTTGCTGTATTTACACTTTTTATAATCATAAAAAATAGATGTTACTAATATATCAAATTATTGTCCTTGGATGGTGGGATTAGGAGCAGCTTTCTGGTTTTATGGAGTCCCATTTTTTTATGCATTAAGTTTATAATCTGACTTTTTAGAAAAATCATCCTTTTCACATCAACTCAGGGGCCAAGTGAGCACAACTGAAGGTCTCAGATATCAGTTTTTGCAAAAAAAAAAAGAAAAGAAAAAAGCAGCTACCTTCCCTTTCCCTGAAAGTGTGAGATCTCTGAGCTAGAGGGTAAGTACAAATAGTTAAATCATGATTGGTGAAGGTCTTGCCATTATTTTTCAGAACGTGATTTTCCATGGTGCCTCTTGGGCACAGAGTATATCTAATCCTTCCTTCACATACAAGCCCTCCAAATATTTGAAAAGTTTTCATCCCCCCCGCCCCCCAGTCTTCTCAAGGCTAATATCTCCAGATCCTTCAGCTATTTTTCATAGGGTCATGATTTTGTCTCTTCAGTTCACATGTCATCCTTCAGACACATTTCCTTTTTTCAGACAATTAACAAATGAGAAAACCTTATTGACTAGCCACAAAAAAAGATGAAAAGTCAATGGTAAGATTTATTTTCAGACTTAGTTTTCAGTACTTATTAGAAAATAATTTACTTTTCCTTTTAAAAGGTGAATTTCCAGAAATTGTTCTTCATTTTAACTCAAGTGCTCAGAAAATTCTAAGTTAAGGACACACTTGGCTAAATTGTTTAATTATTCCTAGAAGCAGGGGGGCAGTATAAACTAGTGTTTAGGAGCATAGTCTTTGGAATCAGACCATCTAGGTTCAAAGTCTTCTCTACTATTTATAGCTGTATGACCTTGAGCATAACTCTCGGTTTGATTTCTTCTTTGTAAAATAGGTGGTAATAATATTAAACATCTCATAGGTTACTGAGAATTAAATAGGATAATGTATGCAAAGCACTTAAGTCATATTGCCTGGTACATAGTAGTCTTCTTAAGCAAAACAGTCTATATATATTCTCAAAGTAATTTTAAAATCTTCAAAACAAGTCTATATGAAGACAGTGACTATAGGAAGCATCTATATGAAGACAAATACAATCAGAAAGCAAAAGCATAATAGTTACCAACAGTGGTTTTTACAATATTTCACTTTCTAATCCTAAGTACATGATTTGATTTAAAAACTATACTTTCACAAATTCAAATTAAAGATATACAACTTTTCTGTGAAGGATACACATAAATAGGGAATTTGGACCAATGAACTAAATTCAGTTTTCCAGGGGAGAAATGATGAAGGCTTGATTCATGGAGACAACAATGAAGACTATCATTTTGTTGAGTGCTTACCCTGTGCTAAGCATTCACTCAAAGAGGAGGAAGAAAGGCAGAGGGATGTAGGGAAGCAGAAGAAAGGAGGATGGGGAGAGGAGGCAAGGGAGGGTAAGGAAAGGAAGGGACAAGAGGGGAAGAGTAGGGGGTGGCTGGGTGGCTCATTTGGTTAAACCTCCAACTTTTTATTTTGACCTCAGGTCATGATCACAGTGCAGAGCCTGCTTGGGATTCTCTCTTTCCCTCTCTCTGCCCCTCCTGTGCATTCTCGCATGCTGTCTCAAAATAACAAATAATTAATTAACTAATTTTTTAAAAAGAGGGGAAGAGGGGCGCCTGGGTGGCTCAGTCGGTTGAGCGTCCGACTTCAGCTCAGGTCACGATCTCGCGGTCCGTGAGTTCGAGCCCTGCGTCGGGCTCTGGGCTGATGGCTCGGAGCCTGGGGCCTGCTTCCGATTCTGTGTCTCCCTCTCTCTCTGCCCCTCCCCCGTTCATGCTCTGTCTCTCTCTGTCTCAAAAATAAATAAAACGCTAAAAAAAAAAAAAATTAAAAATAAAAATATAAAAAGAGGGGAAGAGTGAGTGGTAGCTAACACGTATTGAGTGCAGGCACTGTGTTGTTTACATGAATTTGTTTCATTTAATCCCATAAACCTACAAAATAAGTACTAGAAAAAGTCTTTAGAGAGGTTAAGTAACTTGCCCAAGGCCATAAAAATTTATTAACTGGCAAAGGACTCAAACCTAGTGCTTAACCACTAGGTTATTATTAAGAGGGAAATTGTTTCGATTAGGGGAGCAAAAGGACAGGGAAGAAAATATGAAGGTTTGGGGTCTAAGTTACAGAATCAGTAGTGATAAGAAGTATGGATTTGAGTGGGGATGGGAGGTGGAATAAACAGGACAGTAATTCTTTGATTTTTGCATTTCTGAAGGCAATATCCAAGACACTCTAAGTAAAGGAAATTGGAACATTTCGATTACACTAAATCAATTTCACATGATAAAGGAATTGAACACTAAGGTCAATAACAACATTTCAAAGACTAGCCAACATTCTCAATCATTCCTTTTATTTAAATCTGATTTCTGTTTCATTTTATTTAAAAATGCAACATGAAAGAGAAAAAAAAAACACCTTCCTTGTTTTCCATCAAGGTGATTTTTTTAATTTGGTAACTTTAGAAAGGTCCATATTTTCCTCAATTTGATAACATAAAGTTTAGCAGTGGGGAATGGCTTTAACCAATACCTTCTTAAATATATATACCAAAGGAAGCCTTTCAGGACTCAGCAGAATGTTTTAGTCTTGCCATGTTCACTTTAGAGAGCTGTGGAGAGTCTGGCTGGTGATATTGTTATGCCGATGCTTTCTTCTAGACACACACCTGATTAAAGCCTGCAGGATCAAAGACTAAACCACTTACAGCAAAGTGCTACAGTCCCAAAAGCTCATCTGTGATTGGAATCACTTAAAACTATTTTAAAGGGTCATCACAAAGAGGGTGCTTATTTTTAGAAATGAGTTTTCTTTTGATACAAAGAAAAATGTTGGCCATTTCCCTTATGTTTATAACAACATTCCAATTTAATCTTCAGTTTAAAAATTCTTTAATTATTGCACAACAGTGTTTTGTTGATTGCATAACATTCACTTCTCTATTTGATACTAAAATCTAGGCTTCCTCTATGTGTGTGTGTGTGTGTGTATGTGTGTGTGAGAGAGAGCATGCACATTCTTTTCCTTTATGGTAATGATATATAGCTAAAACTATGGTTTATAGGTTTAAGTCCACTCTCAGGAGCAAGCTATAAACATGAATGATGGAAAAAAAATCTGTTATAAAAACATTGTATTTTTACTTATTTCATTCTTACTTTACCCCAATTTTTTTTCTGTTAGCAGCCATGGAGCTGGAAAAAAAGCATGATATTATGCAGGTATCTGTTCCAAAAGTTTATTCCTCTGAATTCCACATCCCTATTCTCCACCACTTAAAGCTACTGACATATGGGGTGCATGGGTGGTTCAGCTGGGTAAGCGTCTGACTCATGATTTCTGCTCAGGTCATGATCTCATGGTTCCTGGGATTGAGCTCCCTGTTGGGCTCCGCACTGACAGTGTGGGGCCTGCTTGGTATTCTCTCTCTGGCCCCCCCTCAAAAAAAAAAAAAAACTTAAAAAAAATAAAGTAATTGATATGTATATATACATAAGGTCTTCAAGTTAAAGTAACCAATAGGTGTTGGAATTATTCTTTGGTGATGATTAGAATATTGTACAGAAAAAGGACTTTCAAAGTAAATTCTCTTTGTTGGTTATCATGTCGATCACTGAAAAAGCTGGAAGAACATATGCCAAAACACACAACCACATGTTTTTTTTTTTTTTCTGTCCAGTCATACATCAGAATCCAGCATAATTATTCTTGAATTAAAATCAAAAGCAAGTTTGTAAGAAGAGATCTATGTTCTTTTAAATGCCAAGATTTCATCTGGTATTCAGTTGATAACAACCATTATATTTACTTCACTTTTGTTTATAGTGAAATTAAAAGTTGAAAGACAAAAAAAAAAAAAAAAGTCCTACCAATTTAAATAAATTATGTGAAAGAAAACACTGCATATCACATACACCTTTATGAGCCTTTGGCATTTCTATGTTGAGCAAAATATATTGTTCTAATGTAGTATAACTTTTTAATTGTCCTTGTCTTATACTGTTCTATAAAATTGAAGTGACCTTTTAAAAACAAACAAGCAAACAAACAAAAAAACAAAAGAAGTTTGTCTGCTCCTAGAAGACAGAACCAAAAAAACATTGGGCAAATTTAAACACACACACACACATTAGTTTTGCTTCTCTACAATTTAGTCATTATAGTAGAATATAAGTTTCAAACACACAAAACCTCGAGTCTCCTGGTGCATCTTGTGTTACCATCTCTTATTCCACTGGCATTCCTATGTTGGAGCAGAGTGTTCTTAGGATAATTTAGCTTAAAAAAAAAAAACAAAAAAAACACTACAGTTCTTCCTTGTTGTCTGTTCAAATATCCAGAGATGCCAAAGAGAGTTCTTTCACTTTTATTTTCTTTCGATGCTCTCGAAGTGAACAAACTATTTCAGTAATTTTTTTAAATTTTGGTGAATGATATTTCACCTAAAAGTTGATTGTCTCCTAATAAGAGAACATAGCATCTTATAAAAGTGATAATTTTGTCAGTATGGGATTATACTTTTTTTAGTCAATTTTTTATAGTAAACTATTCTTCCCTGAGTTCTGTCAGTCACTAATGTCAGACAAGAAGAGTTTGCCAGGTGATCAGATGGTAAACCTGAAGAATAATGTTTAACTTACAAGGTTGTTTTGAGACTCACTTGAAATAATATGCATGATTGTTAAGTAAAAGCAAAAATATGAAGCAAATAAGAGACATTTTTATTGATTATAGGTGAAACCTCATTTGAGTTCTATAAATCTTCAAAGAACAAGGCCCCAAGCCCAGCGGCAAGGGAGTTATTACTAGATAACCAAGAATGTTATCTAATCACGTCATCTATGAAATCATGAGGCATACTGGTCATGTAGAGCTCTGGGCGATTTCTGAACCAATGAGACCGTCCACATTCTGCCCAATATTTTCTAGGACTAGTTATACTAACTTGCAGCAGAAATTCAATTTTTTAAGTAAAAAAGGATTATAAAAGTTCTAATACTTTTTTGTCACAGCTTCTTAAATTTTGTCCCTATCATGTAGTGTTTACACTGCAGCACATATGGCAGCTGACCTTTGAATATACCAAGACAAAACTACTCATCTACCATTATGGGATTCATGCTTTGTGCTTTGTTTGTTTTGTTTTTAAAAGCTGTGATGATTTTAAGCTGATCTATCTGTACTCTTTTCAGGTCCCCCTCACATCCAATGGCATGCACTTAGGAAACAGCTGGCAAAGGTTCAAGGTGCAATCTGTGGCTAAGAACAGAGAAACACTAACTGGCTTATGCACAGATGGACCAACAGCTCTGGCCCGATTAGCTAACTGAACAAAGATACAAAGCTAATCATGTGCTTCCTCTCTATGCAGACCATTTGTCTTTAAAATGAAGTGAAAAGCTGCATAGTCCCTAAGTATAGCAACCAGACAGACTCAGAGCAATGCCCCCTCTCTGCTAGACTACTGCTTCAGTATTTCCTAAACATCACCTGTGTACCTGAATGAATGAATGGGTAGTGAAGGAGTAAATCTCTACAGTATTATCATGCCTACTGTTTACGGAATACAAAGATGAACATATATCATGGTTACTATGCTTAAAGGGCAATGTAGAAGGCAAGAAAAAATGCCCACAAATAAGTGTAATCCAATAGTATTTTATTCCCCTAGGAGAACTGCCAGATTTCAAGTCCTGTTTAAATAAGAATGTCTTTCTGTGATCCAATTTTCCTTCCATGCCACTCTGAATAAACCATGCCTCTGGTCCTCAAACAGCAGCAGTCTAGCACTGATCAATATGGAATCTTAGATGTATACCTTTAGGCAATCAGGCTTACATATAGGCACACTTAGTTTATTCACCTGGAGTTGTGCATAAGTGCCCAAGCTGCTTCCCAGTTCAAAATAGTAACTTCTCCTTACCCCTCAACTGTCCTCACAACATTTAAAAACAAATGGATCAGTCTGACATTGTTCTCCCAATCCCAACAGACTAAATGACTAAAAGTCAGAGTTTCAGAACCAAAATAGGAGATGCCTTAGGTTAATGTTATTTCTTGCAGATTCTAAGAGTCAAACAGTTTATTAAATACATGAGATGAAAAATTAACAAAACATAACAGTGTTTGTGCTACCTCTCCAGAAAATTAACACTTTTCCAGAGAATGGCTTGATCTCTAAGATAATTTAAAATGCATGGGAGTAAATTATTCATGGAAGACACACAAAACAGTTTCAAAGCAGGCTATTTTCTAAGAATCTAATTAAAGTCTCATTGAAAGTTTTAAACATTTCACTCTAGCAGATTGTTTGACTCTGGCCTTGATTACTTTTCTTACTGATGGTAATTATGCTTAGTATTTTACTTCTGACCTTTTTACTGCAGAGGTGAATCCGATTTGGGATTGCTCCTGTGTTAGCAGTGGTACTGGAAGCAGAAAGATTTACTTCCCACATGACCTCTTTAGGATACTCGAAAGATACCTGTACCTCTTCCTTTGTCCACACATCTACCAGCTAGAAAAGAAAACAGGGGTCATATGTGAAGATCAACAATAGGCTGGCAAACAACATGAGTTCACAATATTGTGAATTTGGAAATCAACAGTTTTATATGCTGTCCAGCTATTTTCCTAACCAATGGGTAGTAGAGAGGAAGCAAAACATCTGAGATCATTAGTGTATCTCTCTCTCTTTTTATTTCCATCATTGCCAAGAAAGAGCCAAGACCAAGAGAAAGATAAGTTTTGAAACATTTCATAAATTGTAGTTAACGGTGACTTTTGCAAGTCTTCAGTTGACCTTAACCATTTAAAAAAGTATCTTATAGCCATACTTCCTGAGTGTAACCTGTTTTCACATAACAACTGCACTTACCATATAGTATTATGTTTGTGTGTCTGTCTCAGACATCAACTGTATAGTCATGTAAAAAAAAAAAAAAAAAAGATGTGGGAGTCTTTTTATCTCCAGTAACCAGCCACACAAAGCAGCTAATATTGCCATTGGAACGACTAGGAAATCAGTGAATAAGAAATCCATGATTTTGTTTATGCTCACCCAATAGAATGAAAATTAAAGATTTTTGATAGGTATGTTTATTTATTTTTAAGTCCACATTGTTTTTTTCCATTATGCCATTCCAAACACGATTCATTCATTCATTTGTTCCATTTATTCAATAACTTATCAAAGGTTTAACATGAGCCAGGCATTAGGGATTCAGTAATGAGTAAGACAGATATCATCCATAAACAAATGAAAATGACAGTCTAAGACATTAATCAACTAATTATAAAATTTATAAAGTAATAACTGTAACTTCAAGTCAGATAACTATCTAGCCCAGTCTAGGGGTAAGAAAAAGTTTCCTACAGAAAGGAAATGTCAAGTTTTCCTTTATCTTTGAGTTCTGGAGGATAAATAAAATACAAACTAGAAATACATGTGCGCATGGGAAGTGGGGGTTAGAGGAAGAGAAAATTCATTCCCAGGCAGAGGGAACAATATTACAAAAGTCAAACCATAGGAAGGATTTTTCGCTCTTTAGAGCAGTATTCTTCAAATGTCCATAATCCAACTGGTAGATAATGAAATTAATTTATGGGACATAGTAACTATTACAAAAACAATAAAAAAATAGAGATCATTACATATACTAAGGATGGGTATTGTTTATAAAACTTCCATCAGTCAAATATATGTATTATTTTTATAGTAAAGAATCATGATGTAAAGTATTTTTCTTATTCTGCAGTAGTCAAAATAGCTTGAAGGCCTGAGAGGCCAGTGTAGCTGGAGGGTGGCATAACATGAGGTTGATACAAGAAGAAGATAGCAGATAATTACAGCCATGTTAAGAATTCAGTCTTTACTCTAAGAACAATAGGGAGCCATGGACAGGTTTTAAGTAGGAGAGAAAAATGATCAGATTTCAACTTGAAAAGATTTCTCTGTAATTTGGAAAACAGGTGGGAATGGGGGTCAAGCATAGTTATAGGGAGAATAATTCAGAAGATACTATATTCACTAAATGATGGATACTAACCTGGGCAAGAATGGTGGTGGCACAGAAGTAGATGGATTCAAAATAGAATATAAAATAAATTTAAAGAATACAAGTTGGCATTGAAAAATGGTAAAAGAAAAATAAACCATCAAAGATGAAAAGAAAAACAATTGAAAGAAGAAACTCAATGGAGGTTTAAGAGCAAATTAGACACAGTTGACCAGATCATTAACAAACTGGAAGAAAGATCTGAGGAAATTAGGCAAAATGCAATGCAGCACAGGCGGCAGAGATCAAAACTATGAAAGGGAGGGAGGTTTTCTTGGGAAACTCAAAAAAACAAACAAACAAACAAAAAAAACAACCAACAACAACCAATGAACCAGGAAGAATTATCCAAAAAGATAATTTTCTAGAACTAATGCAAGACAAAAGCCATTTCAGAATCAGAAGGCCAATGAATCTCAACCAGTATAAATAAAATTCACACTTAGACACATCATAGTGAAACTGTAGAACACTAATGAAAGATCCTAAAAGCAACCTGACGAAAGTCTCATTACAAAAGGAATGAACAAGAAAAAGGGCATTATTGTATAAAATAATGTCTGATTTGTAAAGTACAATAAAAAAGAACAGAATATGGGCAAAATTAAGTGGGGAGGAGGATCACTGGCATAATATCTTCCTTATATTGTTGGGGAGGAACAGAGATAATTTTAGGACACTAAGTTAAAAAACATGGGGAGCCTGGGTGGCTCAGTCGGTTGGGCATCCGACTTCGGCTCAGGTCATACCTCACAGTACGTGAGTTCGAGCCCCATGTCGGGCTCTGTGCCGACGGCTCAGAGCCTGGAGCCTGCTTCGGATTCTGTGTTTCCTCTCTGACCCTCCCATGCTCATTCTGTGTCTCTCTCTGTCTCTCAATAATAAATAAACATTAAAAAAAAATTAAAAAGAAAAAAGATGGTAGCAATAAACTCACAGAGATTAGTAATCATAATAAAAGGAAATGGATTTAACTCACCAGTTAAAAGACACAATTTTCAGACTGGTTCTGAATACTCTAGCTAAAACAAGAACCTGGAAATGCAATGTGTTCATCAACACTGGGATGAATTAAATATGGTATATTTGACAATACTACAAAGCAGTGACAAAGAATGAATTATAGCTGAATACACCAACGTGAATATATCCACATAGATGAATCTCAGTGCTGGGAAAAGCAAGAAATAAATTATGAAGTATGATTTCAATTAAGTACATGTCAAAAACATGCAAAAACATTTTGTTAGGAATGTGTGTGTCTGTGTGTGTATGATAAAACTATGCAGAAAAACAAAGGAATTATTAACACAAAAGTCATGGTAGTGGTTGCTTCTCCAGGGCAAAGAGGAAAATACAATTAATGAGGGGCCCACAAGCTCTTCAAAGTTACTAGGACCATTCTATTTCTTAAGCTGAGTACCAAGTAGGAGGTATTGTGTAAATGAGCATTGATTTTATTTTTTTTTAGCTTCTATATATATATTTTAAAAACCATAAACACATATGCTTGTGAATACATAGAAACTTTAAAAAAAAACACACAAGCAACTACTTACTTAATATAAGCTTCATGAACTCTTGTTCTTTAATGTGTTCCCAGTACCTGTAAAAGTTGCTGACACATAGGAGGGTCTACTAAGTGGAAACAAATGAAAGTACAGGGCACAAAAAAGAAAGTTAATCAGTACGTTATTTGTGCTCACCATCTTTACTGGTACAGTTTACCTGTTATTAAACGTTAAGGTTAAATCCAGAACCAGATAAGTTTTTTATGCAAGCTTCAAAAATGCATTTTAACAATGAACAAATGTTGGTAATGTGTAAAAATGGCCATTACAGGTTTTTTTTTTCCAATACTAATAATCTATAGTGGCATCATCTTTCAAGTTCAAAGGGCAGCAATATGTGAAAAGCAAAAAGTGATAGGAAAAGTGAACATTAATTATTCATATAATGGATAACCTTGAAGGAGCAAACCATAAATAGAAAAAAATCAAAGGGATGTTCATCATCTGTCTGCTCATCACTTGTCTATTCCAAATAGATTTTTTTAGTGGGGTCACTAGAAATGATTATACTGGTAGAAAAATTGAATATCCTTTGCTCTCATTTGAAGGTAATGGTGCCAAGAGACTTGAACAGTTTTGTGGATCAAGATCCTCCTTTGCAACCTACTGAACATATACCCCTTAACCCTTTATAAGTTTAAGGCAATAATGATATAAGAAAGGGCACTGGGGTATAACTGAAAAAGCTTTTCAATTAGTTGCTTTAACATTTAATAGGTGTGACTTTGAGTAACCATCTGTTTCCTCATCAATAATATACAAATATTAGCACCAAAATTTCAGTGTTTCCAGGCATTGTGAGGCACTCAAATGTTAGCTTTGCTTCTCTACATATGTGTGAAAATGCCTGATACATAGCAAATAGCTTCCCATCTTTCCTCCCTGTGTTACTGGTCCACTAAAGCACATTAAACAACTTGCTTTTAGCTGCTAGGTAATCACCTAGAAATCCTTGCCTAGAAATCTGGTTTGGTTGAGCTATAGTCTTAAAAAGTCATTAATGATGTCTCTTTTTTGCCCTTGAGTCACTTGTGAAGAGGGAAAGTCATCTTAACATCTAACTTGAGTAACATATGTAATTTTACATAGTTTTGTGTAACTATCTCTAGTTTTTAGCGATCTGTACTTCTGATTCTCATGGAATTAGCTCCTACACACAAGGTAAGAAGGACCTGTTTCAATCTAGTTCCTGAAATGCCACTTTTTGGTACTTTATGAACTTTGCCCTTTGTACTAGAGATGATCCTTTAAAGTTGGCATTTTCAGAACACTGGCAAAAGATGAATAAAAAATTAGTATTAGTATTTGGGCTATCCTAACCAGCAATCCTCCCCCTCACTTGAACACCTTTGGGCTACAGTTTAGAAGAACCAATACTATAAGCCAGAGGTCTAAACAATAGCACATGGGTCAAATCTGGCCCATATTCTTTAAACTTAACTGCAGGCTGAGGGTGACCTGATCAGAAGCCAAATAAAAAGCCAATATGCACGTATCTTTTATCCTTGTGTGTGTTGAAGAACTCCATTTCTAGAATATTCTCATAATGATAAAATAACAGAGATGGAGGACAGATTAGTGGTTTCTAAGGGTAGAGCTGGCGGAGGTAGGTATAAACATGAAGGGAGTAGCATGAGGGAGAAGGTCATGATGATAGTTCTTTATATTTTGTTTTTGTCTTTTTTTTTTCATATAAAAAAGTTCTTACCAACCCAGTGGTGCAAAAGCCTAGTAACAGAAAAATCATTTCCCCAATAAAGCAGATCTATTGTTCAGGTAGTAGTGATGTTTACAGAGTGATAGGATACAAGCACATGACCTTCATGCAGCATAAATATGTGTGCCATCCCATATACAATCCCTTATAGACCCAGCCTGGTTCTTCTCCAACGCTGCCTGTTGGGAGTTGTGCCTGATTTTATTACTAGTTTCCATCTGAATCCATTTGGGAATGGGGTGATTCTGCTTTTGTTTCTTAGCCAGGAACAGTCAACCCAACACACTATGATGGCAGAGAAAAGAAGATAGTACTTTATCTTGACTGCACTGAAGGCTGTACAAATCTACAGAAGTGATGAAATGGCATAGAACTATTTACACACATTGTACCTATGTCTATGTCCTGGTTGCGGTAATGCATCATAGCAACATAAATGAAAAAATTGGGATGAACTAGGTTTAGGCTACAAGAGACCTCTCTGTACTATTTTCACAATTTTCTGTGAATCTATAATTATTCCAAAATGAAAAGTTAAAAAAATACACACATCTATACACAAGGAAATTCACAAGATAAAATGAAACACAGCCAATTTTATTCAAATTCCCCCAAATTTATACACAATGTTGTTTCTAAAATGCATGTCATCCTTTATATAATGATTTTATTATTTCATTTTTATAGTTTTTTCATCTTGTCTTTATACACTTCTTCAGTAGAAGCCAGAGTCCTGAGTTGCCCAGTTAGGAGCCTAAAACATGCAAAGGGAAATTGACAGAGTTAGAAGAAAGTACTTTCTGAAAAAGCTAACTTACAAAGTGATACTAGCATTTCCTTTCAGTACTCCTGCCCAAACCCCTCTCTAAGATTTTAATGACCTCTGCAATTTCTAAATCATGCCACTTACAACAATAAAAAACAAGTCAAAATATCATCTGAAACAGTTTTTGACCAATTATAAAGTATAACAATGACAGTATCACCAACATTATAACAAAAGTCAATACAAATTGGTCTTTAAGCATACAGAAAATAACATCATATAAAAGTTATCTTTTTAGGTTGAGTTATTCTAGACGTGGCTGGAACAGTCATGAACAATAATTTCCCATTTCTTCCTTCTCTTCTTTGAAAAACTACTCAAAGGACACAAACCTTCTGTTAAAATTTCAATCACATGAGGTCTCTGAATGTTCCATCTATTTTAGGAAGCAGTTGTACTTCCTAAAAATAATAACTTCCTACCCTTCAGTTACACATAATCGTAATAGCTAAGAAGCATTAAAGCTGGTTTGGGATTCCAAAATTACATGGCTGTTCAAGTTTAATATCTAATATGTAGGATATTTACCAAAAGAAGGGATATATATATTTTTTGACATAGTTAAATATGACAGATAAAATCAATTTTTTAAAGATCAACACTAAACCACACATGTAAGATGTAATAACGATGTTATATTCTTGCTAAATTCGAGACTGAATAGAAAATATGTGGTTCTTACCTCAGACCTACTATTCTGATTAAGTTTCTTCTCAATATTCATGGCCAACATCTGGCTTCTAAATGAAAGGCTTTTGGTCTTTTCAATCACTTGCTGATAGGGTGAGACTGCATTGTTACCCATAACCACATGACCCTAAAATAAGACAGAGGGAAATTGATCCTGTAATATTACAACCATGTTTCCCAGTAAGTCATGAGCATCACATCACAACACTACCTGACTGTTGCACACATTTTTATGCACTGTACAGAGGTGACAATATAACTCCAGCAACAAAAAAAACAGGTGGTTGCTGTTGCCTTAAAACAAAGCAAAAATTCTAACAGAATAGAACAAAATGTCCTTAATGAAAAATTCCCAAAAAAGCATAAAATAATCAGCAACTTATATCAAGATGTAGCATAACTAACATAATACTCACTAATTTAGAATCAATCTTGGCATCCAGTCTTGCATTTCTAATCAAATTTACGATCCACCTTTCAGCTTCTTCTGGAGTCATGTTCAGTTTGTCTGCCAACATGCTAATGAAAAAAGTAAAAACAATGTTAATGGAGTCTAAAACCTTGGTTTCATGTCCACAGTCTTTGAACCACACTCTGCATAGAGACTTTCAGGTATTTATGGATCACCTCTCTTAAATACTGTGACTTAATAACTGCACTATTCCATGTTTGTGCAATTATCTAATACTGTGCATGACCTATCCCCATTCCACCAACCAGACTGTTAAGATCCTTGAGGGGAGAGGACCACATTTCACATTTATAGAAATCTTTCTGGCTTCTAGAATAGTACCTTACACTTGGCAGGTGCTCAATTAATAATGCTCTAAGAGAGGAAAGGTTTTATAATGTATAAAGATTATACAAATTAAACCTACTACAAGGAACATCAGTGATAAGTATAATATAATGAAGTAACTAAAACTCAGGTCTGGTGTATATGTTTGCATTAAACTCCGAGGGCACTCTGGGAATTGTACACTATACAACCTAAATGTTAGCCAATGAATTTCAAAGGAAGGAGAAAGATACACATACATAAAATATGAGGAGGGTGGAGGAGGGAGGAAGACAAAGAGGGGAGAGAGGGAGAGAGGGAGGGAGGGAGGGAGGGAGGGAGGGAGAGAGAGAGAGAGAGAGAGAGAGAGAGAGAGAGAGAAGGGAGCTAGGGAGATGCCTGGGGTAAAAAAGATACCATTATAGAGCTCAATTTATCAGGACTAATAAAAGCACCCCTTGGCAGTACATAAGTAAACCACTCAGCTGATGGAATAGTATGCATATATAGTATTAAAGAGTACAGAGTATAAATGTATTCACATATGCATGTTTAAACATTAACTGTTCTCTTTTCATCAGTCTTCACTGAAGACATTACACACTTGCCAGGCCCTCTAATGTTATCACTGGTTTGATGAAAAGAACTAGAGTACCAATAATACAATCTTTCCTTAGAATATTATAAACTAAAATTCCTGATCCGATGTCAAGACACTGGCAATCATATCATTATGTAATTCCAGACTTTCCAACACAAATAACCTAATTTATAAAAATACCCTTATGAGAATAATATTATCTATGCTATCCCCATGTTACACATTTATTGAAAAAGAGTTAACAGAAGTTCGTTCAAAATGTAAAAATTAATGCGGCGCCTGGGTGGCTCAATGGGTTAAGCGTCCAACTTCAGCTCAGGTCACAATCTCGCTGTTCTGAGTTCAAGCCCCATGTCTGTGCTGACAGTTCAGAGCTTGGAGCTTGTTTCAGACTGTGTCTCCCCCTCTATCTGCCCCATCCCTGCCTGCGCGCGCGCGCTCTCTCTCTCTCTCTCTAAAAATTAACATAAAAAAAATCTTTAATGAAAAATTTAAGTTAGGTTATCAATAAAATAAGTACAAACTAAATCTATGCAGATATACAATTAAAATTTATCCATAAAGGTGAGCCTGGATAGCTCCATCGGTTAAGCATCTCTTGGTTTCGGCTCAGGCCGTGATCTCACAGTTTGGGAGTCTGAGCCTCGTGTAGGGCTCTGTGCTAACAGTGCAGAGTCTACTTGGGACTCTCTCTCCCTCCCTCTCTCTCCGTGTCCCTCCTCAGCTCGTTCTGTCTCTCTCAAAAAGATAAGCTTAAAAAAAAAAACAAAAAAACTTATCCTTAAAATATGCTTGGAGCTAATAACATCTTGATGAATACGAGCAAAAACACCACCATAAAACTCCCTGGATTTATGTGTCAAAATTTTGTTCTCTGTCTTTCTGTGATCGATTTTGCTCTAAATACAACATTCTCAGCAAGCAGAAAGAACAATTAATCCATGACTATTAATTCAATTTCATGACTTCATTTTATTCTCTTTATCACTGTTCTCTAATAACCCTAATTTTATTTAAGCTACTAAAAATAGGGAACTACATCAACTTACTTAAACAAGCAGGTGTGTTTTTGACTAGTAAAAATTCCTGCAACTGGTGTTTCCTGTGGTTTCCCATAAACTCCTGTGTTTCCTGCTGGTGCTTGACTAATTTTAGAAATGTGTAAATTTCATTGTCTCTACACTTCTATAGTAAGCAAATGTCTGCTACTCTTACCTAAAACTCAACTCTAAATGTAAAGAACAGATTTTCCAAAACATACGGATTATTTTATCACCTCCTATAGCAATTTATCTTTCGTATGCCTCCTGCATCTCCCCAAACATAACTCATTAAAGTGAGGCCAAAGCATTTTACTCTGAAAAGCCAAAAGAAACTGTACTAAATATATTAAAATTCCAATGTTTAAGATCACTATATTCTATTTTATTTTTTTTAATATAAAATTTATTGTCAAATTGGTCCATACAACACCCAGTGCTCATCCCAGCAGGTGCCCTCCTCAATGACCATCACCCACCCTCCCCGACCTCCCACCCCCCCATCAACCCTCAGTTTATTCTCAGTTTTTAAGAGTCTCTTATGGTTTGGCCAAACCACTATATTCTATTTTAAAGAGCAGAAAAATTATTCCCAGTAAGCTATGAATTATGTAGAGTTGGTAGTGTAAAGATGCTTTAAAATTATAATATATAACCTATTTATGAGGCTGTTTAAATAACTAAAATTATAATGAAACATGGTCTTGAAGCCTAGGTTATCTATTAGATTCCTCTAGATGCTGTCACATCTAACTGAGAAGACCTAGAATTCTCTCTTTAACCACTGCCTTTTATCTAACCACTCTACTGTCATCTTGAAAGACTTTCCTCTCCACCCACCATACTAAACCTCTCTATTCATTACACTTGCCAGGTTTTTAATCACTTCAGGACCTTTGCATATACTGTGCCTTCTGCTTAAAAGGCTCATCCATCATCTTCACTTAACTGTTACACAGGTCTCAGCTAAAACAGTACCCTCATAGGCCTTCCACGACACCTCTGTAAACTGTAATGTATCTTTGATTTCATAGCCCCTCTATATTCTTTGGAGCAGTCATAATAGGTGTAACTTCCTGTTGTTGAGTATCTGCTTTCATGATACACTGTATAAGCAACCAAAGAGAATGTACCAAAGTTTCTTTGTTCACTGTATCTACCTAGCAATTAGCACAATGCCAGGTTTACAGGAGACAATTAATAAAAATTTACTGTCTGACTCCTATACTAGTCACTTCCCTAGTTCAGGCTCTATTAGTGTTTCCTAGTTTTTTAACTCATCTACCTCTCCAGTCTCTCCTTAATCTATTTTATATAATTGCTAACTAACCAGTTTATTCCCAAATTCCTTTCAAAACTTTAACACAGTCCTTTTACCAAAACAATAAAATCCAAACTTCTAAATATCTCATTCATGGTTCTATACAATTCGGCTACAACCTAACTTTCCAAATTCCCATTATTCTCTCCCATGAACACTACATGCCAGCCAAACCAAACCAATTATCTTCCTTCCTTGGCATTCACTCAACAAAATATGAACTGTTAGATGTTAACAATAAAATACAGTCTGTTCCTTACTTTTATAAAGTTTAAGCCAGGGGTTGGGGAGTAGAGGACAATAACTTCATCCCCAAAATATATAAACTATTTTAAGTGTAAAGATGAATAAAGTAGAAAGAGCTATGTGAGATGCACAAGAGTTTACTATTCTAGTCTGGAGGTTTGGGGACTTCTTATTTAAGGAAATATTTAAGGTCAGATTTTAACATAAAAGACAGAAAAGTTTACTCTGTATAACTCCATAGAGAATTCTTCATCCTTTCTTTCTTTACATCCATATTCTATCTCATATTCCAACATGGCTGGGGCAATGTGGCAACATGCATCAAGACCCACAAATATCTGCAAACTCTGACCCATAATCCTACGCTGGGGATTTACTGCTTTGCATTGTGCTTGTTGATCCTTTATGTATTAAATCAAGTCAAAGAAAAACCTGAATAATGTCCAAGAAGTATTAATAAATTATTGATGGCATCTCAGGTTATCTACGCTACCAATCACTCTGAAAGTGAATTAAAGAATGTGGCAACAGTCCAGTGTCTTTTAAGTAACAGGAAAATATACAGGGTAAAAGAAATTAAATGACTGATAGAAAGAAATCCTCAAAACTTGACAATACTCTTATAGTCCAGTGATTTTATGCAAAAATAGTAAAGTTTTAAAAATAAAACTATAAATCCTATTAAAGCTTAAAAAACAAAACGTTGGCTTAAGCTATCCTATACCATGCTTACCTTGTGTTATTTAAATTAACTCAGTTTATTAATACACTAAAAGACAAAATGTACCGAAATGCAGAATTTCTGAGAAAAGTATCTATTTGATCTAGATTTTAAACACAAAAATAATTTCCAGATTGTTCAGATTTTATAGAAACTCTCAACCTCATCTGGCAGCTTAAAGCTGACATCTAAATATTTGTGTAAATGTCCCTTATATATATCTTTAAGTTGACTAGCACACCTTTCTCAAGTAATGCAACAACATATTGAATATGTTAAATGAGAAATACATATGGAGCCACAAAAGACCCTAAGTAGCCAAAGCGATCTTGAGCAAGAATTACAAAGCTGGAAGCATAACACTTCCTAATTTCAAACTATTGTTACAAAGCTTTGCATAGATGTTCAACTAATTTATGATAAAGGAGCTAAGAATATACAATGGAGAATTATATATTGTTTGATTATATATTCTTCAATAAATGATGCTGGGGAAAATGGACAACCACATGCAATAGATTGAAAATGGACCACTATCTTACACCATAAACAAAATTGACTCAAAATATATTAAAGACTGAATAAAGACCTGAACCTAAGCTATAAACTCCTCTAAGAACACACAGGTGGTAGGCTCCTTGACATCAGCCTTGGCAATGATTTTTTTTTTTTTAACGTTTATTTATTTTTGAGACAGAGAGAGACAGAGCATGAACGGGGGAGAGGCAGAGAGAGAGGGAGACACAGAATCGGAAGCAGGCTCCAGGCTCTGAGCCATCAGCCCAGAGCCCGACGCGGGGCTCGGACTCAGCACCGTGAGATCGTGACCTGGGCTGAAGTCGGACGCTTAACTGACTGAGCCACCCAGGCGCCCCGGCAATGATTTTTTGATCTGACACCAAAAGTAAAGACAACAGAAGCAAAAATAAACAAGTGGGACTATATCAAACTAAAAAGTCTGCATAGCAAAAGAACCCATCTACAAAATCCAAGAGTAAGCTACCAAATGGTAGAAGATATTGCAAATGACATATCTATGGGGTTAATATCCAAAATATATAAGGAATTACTACCACTGAATAGCAAAAAACAAAAACAAACAAAAAACCAAATAATTTAACTAAAAAGTGGGCAGAGGACCTAAATAGACATTTTCCCAAAGAAGACATACAGATGGCCAACAGGTACATGACATGCAAATCAAACCTACAATGAGATATCATCTCACACTTAGAATGGCTATTATCAAAGATAAGAAATAACAAGTGTTGGCAAGGATGTGGAAAAAAGAGAAGACTTGTACATTGTTGGTGGAAATGTAAACTGATACATTCTGGATGGAAAACAACATTGACCTTGAGGGCATTATGCTAAGTGAAATAAGACAGAGAAAGACAAATACTATATGATCTCACTTTATATGTGGATTCCATATGTGGAAATTCTTTCTTTTCATTTATAATTTTTTTAATATAAAGAGAGAGAGAGAGAGAGATTGCAAACCGGGGAGAGAGGCAGAAGGAGAGAGAATCTTAAGTAGGCTCCACACTCAGCATGGAGCCCAATGCGGGGCTCAATCCCACAACCCTGGGAAGATGACCTGTGTCAAAATCAGGAGTCAGATGCTCAACCGACCGAGCTACCCAGGCAACCCTGGAATCTTAAACAAAACAAAACAAAGCAAAACAAAAACTAAAAAAACAGGCCTTGATACAGAGAACAGATTGGTGGTTGCCAGAGGTGGTGATGGGTGGAGGGACAGGTGAATTGGTTAAAGGGGTCAAATGGCACGAACTTCTAATAATAAAATAATTCACGAGATGTAATGTATAGCACGGTGACTACTGTTAATAATATTGCACTGTATATTTGAAAGTTTCCAAGAGAGCAAACCTTAAAAGTTCCCATCACCAAAAAAGATCTTTGCAACTATGCGTGGTGATGGATGGTAACTAGACTTATTGTGGTGACCATTTCACATCAAATCCTTATGTTATACATTATGTTGTCCATGATGTTGAAACTAATATGTTATATATATCAATTATAGCTCAACAAAAACACTAAAATAAAAGGCTAGCAATATCCTTTGAAAAATTACAAACTGTTGTGATACTGCATCCATAAAATAAGAACTGAAAGATGTGACATCATGGATTTGTTTTTTTACCTACAGAAGGTTTGGAAGAAGATGTTGAGAAAATCTCCCCAGAGTGTAGAACATAAAGACAAAGGTATGGAAATTGGAGAGAAAAGGTAAAAAAATTAGAAGTCTAGTCCAGGAGATCCACTATCCAAACAACAGTAGTTTCAGAAAGAATAAACAGTGAAAATAAAAGAAAATAAATCATTGAAGAAATAATGCAAAAAAAAAAGTTTCCCAGAACTGGGGCATGAGTTCCCAAATTAAAAGGGTCCAGTATGAAGAATTAAAATAAACCTACACTAAGATATATCACCGTGAAATTTCAGAGCAATGGGAGCAAAGAAAAATAATCCTTCAAATTGTTAGAGAGGGAAACAAAACACCTATATGTAAAAGATCAGAGATAAAAATAGCTTCTGACTTCTAGAGCAGAAAGCTTCTAGAAGGCGACAGAACAAAGTCTTCAAAATTCTGGAATAAAGTAGTTTTCTACCTAGAATACCATGCCTAATACCATTATTCAAATATGAGAGTAAAGTGGACATTTTTAGATATGACTATTTTACCTCTAAACAACCTCCCTTATAAAGCTATTGAAGGACAAACTTTACCAAAATATGATAGTAAATCAAGAAAAAAAGGAATACAATAAAACTGGAGCTCTATTACAGGAGACAGACTAAAGGAATCTTCAGAACAAAGGACAAAGGGAGACAAATGTGCAACAGGCATAGAGAGCAACAAGTCCAGATCTTTTTCCCATAGATATAACTGATAGAGTAATTAGTCTTGAGAAGAGATTTATAAACTGGCAAACAGTCTGAAGTGTAATTAGTGATAAAGACACTAAGAAAAACAACTAAGCAAATGGGAGGAAAATGGCAATTACCAACTCCACAGAGTATAGTGAATACTAAAACACATTACAAATCTTATTTGAAACAATTTGGTGCTTGTTCAGGAACCCAGAGATAATTACAACAGATTAAAGCATTCAGAAAAAGTCCCATATACAAATGACAATTCAAAATGTGATATGGGTGGCATTTCAAATTAGTGGGAGAAAAGATAATTTTTCAATAAATCATGTTGACTGGCCATTTAGGGGAAAAAAAAGGTAGTGTCTTCCTTATTCTCTATTCCCAAGTATAAATCCTAGGTGAATTTAAATAGAAAAAATACAGCCATAAAAGTCCTAGGAAAAAACATAAATAGCATATAAACCTATTGTGAGAAAGAATTTTAAATAAAATACAAAATCCAGTATGACAAATTATTAGTAGTAACTCTGACTACAGCAAAATGTTAATAATTTTTCAGTGACCAAAAAAAAAAAATAAATAAAAAATAAAAGGGGAAATATATAGGATTCTAAGTGCTATTTCAAAAAGACAAAGTGAAAATAAGTATTTCACCCTCAGTTCTGTTTCATTAAACACGTTCATGCCTCTAGCACAAAACCAGATACTTTCCTTGTTTCTGGGCAGTAATTAAGACCAGTGGTCCTTCCTAGGAACATCAGTCTAAATCTAGAGAACCAATTAGGGTTCCACCAACTCTATGTCAATTTTCTTTCAGGTTTTTAATTACTAATTTTATGTATTTCAAAAACTATGAACTTAAGCATTTACCCATGGGGTCCTCTTGCCTGCTTTTCACTGAAGACTGAGGCCAACTATTTAGCATATCCAAAGTACTCCAGTCTTTTACAAAGGTAGGACAACTAATTTAAGAATGAGTATTAAGAATAAACTGCTGAACTGTAAAACTGGAAGGAAATAGGAGAAAGAAAAAAGGAGAAAACTGAGAAATGCTTAATGCTGTGTGACAACTAAAAATTCTCACTGAATTTTCCAGTATCTCCTTAGTCAAAAATAAGAATATAGGCATACCTCTAATTGAATTTCATTTTACTGAGCTTCACAGATACTACATTTTTTTAAAAATTGAATGTCTGTGGCAACCCTGCAAAGAGCAAGTCTACTAGTTACATTGTTCCAACAGCATTTGCTTTCTTCATGTCTTTGTGTCACATTTTGGTGCTTCTCACAGGATTTCAAACTTTTTCACTATTGTTATATTTGCTACGGTGATCTGTAATCAGTGATAATTGATGTCACTACTGTTAACAGTTTTGAAGTACCATGAAACTCACGTAAGACAGCAAACTTAACCCATAAATGTGTGTGTTCTGACTGCTCTACTGATGGCTGTTCCCCATTTCTCACTCCTTAGGCCTCCCTATTCCCTGAGACACAACAATACAGAAATTAGGCCAATTAATAACCCTACAATGGCCTCTAAGTGTTCAAGTGAAAGGAGGAGTCGCATGTCTCTTAGTTCAAATCAAAAGCTAGAAATGATTAAGTTTAGTGGGGCCGGCATGTCAAAAGCTGACACAGCCTGAAAGGTAGGCCTCTTATGCCAGTTAGCCAAGTTGTGAATGCAAAGGGAAAAGTTCTTGCAGGAAATTAAAAGTGCTACTCCAGTGAATACACGAATGATAAGAAGTCAACAGCCTTACTGCTGATAGAAAGTTTTAGTGGTCTGGAAAAAAGACCAAAACAGGCACAACATTCCCTGTCAGTTCTATGAAGGCTGAGAGAAGTAAGAAAGGCCAAGGAAAAAAAAACTGAAGTTCCTGGAGGCTGGCCATGAAATTTAAGAAAGGAAGCTATCTCCAGAACATAAAAGTACCCAAGGTGAAGCAGCAAGTTATCCAGAAGATCTAGCTAAGATAATTAATGAACGTGGCTACACCAAACAATAGATTTTCAATGTAGACCAAACAGCCTTATATTGGAAGAAGATGCCACCTTGGACTTACACAGCTAGAGAGGAGGAGTCAATGCTTGGATTCAAAGCCTCAAAGGACAGACAGACTGACCCTCTTGTTAGGGACTAATGCAGCTGGTGACTTTAAGTTGAAACCAATGGTTCATTTACCATCCCCAAAATCCTAGGGCTCTTAAGAATTATGCTAAATCTACTCTGCCTATGCTCTGTAAATGAACAACAAAGCCTGGATGATAGCACATCTGTTTACAAAATAGTTAACTGAGTATTTTAAACACACTGTTGAGATGTACTGCTCAGGAAAAAAAATTCCTTTCAAAATATTACTGCCCACTGACAATGCACCTCATCACCCCAAGAGCTCTGATGGAGACGTACAATGAGATTAATGTTGTTGTCGTGCCTGCTAATACATCATCTGTTCTGAAGTCCACGGATCAAGGAGTAATTTCAAGTGTTATTATTTAAGAAATTCCTAGGGCTATAACTGCCATACACAGTGATTCTTCTGTTGAATCTGGACAAAGTAAATTGAAAACCTCCTAAAGATTCACCATTAAGATGCCATTAACAGAGGCGCCTGGGTGGCCTAGTCAGTTGAGCGTCTGACTTCAGCTCAGGTTATGACCTCGCAGTTTGAGTTCAAGCCCTGCGTTAGGCTCTGTGCTGACAGCTCAGAGCCTGGAGCCTGCTTCGGATTCTGTGTCTCCCTCTCTCTCTGACCCTCCCCAGCTTCTGCTCTCTCTCTCTCTCTCTGCCTCTCAAAAATAAACAAACATTAAAACAATTAAAAAAAAAAAAGATGCCATTAAGATTATTTGTGATTCATGGGAAGAGGTCAAAATATCAACATTAACAGGGGTTTGGAAGAAGTTAATTCCAAGCCTCAGATGATTTTTAAAAATTCCAGACTGGGGGCGCCTGGGTGGCTCAGTCGGTTAAGCGGCCGACTTCGGCTCAGGTCATGATCTCACGGTCTGTGAGTTCGAGCCCCGCGTCAGGCTCTGTGCTGAGAGCTCAGAGCCTGGAGCCTGTTTCAGATTCTGTGTCTCCCTCTCTCTCTGCCCCTCCCCTGTTCACACTCTGTCTCTCTCTGTCTCAAAAATAAATAAACGTTAAAAAAAAAAAAAAAAAAAATTAAAAAAAAAAAAAATTCCAGACTTCAGTGAGGAAGTAACTGCAGATGTGGTAGAAATAGGAAGAAAACGAGAATGAGACGTGGAACTTGAGGATGTGACTGAATTGCTATACTTTCATGGTAAAACTTTAACAGATAAGGAGTTGCTTCTGATGCATGAGCAGAGAAAGTGGTTTCTTGAGATGGAATCTACTTTTGGTGAAGATTATTGAAAATGACAACAAAGGATTTAGAATATTACATAAACTTAGTTGATAGAGCAGGGACAGGGTATGAGCGAACAGACTCCCCATTTGGAAAGAAGTTCTACTGTGGGTAAAATACTATCAAACAGCATCACATGCTACAGAGAAATTGTTTGTGAAAGGAAGAGTCAATATTATGTGGGAAACTTCATTGTCTTATTTTAAGAAATTGCAGCAGCTACCCCAATCTTCAGCAACCACCACCCTGTTCAGTCAGGGGCAATTAAAACTGAGGCAAGACCCTTCATTAGCAAAAAGATTATGATTCACTAAAAGCTCAGATGATGGTTAGCATTTTTTAGTAATATTTTTAAAAAATGTTTATTATTCATTCTGAGAGAGAATGAGCACACATGTGAGCCAAGAAAGGGGCAGAGAGAGAGAGAGACAGAGAGAGAATCTCAAGCTGTCAGCATGGAGCCCAATGTGAGGCTCGATCCCATCAACTGTTAGATCATGGCTTGAGCCGAAATCAAGTCAGACACTCAACTGACTGAGCCACCCAGGTGCTCCATTAGTAATATTTTTAAATTAAGGTATGTACATTCTTTAGACATAATGCTACATTGCACACTTAACAGACTAGAGACTATATATACTGGGAAACAAAAAAATTCATTCAACTAGCTTTTATCCCAAGTAAGCTCCACACTCAGTGATGAGCCTGACATAGGGCTTGATCTCATGACTCTGAGATCATGACCTAAGTCGATATCAAGAGTCAGATGCTTAACCAACTGAGCCACCCAGGTGCCCCCATTTGAACAGCTTTATTGTGATATTCACTTTATTACAGTGGCCTGGAACCAAACCTGCAGTATCTCCAAGGTATGTCATATATTACTTAACAGTTAACACAGAAATACAAAAATATTTTTGAAACGAGTTTATCTCCATCTGGAAATACACCTTTCTATATTTTTCTTTAATATCAGGAAATAAAATTATGAATAGTAACTGTAAGAAAGTTAATAAGAACTTTAAGAAAAATATTAAGATCTAAAATGTTATTTAACAAAGTAGAATGGCTTCAAGAGTAGTTGGCAAATATCTTCTTTTCTGAAAAGTCAAACTAATTCTCTAAAGGAAAATTACATTAATGTATGCTCCAACATGTTTATCACACACATTCAAAGTATTACTTCCATACTTTATTTTTATCTACAATTGAAAACCGGTCCAAGAATTACTCTAGAGCAGCTTTTAAACTTCAGACACACACCATATCTCATAAACTGTTCAACTATACTAAATTAAATCCCACCACAGTAATCTTTTATGACAGATGTTGCATACTTTATGGTAAACAGATTGGTAACTTATCCTACAAATCTATACGGTTGTATATAAACTGATAAAAACATTCTTTTTTTTAATGTTTTTATTTATTTTTGAGAGAGAGAGAGAGAGAGAGAGAGAGAGAGAGAGAGAGAGAGAGAGAATGAGTGGGGGAGAGGCAGAGAGAGAGAGAGGGAGACAGAATCCAAAGCAGGCTAGAAGCTCTCAGCTGTCAGCACAGAGCCCAATGCAGGGCTTGAACTCGTGAACCGTGAGATCATGACCTGAGCTGAAGTCAGACACTCAACCAACTGAGCCACCCAGGCACCCCTAAAAACATTCTTTATAAAGATATGCATTTTTATAAAGATATGACTATCACATGTGTTTAGTCAAGAAACCTATCAACTGAGAATGTTCCAAATCACTAATGGAAAAAGTTGTTTAATAAACAACCATTGGTTCTAGAATATGTACTATTCTCTTAAGCATTTAAAATGTGTCCACTTTTGGACAGAAAGGAGGCCGGAGACCAATCTCCCTGGTCCCCCCAAAAAGGACAGAATATTAAATAATTTTAGATTAATTAGAAGCAGAGAAATAGGTCAGCACAAACTTGTGAATAGAATACTGTGTCATAATTAGTATACAGTGGGGAAAAAAGTCTACTTTGCAGCTTAAACATATTCCATTTGCAGAGTTAACAGGGTTCACTAAAGCTTTAATCTAAATTACTCTGGGATTTTCCAACACACAATTTATAAATTATGTCCATGTCATTCTCATTACTCTATTTTTCTTCAAAACACCTATCATAACTTATAATTTTGTCTTTATTTAATTTGCTTCTTCCTCTGGATTTAAAGTTCTGAGGCTGTGCTCACTACCTTCTAACCAGTGCTTGGCCACAAGAGGCACTCATTCACATCTGCAGTATTTTCTTCTTTGAAGACCTATACTAGTTATACTGTTGCTAATTACATCATAATCATGACACCTAGTGTGTCTATCCTCTCTGGAAAGTTGAACATTACCTTTTAAAAAAGTTTTTGCATATTCTTCAAGTAACAAAATTATAGAAATGGTTAACAGATGAGAATGTATCAATATCAATACACTGGTTGTAATATTTTACTACAGTTTGTGAGATATTATTGCGAGATGTTATCACTGGAAATGTGAACTGTGTAAATGGGAAACTGTGAAGAACAAAGGGGATTTATTATTTCCTACAACTTCATGTAAATCTATAATCATCACAAAATAAAAAGTGTAATTAAAAACGGGTTTTACATCAGAATTACTTAGAGGAGCTTTAAAAAAACATAGTCCTTCTTTATTTTTGTTTATTTCATTTTAAAAGCTTCCCACTTGATTCTAATATGCTGTCAGGACTACAACTCACTAATTCAGAGCAATGTTTCCACCAAAGGCTGAGTGCACCTGGGAAGCTTTAAACCCAGATTCCCAAGCCTTGATCCCAGAGATTCGGAAATCTATACTTTTTAAAATTTAAGTTAATGTTGTTTTAAGTTCTCCAGATGACTTTGATGTACACCTGGGTTAAAAACCTGTATTACAGGGGCACCTGAGTTGCTCAGTCAGTTAAGCATCTGACTTTGGCTCAGGGCATGACCTCCTGGTTCCTGAGTTTGAGCCCCACATCAGGTGAGCTTGAGTCTAGCTTCAGGCTCTGCACTTTCTCCCCCTCTCTCATGGGATTCTCTCTCCCTCCCTCTCTCTCTCTGTCCCTTGCTCACTCACATACTCTCTGCATGTGTCTCTTTCTATCTTAAACAAATAGAAACAGAAACATCTGGATTACAGAACAATGAGTTTTTTCTATGTACTATTTAAAGGTAAACATTAAGCTCTGTTGGTCATTACCATGGATTTCAAACCCTTAGAGTCTGCATTTTGACATTTTCTGTATTTATAAAAGCCCAACTTAAATGTTTAACATTATTTTAAACCATATTCCAAACCCATTAAAGCAGCTTTAAAAAATGAAAAACCTAACCCCTAGACTAAGTCCTACTGTACACACCCTCCACCCTGCCAATGAACCTTACAGAGATCTCGTTGTTGCTATAAGACAACTATTTCTTTTTCACCCATAGCTATACTTTCTGCTCTGCCCCTATCTTCTTAATTCCTTACATACTAAAAATACTAAATCACTGATTTTTCACTCCATTACTTTAACAGGATGTAAATGTGTGCCTAAAAAACTGGCAACTTGATGCAGTGGTTCTCAATCCTGGATGAGCTTTGGTGAATAAACACTTTGAAGGTATAGGGGAGCAGCTCTGTTAGACATCACAGCAGAACATATCCAGAAAATCTGATCCAAAAACTTTGAAATGGCTTCAGGAAATCTGTATTTGTAAAATAAAATAAAACTCTATGATTCTGAGACACAAAGTTAAACAGTGACTTACGGTTTCCATCTTTATCCTCTGGCTTTTAGTGAAAAGACTAATGATAAATTAGTCTCAATCTGATATTTCTAAAAATATCAACTGTGCACAATGAAAAAAAAAGAATTTATAGTGAGGTATAATACAATGAATGTCAGAGATCTATTAGTTCAGGCTCCGTCATTAAGTAAGAACTACACAGCTCAATGTCTCTGAGCATTAAGTTTCCTAGCTATAAATAAGGGGCTAGAAAACAAAGGAGTTGTACTAGATCTGGTTTTTTGTTTTTTGTGGGTTTTTTTGGTAAAACTGTGTTTCCAGAAGTCTTAGCATCCACCGAAGTGCTTCGGTAGTCAGGAGGAAAGCTGAACAGAGGTACAAGCTAAGCAAGCATAAAGGGACTTTAATTTGACTTATATATACACAAATATATATATAATGTCACATTTGAAAACAAGTTCTAACACACACAACACACATGATTTAAACCATGGTTCTATAATTTGAAATCTGAGCCACATGTAAAGTGTTCAAAAGCCACAAATGGGGATGCCTGGGTGGCTAAGTGATTTTGGCTCAGGTCATGATCTCAGAGTTGTGAAAACAAGCCCCACATCAGCTCCGTGCTGGGCGTGGAGTCTGCTTGAGATTCTCTCTATCCCTCTGCCCCTTCTCTGCTCTCTTTAAAAAAAAAAAAAAAAAAAAAAAAAGCCACAAATGGACTATTGGCTACTATACTAAACAATATAGATACATAACATTTCCATCAGTGCAGAAAAAAGCCCTACTGTTGATGATTCAGTAACTGCACTGTTGGATCAGAAGCTCCCCAAGATTTCTTCCAACTCTAAAATTCCTTAATAATTGAAGAAAATGCATTATAATGTAAGTATTCAAAATCACCTGAGTTATAGAACATTCCACACACAGCCAAAAGCATTTAAACAACTGAAATACAAAGGAAATACTATCATTATAAAAGAGAAAAGATTTCTGGACTTTAGAAAGCCACTAGAACTTTAGTCTGAAAATGCTTTAGACTTTGTCTAAAGCTACATAAAAAACTACTGGGATCAAAGAACTACAGCATTCAAAGAAAAACATCAAAACTACACTGATACCAACTTTAAAAAATTATTAGGTAATGATAAAGTCACATAAAAGCTTATAGATGATGTATTTCCACTATATTATATCCTGTGAGCTGCACTTTTCTCTTGAGTACACAGGACAAATACTTTATTTCACTGTTAAGCATGGTAAACCAAATCTCAAAAAAGGAAAATAATGAATACAAAGTCCTCAAGTTAATAAAGGGAAGAAGCTAGAGCTGGAACAAACTTTGCTCATGGTACCTCAGTGAAAAAGCATTGTGGACAAAAACACAAATTCACTAATGCAAAGAAATCTATTCATTTAACAAGTATTTACTGAGCATCTCTAATGTACAGAGTCACCATACTAGGTACTAAAGATATAAAAAGGAGAATTTGCTTTCAAAAGGCTGATAACAAGGATAAATATAGTCCTAGGCAAAGCAAAACACCCAAGTGACCATATTCTAATAAGAAATGGGGGAAAGTCTGCAAGAAAAAACAAAATAATAGCATCCCTCTTTCATAAGACTGAATTATAAATCTCTAAAAAAAGAAGAAAAAGGGCATTGCAAGAATTGTTACCTATTGTAACTGCATCCCACATCTCTTTATTTCACAACCAATAACCAATAACATATTAGGAATATGCATGTATTCTTCAAGAGAATCAGATATTTTAAATTATGTCTGCTAGCTATAGTAAAGTACTAATAAAACTGGTCAAGGCTTTAATTCCCATAGGAGAAGCACCATGATTATACCATACTTCAAACTGAAAAACCACTTCAATAACCACCCAGTAAAATTAGGCAAACAAGTACGGATGCCTCAGCAAAAACAAATGGCACTAAAGAAAAACTTTGGTCTACACACAATTCCAAAGAGGCAAACATTAAAGTAATTTTTTAAACATTTATGGAACATATTTACTGTTTGACTTCATCTGTGGCCAAACAGCACTAGTTATTTTTCAAATTCTAATATGTACAATTAGTTTCTAATAGGTTATATAAGTTTCACAATTTTTCCCCCAATAATTTTCTCACACAACAAAGGAAATGTGAACTGAAATTCACCATACTTTCCATGTTTCAACATTTTAGGAGGTCACAGCTTACTATATGAGAATTCAAATATATAATTAAATAAAACAAACTCAATCAACTGAAATGATTACCAAATGTAGTCTTTCAACAGTATTTCTGAATCACTAAGGGCTAATCTCTTCCTTATTTGAACTCCTGTTGAAACCATTCTAAAACGTTATTTTCTCTCTTCTCCCTATATAAGAGTATAACAGTACTTTTTAAAAAGGTACTCAACAATCAGAATACTGCCATGAAGATACCATTTTCAAAAATCATACTATGCCACACATATAGAAGCCAAAGAAGGTATTTCTGAATCTGTACCATCCCATAATAAAAACAAAAGTTAGGATTTTTAATAAATCACTAGACTGTTTTCTTTCCCTTCTAAAGCAAAGGGAAATAAAACAAAAATCCAATTAACTGGAATCCTATTACGTATAATTTTACAGGAAATGGAAATTTCCAGGAATTTAAAAGTAGAAATACAAATCAAATCAGGGTGTTCTTACTTAATGCTGATACACTGGTGGATGCGACAGAAAGTCTCAAATATGAAGAGACGAGCATTTTCAATGAAATCCTCAAGACAAGCCACCAAGAAGAAGTCATTCACAAGTACCTATGTGTGTAAAGTGTAACAAAAAAATTAACAGCACTGACAAGCAATTTTCAAAAATGTGACCCAAAATACTTTCCGTGTGCTTTACTGCAATTCTCTTACCTTACATCACAAGTTATATATACCACAGCACTTTCTAGAATACTATGCTCAAGCCTCTAACAATTTAACCAGAAGTAAATGAATGCTATATGAAAAAAAAAAACAAAAAAAAACAACACCTAATTTAAGCACTGCAGTGTTTCCTTTGTTCTATTGATGACTTTAGCAACCTTTTGACAAAGTAGTTTTGCCCTGCCCGTTATCCGAAATAAATGCTGTGTAGATAACATATCTCTTCTAGGTACTCAAAATCATTATGAAGACTAAATATATGCATATTTGTGAAGTAAATAGACTTGGAAATCTACAAAGGAGAAAAATTCAAGGGGTGGCTCCTATTCCACAGAAGGTATCATAATTAAAAGAGGGTATTTTAACTTCACAGTAATAACCAAGTGCCCCTTGGCCTCAACCAGGCCTAACCAGCTACTTAGTGTATTGGCATATACCAAGACATAATACATAATAACACTACATATGACTACATGAATACAAATTATCACACTCGAGTCTATTTTATTTTGTCCAATGTGTGAAAATCACCCCTGGAGTTGTATTTACATGATAATTTTCTTGTCCTTAGGGAAATAAGATCTTAATCCTTCAACAAACTCTTTATATTTTGTGTTAACACTTGGGTTCAAAAATAAAACTGACAACTGATAACTTACCGATTTGGTAAATGCATTTAACAGGTAAGTTCTTAATTTCTTAAAACTCTACAAACTAACATTTAAAAAAGCCGATAAATCTAACTCAGCTGCTTGAAGGTACTTTAGTTTCTACCAATCAACAGAAGACATTGTGATAAAATTCACGCCCTTATACCTTGACTGGTTTATAGTAAATGTTCAGTACAATCATGTGAAAAATTCTAAAGACAGGCCCACTTATGAAACAAATTTAGAATCTCAGATAGAATGTGCAGTTCTATACAATCTTATACACACACAGGAAATACTTCACATATTCACTAATATAGAGTAAGATATGGAATCATGGGCATATGTGTGAATTTCTAATGCCACCGATGTTTTAACAAACTGTACTAACAAAAGCATACACATATGGCAATATTAAAAATGTCTACATCCCGCACATTTCTAAAACATCAGTCATTTTAAGATTAATATATATTTCTGATATAATCACTTTAATAAAACACTGCAAAGTTAACTTTTACAATAACCAAACATTAAATATTAATTTATAAGTAAAAATTCATACTTACTGATTCACATTCCCTCAGCTTTTTCTGAGCCCCATCAAAGTCAAAGTTAACATATAAGCACTCAACAAATTCCGTGATTGGGTCTTTATATGTGTAAGACTCCTGTAAAATTATGTCAAAGGTCAAGTTGGATTTGATTCAACACTGTTTGGTGGTAGACTGACCCTAGAATATCCCAATATTCCTAGTTTCTCCTCCTTTGTTATTAATTTCTAGCAAATTACCTAGTGTCATCATCTCAAAGCAATTGCTCATATCCTGATTTTAGGCCCAACCTTAAGCATATAATGTCTTCCAGACTGAGTTCTCTATATATTCTCATCCTAGAACCATTCCAAATGCTTTCAAGTTCCTCTATTGCCAAAAGTCTTCCTTACTCAATAACAACCCCAAGTATAAGGGCATTCATTCATAACCTGCTGAATTTGTCTCTTGGTATTTAATTTATCCTTAGGTCAAAACAGCATTTAAGTTCTTTTTCTAACCCATAGTGATTACTGAGAAACTGACTAAAAATCAACCAGTAGGGCTGCAGCTTTTGTATAACTTGGGGACTATTAATACCATATTCTATGTAGAGATCACTACTCTGCAATTAGGTAGGTAAGAGATCTCCCAGAAATGCCAGGCTTCAAATCTCCTTCACTCTGCAATAAAGGCAATGCTAATACACGATGTATATTAAGTATCCACCTAGCAGAGAGGAGTAGTCATTCCATACTACATCTGGCATAAGTATATACTGGAATTAAAGACAGTAAATGCCCATTTGAGTATCCTGGGCTCCTCTCTATGTATACTTCATGTAACCTTTCTCCTATTTTTAAAACATTTTACCTTAAGAACTAAGGGTCCTACTTTAGAAACAGATGTTAGATCTAGTTTAGAGTTTTAAAAGTTAACAAAGATTTTAGTTTTGGGGGACACCTGGGTGGCTCAGTCAGTTAAGTGTCTGACTCTTGATTTTGGCTAAGGTCATGAGCTCAGGTTGTAAGATCCAGCTCCACATTAGGCTCAGCAATGGGCATAGAGCCTGCTGGGGATTTTCTCTCCCCCTCTCCCTGCCCTTCCCCTGCTCGTGTGCGCACACACACGCACGGTCTCTTTTTTTCTCTTATGATAAATAAACATTTTTTAAAAAAGATTTTAGTTTTTACCTGTTGAATAACTTTAACCAGATCTTTTAGTACCTGTCGGCGTTTTCGAACATCTTTGTTTGTTATGACGGCAGTAGTCAAATAGCGCAGAATATGTGGACACATTGTCTGTATTGCATTAAGATACCTAAGGTAAAAATATAAATAACTTTAATATTTTTAACAGTTAATTATTAATAATTTACCCAGTTTCTCTAGACCTAATTTACCATGTGATTAAAAAAAAAAAACCACACACTTGAGCAGCCCATTAGATTGTGCTGTTTCAATAACCTAAATGTGACCAATTAACAATGATTATTATAAAGACCATCTCCTCCAAGAAATAAAAAAACCAGAAGCCTGAGGAGGACACCAGCTTGTATTCCCTAGTTTGAAGGGAAACAGAAGACTCAATTCAGAGGTAAATAATCCTATTACTATTGTTGAGTAAAAGGATTTTGGAAGCCCCCTATATACACTGTCAGTCTGTTTCAAAAGATTGCTAAGCTATGACTCTCAGTCATTCACCTTTTAAAAAAAAATGTATGAAAACATTCTATGTTCAAATAAGTCCTCATAATCAGAAAATGAGGCACTTAAACAAATTAAAGATTCAAAGGATGAAAGTCTATAAACTACAGGGAGAAGGAAACTGTTATAGTATTATAAGGCTTTGGTTAAATTGGTAGCACTGGGAATTAGAAAGGAAGGATTAGATGTCAGACAAATGTCAGCAGGGCCTTGGCTAATATTTAACAAATCCTGCTATTCTGATGATCAGCAGCTGGCCACCCTCTGTCATTTGGGGTTTATCCTGTATTCCTCCTGCTCAATTTCCTTAAATAGCTCCCTAATTTTTACTCAAGAAGTACCTCTAAGTGTCAGGCACTATGCCAGGTTTGGAAATATTTGTCAATAAAGTCCATTCCTCTTGGCTATATATAAACCCCAAAGTACCCATCCAGCTCCACCTCCCACCAGACCATCATTGACCACTTCCTGGTTTTCTCACTTCTTAAAGTTCACTCCACATGGATTGCTCCCCCAAACACATCCCTCTGAAATCCTCAACTCTGGTGTCCTTCAAGATCCAGCTCAGATACCTTATCTTCCAAATTCTTCCAGACTATATTAATAAATCTTTGTATTTCACCACATTGTAGATTCTCCACAAAATGTTGTTTGAACTCCTTAGAGGACTCTAGAATCTGATAATAATAACCTAACAATAATATTTAGTCCCTTCTTATATTCCCTCTAAACAAGGCAGGGTATAAAAACAATCAACACTCAAGAATAAAACAACTTCTAGGAAAAGATAACTAACATCAGTTAAAAGTTTCATCACCTGAAAAATTAAGCCTGAATTTTAGGCAGAAACTTTTTACATTGCAATCTGTTCAGAACAATTGTTTGTCTCAATACTCTCCTGCCAGAGATCTCATGCACAAGCACAAGGATGACTGTTTATCTCAGTATCAGTTTTGAAGTAAATAATTGTAGTAGACATTTCTGGAACTCACTCATAAACTTATCCATACAGCTTAAAAAACTATAAGTTTATTGTCTAAGATGTTAAACATATTTATTTTTACCTATCCTAACTTTATATCACTGCACCATGTATATCTTCATTGTTTTTAATGAAGGATAACTTCTTAGGAAATTGTATCTCACTTTTTTTGAGATGGTAGGGGCTAGCAAAACTTTTGTAAAAGTTTTGCAAAATATTTTAGGTTTTGCAGGTCAGGAGGCACAATTGAGAATACTGTACAGGTTCTTATATGAAAAGAAAACAAACTTCCAAAATATGTTAGTCAAAATATTAATTGTTGAGTATAATTTTTGTAATTCATCTACTAATGAGAACAGAAATTATCTATTGGGGATAATTTTGTTTAATTGCATTCAAAGTTACAAATCCCTAACATTAAAATTAGTTGCAAATGTTTATCTGTAACTGTTGTTCTGTAATGAGATTTTACATACTCAGTCTTTATAAATGTTTTTCATGAATCTAGTACTACCAAATGCTGATATCAACTGACAGAAATGATTTTAATTTAGCATATTTATCACCTGAAAGGCATTATGGAATTCTGTCAAATTCTTGTTATGATATTGCCCTTTAGCATATCATTACACTGCAGATAAATCATCTCCAATTCAATAGCACAGCTAAATGAATTTTGAAATGGAAATCTCCTTTGTACTTACAGTGAGGCCTAAAAGTTCAGGAATTGCAATTTGAGCTTGAAAAATATATCTGCTGCAAATTTGTGTGGGAATGAAGGTTTCCCTTCTTGTTTTAACATGTGAAAGAAAGGCAAACAGATAAAGCCACTGGACATTACCTTTTTTAAAATTTTGGACATTACTTGTTATTCATGCTATGTTAGTTGTCATCATTGTGACAACATACTGCAATATAGTTCTTCAAATAAATACTATATTTATAATATTTATAATATTTTATATTTTTATAATATATTATAAATAATATAATATTTACTATATTTATAATATTTTAGGGTGAATTAAGAAACAATAACAAATTACAGTAAAAGTTACTTTCCAGAGCCACCCAAGGCTTGATAATAAAGATTGAGGGCAATTTTTCTCATTCAGAAAAATTTCAATCTTGCCCTTAGCAGAAAAAAAAAAAAAAATCACATTAAAACTTTGCCATTACTAAGCTATCTAAAGGTTAAGTAGAGAAAGTCAGGATATTCTGTTTCTGACAAAAGTTCATGGACTGAACACAGTTAAGTCCACATGAACAAATGAAGTTCACAGTTGACTAAAATGGTTCAAAATTACACCACAGATTCAACTATTTTCCACAAAGTGTCTAGAGACGAACAATGTACTGAATAACCGTATTTTGAACACTTCTCATTTTTCCCTCCACATATATTTGCAGATTCCACTTCAGGTTGTACTAAATTAGTGTTTTACCAACTTTGAAAATATTTTCACCTGTAGTTATTCCACAGACGATTCATAAAGGCGTATTCTTCAGTCACTTCAAATCCAGCTATGATTCTTCAAACCATACTAATAATATCTATTAACCCATCAAGAGCCAAGGAAAATCACTAAAAATCATATGCCTTGTTTTTTTAATTGATTATTGATGTTGCTCCAAATATCTTCAACTCTTGAGTAACTGTTCTCACCAAAAAGCTAATATTTTTAAACACGTGTATTTTTTCTGGACATTATTTCTTTGGCTGCTGCAACTGAACATGATTTAGAATCACCACTGGTAAAATGGCTTTCCCTGCATGGCCATTCAGAGACTTACTTTGCTTGAAGCCTCATTTTCATTAATTGTGAGGAAATTCTGCTATGAGGAGATATTCTGCTTTAAATTTCCTAGTTTTTCTGATAGTTGCTTTGCTGTCAGTTGGAATATTACAGTCTTGCAATGTGAATTAAAATATATTCTTTCAGCATACCTATAGTGTCAGTTTAATGCTTTGCTTTCTAATTCAATACAAAGTAATCCCACTCCACTGTGCCTTAAGAGTACCTCTGAAGTCGACTTTTCTTGTTTTGACATGAGTATGCATTGGGAATAAACTGTTGGCAGTATGACAATATTCAGGACCCTTGAAACACTGGCCAAGCGTAACTGCAGCATCATGGGGATTCATAGTGTACTGAGTAGCTGTGTGAGGCAACAAGAATGCAACAATGCATGATCTCTGTCACAACTCTCAACTCCCCCTTATAGTTCAAAAGCAGCCAAAGATGCTATGTATATCAATGAACCCAGCTATGTTCCAATAAAAATTTATGATGGACACTAAAACTGTAGTGTCATATAACTTGCAGGTCATAAAATATTCTTTTTTCAATCATTTAAAATGTAAAAGCCATTCTTAGATCACAGGCCATAAGGAAAAAAGCAATGGGCCAGATTTGGTCCATAGTCCAGACTTCCAGTATATAGCACTACCGTGGCTCTGGACTTCCCAACATAGCAGGGACTCCCTATCTTCTAGAACTGAAGTGATCCTTCCTATGTATGTATGTATATGAATCTACACACATCAATACATAAAAAGGGGGAGTGCAGATTAAGAGAGTAACTCTTATGAAGTTAGTTTACCATCTTAAAAATTTACAATCTTGTTGAATCAATGATGATATATTTTAGTTTAAATCCAAGCAAAACCACAGATGTGCTTAACAGTCTACACATGACCACTGTGCTCTTTTGTTCTGTTTCTTTTTACTATCTCCTTTTCTGTCAACTAAAATTTAAGGGTCAATTTTCATCTTCACTGCACTCTTCTAACTTTTCCAGATCTCACTGATAGCTGTGATACCTACAGTGTATTTATAATGCACAATACATCTGTACTTAGTTAAATGTTAAGCTACTTCTTATTATTATTTGTTTGGATTATAAACTATTTAAGAACAGAGGCTGTAACTCCATTATTTCTGAAATTTAACTTTATTATTTTTTAAAAATAAGAGCATCAATATTTATTGTATTCTGAAGTATAATTTCATAATAGGTAATTAAAGATATTTTTGTATATTATTTTCTCTAGTACAACCCTGTTCCAATTGTACAATCTTATGAAAGTTTTTTTACAGTGTTTTCTAACTGCAAGTTAGATCATTTAGTAATCAAAAGAAAAATTTCCCAAAATAAAAAAAATTAAATATCTATCATGTGCCCATGCTACAAGAAATAAAGAATAAAAATTCTGCCCTCAAATATGCTTATACTATAGTAGGAAAATTAAAGCAATTATAAATTGTTTATTTTACAGGTATTAAATAATTAAATACCAAACATAAAGTAGACACTATACACAGGACTTAATTAAGGAAATAAAGCTGAGCTAGATTTTGAAAAAAGGCAGGCTTGAATACTTACAAACAAGAGAATAAGGGCATTTCTGGAAAGACAGACAAAAAACAAAACAAAACAAAACATGAAAAAAACAAGGCAGGGCACTTACTAGAACCTCAAAGGATGAAATTTTACTTTTGCTTTTTTTTTTTTTAGATGGACACCTTAAAAGGCCATTATCCTGAGCTAGAATAGGTAAAATACCTACATAAAAAAGTGCTTTCTTAGCAGGAATGACTAGAAGTTGACAACTTCTGAATACCACCCAGTGGACTATAAAAGTAAAACTTGCAATTTCTTAGGGTATTTATGTTATTTTTATTATGTTATTTCATGTTACTATTTTATATTTATTTTATTGAGTGTTAAACATTCAGAGGAGTGTTTAATTCAAACTTTGAATCTTTCTTTTTACAACTGGAGAGTAATAACTAGAGCATTGTATTACAAAAACATTCTTTAACAGCATCTACATTTGGTGGCAAAGCCTCATCTCTAATAGCCTATGAACACTTCTCTATCTTAAACCAGATACCTTATCTTATATATAATGTTACATTTAAAAGTTCAACATTTTTAAAATGTGTAAATCATCTCCATTTTAGATTCAGAATAAATTATGCCAAAAATGGAAATATATATGATGCAAGATACTTTATTTAACCTGCACTGGCATCTAAACTTTCACTTCAAGAACAAATGTATTAATTATCAACAAAGTACTTTTATATTTAAAAAAAAAGCCTAAAGTCCACAATCTATAAAAAACTATCAATCTAACACAATTTTATCAATTAACATATCCAGCAAAACACAATGAATTGTTATTACTGTGCTACTAGAAATGGAAAACAGGAATATACCTTCTCCACTAATTTCTACTATTTATCAAAGACAACTGAAAAGCACATTGAATATAGACATACAAATGACAGTAACACACTTCTTACTAGTAGCTGTTCTACTTAAAGAATATAAAATCCAGAAAAATAACTGAACAATGAACAATCTGTCAAGCCAACTGAGTATATTCTCATTTGAAAAAAGTGAGAATCAAGTAAAACTCAAAACAAGCCAGGAAGACATTACTAATGAGGGAGAAAATATGATGATAACCTGATCTAATGGCAAGTGAAAAGAATAAGCACAGTATTTTAGTAAAAAAAAGAAAGTTGTAATATTACTGGAGTAGTTTATTTTCCACATTTTGCTAACAGGCTGTTTCTGTTTTAAAAAAAAAGTTTCACAGTCAGGAAGGTCTTACTGGGGAGTTGAAACTATTCAAAAACTGATTTACAGTGACAGCTGCAACACTTGGTAAAGTCACTAAAATTCACTGAATTGGAAACAAACAAATAAATGAAATCTTTTTTGAGTATCTTAGGACAAATCAAGATAGTGGCATCATTCTATACCAGTAATCACTTTTTTTTCACTACCAGACTCTTACAGTTAAAAAAACAAAAACAAAAAAAGCCAGTTTCAACTATGTCCTTAATCAGGTAGTACAGATTATTAATTTAAAAAAAATTCAATCCCTGTGTACTAATCTTCATAATATTCTGTATGACAAAAGGAAGTATGTGTAATGCTCTTCTGCTGCATACTGTAGTTGTCACAGTTATCTTAAGGACAACTATATGATTGAACTGTATGCTTAACTGTGTTCCTCACAGAATACTATTTTTACTTGAAACAAAGAATGACAGATAAACCAAAGCTATTCAGAATTGGGTATTTGGTAGACATTTTCTAGAAAATAAAGTGAGCCTAAACTTTCAGAAAAATAAAAGATAAAATTAGAGCTTTCCCAAAAAGGTAGAATTTTGGAAAATACCTGTCACAAAGAGCTTGACTACTTTCCAATACTTTAAACCTTTTCTAATAGGTTTAGTGGTGATATTAATGAGTGATTTTTTTTTTTTTTTGGTATTGTATGTCAACATATCTGGAATACCTGCATAACTCAATGATCCAAGATTTCCCAAACAACCAATGCATGATGTTATAAAGTCAAGCATGAGTACAAGATCCATTAAAGAGCAAGATGGGCCACTACAGTTTAGAATACCAGTATAGTTTAGAATCCAAAAAACTGAATAAGGTTTCAGATTCCACATTATAATAAACTTTAAAATATTACTACTTGTTGAGTTTTGTTAGATTAGCAAAAAAGAATATTCACAATTATCTGAAAAGGTTATTAAAACAGCTCTTGTCCAACTACATATATGTGAGACTAGATTTTCTTAACAAAATAACATCAAGGATTAAAGTAGATAGGAAAATCTAACATGCCAGCAAGTGAAAAGCCTGCAGAAATGTAAAACCGTGACATTCACAGTTCTCATTAAATTGTTTTTAAGTTATTTTTCAAAAAAAAAAAAAAAAATCAACCGTAATCAATTTACTACTCGTCAATTATAAAATATATTTTTTAACTTCTCAGTTTTACTATCTCATACGGTATAGATATATATCAATACATTTAGCCAATAAAGACAAAATTACATTCAACAATTCTTCATGAAAAGGTTTCAAGACCATGAAACCTTTTCAAGCATGAAAAGGTTTCAAGACCAAAAAGTTTAAGTGTGATTCACTTGTAGCAATAACATTCCAAAGACAATTCTAATGTCAACTTTAAAAAAAATTTTTTTTTTACTATTTATTTTTAAGAGAGAGGGACAGAGAGAGACAGAGTGCGAGTGGGGGAGGGACAGAGAGAGAGGGAGACACAGAATCCGAAGCAGGCTCCAGGCTCTAAGCTGTCAGCACAGAGCCTGATGCAGAGCTCAACCTCACGAGCTGTGAGATCATAACCTGAGCTAAAGTAGAACACTTAACCGACTGAGCCACCCAGGTGCCTTGTCAACTTTCTTTTTTAATTAACATTGAATAGCTCCTCTGTTATTTACATTAATTTGACTCTTTGAGGGGGGGTTGAAGCTCTTACTAGATATTTCAACAGAGTCCTATTTGCCTTACAAAGACAGATGACTATCTCCCTATATACACATAACACTTTAAAATGTACCCAAACGGCCAATAATCCTTTAGTGGAATCACTGAAAGACAAAACAAAGCAAAACCACCTCAAAATTCCATCCTCATTTAACGGATGTGATAAGGTGTGTCACCTGGAGCATTTCAGGTTTTGGAAAGTATTGTGCAAGTATATATAGTATTCCTTATAATTTTTATTATATCATTTGACATACAAACCCATTTTCATTGCTAACTCTTTATTCTTGAAATGAAATTATCAGTTTTAATATTAATATAATAATAATTTCAACATTATATATTTGGTAATTTTATTTTCATCACCTTTATTGTGTTTGTCTGTACTTTCAATCAAGGTTTTAAAAGCTGAGTAAGTAATCAAAGCTATGAATTAATCTAAGTGTTTCTTTGACAGAGTTTCATGATTAACATTTATTGTCTTCTTTGTTATTTTTACAACTTGGAATGATTTCTAGTTTCACTGTATTCTGCCCAGAAACTACAATCTATAAAATGTATACTTTTTTAACCTTATTACATCTTAAATGGCAAAATGTATTCTTTTTTATATATGAAATATGGAAATATAAACGAAGAATTAAACCTATTTATCTAGAATAGCTTAAGGGTTTCTATAACCATGAACCTCTCTACCATACCTTAAAATTTTTTACAAATCTACTTTTTTTTAGTGCTCGCTTTGGCAGCACATATACGGATCTACTTTTTAGGAGGGGTTCTGGGGAATTCCTACTCCTTTGGGAGTAGGAACATCCCAAGCTCACCTCATCCTACAGATACAACTAAGTAATACCCAAAACAGTGTATATAACCCAGAAAATGACCTAAGGACTGGCAGAACAGACTCTCCACAGCTCAATGTAGAAAAGAAGCCTCATCGAAATGGGTAAAAAAAAGCAGAGACGTGGGTGGGAGCTAAAGGGACCTAAGGGACTGTCCATAAAATGGAAGGATGCCTTGGGCGTGAAGAATGGAGAGAAAAGGACCCTCACACCAAGCACTCCAGGCACAGAAGCGTGAACAGGCAGGACAAACTCCCATAACATTTGGTTTTGAAAAACAGAAGGGTGGAATTTCATGACCTGTTACATTGGCTCAACACCTGAAATTTTAAAATGCAGTGGTGTGGCTCTAGGACAGCCAGGAGAGGGGAATCAGAGTCCCCACCCTTAAAAGAGACAGCACAACAAACAGCTCCTAGGAGATACAGCATAAAAGCAGCAGTTTGAAAAACACCTGGGGTATGCAGGAGGAAGATTTGTTTACTAATCTCAGGGCCTATGCTGGAGGGCAGGAATCATGGGAGAATTCTCTAGGAACAAAGGAGCTGGCAGGGGCCATTCCCCTCCCTTGCCTCCCAGCCTAGGTACCTGGACACCTGCAAGGAACCAGTGCCGTTAACACTCTCCACCTAGCTGGCTAACATGGTGTCAAGCGCAGACATTCTCCTGTGGACACACCCTCTCCAGCCAGGTCCGGGTCTCCTCCCACAGCAGATAATGCACAACGCTTCCTGACACTTGCATCCTCACCCGTTCCACCCTCTTCTGAAAGCCCACCTCCTCCAGCTCTGCCAGTCTCCCTCCCAGGAGGCTGTAGACCACCTCCCACAGCAGACCAGCTAGGACCTTGCAAGCAAGGAGTGCCTACTCCCTCCAGCAGGAGTTTTCTCAAGTGGCTGTAGGCTCCCACAAGAGACGCATGCAAACCTTATCAACTACCAGCACTGAAAATGAATCAGTAACCAAAAACTTCCCAACAATCAAAAATCCTAGAAGGCTGCATAGGTGAAAATTTTACCACATTTAAACAAGCTAATACCTATTTTTCTCAAATTATTCCAAAAAATACAACAGGAAGGACAGCTTCCAAATACATCCTTCGAGGCCAGCATTATCCTGATACCAAAATCAGATAAAGGCACTACTAAAAAAGAGAACTACAGGCCAAGTTCTGTGATGAAAATAGATGCAAAAATTCTCAACAAAATATTATCAAACCAAATCCAACAGTACAAAAAAACTACTCACCACAATCAAGTGGGTATTCCTGGAGGCAAGGGTGATTCAATATTTGCAAATAAATCAACATGATACATTACATCAATGAGAAAGGATAAAAACCATAATGATCATTTAATACATGCAGGGAAAGCATCTGACAAAGTACAACATCCATTCATGTTGAAAACCCTCAACAAAATAGGTTTAGAGGAAACGTATCTCAACATAATAAAAACTACATATGAAAAACTCAAGGATAACATGAACATTACACTCATTGGTGAAAAACTGAAAGCTTTCCTCCTAAAGTCAAGGAATAAGACAAGGATTTCCATTCTCACTGCTTGTATTCAACACTGTACTAGAAGTTCTAGCCACAGCAATCAGACAAGAAAAAGAAATAAGACATCCAAATTGGTAAGAAATAAAACTTTCACTATTTGCAGATGACATGATACTATATATAAAGCTTGAAAGACTCACCAAAACTACTAGAACTGATAAATGAATTCTATAAGGCCATAGGATACAAAAGCAATATACAGAAGTCCATTGCATTTGTATATATATTAATAACAAACTAGTAGAAAGAGAAATTAAAACAATCTCAGTTACATGTGCACCGAAAATAACAAAATACCTAGGAATAAACTTAACCAAAGAGGTGAAAGATCTGTACTCTGAAAACTGTAAAACGCTGATGAAATTAAAGAAACTAATAAAAGATATTCCATACTCATGGACTAGGAGAACAACTATTGTTAAAATGTGCTCACTACCAAAGCAATCTGCAGATTTAATGTAATCCCTGTCCAAATACCACTAGCATTTTTCACAGAATTCGAACAAATAATACTAAGATCTATATGGAACCACAAAAGATCCCAAATAGCCATATCAATTTTGAAAAAGAACATAGCTAGAGATATCACAATCCCAGATATCAAGATATACTACAAAGCTTTAGTGATCAAAACAGTATGGTACTTGGCACAAAAACACACACAAAGATCAATGGAACAGAACAGAGAGTCCAGAAAGAAACCCACGACTATATGGTCAAATTAACTTCAACTAAGGAGACAAGGATATGCAATGGGAAAAGGATGGTCTCTTTCAACAACCAGTATTGGGAAAAACTGGCAAGCACATGCAAAAAAAGGAAACTGAGCCATTCTCTTATACCATACACAGAAATAAACTCAAAATGGATTAAGGACCTAAATATGAGACCTGAAACCATAAAAATCCTGGAAGAGAGCACAGGCAGTAATTTCTCTGACATCATCCATAGTAAAATTTTTCTAGATAGGCCCCTGAAGCAAGGAAAACAAAAGCAAAAGTAAACTATTGGCACTACATTGAAATAAAAAGCTTCTGAAAGCAAAGAAAGCAATCAGAGAAGCTGAAAGACAACCTAGTGACTAGGAGAAGACATCTGAACAATGATATATCTGATAAAGGTCTTAGTATACAAAATCTACCAAAAATTTCTCAAACTCAAGACCAAATAGTAGTAGTAATAATAGTAATAATTTTTAAACGGGTAAAAGAGGGGCACCTGAGTGGCTCAGTTGGTTAAGCACCTGACTCTTGGTTTCAGCTCAGGTCATAATCTGCTTTGGGATCAAGTGCTGAGTGTGGAGACTGCTTGGGATTGTCTCTCCCTCTCTCAGCCCCTCCCCCACCAGCGCAGCATGTACGTGTGCACACACACTCTCAAAATAAATAAGTAAACATTAAAAAATAAGTAAAAATAAAATACAGATGGCCAACAGAACATGAAATGATGCTTAACATCTCTCATCAAAAAAAATGCAAATCAAACAAAAGTAGGTATCACCTCACACCTGTCAGAATGGCTAAAATAAAAAACACAATAAACGACAGGCGTTTGCGAGGATATAAGAACTATGCACTACTGATGGCAATACAAACTGCTGTAGCCACTCTGGAAAACAGTACGATGATCCTCAAAAAATTAAAAATATAATCACCATTTGATCCAATAATTTACCCAAAGAATATTAAAAAGCTAATTTGAAAAAATATATGCACTCCTTGTTTACTGCAGCATTATTAACAATACCCAAGTTATGGAAACAGCCTAAGTTAAGTAGATAAAGAAAAAATGTAGTACACACACACACACACACTGTAATATTACTCAGCCATAAAAAAGGACATCTTGCCATTTGCAACATAACAGTAAGTGAAGTAAATCATTCAGAGAAAGGAAATACCATGATTTCACTCAAGTGCAATTTGAGAAAAACAAAGAAAAAAAGAGATAAACCAAAAAACAGACTCTTAACTATACAGAAGTGGTGGCTACCAGAGAGGTGGGTGGGGAGATGGGTGAAATGGGTGAAATGGGTGAATGGGATTAAGAGTACACTTATTGTGATGGGCACTTAGAAATGTATAGAATTGTTGAGTCAATATATTGTACACCTGAAATTAATATAACCTTGTATGTTAACTACACTGGAGTTTTTTTAAATAATCTACATTTTTGCATTATTTGCTTTTTGAAAAGTTTGATTTTTATCTTAACACTTTCTGTAATCTCAACTGAACTACCTTTGTATTTCTAGTATCCATAACAAACGGTTCTACTAATGAATTAAACATATGCTTTTAAAATTTCATATGAGCCATAAAATTGTCAGGAATTAATCTGTATTGTTTCCCTCTTGTTTGTATTACATAATTTTCACAGTGGGTTTGAATACTTTTATTTTTCTTTTTTTTTTTAAATGTTTATTTTTGAGAGACAGAGAGAGAGAGAAAGGGAACAAGCGGGAGAAGGGCAGAGACAGAGGGACACACAGAATCTGAAGCAGGCTCCAGGCTCTGAGCTGTTAGCAAAGAGCCTGATGCAGGGCTTGAACTCAGGAACTGTGAGATCATGACCTGAGACAAAGTCAGACACTTAACCGACTGAGCCACCTAGGCGCCCCTGAATACTTTTATTTTTCTTGTTTGCATGCTTTTCATTACTTGGAAATATTCAAAAAGCCTACCTATTTAATGTTCCTTTCTAAATACAGACGTAACTGCAAAAAACACAGAAGAGTGGGTCTACTAATAAGCAGTACCCTGGAAAGCCAATTCCTAGTGATTCCAATGGCTTAATTTAGGAAGAGCTGCCCTTATCCTTAACCCATCCCCTAGGTGTCAGGATTATAGCCACATATTACAGGCCAAAGTGTGGGTTAAATTTGCTCTTCATGGCAGGTTCATCCTCGCACACCTGATTTTGGGGATACCAATCAACTCTTAAGACAATCTTACAGGTTTTATTAATCAGGAGAGAGACAAAATATTAATGTTTGTGTTATTTTTAATCTCTTCTCATTTGAATGCATGTTTGCTTAAATCTCCATAAATAACAAGAAATATATCCTTAATTCTTGTGTGAAATTCTTAGAAAACATCTTTTCTAAAAGATGCATAGTTTAACATTAAAAACAGATATGTAGCTATTTTACCAATCAACATTCCCAAATTTCTTGCAATGATTTACTAGTCATTTTTCTGGATACTCCAGATTTGTCCATTATTGTTGTGTCTCAATCACTGCATGAGATAGATTGTAATTGTCAGTATCACAAGTAAATAAGCCTTTTCTAAAATGTAATGATTGCACAAAAGTACTTCCCAAAAGGTACCTCTCAAGAATCACTGCCCTGAGAGGATTAAATAAACAATTCACCACAGCAGAGGGAGATTAATCAGTTTAATCTCTGGTAAGAGAAAGCTACCAAATAAAACTTGAGTAGAACTTGATAAAAGACATTAACATACTTAAATCAGAATGGGGGGTGGGGGTAGGAGCACAGTGAGAAGTACTGATCTGAAATGGAATCAAGAAAAGAGAAATAAAAAAGCAAATCTAGGAAATGCCCATCCAAATGTTGAGAGTAACATATGTCAAAAATGTTCATGATTTGGGGCGTCTGGGTGGCTCAGTCGGTTGAGCGTCCGACTTCAGCTCAGGTCACGATCTCACGGACCGTGAGTTCGAGCCCCGCGTCAGGCTCTGGGCTGATGGCTCAGAGCCTGGAGCCTGCTTCCAGTTCTGTGTCTCCCTCTCTCTCTGCCCCTCCCCCGTTCATGCTCTGTCTCTCTCTGTCTCAAAAATAAATAAACGTTAAAAGAAAAAAAAAAAAATGTTCATGATCTGGCCCCAGTGCAATAGTCCTATTGTGAAGATAGATATACTAGGCCAGCTTAACCTGATGGTGCCATTAACAGTCCACCCACATAATTAAACTTTGCATTCTGGTTCTAAGTACTCATAAAGCAATCTTATGTTTATTACACAGCTTCCTATGTGTTAAACCTATAGGGTGAGAACTCTTACTACTTACACTTCTCATAAATTACTGATGGTATTCTGGTTTTACACATCAGTCTTTCTGAGGATGGTTCAGCTTCGATCTTCATAAATCTACCTTTAAGACACTACCAAGTAAAGCTGCTGAGCTTTCTATGCTAAAAGCCAGAACAAGTATTACACCTTGTAGAATCTTATTTTAGTTTACAGTTATTTTGGGCTTTGTCTTTTTAATCTTTTGCATTAGTCTTTTACTTAATTCAACATACAGACTATGATTTATATAACTTTCCAGATTATAAACAATTTATCAAGGCATCTAACAAACAGCAAATAATATGCAAATACAATTATAATTTTAAAACTATATATATAATTTTAATAATGAATTTCCCACAAATATGATTTCTTTAAGGTATAACAGCTAAGAATGAGGCTATTATGAACACATTAGTGAATAACGTGAATCTAGAAGGCATGCTTAAATACTATAAAATACTATAAAATATCTCAAATAGAAAAATAAATACAATGTTATAAAAAATAAATTTTCACCTCTTGTCATTTATATTTAAAATGGGATGCAGGCAAAGATCAAAAATTGTTTTTTACCTAATGCCATGTAGGGTTTTTTTTTTCTTTTTTTCAAGGAAAGAAAAACATAATTTCCTGTTTCAAAAACTCCTCTGCCCATGTTTAGTTTTAACATACTGGGTCACCATGTCATTTATACTGACTAAATACATTAATATTCAATTTACATTGCAATGTAAAATAAAACAGGTCTATTTCTGTTAAAAGTACTTTTTACCAAATTCAGGGGAACATTTAGCATCTAATGCAGAGAACAGAATATACACCATTTAAAACTGGCTCCCTAATTTTCCATAAAAATAATTACTGGCATTTCTCAGTTCGCTGAATATTATTTATCTGTATTACCATTAACAACTTAATTTCTCTTAAATTCAAAGTGCTACTGATTACGGTAACAATTTCACTGAGGAGGTCAAATATATTAGTCTGAAAAATCTTACTAAAATGAGTATTTGATTTATTAATCAAAGTCACATTTATTAATGGGACTCAGTTTAGATTATCTCATCAATTTATCCAAATATATTGCCACAGATATTATTTTCAAGACTGAAAATTACAAAAATTAAAAACAGGTTGCTCAATCTTCACTGATGTTTTGTATCAGAAGGGTATTACACCAACTATTTCTGAGGTATACTTTTATAAGTTAAAATAAATATGCATTTTAGACAAAAATGTTAAAATCTGATAATTTGACAGACAATAATAAACAAAAATCAAGTGAAATAGAACTACATCTTCATTTAGGGTAAGATATAACAAAACCTATGGCTCAAGTGTTTATATCAAGTTTAGCTAACAAGATAGTCAATATATGGCATACCATGAAACAAATGCTAAAGTGTTATTGCAATCTTGGGCTATATTTATATAAGCACATGTACAGGTCAAGAAGCTAATATTGCCCCAGTAACCTATAAAACTTAAGTAACAAACCTAGAATTCTGAAGATTCATATTTTAAGAAGGCTATGGATAAACTGGCATTGTTATCTAAGAAAGGCAACCAAAATACTAAAGAGTCTGAAAAATTAAATATTGATAAAACCATAGATATTTAGCCTGAAAGAAGAGATAAGGAAAAATTATCTTCAAATATCTGAAGTGTTTTCACAAAGCAGTCTTGTTTTCTGGTGTTCTAAGCAAATAAGAAGATTCAAAGGCACCTAAGCTCAAATGGAAAACTAAATTTAAAAAAATGATATAGCTAACAATGTTCATAAAGCAGTAAATTTCTCATCACCAAAAGATGGATAATGGAGCAATGATGATATAAAGGATTCTAGGATGTATATATTTCTTCTAGTAATTTGGCATGGAGCCCTAATTCTAAAGCTTTAATTAATATATTAATTACCTGGGATCTTGTTAAGATGCAGATTCTGATTTAGTTTTTCTAGGGCGAGGCCTAAGATTCTACATGATGCCTATGCTGCTGGCCCAGGAAGCACACTAAATAGCACTTCAATGAACTTAAAGTATACTTTTTTCAAAAAATTTAGAGTTACGTGTAAACTTTAATAAGCAAATCTACCACATGAAGGGAAAAAAGGTTGACAACAAATTCAAATGTTAGAAGTACATTTTTAAGTTTAAAAAAAAATCCGTATTATTTCATATGACTAAAACCAAATTATATAGTAAAATAACTTACTGTGGCTGGTAAAGGAAGAGATCAATAATATTATCACGCCCTTTGGGGTGGTTGAAGAAAACAAAAAGAGACCAGTGGATGAGCCATGTTCGCTGCTGAAGAGACTGAAGTGGGGAACTCACAGACTATAGAGTTAAAAAATAAGTATATAGGAAATATTAATATGAGAAAGAGGCAAGAGAATAAAAGAATAAACACTGATCTCAGAATTTTAGTTAAAAATGAGAACCTTCTGAGGCATACCCTAGAGCCGTTACGATCAAAGTCCTAACCCCTGGACCCTCTACTATCTGCACAAATCTCGACATTAGAAATTATCTCCCTGTTCTGAGAGATAAATTCAATAATTCTGCTAAGCCAGAAGCTGTAAATTATACCCATTTCAGAAAACATTTTAAAAGCAGACTGAACTAAATACTCCATAATAAGTGCTTTTATTAGAAATAATTATAGATGAAAACTGTCTTATTGAGGACTTATTACTGAGATGGCACTAATAGCATTACGCCATTTTCACTGTACAAATAAAAAAGGCACAGTAGCTGTAAGAGAAATGAAAACAGTTCTTTTCTCTAAGAGCCAAAAGAAGTTTGATAGTTTCTCTCAAGGAGATTCAGTGAAACTAGTCAATCCACTAACCCACTGTGAGTTGTATGTCAAGTCAACAAAAGCTAATCTGAACAGTTTCCTTCCTCTCCCCACCTTTCTATTTTTTAAAGTACACAGTGTTTTCCTCATCAGAAAGTATGAAGGTCACACAGAAATTTCAGAGAATCACCATGGAAAAATGTAACTCACATTATTATCTATGGTCTCTTTTAACCGTGTAAGGTCTTCCATAGCTGCATCCCAATTCTGCATTAAGATCTCAGAGGCCAGTTTCCCCCAGAGTGAACTCAAAGCGTTTCTATCAGTTGCTGGAACCTGTTTAGGCAATCATAATTAATTATATTCTGAATACTCTGGAAAAAAAAGATGCTGTACATTTTATACTTTACATATCTATCTTGCCTACTAAAAGACCTGTAGCTTTCTACCCCAAACTGTAATTATCTAAGTTCTTATTGGTTCACATTGGCTAAACTGATTCAAACAGCTTCCATTTAACTTGATTTACAAAAAAACCTCAGCCATTTGATATTCAGTCTAAATCAGAAAGAGTGATTTAAAACTAGGACACAGCACCAGTGTTTTAGTTTAACCCATTTTTGGTAATTTATACACTAATCAAATTTTAGGCACCTAAAACTTTGGAAACCAGTTAGATTTAAAGGAAATCTGTTGTTAAAATCACTGGAATGAATGTGTGGCAAATCCAGACTTGTGAATTTTATTCACAATTTAGAAAAATTATTTTTAGAAAAAAATATCCAAATTATGACACAAATGAAAAGGGTCAGAAAGAGACAGAGGGAAAAGCAGGTCTACTGGATAATAATAATAATAATAATAATCAAAGGTATACATACTGAGCAATAAATGTTAATTTTCATATATAATCCTAATAAAAACACTATAAAGGTAAATATTTTCCATTTTAATTAAAGAGGGGAACCTGACACATGGGAGACCCTAATTCCCCCAAAATTAAACTTTTTTTTTAAGTTTATTTGAGAGAGAGAGTGTGCACGCAAGCAGGGAGGAGCAGAGAGGGAGAGACAGAATCCCAAGCAGGCTCTATGCTGGTCAGTGCGGAGGCAGGCGCGGGCTCTATCTCACAAACTGCAAGATCATGACTTGAGCCGAAACCAAGAGCCTGAAGCTTAACCGACTAAACCACCCAGGCATCCCCAAAGTTATACTTCTAATCATGAAAGATATAAATTTATACCACAATCTAAACCTACAAAAGGGTAGAGTACCCTACCTCTTCTTGTCACCGATGGAAAAGAGTCACAAGGCCAAAACACCTATTAAGGACTTTGACAGCAGTAATTAACTCAAATATACTGAATAACATTTAGCAAACTCTAATAACAGACACTAAATTCATAAATTAAATTTTGAAACATATCCATGAAACCACTGATTCTTCTTATTATCATTAGAATATAGGTCCACAAAAAAACATACCACTTGTACTTGAATATTCATGGCAATTTTATTTTTAAGATAACAACTGGAAGTAATCCAAATGATCAACAAATAAATTCTAGTATAGTCATAGAATGGAACACTATGCACCAATAAAAAGAATCAAACTCTTTTTTATTATTTATTTACTTATTTTTAGACAGAGAGACAAAGAGACACACAGAGAGAGAGAGCACGTGCGTGTGAGTTGGGGAGAGAAGCAGATGGAAAAAAATCTTAGGTAGGCACCACACCCAGCACAGAACCCAATGTGTGGCTAGATCCTGGGACAATAACTTGAGCTGAAATCAAGAGTCAGATGCTCAACTGACTGAGCCTCCCAGGCGCATCAAGAATCAACTCTGAAGCACACAAGTAACAGAAATGAAACTTAAAAACTTGCTGGTCAAAGTGAGCCAGGCACAAGCTTACATATTTCATCCCACTTACATACAATTCTAGAACAAACAAAACTAATCTACAGGGATGGACAACAGATCAGTGGATAAAATCAGGGTGAGTTGTGACTACAAGGGGGCATAATGGGTCTTTCTGCATTAACAGAAATATTCTTTATCTTGATATGGTGATAGTTGTACAAGTATATGCATTTGTCAAAACTCAGTGAAATTTAAAAATTGATTTACAGAAATCCATAAAATCACTGTTCAAATTATAAAGGATAAAATGTTTGATCCTTACTTTAAAATCTGAGGAATATTTTATCAAATTTAAGACGCCATCAATCTTAAGATACACTATTATTTATGTTTCCAAAACACAACCAATTTAAGACACAACCCAGTTTGGTATTAAAATGTGATAATCTATGTATCTGAAAATCAATATGAAACAGATAACTTTTTAAAAAATGTTTATTTTTGAGAGACAGAGAGCATGCAAGGGAGCAGGGGAGGGGCAGAAAGAGAGGGAGACTGAGAATCCTAAGCAGATTCCATGCTGTCAGTGCAGAGCCTGACACTGGGCTGAAACTCATGAACTAAAAACTGAGATCATGACCTGAGCCGAAATCAAGAGTCAGACACTTAACCAACTGAGCCGCCCAGGTGCCCCAAACATCTTTTACACCAACATTATCAAACAGAGCACATCAGACCCAAAACATCACCTAAGATCCTAAAGCTTCCAAAAGTCATCACTACTTAAGCTTTCTTAAGTCAAGGGAAAGTACCTTTAAACCAAATGGCATGTACTTACAGGAGATAAATTTAAAATTCTGAGTGAAAACAACAAAAACCCATGCTAGTAAAATATGATCACAAATAGTTCTAGCATCTTAAAATCACTTTTATTTCAAATAGCTGCTGGATGAAGGGAGGGTTATATTTTAGAGTCAGAGGCCACAGAGAAGGCAGATTTTCACAAAATAATTAAAATACAGTGTTAATACCTTTTATTAATTTTTTAAAATAACTTTTAAAACAAAAACGTTCAAAAATTCCTACTAAATCTGCTCTACCATTTCATTCCAAATTAATGCATTTCTCAGAGTACAACCATATAGGGTGCATGTAAACACTGCTTGATGTATTCTAAAAACCACCAAACTTTTTAAAAATAAAGGTAGATTCCGAGGTCACACTGCTTTAATTTACACAACACTGACCTACAATAGGTCACCTGGAGAGTCAAATTCTAATCTCAGATCATAGTTACAATGGTTCTTTCATATCTTATGTTTCCCTAACTATAGATTTAAAAGAATACCCAACCACCAGACAAGAATTTAGAAATGAAAAAAAAAAAAAGGCTATTACAAAAAAATAAAAGTAAATAACTAACATGTAAAACACTGACATTATTCATCCCAAATCAAAACCAGGATTTTTAATCTTTGCTATTAACAAGATTTCACATATACATACATTTTATAGTAATGCCTATCCAAACAAAAGAAAAGGAGAAGTAAAATTATTCATTTTTTAAAACTTAGCTTTGTTAGCCTCCATCAATATGCCAACAGAAAGTAACCAACTCCCAGCTACTCAAATGTCTTGTCACACAGATGGGACATGAATTTAAAAATAAATTTCACCTAATTTCTAAGCACTATCTAATCACTCTAGTTTAACTGCTCTTAACGTAAAACATTGATTTTGTGCTCAAATCATGGTAATCAATCACCTAACAAATGTCATTTGAGTTCCAACACAAGACCTGTTAGGTAATGCTAAGGTTTAAAACTGAGGATTTTTTTAAGTTAGGAAACTAACTTAGATCTTCACATTTAAAAAAAAAAAAAAAATAAGTATAAAAACTTCACGAGCATTTGTAGAAATTGTCAGACTAATTACAAAATATTACTACATATAATATACTATTAAGACTAGAATGTTATATTTGTTAGGATAAAAGCTTTTTTGTAACAGCATAGAAAGTTTCTTAATCCCCCAAAGATTCATGCGTACTACTCTGGCTCAAGTCCATGTCATTACAGTTGGCTCTTCATACCGACCTGCTTTCAAGGATGGATATGCTAGAAGAGTTTCAATATCTGGATTTCCAGCAGTTACCTTAAGTTTCCATGTCTTAGCAAAATGGCACATTCACTCACTGACCAGCAACAATAAATTTACTGTGCTAGAACTCTAACATGACACTAAATCTTCATTCTCAAAATTCACTCCCAGCATTAACAAATGATATGAATAACCAACTCTTTTCATGTACCTGTAATCATATCAGGCTTCTGATTTTACAATCCTGGTCTAAGCTGTTTACATTTCCAAAGTAATCAACTTTTGCTCTCCTAAATCCTTCATAATATTCAAAGTAAAACTGATGGAATTTTCTGATAAGCCACTACAAGTTTAGCATCACTGATTACCTTCAATGCACTTGCAAGCTAACCACAGCTAATCTGCAAATTAAGAATATTCACAAACGGGAGCAAGAGAAAAATAATTTTTTTTCAAATCAAACTTGGAAATAAACTGAAAATCTTTATTTCTTTGAAGGATAGATGGTAGTTTTAAAAAATGAAGTTCTCTAAGTACTTTTTTTAAGTGTAGGAATTATTTGAATTAATAACATATCAATCTCTTCCCTTTCCCTGCTCCCCCCCAAAAGAAAATTTAATTTCCTGGAAAACAACCAAAGATAGCAGCCCTACATCTTTTGACATATGCGGCTAAAAAAAAAAAAGAAAGGCACCAGAAAACAGAGACAGAAGAAACAGACTCTTCCAAGGTTAGAAAACAGTCAAGTCCCTGTCTTAAGAGATCATTTCCCAACATCTAGGATTAACTAGAGAAATCAGAGACTTAGGTACTTGCTTATTAACCCAAGGTAACAAATTGTAATTCTTCAAATGAGAAGTTAGTTAAAACAAGGGTATTTTGATAACTCCACAAGGCATTTATTAATACAATTACCTACACAGAAGGCAAAATGAGAAAGAGATCTTTTCATTTCAAATGCTGATTTTTTTCTGTGGCTTCATGGAACTCTCCTTCCTCCCAAACAAAAGCCCTAAAATCTAGGGGCACCTGGGTGGCTCAGTTGGTTAAGAGTCCAACTCTTGATTTCAGCTCAGGTAATGGTCTCATGGTTCCTCAAGTCGCACATGAGGCTATGGGTTCTGTGCTGAGAGCATGGAGCATGCGTGGGAACATGCGTGGGATTCTCTCTCTCTGCCCCTCCCTGATCCCTGTCTCTCTCAAAATAAACATTGAAAATTTTTTAAAAAGGCAGTAATCTAGGAACATGTCAAATAGCCAAATGAAAATAACAAACAGGATTCTTTATGGTTAGAAATTTGCTCTAATAATACCATTTAAACTCACCTACCTCCTACATTAAACACACTCACTCTCTCTCTCTCTCTCTCTCTCTCTCACACACACACACACACACACACACACACACACACACACAGAGTTTCATATTCTAAACTCAGCTGAGTACAGAAGTAAATGGAAAAAAGTTACTATTAAGGTGTAATTTTTTTTCAAATATCATAAGAATTCCACAGTGTTTAAAACAAACTCAAGGGAGATATACGGCATAAAATAATGAATTAAAGTTAGGAATAATGGATTTATTCAATAAATATTTATTAAGTACCCACAATGTGCTGCTCACTGTGCTGCACAGTAACATAACAAATTGATAGAATTTTGCTAATGTTAAAATCATACAATTATACATAAAATAACAAATTAGTGGCTCCTACTTTTGGATTTCAAGGACAAGTTAAATCTTTCTTCAAATTTTGAGGTCCTGATATAAGCTTTCCTATTTCTATTTGTTCTTTGTTAGGAAAAGTTTTATTTTTTCCTTTCCCTAAGAATTCTTGAAAAGTTAATGTACAGACTCAAATCTATAGACATGTTTTGACAAAGCAAGTAAAACCTACAAAATCTGAAAGAAAAAAAAATTACTTACCAACACTCTAAAGAAGTAAAGATATTCTGCTGCTCCAGAGTAATTCCCACATTCATACTGGAATTTTGCATACCTGTAGAGTGTATCTAAATATTCCTGCCTAAACTAAAAAAAGAAAAGAAAAAGCATCAGTTCTATTTCTAACTTTGAGTTTTAAAATTCAAACCATTCACTCCTTTAAACGTCCCTAGAAGTCAATTCTGTGTATGCCAAGTGTCACAAAAAACAAAAACAAAATCCATGATCAGAAATACATATGACTCTTAAAACATATGTTAGGAATTGGTGGATTTAGCATTCACAATTCTGGTCTCAAAGAGTTACAAATTCTATAATACCTAATTTGTTGCAATCCAAATCTGAATTGCAGTGGGAAGGTCTCCCAGCTGGTTAATGAGCTTAGATAACTACCAAATATATGCATCCCTATACAGTCTTGTGATTCTGTACAAATATGTACAGTAAACTTCAATTCTCTGTGAAAACTGGCCTCCAAATGACACGAAATATTAACATTAGCAATGCAAGCAAAGTGAAAGTGAAGAAATCTAAGAGAAGGACTCCGAACTAGAACATTATCAAATACACCAAACATTCTATATGGAAACCAGAAAGAATAATTTGCACAGTGGTCAGCATACCTCCTGCCAAAGTAATTGTTAAATGAGAGATAAAACTTGAATGCAAGTTAAAGAATTAATTATATGTAAATCCTTATGCTTTGAGTTAACACAAGGGAAGGGAGACTGGGAGATGACTAGAAAAGCCTACAATAAAATTCCCTTATTGGGTATTTATGAAAACCTCGATAATGTCAAGAGCTACTATATTCCACAAGGCAGCCAAAGTATTACTTAATTCTACTGCTCAAAGCATTTCTAATTCAAATTTAGTTCTATCTTTATTTGTTAATCCATCAAAAATAAATGGTACCTATTACTTGAGTATTCTAGGAAAAATAAAAAGTTTTGAGAATTTCTATGATTTAAGGTAAGTTTAAGTGGGGCGCCTGGGTAGCTCAGTCAGTTAAGCATCTGACCCTTAATTCCTGATATCAGCTCAGGTCATGATCTCAGGGTCATGAGTTCCAGCCCCATGTTGGGCTCCATGATGACCTGAGTGTGGTATCTGCTTAGGATTCTCTCTCCTTACCTCTCTGCCCCACCTCACTCACAAGCACACTTGCGCTCACACTCTCGCTCAAAATAATATTTATAAAAAAATAAAGGTAAGTATAAGCATCTCATTTTCTTATCAGCACCAATTTAAAAACTGATGTTTTGAAAACATATCATATATTTAATAAGTCAATCTGGAAATTGTATTCTTGTTAAGCCACAAACCTGTCTTTACAGCACTATTCTTTAACCTTATTGAAACAGGACAACTAAAGAAATTTTTTTTTAAGTGTTATTTATTTATTTATTTTGAGAGAGATAGAGAGAGAGAAAGAAAGAATCCCAAGTAGGCTCCCCCTTGTCAGCAGGGAGTCCAACACAGGGCTCAAACCCCCGAACCACTGAGATCATGACCTGAGCTGAAACCAAGAGTTGGACACTTAACCGACTAAACCACCCAGGTGCCCTAAAGAAATTTTTTTTTTAAAGATAAGAAAGAGCCCCTTTATTGACCAATATATCACTTAAATATGTTTTGTTAGATTTGTGGAATCATTGCCAACATGAATACAACTGCCATCAAATGCATTAACAATGATTTAAAGTAGAATGAATTATAAATGGGAAAATTAGGAAATTTTTAAAATACCACTTACACCATGCTTGTCCGCTAGGTAGTCAAACAGCATCCGACCATCTCTAAATTAGAAACAAAAATTACTGATTTGATAGGCCACAGAAAACAAAATGAGCATATCCAAACATTCCTATTACCCACATAAAGCCATCTAAATATCTTAATACTTAAACACTAGAAACAAAGTAAGTCTTCCAGAATCAAATAAACAGAACATTACAAGATTAATCAATTATGCTTAACTTATATATCTATGCTACACACCCTGTATAATTATTATCCAACTCAGTGTCAATCCAATTTAACTTTTCTTAAATTAGCTTTGCATAACTAAGATGTTGCCAGGCGGGTAAAAGACAAAATGATGACAAAGACACCAAGGAACAAGTGATAGATGGCACAGTGACCCACTTTCTGGGCATTTTCAAAAAAGGAAACATTTTCTTATGCTTACCACGAGAGGGAATGCTGTGGAATGCTTTTCTGGAACATAATTTTACTTGAGATTTAATGGGGAAGGAATATATCATCACCAAAATCAACATGGGTATATTATAATACTGAATATGAAACATGTATAACTTTTTAACATAAGATTTCAAAAAAAGCTTAACATTTCTTGTGGATCATAGTGAATTACTTGTGTTATACTCCTTGTACCTTTTAGTATGTAATCACTGTCCTTTGGTTGATTGGGTATTTCTGGGAAAGTATGAGAAATACAGTATGTTGAACAAAATTTAAAAACAAATTGGCAGGAAGAGGTTATTACTTTGAAAATAAGTAGTTTAATTACAAGTTTTTAAAACAATTCCATTCTTTCATTTATCTCAATGCCATGCCTATTAAACTGCAAGGAGTGCTCTCTAATATTTGGTGAATAAATCTATATTCATCTTATTCAACCCTAATCTCATTACTTCCTCGTATTTAAGTGACTAGAATAAATTCGAATTTAAATTCTAAATTTTTGATTGTCCCCTAACAGCTAGATTATTTCAGCTGTTCCTTTGTGGGCATTTACATGTGACCTGAAGGCCTAAATCATTATAAGTGTATACATGTAGCGTGTGTGTGTATGTGTGTGTGTGTGTGTATATATATATATATATATATATATATGTATGTATGTATATATATACACACATATATATATACATATACACACACACACAGATGGCTTTATCTTACTAAGCAATCATATATATTTTACGTATAGCTATCTGTGTTTGTGTGTGTGTATATAATCTGTGTATATATATGTAGTATAACACAGTGTATGTTAGTAATATAGCAGGCTACACTGTAATATGGTATATGGGCTCCTGGGTGATGTGCCAATTCTTGATTTCGGCTCAGGTCATGATCTCACCATGCGTGAGTTTGAGCTTCCGTGTCAGGCCCTGCGCTGACAGCTCAGAGCCCACTTGGGATTCTCTCTCCCTCACTCTCTGCCCCTCCCCAGCTTGAATGCACACACGTAGACGTGTGCTCTCTCTCTCAAAATAAATAAACTTGTAAGATGGGGTGCCTGGGTGGCTCAGTCAGTCGGGCGTCTGACTTCGGCTCAGGTCATGATTTCAAGGTTCATGAGTTCCAGCCCCACATTGGGCTCTGTGCTGACAGCTCTGAGCCCAGAGCCTGCTTCGGATTCTGGATCTCCCTCTCTCTCTCTCTGCCCCTCCTACGCTCACACTCTGTCTCTCTCTCTCAAAAATAAATAAATATTAAAAAAAAATTTTAATAAAAATAAAATTGAAAAATAAACTTAAAAGATGGTATAATAATAGTGTAGTATTTGCTGTCTTGTTAAAAATTATCTAGTAACACTTCCCCAGATCACAAATGACAACTTAGAATTAATCTCTCTTAATAGTTGGTTTGGCCATATATTGTAAAAGCTGAAGATACAACATGGCAAGATCTTCAGCAATTCTTCTAGTAAATATGTTGGTAGCTAAGATTTACCACAATGGCAATATTCAATTTTAGTAGGAGATTTTATTTTAAAAAGTTTCTAATAACTCAAAGGGCTTCAATTAATGATATATATTAAGACAGAGTAAGTCAATATGCATTCTTTGGAAACCAAGCACTATGTTTATTTCTAATTAAGGAGAAGTTAAGAATAAAATAACTTTATTAGCTCCACACCACCCTCCCTCCGTGGGCTGGGCAATGAGGTTGGAAGGATATGAGAGAATGTAGCCAAATGATAAAGTGAGCTCAGGTTTCCCTCTAGGTATTGCCCAGGCACAGGTATGTCAACCTGAGTACCACTGACATTTTTGGGGTGGATAATTCTTTATTGGAGGGTAGGGTACTGTCTAATGCATTGTAGGATATTTAGCAGCATTCCTGGCCTCTCCTTGCTAGGTGCCAGTAGCACCCCTCCAATTGTGACAATGAAAAAATGTCACCAGACATTGCCAAATGTCCCCTAGGAAGAGGGGAGGAAGGCAGAACTGCTGTAGCATGATCAGATTTGGGGAACTGGTAAAGAAGTTAAAAAAAAATTAGTATTAATATTTATTAAGGAATTCCTGTTCCATACACAATAAGGATAAATGAAAATAAACAGATAAAGTTATCAATTAAACCCTGAACTTTTATGATGGGATATTAAATAAAATTTGAATTAACATTTGTATTAATCCAGAAAAGAATTTTTAGAATTCAAATTAAGGGAGGTTACCTGGTTGACTGCATCTGCCTTGTAGTTTCTGGATCTTCAAACATCTTCACAATTGGTTCCGTTTCTGCCTGAAGCTGTTTAAGTTGTGCAACAACTGTGGTTCTTTTTTCTCTCAAAGCTAATTAAAAATGCAAAGGAGTACTATAATGTTGAACTATACTGCTCACCATGAGAATATCTCTGGAAAAATTTCAATTTATTTCAGTTGTACATAGATTTATTTGCCCCTAGTATATTCACATGCCAGGAACCACCAACCCGGTAAGTCTCGCAAATCCATTTTTTTTCTTTCTAGCAATGCAGAAGCACATAAAGAAGTCCCCTTCTTATTCTTAAGGAAAACTGAGGAATATACAAATACAGCTGGGGGAGGGGGGTGGCTGCTGAGAAATTATCTAAATCCACATTTCAAATACTTTACTCCTAGTGTTTCATTTGTTCTCAATGAATTTTCTCAGATGAGTATTATCCCGGAGTTCCTGAACAGAGACTCAGAGTGGTTTACACATTACTATAGATTTTCAATTAGACTGAATGGAATTTAAATCCAACCAATAATCTCTCTTTTCACTATAAACCTACTTTTGTAATCTATCAAACCCAATTCTAGTTTCTTTTTACTGCATTATGAAGAGCCACAGAAAACTTGAACATAACCTACCCTGCAGGCATGCTTTAAACTTTTACTCTGAAATAGTTAACTTTTGGGGGCGCCTGGGTGGCTTCGGCTCAGCTCAGATTATGATCTTGCAGTTTGTGGGTTAGAGCCCCGCTTCGAGCTCTGTGCTGGAAGCTCGGAGCCTGGAGCCTGCTTCCGCGATTGTGTCTGCCTCTCTCTCTGCCCCTCCCCCGCGCGCGCACTTTCTCTCTCTCAAAAATAAACATTAAAAAAATTTTTTTAAAAAGTTAACCTTTTCATCACAAACTAAAATTTAAAGAGCTACTGTCACTTACTGTAATATAAGCAAAAAAGGTGATTATGTTTAGTATAATAATTTCTGTGTTACACATTAAAAAGTATTACTAGAACAATGTTTCTCAAACATAGAAGGGGATATGTGCTTAAATTATGGAAAATGTCAATTTAAACTAAATAAATTGTATTTATGTACTGAAAGCATTCTTAGAATCTTTTAAAATAACATGCTCACAAAAGAAATAATACAGCATTTTTCAAACTTACGGGGAAACTTTTTTTTTTTTTAAAGGAACATCTATTACCATAGGAAACGTGGAAAACACCATACCACAGCAGTTCTCCAATTTGAGTGCTGGGCCTCAGCCAACACTTTGTGATTAAGTAGACCTGGGGTATGACCTCAAAATTTGCATTTCTAACAAGCTCTCCCAGGTGAACTGACGATGCTGGGACTGGGGACATTATTTATGAGAACCGTGACTATACCCAGATGCCTCAAGATGGGAAAAAAAAAAAAATCTCTAAGGCACACAGATGCTAACTGAAAAAGTTACTAGCAAACCAAAAACAGCCACATTCTCAGATAATTCCAAGGAGACAATTCATTCATAAGCACAATTTTGATGATACATACTATAAACTGAAAATATTTAAAGACCATGTTTTAAAGTAGTCTCACACTTTTTGTGGTGAGAAAATAATATACTTTAGATGACATGTAACCTTCACATTACCTTTCATCCAAAGAACTTTTAAACCATAATAACCTCAAATAGCATTAAAGGCTCTTGGCTAAAAGCTCTTTTATACATCACAAAACTTTAACACACATATCCTCAGTTCACAAGACAAGCTGTAGTTCCAAATGACAAAACTTACCATGCGGAATATCATCAGAATAAAGATTTTTGTATACATCCATAGCAAAGTCTACCATGTTGGTATCACTAAGAAGATCCAATTTCCCTTGTAATAATTCTTTTTCATTATAGATCTGCAAGAGAAAATTACTTTCTAATGACTATGTTTAAGTTCCCACAAATAAACTAATAAATATCCACACCAACTCTACTGATAAGCATATATAGTGGTTTCCTTGCCACACCAGCAATCAACTCAAATTTTTTACCTTCTTAGTTATCTCTCACATCCACATGATGCCTACCCATCTCTCCTTGAGGTGGGTTCTCCTCTACCCCCACATATTTTTTTTTGCTAAATCATTTGAATCCTTCATAATCCTTACCCATCCACACCACTAAAACAGAACTAGCACCCATTCTCTAGGTCAGCCATGTCGTATCAGGTTTTTGCTTTGCAAGGAATTCAAGAAACAATTTAACCCATACTACAGGAATCAAACAGACACACAAGCGAACTCACATAAATGTGAAGTTTAGTGCAATGAGCAACATGTAAGGATCCTATACAGTATTTAAGGAGACAGTAATCAAAATTAAAAAAATTTTTTTTAAGTGAACAGTTACCAAGATAAGGCTTCAGCAAAAGATCTGCATACTAAATTTAATTTTGTCAAGGAAAGAAAAAACACAAGAAGATTCCACATTTCACTGCCTGTGAAAAGATGAAGGTGATCAAATGGTACAGCTATGAGATCAAAACTGAAACTTCCAAACTATATATAAGGAACTCCTACAGAATATAAGAAAAATAATTGAAAATGGCTAAAAATTTTAATACCCACTTTACAGGAGTATAATCAAATGGCCAACACCGAAAAAGGTTCTCAACTTCATTAATCACACAGAAAATGCAAGTTAAAGCCACATTTGAAAAAAAAAAAAACACGCACACACACACAAAAAACTGGCAATACTAGTGTTGGTGTAGAAGTAGAGTAACTGAACACTTAACTCTTCTGGCAGAAGTACAACCACTTTGGAAAACTGTTTTTATCTCCTAAAATCAAACATACATTTTCACCCAGTAATTCTGATCCTTGATACCCAAGAGAAATGGGGGAATATATTCAAAGGGCATTTCCAAGAATGTTCATGGCAGTACTAGTTGTAATAGCCAAGTTTATCAATTATTGGAATGGATAAACTGTAGTCTACTCATCTAACATATTAATACTCAGCACTGGGAACGAAAGAACTACAGTTACCCTAACATCCTGGATGACTCTCACAGTGGTGAAGGAAATAAATCATACAAAGCACTACAATGCTTAATTTCAAAACCAGGCAAAACTATTCTAGGACTAGCGCTTACCTTTGGGGGGTGTAATGACTAGGAAAGGTCAGAAGGAAGGTTTTTAGGATGTTTGTAATGTTTTATTTATTGATTTGGATGGTGGTCACACAAGTGGGTTCACTCTGAAAAAAGGCATTATTATTTGGCACTTTTCTGTATGAATGTTATACCTGATAAAAAGCTTACTTAAAAAAACAGGAGAACCTAATCTTGAGTGAAAACATCTTTCTCTAGTGTGTCAACCTCTTCTTGCCACCCCATTGATAGCTTTTAATTTGCATCGTCTCTACTGTAGATTCAAAGCATCGCTCCTCTGCCATTAAGACCTTACTAGCCTCTTAAATCTGCATCTGCTTATATCACCTTCTCTAAATTCTGCCTTATACCCACCCACACTTACTCTGTAAAGGGTAGATAGGAAATATTTTAGACTTTTAAACCAAGAAGCAAAAATCTAGGATAGGCTATATCAGTACTGTAAGAGTTTCCACAATTTCTTTTCTAAGTAAAAAATAATGGAGTAAACTTTTTTGTAAAAGAGATATACTAATGAGAAGAATGTCATTCTTTCTGGGTGGGAACTGTTTCACTCAATTGGGGTATAAAGTCAGTGTTCTATAACTGAAAATGTTTGCAAACGTCCATCTGTTACAATTATTTTTAACTTACAGACCATACAAAACAGGCAAAGGGCTGTATTTGCTTCACGGGCTATAGTTTGCCAATCTGTGGTCTATCAATCTCTGGGAAACAGCTCCAACTTTTTAAGAGATTGAAAATATTCTTCTGACATCTCTTCCTGCTGTCATCCTCCACAAAATCCAACATCCACAATGAAGATCTTTAAAAACTCAAGGTTTGGAGCACCTGGGTGGCTCAGTCGGTTAAGCGTACAGCTTCATCTCAGGTCATGATTTCACAGATCCTGAATTCCAGCCCACATCAGGCTTTCTGCTGTCAGCACAGAACCTGTTTCGGATCTTCTGTCCCTTGCCTCTCCGTCCCTTCCCTGCTTGCGCTCTCTCAAAAATAAACATTAAAAAAAAAAAAAACCCTCAAGCCTTAAAATTTCTTTATCTCACAACTTTCACTTAGTACCTCATCTCTAAGACTTCCAACTTAAATTCATCATCTTGGTCACCAATATCATTAAAATGCTTCATCATCCCATTGTACCCTCTGCTCTTTCTCATTTTTATATCACCCTTTTTCGTTGTCACCACATTAGTTTAGATATCATTTTTTAGCTATTTCAAAGATTTCCTCATTAGTAGTAGTATCACTGATTCCATCCATTTTCTCAAACCAAATACAATTCAGTGTCAATCCCTAGTTCTGGGGAAAAAAAATCATCTGTTTTCTATGTTCTGGCTAAGGATGACTATAAAATGTTTCAAGAGCAGGCAACAATGCTATTCAATCACATTTGTGCTTTTTCTCTGCTGATCAGCAATCCATCTCTAAATGACATATATTTACATGTCTACCTCCAAACATGTTGATACTACTTCAATCATCTTCCAATGCTCCTTTCAATCTGAGAGTGACTGGCATGAGCTCTTATAAATGTATGATTTTCAATCTCAGTTGGGTCATCCACACTAACCAATTCTTGTATTTGGTCAGTTTTCTCAGTCCCCATTTCTTGTCCTTACCTCACTCCTCAAAACCCCAAGTGGTTGCCTCACTCCTCTCTCATACAGGATGGCCTACCCTCCGAATAGAAAATATTCACGAGTACTTACTTTGTCCCACAAGGCTAAGTACTTTATATGCATTATCTCATGTAATTTGTCTAACAATCCCGTAAGGGAACTTTGCTGTTCCCTAACATCACAACTTTGGAGTTGTGTTATGTATTTCGAAAAGGATCAGGTGAATGAGGAGTACACATATCTAATGAACCGTAACTACCAGGAAGATTTGAAAAGTTATCAGAACAATGTTATGTTTCTTTGAAGGGCTTTTTGGTCTTATTGCTTTTGGGACACACAAATCTACTCCCCAAATCTAGAATTCCCTAAGTAAACTTATGTTGTAATCTGCGTTCACATGCAGAATTCATTTACTTTTCTGGCCAATATTTGAATCCTTTCACCATAATAATATTACTTTATTATAATTAATAAAATGTATCAATTTCCCAACAAATTCAAGGTATAACTAAGACCAGTATATCAAAACTTTTAGGGTTGAGATGTTTTAAAATGAGGTACCAAAACCACAGACTAATCTCACGATATTCTGAGTAGCTAACTGAATGTTAACACTCAAATTACTCGAAGTCTGTATACACCGAAAAAAGCACTGTTAAGTAAAAACTGTCCAATTTTTGGCGGGGGCAGGAGGGCGTCCCCATCCGACAAAATACGCCACGCTTCTAGAAGTGGCAAGAAAGACCAGGAAAACTCTAAGGGAAAAATGCACAACTTTATGGAAATTAAAGTCTAGCTATTTCACATAAGGGTAGGAAAATTATTCCAAAGTTCCAGCAAACAAAAACAAAGCCAAGCACATCCTTCCCACAGTTTCTGAAAGAAAAATAAAAATCTCTCACACACCAAATTGCTTTTGGAAGCAAGCATTACCCCAGCGAAGCTGGCGAATGATCAACTTCCGAGAGGAACCGACGCGGAAGTCCCTCCGGCACCGTCACGTCAAGAAGTGAAGCAAAGACCTCTTTCTCCCCCTAAGTTGCCTACTGTCACTTCACCTCTCTTCACAACCGAATTCTGCGGTGCTAATCAACTGAGAAGACGCTAAACTACCAGCAAATCCTTACTGCCCGATCCAGGACCAAACTGGCGGCCGCCTCACACGTGTCAGGCCTAGGGCTAGAGTCACCGCCTTTCGGCCTTCCCCAGTGTATCACGCGTTCCCACGCCTTCCTCGCGCTCAAAGCCCCCCTCACCTCTTTTACGGAGAGAAATTCGAGCAACGGAAAGACTAGATGCCGATCCAAAAAGTGCGCGATACGAGTAGTCAGGTCGTATTCCGCCATCTTGGCAAGGAAAAAGGGAGTCTGAGCTCACTAAAACTTTATTCATAGCGCCGACAAACGAACAGACAGGCCCCACATTGCGCATGAGCAGTAGTTCAACAAGCCAGGGAGAAAGGGGCGGGGTTCAGCCCGTAGCGCTCCGGGAACAGCGGCGCATGCGTGCCAAGGTAAGGTAGTTCCTTCCTCTAGGCAACTCTGGGACTGGGCGGAGCTGCGGGCTCCAGATCTTCCGTTTGAAAGTTTGTCAGTATCCTGCAGTGAATTTCGCTAATAAATATTGAAAATTGAGAATTGATTGCTGAGGGATTGTCGGTTACATTGGGATGCGGCAGAGGACAAGATAATGAGGCTCCTGTATTCCGAAAAGTTGCGTACAAGAAGGAATAGACCTGAGGTTTCGTTTGGCATATATTGATCATTTTGTAATCGTTTGTTAAATTATGGTGGGATGCGTTTCTAGACAGGAAACAAGTGAAATAATTTTAGTTTATAGTAAAAGCCATAATTTAGTGGGGGTGGTCGGGCTGGACCTGTTTAATTGGCGGGGGGGGGGGGGGGGGTAAGAGAAAACTTAGGGTAACAATTTAACTGAGAGTTTGTACTGACAGAAGGAAGCCACGAAAATTGGAGCCAGGGTAAAACTATGCTGGTGGAAAGCTTAGCAAACACAAAGGCCATGAGACAGGAAAGGACTTGGTATGTTCCAATAGCTAAATATCCTGTGTGACTACACAGTAAGGTAAACGACTCTGAAAAGGGCTATGTCATGATTAAGATAAGGAATGTGGATTTTATTCTCAAGTTTCCTTTGCTAGTCCGTTTTCATCTTTCAGGCCTCTTCATTTTGGAGTCCTTGTGGGTCTTGGAGCTTTTCTCTATGTTAATGCCCTAGTTGATATCATTCAACCTAAGGGCTTTAAGTGCAATCTATACCTTGACAACTCCCAAAGTATAGCTCCAACACAGACTATTAGTTAGCCGCAGACTCACATACATTTAGCTGGCTACTCAACATCTCACTATTAACATGTCCAGAACAAAACTCCCCCATGTAGCTCATCAAAAACCTGCTCTGTTTGCACTCTTCCCCATATCAATGAATGCCAGTTCCATCTGTTCAGTTACTCAGACCCCTCGGAATCACCTTTGACTTTGTTCTTTCTCTTACATTCTACATTGAATTTACTAACAAAACCTTTGGTTCAAACCTTTGAAGCATATCCAGATCCGATCAGCTCATACCACCTCCAAAGTCACATCCTTAGTCCAAACACCATCAATGTCTTGCTTTGATTTTTGGGGTAGCTTCTTCACTAATTAGCTTGCTCACCCTCTTTTCTACCTATGATTTATTCTGATACAGCAGCCAGAGTGACTTTAAATATGCTTAAAACTATCCAAGCCTTATTATCTTACACTGACCTCGTCTTCTTCATCTCCTCCTCTTGTTCGTTCTAACCCTGGCCTGAAGCAACAGTTTTCTATCTCTGTAGATTTCTCTATTCAGGACTTTCATATGAATGGAATCATATACTAGGTAGCGTTTTGTCACTTTGCATAATATTTTCAGAGTTCATCCAAGCTGTAGCATTACTCGTACTTCATTTTTTTCTATGGCCAAATAATATTCTATTATGCTGCTGTACCACATATGATTTACCTATTTATCTATTGATGGACATTTAGGTTGTTTCTACCTTTTGGCTACTATGAATAATGCTGCTATTAACATTCATGTGCAAGTTTTTGTGTGGACATATGTTTTCAGTTTTTTTGTTATTTACCCAGAGATGGAATTGCTGGGATATATGGTAACTATCTGTAGTCACTTGAGGAATTGCCAGACTGTACTATAATTTTGCAACATATTAACACTGGAGGAAACTGAGTAAAGGATACACTGGATCTCCCTGTATTATTTCTTACAGTGCCTCTGAATCTACTATCTCAGAGTAAGGTTTCAATTTAAAAAAAAAAAATGATTCCTAGGGGCACCTGGGTGGCTCAGTTGGTTAAGCCTCCGACTTCAGCTCAGGTTATGATCTCGCAGTTCGTGGGTTTGAGCCCCACATCAGGCTCTGTGTTGACAGTTTAGAGCCTGGAGCCTGCTTCAGATTCTGTGTCTCCCTCTCTCTCTCTTTCTGTCTGCCCCTCCCCAATTCCTGCTCTTTCTCAAAATTAAATAAACATTAAAAAAATTAATAAAAACATGATTCCTAGACTCTGGGCGTAAGAAACTGGGTACTCACTGATGACTACTATATGGGGGGAGAATGGTAAAGGAATAGGTATGGGTGCTAAAATCAGGAATTCTGTTTCAGACAGAATAAGATCCCTATTAGATATCCAAGTGGTAATGTGTAGTATGCAAGTTGAGATACTATTCTGGATCAGTTGGTATAGTTGTTACTGCTTACCATGCACGTACAGTGGATATGTGCCAGGACGCCCAGTGGATGCCTGAAACCATGGATAGTACTGAACCCTATATATATTATGCTTTGTCCTGTACATATATATGATAAAACTTAATTTATAAATTGTGCGCAAAGTTTTCTGGAAGCCCAGATACTAAAGTTGTAATAGAATATAGACAGGAAAAGAGGAAGTTAAAGAAATAGCAACCAAAACTTCTAGCAGAAGTGGGCTGGGGGGAGAGAAAGGAAGAAATTAGGTAGCAGTATGGAAATTTTCCAATAAGGAACATAGGGCATTTTTGAGAAGCAGAGAGAAATAAGATGCAATTCAGTTTGATTATCATTTTGAATTTTTACCATATGGTAGGCACTCAGCTAGGTATTAATGGGAATATATTATCAGTAAAGGCTATATAGGAGCTTTCAACCTAATAGGTGGCAATTACTTATTCATTCATTCTGTATAAATTGAATACTTAACAATGTGCTAAGCACTGTTCTAGGTCTTGGGAATATAAAAACTGACTATCTTCTCTAAAGAAGCATATATTCAAGGGAAAGGAGATGGATGAAAACAGATAAATATATACTTTGTCCAGTGGTGATAAATGCTGTGAAGAACAATATGCAGGGTAGAAGTTAGAGGATGGTGAGGAAAGGCTTCTAATTGATATAAAGTTGTTAGGAAAGACCTCTCTGACAAAGTAGAATGTGAAAAGACACCTGAAGGAAGTAAGGAACGTATGGTTTTCTAAAGGAAAATTCCAGGTAAAAGTATAAAGGTACTGAATCAAAACTGCAGTTGATGTCCTTGAGAAATAGCAAAGAGACTAGAAATTCAAGAGCTGATTGAACAAAAGGAAGTATGATAGAAGATGTGTTCGGAGAGGGGCTATGGGACAGATGACAATGTCTGGAAAGCCACAGTCAAGACTTTGGGTTGTATTCTGAATGAGATGGGAAGCTATTGGAGAATTTTGAGCAAAGAAATTACATAATCAGAGTTATGCTTTGAAAAGACCACTTCAGAGGTTGGGAGGTGGGGGCAACAAGCATATGCATAGAGAAGCCAATTAAGAGACTCCTGAAATGATTCAAGCAAAAGATGATGGCAGCTTAGTGATAGCATTGAAAAAGTTGTGCATAGTAACAAAATTCTGAATATATTTTAAACACAGAGCTATCAAAATTTGCTAATGGACTGTATGAGAAAGAAAAGGGCCAAAGATGACTCCAAGGTCTAGAAGAACTGAGAGGCCATTTACTAAAATGAAGGGTGTGATAGATACATGTTTTAGAGAGAAGGCAAGAGTTTAGCTTTGGACATATGCTTTAGATGCCTATTAGACATCTAAACTGAAATACTGATTAGGCAGTGGTGTATATGAATCTGGAATTCAGGAGACAGGTAAAAGCTGGAGACAGAAAACTAGATCTTGTCAACCTATTGATGAAATTTAGAAACATTCACTGAATGAGATCAGAGTGTGAGTACATTTGGAAAAGACATGAGGAAGACTAAATCTTAGGCACTTCAACGTGTAGAAGTTGGGACAACTTAGATAAAGTAAAGAAGCTGGAGAAAGATGAACCAGGAGATGGCAAAGAGAAGAAGAGAAGTAAGGGAAAGTGGTGTCCCAGGCGCCAAAGAAGGAGAGTGGTCCATGCAGGAAAGAGCAGTATATCAAATGGTGTTGTTAGTTCAAGGAGACAACTGAGTATTGCCCTTTGGCTTTCAAAATATGCAGGTTATTGGGATGCCTGGGTGGATCACTCAGTTAAGCGTCTGACCCTTGATTTCATCTCAGGTCATGATCTCACAGTTGTGGTATCAAGCCCCACACTGGGCTCAAAAGATGGGAGGAGAAGAAGTGAAACAACATATATAAACATCTTTTGAGGAATTTTACTAGAAAGGGAAGTAGTGAAATAGAGCTATAGATGTGGAGTCTAGGGAGGGTGTTTTAAAACATGTATACTGATTGACATGATACAATATTTATGTATATGACTGTCATGGAAGGATAGAGTATTAATCCGAGACTGTAGGGAATATAAGAAGAGCATGGGTCCCAGTCAGGCTGGCCCCAGAGATTGATTCTCAATGGGAGTAGAGAAAATGGGGAAATTTTGGTGGGTTGGATGTCTTTTTTATTGAGCAAAGAAGAGGAAGAGGGCTTTGCAGGTGGTTCAGGAACAATGTGAACAATGTAGAGACACAAAAACAGGAAAATGGAAGAAGCATTTGAGAAAGACAGCTTGGGAAGTTAGTTGAAGATCGAAGACTAAGGGAGGATACGCCAAAAAAGAAAGATGAGGGCCAAATAGTAGAAAGCTTATATGAGGAATTTGAAATTTATCTGAGGTCACGAGGAACCTTAAAATATTTTTGAATATGAGAGTGAGTAATCCTATCTGTGTTTCAGGAAGATAATTCTGACAGTTGTATGCACAGTGGGTTGGATAGGTGAAATGCAGCCAGGCTGTGGAAGGTCTTCAAAACCAGACTGGGAAATTTGGATTTGATCAGATAGGCAATGGGAGCCACTCATTAAGTTCTTAAATAAATAAAGAAATAAACAAACAAACATAGTGGTTTGTTGTCCTTTAAAATTAAACTAGAAGTGATTTACAAGTTGGATTAAAGTGGTGACAGATTGGAAACTCTACTGATTTGCCTGGCTTTTCCCTTGGAATTTTCCTTGCTGGTTTGTGAAAATATCTTGTTTCTTTTTATAAGAGAGATTTAGCTCCAAAAATGGAAAATCTGACTTTCTTGCTTTATTATCTTTCTAGTGTTTTAGTTAAAAACAGATACTACAGAAGAAGAACAAGCAAAGCCTCACCTAGTACTCAGTGGTATTTGATTCTCATTCATTTATTAGATATTGATTGAATGCTTTCCATTGGCTGATCACCATGTCAGGTTCTATGGAAACAAAGAAAGGAAACCAATCTCAGCCCACAGGAAGCTTATAGTTTATTGGTGGTAGCAAGCATGTAAAATGTAAAATAATTGTTACACAGTGTGAGAGAGTCTATTCAGAGTGCACTTGGGAGTCCAGGGCAAGAAATGATTTGCTGTCAGAGGAAGTTGAGTCTTCATGGGGAAGGTAACATTTGACTACCTCTACCAGAATACATAGATGTTTAGCTGGCTAAGAAAAGAGGAAAGAATGAGGGATGAGCAGGCACCCAGACTTGGCCTTGAGAAAAAGCATACTGTGATCAAAGACATTGAGAAAGTCTTTATGCCTAGAGGGTGCCATGTGTAATGTCAAGTGGCAAAACATTAGTCTGCTTTGAGGGATCAGGGCTAAAATGTCAAGCGTACTGAGGACTATGCTGATAAGTTTAAATTCTATCATGCAGGCCAGTCTTCCTAACTCTTTTAACATCTCCCTTTGACACATCCTCTTCCTCTGTCTTTCTTTTTTTTTTTAATTTTTTTTTTCAACGTTTTTTTATTTATTTTTGGGACAGAGAGAGACATAGCATGAACAGGGGAGGGGCAGAGAGAGAGGGAGACACAGAATCGGAAACAGGCTCCAGGCTCCGAGCCATCAGCCCAGAGCCTGACGCGGGGCTTGAACTCACGGACCGCGAGATCGTGGCCTGGCTGAAGTCGGACGCTTAACCGACTGCGCCACCCAGGCGCCCCTCTTCCTCTGTCTTTCTAGTTCAGGCTCTGATCATCTCTCACACAGACTACTGCAATAGTCTTTCAAAGGCTCTCACTGTCCCTGGTCCTGCACTCAGCTAACCTGTCCTCCTTTCTGCTATCCAGATGACTTCAATATACAGCTAATTTTGTTATGAACTGAATTGTGCCCCCAACTCCCAAAATTCATATGTGAAGTCCTAACCCATAGTACCTTAGAATGTCATTGTATTTGGAGATAGGGTCTTTAAAGGGGATGATTAAGTTAAAATGAGGTCATTAGGTGAGCCCTAATCAAATATGACTGGTGACCAAATATGAAGACAGATTAAGACACATGCACGTACAGAGGAAAGACCATGCGAAGACACAGGGAGAAGAGAGCCATCTACAAGCCAAAGAGAGAGGCCTTTAGAAGAAACAACTCTGCTAACACCTTGGTCTTAGACTTCTAGGCTGTTATTTAAGTCAACCGGTCTGTGGTACTTTGTTATGGCAGCCCTAGCAAACCAATAAATTCTGCACTTCCTATTTCATATAATAAAAGTCAAAACTTCTTAGCATATTATATATAAAGTTCTTTGGAAACTTATCTCTCCAGAATCTTATACCTTTCCATGCTAAGCTCTGCTCAAACAAACCACCAAGTCTACTGTTTCTCTACATTAAGAAGAAGAAAGATCCCAAATAAACAACCTAACTCTACACCTTAAGGAACTAGAAAAAGAACAAATGGAGCCCAAAGTTAGTAGAATAAAGAAAATGATAAAGAGCAGAGCAGAAATAAATATAATAATAAAGAGCAGAGCAGAAATAAATACAATCAAGAACAGAAAAACAAAGATTAACCAAACTAAGAGTGGGTTCTATGAAAAGATAAACAAAATGGACAAATCTTTAGATAGCCGAACAAAGGAACAAAGACAGAGGATCCAAATCAAAGTCATTAATGACAAGATAACCTGCAAGAAATGGAAAATTTCTTAGAAACATACAACTTACCAAGACTGAATCAAGAAAAAACTGAAAATCAGAATAGACCAATTACTCTCATAGGAAGATTGAATCAGTAATGAAAATTCTCCCAACAAAGAGAAGCCCAGGACCAAATGTCTTTACTGGTGGATTTTACTCTTTACTATTTAAATAAGAATTAATACCAACCCTTCTTAAACTCTTCCAAAATGTCAAAGAGAAAGGAACACTCCCAAATTTATTTTATGAGGATAGCATTATCCTGATAACAAAACCAGAAAAGGATACTACTAGAAAGGAAAACTATAGGCCAATTTCCCAGGTAAATATGGATGCAAAAACTCTCAAAATTCTAGCAAACCTAATTCAGCAGCACATTAAAAGGATAATTCACTATGATCAGTGGGATTTATTCCTTGGTTGAAAGGATGGTCCAATGTATGCAAATCAGTCAATGTGATACATCATGCTAATAGAATGAAAGAAAAGAATTGTATGATCATCTCAACAGACAGAAAAAGTGTGTCTATTCTATATCTACGTGTTTTTTAAGTTTTTTTCCAAAATAATTATTTGACAAAATTCAACATCCATTTATGATAAAAGCGTTTAATAAATTAGGCATAGAAGGAGCATATCTCAACATAGTGAAAGCCATGTATAAGAAGCCCACAGCTAACATCATACTCAGAGATGAAAGGCTGAAAGCTTTTCCTCTAAGATCAGGAACAAGACAGTGTGTCTGTCTTCACCACTCCTATTCAACATAGTCCTGGAAGTCCTAACTAAAGCAATCAAGCAAGAAAAAGAAATAAAAGGTATGAGAATTATGGGGTGTCTGGGTGGCTCAGTTGGTTGAGTGTCCAACTCTTGATTTCGGCTCAGATCATGATCCCAGGGTTGTGGGATCAAGCCCCGCATCAGGCTCTGCACTGAGTGTGGAACCTGCTTAAGATTCTCTCTCTCTCTCTCTCTCTCTCTCTCTCTCTCTCTCTCTCTCTCTCCCTCCCTCCCTCTCTCTCTCTCTCTCTTCCTCTGCTCCTCTCCCCTGCTCATGCTTTCTCTCCTGAATAAAAACTTTTTTTAAAAAGGTATCAGAATTGGAAAGGAAGAAGTAATATTGCCTCTATTTGCAGATGACATGATTTTATACATAGAAAATCCTGCACACTTAACCACAAACTCCTAGGTCTAATCAGTGAATTCAGTAAAGTTGCAGAATACAAAATTAACATATAAAAGTCAGTAGTGTTTCTACACCCTAACAACAAATTTTCTGAAAAAGAAAGAAATCAATCCCATTTACAATAGCATCAAAAACAAAATACTCAAGAATAAATTTAACTAAGGAGTTGAGAAGTCACTATTCTGAAAACTACAAGACGCTGATGAAAAATTAAGGCACAAATAAATGGAAAAGTATTTCATGTTGATGGAGTAAAAGAATTAATATTGTTAAAGTAGCAATACTGCTGAAGCCATCTATAGATTCAATGCAATCCCTACCAAGATTCCAATGGCATTTTTTACAGAAGTAGGGAAAAAAAAACTTCTAAAATATATGTGGAACCATGCATTTATTGCTTCTTCACTTGCTTTCCAGCAGGTCATTCAGACGAAAATGCCCTTCTGCCCCCTCCCACCCCACTGACCACCTTTTCACTTTTTAAGACTCAAATGAAGCATCATCTTCCATATACTGTGTTTTCCACTAGAAGAGCATATCTGAAGTAATTAATCCCTCTTTCTAACCCTCTTTACTGGCAGCAACATTTATCCCATCCTGTAACATTCTAGCCCACTTTTTCTTTTTTCTACATGTTTTTTTCCTCCTACTTTACTATACAGATCTTGAGTATAAGGACTATGATATCTGTCTTTATAGTCCCAATTCCTGTCTTAGTGCCTGGCACATAACAATTATTCGATAGATACTATGGAAATGAGTAAGTGTGCACAGTGTCTGGATATCCAGACCTATGTGTTCTTCAAAGAAATCCAGCCATATTTTGGAATGGTTTAATGAAATCCTATCATACGATAGGGGACACATGTTTTAAAATGCTCATGTCTCCTGATAGAATAGCTTTCTTACATATTTATAAATAACACTAAATAACATTATTTGTAATCCAGTTACCCTTTTATATACTGCATGCAGATGCCTATTGCATTTTAGTGTCTGCCTTCTTTAGTTATATTTCCAGTTCATTTACTCAGCACACATTTGTTCAGTTTCTATTTTGTGCTAGACACAGAGCTAGATTGTGAAGTTAAAAAAAAAAAAAAAAAAAGAGAGAAACTAAATGCTGTTTCACAGTTAGGTAAAAGGGACAGATACATAAACCAACAATTATACTTTAGTGTGGTAAGTGCAAAGATAGAAGTGTACAGGAGGCATTAATGGAGTAATTTCATTAGACTGAAAGTGCAGACGTACCTTTCATCTAGGTGTTTTTTAAGTCTTTTTTTTCTCCTCCCAAATAATTATTACTTCTTGGAGTGTGTATCTTCAGAAGATGACTTTTTCCTGACCTTATTCTCTTGCACTGGAGGGACCTCTTGTAACTCCTTATGTGCTGATTCTACCTAATGCCTGCATGAGAATTTCCAGAAGCCTCAGTCCTGCTGTCATCCTCATTAAAGTATCACAGAGAGAGAAGGTGCCTTTGGAGGACTTAAATCCCCTTCTTTCTTCACTTACCACCTCATATAAAGCTAGGATTGACAGCTAATTCTATTCTACTCTGAGACTTTGTAATAAGTGCAGTGAAGGATATTCGCCAAAGGGAACCATCACTGCTCTTTCTCATCTGTCTCCAACACCAGGACCTGGAATGTGGCTACCTCATTCTTGGGAAAGTAGCAATTACTGGTAGTTGGGAGTATCTCAGAGGAATCTGAAAGAATTGTGATGAATCTAAAAGAGCTGACAAGCTAATATAAACTGCTGGCCACTTCAGAACGTAATTAAAACACCTGTGTATCTGTTCAAATACTTCTAATTCGGTGTGTCTTTTATAGAATAGTCTGTGTCGGTATTATCTGTCTTTAAAAATTCTTGCAGTCTAAATAAGCCCTTACCGCCTGATTACCAGACCAGTGTGGTTGGTTAACATACTTACCAACAGAAATATGTGCTGAAATGCAATACAGGCTTCTGATAATGGCAGTTGTCATTTGAACACATTCTCTTATGTGATAACAACCATCTTCAATTATCTGGCTAAAAATCCTATTTAACATTTATTTGAAAATCTTGCTGTAAAAAATACAGGCTCTTTAAGAAAATAATTTTTAAATCAAGTTTCCGTATTACTTTAAGTTATATATCTCAAGCCAATGTTAGATCTACTGGCTATGAAGAAATTAAGGCAGTATTGCATGCACGTCCAGTTACTGCTGATCCAGCCAAAAAATAAAAGATAAATATTGAGATATTATAGGGAGCCAGGCAGAATTTTCAGCCTGGAACCCAAACAAGAAAACACAGTTTTCCAGGCACTCCAGCGCCCCAAGGCAGACGAGTTAAGTAGGAGAACAGTAACACTGTTCATACTTGTGGCATACCCTTTGTCATATCGTATTTACTTGATCTGTTTACATGTCTGTCCCTTCCACTAAACTATGAGTTCTACAAGGTCAGGAATGAGGCATATTTATGTCTATACCCATTTACCTTTTGGAAGAAATAAAGAAAAGAGGGAGGGGGAAAGGCCTGTAGGTAGCCCCAAAGGGGAATAACAAGTGGATTCATGGGAAGGCATTTAAATATTTTAATATTATCAAACTAACCAGACAGTAAGAGACTATGGATGTGGTTAGTGAAGTCTTACCTGACTTTGCTATTTAGAATAGCTTCCTCCAACATTTCAATACCTTGTTTATTTCCCCACCAATGCTTATCACAGTCTGTGTTTACTGATTTAAGTCTTTCTCACCTCAAGGTAATTTCATGAAGGCAGGAACCTAATCTGTGGTCTTTTTCATTACTGCCTGATAACTGTTTGCTGCTTATTAACTATTTGCTGAATGGATCTTTGAATGAATTAATATGTGTTATTTAGGCAGAACTACATGATAAGAAAAGGCTTACTTATGTATCCTGGTGTGTGTGTGTGTGTGTGTGTGTGTGTATACACATAAATATACATATAGATATGTATACATATATACATATAGAACTATTGAAAAAGGAGAGAATGTGGAGTGTCTGGGTGGTTCAGTCAGTTAAGCGTCCAGCTTTGGCTCAGGTCATGATCTCAGGGTTTGTGAATTCAAGCCAGCATCAGGCTTGCTGTCAGCACACAGCCCGCTTTGGATCCTCTGTCCCCATCTCTCTCTGCCCCTCCCTAGCTGGCGCTCTCTATCTCAAAAATAAATAAACATTAAAAAAATAAAAAAGAAAGAATGTGAAAATTCCTTGATTCCTGGAATTTGATCTGTAAAAGGGAGATCTCTCCTTTTTATTCTCCTATGTGACAATGGGAAATTAACTCCATGTCACGGAAGGAGGGAGCTAAGCTAGTGATACTCTTATTTTGAAGGCTTCTCTGAGTCCTGGAGATGAGGAATGAGGGAGTTGTTACAGGCATTAAGCTCCATTTATTTAACAAAAGTATTCTGTACCTGTTATGTGACAAGAACTGAGTGGGGCCACAAGATACAAAGATGGCTCAGAGGAAGGTTGTAAAGCAGCAACAGGTAAAAACAAGAGCTCCTGGTCTGTGAGCTGCTGGAAAAGATCTGTGTACTAGCTTCACGTCTTTTGTTTTGTTTTTTTAATCTCTTCATTTCGTTTTGATTTTTAAATAATTTGTTTTTTAAAATTAAAAAACTTTTACTTTATTTTTAAGGCATTAACATAATATTTTTTAATTTATGTGTTAATGGTTTAATTCTTTTCTAATTTCTGTCACCTCAGTGTTGAGCTTTTCTAATTCTGATTGACGATATTCTTTCACATCTTGAATCATTTTCTTAATGTCTTTTTTAGGCTTGTTTTGAAATGGTGGGCTACAGTTTTGAGCTGTTTTGTGAGCACATTTTCCTTGTCTGTAGGAATGTTAGTTTGCTCCTTAATTCCTTTTTCTTATAATATTTTTGTAAGGGACTTTCCCTCGATACTCTCCTCATGCTCACTTCTATGGGAAATTAAAAATCCCCCCCCCCCCCGAACATTTACGGTTAGGCTGGTGGAGAAAAGCTTTTCTGACTTCAGCATGCCCCCTCTTTGGTTGTTCTTCTATAGCGGTCAAAACCTTGGTGGCTAGCTGTCTGGAATTCTCTGGCCCCACTTTCTCCCCCTGCACCTTTCCTTTCTGAAAATCTCTGCTGAGATTTCTTCTCTGCGCAGCAGCTTTTCCTCAGTGTGGAACCCTACCCCAGATCAGCGCACTGGGGCAAGGCACAGGTTTGGGAGTCCCAGGGAGCCCTCCTGCTCTGTTCCCTGCAGTTTCGCGGGCTGAAGCGCCCATCCGGCGGGAACGGACAAGGCGCCGGCTCCCACCCTGGCTGCGCGCTGCCGGCTGCTGAACCTGGAGCTGCTGCGCGCTCGCGGCGGCAGTGGCACCTGCCGGCGCCTGAGCTCACCTGCCTTGGGCTATCGCAGGGCTTCTGCTTTTTCAGGGCATCCGCCTGCTGGCTTCCTTCTTCTTCCCGCACTGACCCTGAGAATCTGACTATTGGGGATTTGGCTCTACCCGCTTGTATTTTGGGTGCCCTAGCTTTGCTGCCACGTTTACCGAGACGTTTTGGCTTCCCCACGTAGTTACTCTGTTTTTGTGGTTATTTGCTTGCTTTTGCTTGTTAGTTTTGTAGGAATTCAAAGACTTAAAACCTGGGCTTCCACCGTCTCCCCCGAATCCCTGTCAACCGCATCTAAAGCTGAGAGAAAGCTGAGACTAAGCAGATATGACCTTCCACACAGGTTCTTTGAACTAAAGAGCTGTCCTAAATGTATGCTTCCTCGTTATCCATATCACCACTGTCTACACATTTAGCAGCTTATTTCTTCCCTAGCCAGTCCTGCTGGGTTCACCTTTGTCCTCAATCTCCATGCTTGGTTTAAGTAATCTCCCTAACAATCACACAGGACCATGTCACTTCCCTGTTCCAACTCCTTGGCAGTGCATGCAAGACCCTCCATAACTGGGGACTTTATCTTTCTCTTGTCTGATCTGGTGCACAACCCTCCAACCCTGTGGGTTAAGGACTACTGGCCTGCTTGCGATCACACACGTATTACATTGTCTCATGCTCAGTGCTTTTGGAAGGCCTTTCCCACCATTTCTCTTCTAGCTAATTCTTATTTGACTTTCCAGACTTCACTGCCCTCCTCTTGGATCTTACAGCATCTTGTACTTCTTGTCATTGACCAAGTGAGATACATATGATCTGCTTAAGTGTATGTCACTTCCAGTTGGCAGTAAACTAGGGACATCTTACTCACCTTTGTGTGCCTCGCATCACATATAATGCTTTGCACATAATCTTAACATTTTCACTGCTTCTTGCTTCTATCTGTCCTTTCTGAGTCGTTTTACAACTGCTAGTTGGTACTAGCTTTGTCCTATTTACTGCCATGGTATGTTAAAAAAAAAATCAATTTTCTCTCCAGTTGAGATATGTCTTCTGAGCTTCAGAACATTTATTTGCTGCTTGAGTAACATCTTCACTTGTGTATCTCCCAGGAATCCAAAATCAAGATCCGGCTCTCCACTGGAGTTCCTTTTCTTCATCAATGTCACCTTGTTGATCATGCCCGAAAATAGGAGTCATGCTAACTCACTATGTTTTCAAAGCTCCCCAGTCATCAAGTCTTACTGATTCCACCTTCCAAGCCTCTCTCAGCTCCATCCTTTGCTTATCCACTGTCACTGCACCACTTGAAGCCATATAATCTCTCACCTGAAGCCATTTAAAATAGATTGCTAGCTATATTCCTGTATCTACACTTGACCTTCTCAAATCTGTTTTACATATAACAGACAAAAAATTACTCCTCGAAAATGAAAATCTGATCAGCTTGTCCTCTGCTTTAAAACAATTCACTGTCTAGGGCCCCTGGGTGGCTCAGTCACTTAAATGTCTGACTCTTGATTTTGGCACAGGTCATGATCTCACAGCTCTTGAGATCAAGCCCCACATCTGGCTCTGCACTGACAGCACAGAACCTGCTTGGGATTCTCTCTCCTCTCTCCTTCTCTCTTTCTGCCCCTCCCACTTGCACTCACACATGATCTCTCTCCCTCTCTCAAAGTAAATAAACTTAAAAAAAAAAGTTGCTTTTCATTGTTTTTAGCATGAAGTCTGAAAATCCTTAAAATGGCCTCTAAATTCCTGTTCCTTTTGCTCACTGATTTCCTTTAAGTTTCTCAAATTCAGCCAACTCCTTCCTATCACCCAGTCATTCTATTTCCTCTGCCTGGATCCTCCTTCCCCCTTACCAGGCCAAACTCATACTTTGGCTGTAATATGGTAAATACTTTTCTGCTCTTTATAATTATATTCAATAAATATAGCCCTAAAAATAGTTTACGTTTGCTTGTTTTTTAACTTTATATACGTGAAATCAAATTCTACAAATCTTTTTATGACTTGTATTTTATACTCAACGTTATGTTTGAAGGATCCATCCATATTGCTGATTGTATAATTTTTCCTTTTTCTTGCTCTACAATATTCTACATTTTCTTAAAATCTGTTCTAAAGTCAGTGAACTTTAGGTTTGTTTTCAGTCTGGGGCTGTAATGAACTATGAATAATGCTGCTACAAACCTTCTTATACACATATCCTGATCTACCAGTGCACCCATTTCTTCATAGTATATTCCTATGACCTTTGACAATTGATGCCAGATTATTTTCTAGAGTGGGCATTCAAGATTATACCCATACCAGGAATATATGGGAGTTACTACTGATATACATCCTTGCTGACACTTTTTAATTCATGCCAATCTGATGGAGGAGTGTTTTTTTTTACACTTTTTTATAATAAATTGATGCTTTACAAAATAACAACATGGCAATATGTGGTCAATTATTTCCAGAGCTGGCCACACAATACCTCTAATCTCACATGCCCTTCTGCAATATCATTTTGTAGTTTCTCCATTAAAAATTTGGAGTTGATTTCTCTTCTCCCCAAATCTGGGCTGGTGTGATGACTTATCTTGACTTCTAGATTTAAGTCTTCAGAAGCCTGGTAATTGCCACTTTCACTTTCATGGAATCCAGCTGCCATGTAAGTTCAGGCTAGACAACTGAATGACGAGAGATGATGTACAAAGAGAGAGGACACGCCATCCGCCAGCTATCCCCACTATCCCAGTTAAGGTGCCAGACACGAGTGAGGTCATCTCAAATATTGCCCCTTCACCTGAGCTTGCAGCTGAATGCAACCGCATGAGTGGTCCCAGCCAATATCATATACAGAAATAATAAGCGCTTGTTACTTGAAGCCACCCACTTGTGGTTATTTTGTTATATAACAATAGATAATTGAATGAAAACATATCAGAAATCTTTAAAAATGCCTATACCTTCCATATCAATTTCTTTCTTTCAATCATCTATCTTAAATAAATGTTTTAAAATATGTACAAAATTGTTAACCATAGTGATAATTGCATTTTTTTAAAAAGTGGAAACAACCTGTGTGTTTAAAATTTTAATGTGGAGTAATAAAATAAATTATTATTCTTTTATAGCATAGAGCCCTCTATAGACAAAATTACATTGAAAGGAATTTTGACGATATTGGAAGATGCTGAAGAAAAATATGAGGTGGTGGTAATGGCAGGATCAATATATATTTATACATATATTCTTGTTTAAAAATTGTACATAGAAAAATAATTGGAAAAAGCAAATCAATATATTAACAATAGTTTGGGTGGGTTCCCCTCCCACCCCCCAGTGTTTGAAAGTTTTCTATGGAGATCACATATTACTTATCTAATGAGAAAAAAGATACTAATGTCATTTTTTGGAGCAGTAGAACATTTCAGTCAAATTTGACACACTCTGGCAGAGAAAAATCCCCTACTTAGGTTTAAAGTTGTACAGGCTGTGGCACTCTGCTTCCCCTGGTGGCAATCATTTCAAATTTCAGAAGCAGACATAAAGGCTAGGTAGCCCACGTTTTTGAAATTTAGAGACAGTTTCTAACTCTTTTTCTAAATTCAAAATAAACTCTACTCTTTTACTGTTAGAATTATTTCATAAAAGAAATGGCATTTCAAAGCCCTGACTGTAAGAAGAATGCAATCTCAAAATAAAAGAAAACCCTTTAAGCACATTTAACTTTATGAAAAACTCACTAAGGACTTTGAAATTTTCATTTTGCCATGGACTAGGGAGACTTTATTTGGGCAACTGGCTCCAAGAAAGAAAAAAAAAACGCTGAAAACTTAAGACTACACAGAGATATTGAAAGCCCTATATATTCTTACTCAGTAGAAAACCACCTAGATTTCCTAATAAAATTATCTTTCAAGTTGAAAGGGATGAAACTTCTAGAGTTATGAATCCAATTCAGCTTTCTTCAAGGGCAGAGTTTCTCCAAATGGAGGTGCTTATATAATGTTCAGCCTCAAGGGCGCTATCCCAGACTCATGGATATGAATCTCTGGGAGTGTGGCCTAGGAATCTACATTTTTAACAGCATTCACAGGGGAGGTTTATACACCTACGATTGAAGGAAACATTGTCTTTTAAGGCTTCTCTATATTGATCTGGTTGGCAGATCATGGCTGTAACATGTAAAAATTCACCAAGGTGTAAACTTAAAAAGGTAAAAAGAAACAAAAAATATTAGGAATTACATAATTGCCTTAGCAAAATAAACTTAGCAAATTTTAATTGACACTAGCAGTCATAATTTATATATTTCTGTTGCTCTGAAGCAGATTGTTTTGCATTTTGTTAGCAGACTTAGGCACTGGTCATTTTAAAAGTCTCATGCTCTACCGACTGAGCTAGCTGGGCACTGGCACTGGTCATTTTAGAAACAATATTTTATATAGTTTTGGTTAAAATAGTCTTATTTTTTAATGGAAAATAATTCTGGTTTATAGCCAAATTTATGTGAAAAGACAAGCCATTATTTTGTTTTCTTTGATATAGATAACATTCATTACTATAGATTGCTAAAATTTTGTATTTCTTTAGAAAGTTGATGTTTCAAGTAAATGGTACATTTAAACCCATGGAATTTTTGTTTTGTGAGTATGAAGAAATGAAAACTTCTACAAGAAGGAAAAAAGAAGGGCGCCTGGGTGGCTCAGTCAGTTGAGCATCCGACTCTTGATTTGGCCTCAAATCGAGCCCTCTGTCGGACTCTGCACTGAGCATGGAACCTGCTGAAGATTCTCTCTCCCTCTCTTGCCTCTCTCCACCCCAACTCATGCTCTCTCTCTAAATCAAAAAAAAAAAAAAAAGAAGAAGAAGAAGAAGAAGACAGGAAGGGAGGGAGGAAAGAAAGAAGAAAAAGAAAAAGCGAAGAAGAAAGAAAATGGAAAAAAACGGTGCCCTAATGACACATTTCTGCCCCTTCTACTCAAAATAAATCCCTTCAAATAACTTAAGACATTTCACATGTTTTGATCATCAGTTTTATCCTAACTGTTCTCTAATTCCCACTTATAACAGCTTTCTGAACTGCATAATAGCTTATTATAACACTTTATGTTTGAACATATTTTGTAGTCATTTCTACTGATATGTATTTATAAGATTTATTATTATTTAAAATATATGACTATTTCTGTGTTGGAAAGAGAGAAGCAGAGACTCACTAAGGGGCAAGGGGCAGAGCACCTTAAAGAATTTGTGGACTCTCATTCTGATGCCTGATTTATCACACACCTTTACAATTTTACTAGTGTTAGAAGGGGGCCTGTTTTCTCTTGGAATGCTACATTCTTTGGGGGATGAAGTGTTCAGAGTCTTTAATACTGTATTAGAGTGTCCCTAGAGTATTTGGCATCTGGATATGGCCATGATCAGAGTAATGAAAGATAGAGCAGGCCAGAACTAACTCTGTCCAGGGGAAAAGCAGGATAACACCAAATCTTCCCAGTGTTGCAGAAATAATGGCTTATAGCATCTATATAAAATACTTCTTCAATCGTGCATTTAAGTTGCATTATTGTCACCCAGCCTACATACAATTAGGAAATTAATAGTTAATGAGTTTACTATAAAAATTTAGGTGATTTTACACCATAATTTTCGTAACAAGTATGGGTTGTAAATTGTTTTTGTCACACATATAATAGTATCCTTCTCTTTTTTCAATAATAAAGAGTCCTAAAAAATTTAGAAGGATTTCTGAAATATAATGAATATATTTCAGAATATTGAATATAGTGAAATATAGTGAAATGCTCATCTAATTCAAATAACAGTTGTACAAGAGGGTACTATTATAAATTCTATTTTACAGAAGAGAAAGCTACAGAATAGACTTAAAAATGACTTGCCCAAGATCAGGCCACTTGATTGACATTAAGCCACCCAAGCACTCCTTTCCTACTTTACTTTTTAAGGCTGAATAATATTCCTGTGTATGTACCCTACCACATTTTGTTTATCCACTCATCTGTCAATGACATTTGGCCTGCTTTCCCCTCTTGGCTATTGTGAATAATACTGCTATGAACGCAGCTATGCAAATATCTTGTTGAGATACTGCTTTCATTTCTTTTGGATATAAACCCAGAAGCAGGGTTCCTGGATCATATGGTAATTTTATTTTTAATTTTTTGAGAAACTATCATAATATTTTCCATGGCAGCTGCACCATTTTACATTCCCACCAACAGTGCACAATGATTCCATTTTCCCCATGTCCTTGTTAATACCTGTTATTTTCTGTGTTTTCTTTTTTTTCCCTATAGCAGACATTCTAATCGGTATGAGATGATATCTCATTGTGCTTTTGGTTTGCGTTTCTCTAATTAGTAATGTGAGAATCTTTTCATGTTTCTTGCTCATTTGTATACCATCTTTGGAGAAATATCTATTCTAGTCCTTTGCCCATTTTTAAATGGAGTTGTTTGGCTTTCTGTTGATGAAGATCTTTATATGTTCTGGATATTAATACCCAATACATATTTTTAAATACATGTAGAATAACTACTTTGCTATGAAATCTATACTCTGGCATATGTATAGTGTAATTTTGAACAATCCTTCTATTGCAAACATGCTATTTTCATTTTTTGTTGTGATAAATTAAAATGCACTGATCATATTGATTTTATGATAGTTTCTGTATTAGTTTCTGGCGTCCATTGTAACAAATTACCACAAACTTGGTCAAAGAATTTATTCTCATAGTTCTAGGGGCTAGAAATCTGAAACCTGTCAGGACCACACTGACCTTCCAATTCTCTGGGGTAATGGTCCTTTCATTTCTGGCTTCTGTTGAAAGAAGACTGTTGGCATTCTTTGCATCATTCTGGTATCTGTCTCTGTGGTCACATTGCCTCCTCCTCCTATGTAATTCCCCTCTACCTTAATCTTATAAAGACACTTGTCATTGGATTTAGGGCCCACCCAGATAATACAGAATGATCTTATCATCTCAAGATCCTTAACTAAATGACAACTGCAAAGACTCATTTTCCTTATAAAGTAACACTAACAACTTCTGGGGATTAGGACATGAATATACCCTGGGGGGCGGGAGGGGGCAATATTCAACCCACCAGTTTCACTAAGATAAATTTCTAAAATTAGAAGTGTTAGTTCAGGGTATGATGGTTTTAGACAAATATTTTCAAACTGTGTTCTAGAGTGACTTTGAATCGCATTTAAAAATTAAAAAAGGAAAGAGAAGAGACAATTAGAGGTGGGGAAAAAGTGAAAACAGAATAGTGGGGGTTATCAGAGCTGTCCTTGGTGATTTAAATTCTATTCATAGTTGTATAAGTAAAACATACGTTACTGCTCTAGGCCTAGAGATGTGGCCAAACTTGTGTAGCTGTAACTTATTTATTTGATTATCTCTCTTTTGTTTCTGCTTAGAAATATGTTTTGTTTTCAAATCTTTGCATTTTTATGTAAATAATCTTCAATTTTGACACTTTCTATTGAATTTCTTTTCCTATTTTCTTCAATTGTCAAGTCATATTTACAATGTAGACTATAAATTTGGGGGCTTTTAAAATCATTTGATGAAAAAGCTAAGAAAAGCTATGTATGTGTGTATGTATGTATGTATTTTGTTGGGAGGTAGAAAACCATAAGGATTCTTTTCTGAAACATAGTTGAAAAGTTCACCAGAAAGGAACTATGTCTCAGGATAAAAGTCATTTTCAAGAGGATTTGGGTAATAAATCATGTGGAATTGTATTTTCAATACTTTATCATGAATAGCAATGAATCATTAGCGTCTTGATAGAAGGTGACTTTTTGTAACCAACTTGTAGAACTTCTACACTCCAGTTGAGTGTGATTTATCTTTAAAGTCAGAGGCAATATACTTTTTCCAGGGAAGGGACAATTGCTCAAAGTTGAGTTTTGAACTTCTCTCTTAAAACTAACTGGTTTTAACTTGTGGCTTAAGATTCTCAAAAATAAACCAGTTTCATTTATTTGATAAACCCATCTTGTATTTTGTCCAAATTTTCTATTTATTTTTCAATTTGTCCATCCATTGGACTTGACTCTGAGTAACTTGTCTGGTTCCAAAAAAATCAAATCCATTTTCATGAAAAAATAATTTGCTACCAGAGAAGATATTCAGTATGTTGCTACATTTACCAAAAAGGACTTAAGCGGCAGCATTATCATTAAAATAAGGAAATGGCCTCCTGAGGAGTATACTTTAAGAGAGGACACTTAGGAGTGTTATTTGTGGTATGTTTTCATTAACATCCTCACACATTGCTACAGAAGTAACACAATAGAGTCTGTTGGATACTAGATTCTATGGGACAAAGGCAACTCTCAAGATTTTCTAGTCAAACCTCTTAATTTTACGAATAAGGAACAGTGAAATTCGGGCAACTTAAGTAGGAGAAGGTTAGCTACATCCTTAGTTGGTGATGGATTTAGGGAGATACAAGTATTTTAATTTGATTCTTAAAAAAGACAACTATATATGGTGTAGCTGATACCTAACAAAGTTCAACCTGCAGATGCGTTTGCATTGGCTAGGAATTTTTAAGTAACTTTAGGAGGGGCAGTAACTCTACTTCAGATTAGAAACAGCTTTTAGTTATGTATGAAACATATGACCTTTAGGTAAAGTCAGACTTAAATAAAAATGTGAATTTCAGATAAATAATGCTTAATTTTTTACTATAAGTATGTTCCAAATATTGCATGGGATATACTCATACTAAAAATATTCATTTATTTGGAATTATTTGGAAATTTAACTGGGTTTCTTGTATTTTATCCTGCAAATCTAGCTTTGGAGCATATGAGGCATAGATATTACCATTTCAAACCCAGCCTACCAGCCATGTATGGCAGAAATATTTACAATTCACTAAATAGCCTTATGTTCCTTCAATATTTTGTAGCTTTCTTGAAATTAGGCAGAGCCACATGACTAGTTCTGGCCAATGTGTTGTCGTTTGAAGTGATGTGTGTCAGTTGATTGACTTAGTTAAAAGCCAATGTGCAATGTGTAAACACCTAACCCCCTACACTGTCCTTGCTGCAGTGAACCAGGTATGAAGCTGTGTGTTCAAGATGTTATAGATGGAAGACACAGTAACTCTTGTATCCCTGAAGAAAAGTTGAAATGCAGGTACCCATAAAACCACTGGACCCACAGCAAACTTTGCTTGTGTAAAAAATAAACCTTTATCTGTTAAACCATTGAAATTTTTGGGTTTGTTTGTTCCTGCAGCTTGGAGTAACTGACCCTGATGAGCCTACTGTGTCCCATTAGATAAATTAAATAAATTCTGTGAATCTTTGCTGTTGTTTGCCACTGTTGTTTTCTAATCTTTAAGGAGTTGCCATCACCTCTGTGGAATTATTTGAAGAATTACAGGCGAAAGCTTTAGCACTCCATAGGCTGCAACAAATGAGAGCGACATTTAATGATACCATGCCCATTATGATTATTGTCTTAAGTCTTACAACAATCTTCTGAAATTGGTATTATTATCATTTTCATTTCATAACTAAAGGAAATGAGGCTTGAAGTGGTTGAGCAATTTTCCCAAGGTCGTTTCACAAAGCTCTTATATTAGAGAGCTACATCTCTATTCCAGTACAGTCTGATTCCAAAATCAGTATTTTCAAACCTATATCACATACACATCTACCCGTGACATACAGAAGCCTGTCTCTATGCTATTGGATCATTTTTAAAACATTTATCGATTGCCTATCGTATCAGATACCCATATTAGGATTAGAATCTAAAGATAAAAGACCAGACCAAACTTTCCCTTGAGGAAGTCTCAGTCTTGTTCAGGCATGTAAATATATAATTACACATTGTTATGGTAAGTTATATGATAGAGAAAAGTGCAGGCTTCTAAAGAAACACATGTTGGAATGGGGTGAGGCTTCAAGGAGGTGGTGAAAACTGAATTGAGTCTTGGAGGATGAATGTGACGAAACAGCCTCAGACTCTGGATGGGGAAAACATATAACAAGCATGCACAAATCCATTTGGTATGTTATAGAATTGTAGTTAGTTATATGCTGGGGTTGCAATGATCTAATGAGTTCAGAAATCAGGTATAACCAGTGGGAGCTAGAAACATGGCAGAGGCTGCCCAATAGGAGTGAGAATATAGAGATGGAGTGGTCCAAAAGGACAAAGAAAATGTAAGTACCACAGGGATTTAGAGAGAGGGGTAGAAATACCCCAACTTTTTCCTTCTGCTGTGTTATATCTTACCTCCGCCTCCCATTGAGCAAACCTAACTAGAAGCCAATTGGCAAGACAGCCAAGGAAATGTAGTTTCAGCAGCCAGCTTTCTGCCATACAGAACAGTATAAGGGAAGAGTGAGAAATGGACCCTGGAACAAATAACACAAGAATATCTATTCCATCCCTTGCTCTGAGAGGAAAGTGTTCATATTCTTCAGACAACAGTATTAATATATCCTATTGCCTCTAATTAGGTTTCCTCAGCAGCAGATCCTGAGATGGAGATTAGGGTATAGGAAGTTTATTGAGGAATGCTTTCCAGATCAACACTTGTGGAAGAGAGGAAAATGAAGTGGGATTGGGCACAGGTAGAAGTTGAACTGCAATGCAGTTTCAACAAAGCCCCAGCTGACCCCATGCGTAGCTGTGCAGCCAGTACAGCCCTTTGAAGTTGTCTCCAGTTGAGGTACTGGGATTGACCTTTATACTCCCATGCTCTTTAGTTATCGGGTACCAGCTATTCTGGGAAGGAGGCATGACCTTGGGCCCGAGGAGATCCCTGTAGAAGGCTGACAGCCAAGAAGCATCTTCCAGCAGCAGTCCCAGAGGCTGGGGAAAGCTACCATAATACACCCCTTGTGCCCCTCAATCTCTGCATGGTTTCCACAAGCACTCCCCATGAGCCTTTCTTCCTAGGGGAGATTTGGAAAAGGAAGGTTAATGAGACAAGCTAGAGTTTTCACTGATGTAGCTGGTCACAAGGCCACAAATACTGGTCATCTCCCTTCTCTACTGTGCATTCTAGATCTCCTCCCCTTCAGCTATCATCTCTAGTGGTTTACCTGGTGGCATAATCCAGACCCTTTTCTCTGAGGTATCTAAAGCACCAATTACCATACCCTTCTCTGGCCAGAGTTACTGCATTTGCCAATCTGCCATCAGAATTGGGCAAGGGAATAAAGGGTCACCCAAGTAGATCACCTGGGTTCTGCACATATTCCAACTAGTTCTATCCCCTCTTGATCCTCTTGGTGACTCTTTACCTTGCTGACTGGTCCCTGGACACAAGGAGCCAGAAGTGTCCAGGCAGCAGCCATAGTTCATGGTTCAATTGGACTCTTGCTGTGCACCCTGGAAGAAATGTTCTCTCTTTGGGAATCAGGATCTCTGGACCCATAGAGCCCAGAGTTCTATACAGACAGTAATAAAGAAATCTTAAACTTTTAGTGAAGAGCAATCTTAGGGGATCTTAAATTTTTAGAGGCTAAAAAGAATAAGAACACCTAGAGAAAAGGAAGTGGCCAGTTACATAGGAAGGAAAACAAGTGTGTGATGCTTCTGAAGCCCAAAGAAGAACATTTTCAGGAAATAGGTTTGATCAACTATTGTCAAATGCTGCACTGGGAAAGGTAAAATATGATGAAGGTTCAGGTTAGACCACTGGATTCAGTAAGAATTAATGACCTTGAAGAATGGGTTTTCAATGGAGGGGAAGAATGAAAGCCTGATTAGAGGGGGTTAAAAATAAGAATAGGAGACAAGAAAGTGAAGATGGTGAGTATAGATGCTTTTTATATATTTTTCTATAAAAAAAAAAGAAGTAAAGAAAAAGAAGATAGCTTGAGGAAAAAGGCACAAATGATTTTTGTTTTTAAGGAGGAAGACGACATAGCATATTGATGGAAATGACCCAATGGTGAGACAATGAGAGGCCTAATTAGTCTTTGCCATAGATGCCTAACAAGAAGTGCTCAGTGAATGCTAGCTACTCAGACCTTCATAATTATAAAATGATCTTCATACTTTCTGGAGATTTTGATTGAAACTTTTATTTCTAGCAAGTTTCCAGGTAATGTCATCAATAAACCTAAACATTAAGGCCCATGAATGTTGCTGTGAAAAATAATAAATAAGAAGTTTATGGTTTCTTATGACCATGTGAAAATAAAAGCATACTCATTGTTTTGAAAGGAGAGGTTTATATAGGCTAGTTTTGAAGGGAGGGGTCTACATAGGCTAGCCCATGCATCTGAATCTAAACCTGTTATTTCCATGAAATAATTTAGAATTTTGATAAGGTTTATTGTTTGAGTAGCTTTGGTCAACAGCCAATAACAGATGGCTTGTGGATGTGTAGGGTCACAAAAACAAAGAAATAAAAACAGACAACAGTACACAGAAGAAAGAATAAGGCCAATGGAATGGCTGCAGAGCATTTAGCACAATCTGCGCACTCAGATAAAAACTCTCTCTTTTTAAAAGTAACTATGGCGATTGGGAAACTAATCAGGGTGACTGGGATTAGACCTAGTACTTTAGTGAATCTAGGACAGAGAAAAAAGGGAGCATATGACGTGTAGTCTTGTTATTTTGAACAAAGGAGAAAAGAATAAACCTCTTTATTTGTGAAACTGTTCAATTTTTGTGTGGAGAAAAAGCCATGACTATAACCAATCGTAGTCTTTGTCCAAGTGAAAGATTACGGAGAATTATTGTCAGATGCTGGATTTTTCCTTCCAGAGAAATGACAACCCTATACCTTGAAAATTTCAAGAGCAGTCTTCCAAAACCCCTATAAAATATTAAACTAATATACTTGCAATTTTAGTATGAACCAGGAAATGCAGAAATTACAGTACTCATAGTTATATTAAGTTCACAGGGCACACATGTAAGACTTTTTATTCCAAAGCAGCCCAATTTGAAGAGTTAATATTTCTTTGGGGACTGAATACTTGTATTTTCCATCTTCTCTGAATTAAGATTAGAAAACGAAAATAAGTGTTTGCATACTTCATTTAATGTATAATTTCTTAGTTTTGCCAAGATGTTTGGCTGACCTCTGATTTTGTATCAATATTTAAGGGAAGATATTAAATGAGAAATCATCTTGAGTCAAATTCAAAGACCAGTCATATACCAGGGCTCTTATACGTTTTATATTTATAATGCAGTAATTTTATTGTGACTATTTTCCATAACATGTTTCCATCATTAAAAAGAGAAAAGTATTTAATTTCTAACAGCAAATCTTTAGTTTTTCATTTCTTTATTCTAAAACATTGAACAGAAGAAAATCATGAAGACAGTTTAATATTTGATATACTTATATTTCTCATTAAAATTTTTTTCTCTTGCTGTGTTTATTTTTTTAATTGTCCAAATATTTTTTGATTGGTTTAAATATTCTGGAAAATTGATTTGGGAGCTGGTAAAATACTTCTGAAGTTCATGATGGCATGGCTACTTGTCAATGTAAAAATGGACATAACCAAAATATCCCTAGTTCTACACTTTCCAATTAACAACAACAAAAAAAAATATATTCCTTTTAAGAAATATTCCAAATCAACCAATATGATTTTATCTTATGGGGACAGTCTGAGGAGCTGTTGCAACACACTCAGAATGGTCCACTCAGGGACTGGAAGAGGGGAATATTTCTCTACAGATTCTTGTTCTGCATTGTGTTAATACCTTCACACTTGCAAGTTTGTGTGTGAGTCAAAACTTAGCTCAACAGGTTCCCACAGGTAATACAGCCAGAAGTCCCTGATGTAGAAAGCAAGAAATTGCATTAGAGGCAAGGAGCTGTCCCATTATATTTGTGTATGCCTGGTTGTCATAATAACACCTAGGCTAGCTAGAAGTACTTCAAGAGAAAGTGAGGTGGGACACAATAGGTGTCTAAACACTCTTTCATGGTTAATTTTGGAAAAATAACATGGTATAACAATCAATAGATGTAGTTATTTGCAAATTGATATTTAAGGTGATACAAGAATGCCAAAGATTTATCAAGATGACTGCAAGAAAGAATGTCTAAGTGTAATAAATCATGTTGTGTTTTAGTAAAGAAAAGACAGGCTATAGTTACAGAATATATCCCATGTTTTTGAGTCTGCACAGGGCCTATTAAGAGGAAGACAAGGGGCACCTGGGTGGCTCAGTCGGTTAAGCGTCTGACTTCGGCTAAGGTTTGTGAATTTGGGCCCCACATCGGGCTCTGTGCTGACAGCTCAGAGCCTGGAGTCTGCTTTGGATTCTGTGTCTCCCTCTCTCTCTGCCCCTCCCCTGTTCACACTCTGTCTTTCTCTCTCTTTAAAAAATAAATAAACATTAAAAAAAAATTTTTTTAAGTACTATGGAAGATTTGTGTGCCTTCAATATAGTTGCAAAGCATTGTCTCCTATAAACTACTCAAATATCTAGTCTGTCTATCAACATGGTCTTTTGTGAAGGAGGCATCAGGCAATCAAAACTTAAAGACATTAACTGGGAATCATCTAACTAACTTTATTTACTCTGCTTCTACGTTTACCAAACAACCTCTGATTCTCCTGAGGCTTTCTCATAAATTGGTCTACAGTGATAAAACGGACTCATTTTCGGGGCGCCTGGGTGGCGCAGTCGGTTGGGCGTCCGACTTCAGCCAGGTCACGATCTCGCGGTCCGTGAGTTCGAGCCCCGCATCAGGCTCTGGGCTGATGGCTCGGAGCCTGGAGCCTGTTTCCGATTCTGTGTCTCCCTCTCTCTCTGCCCCTCCCCCGTTCATGCTCTGTCTCTCTCTGTCCCAAAAATAAATAAAAAACGTTGAAAAAAAAAAATTAAAAAAAAAAAAAAACGGACTCATTTTCAACATGAGTAATTGTCTTCTCTTCAAAGTCACGTTTATCATTGTAAATTTACAAACTAAAAAACTGGAGGCATTTGGGTGGCTCAGTTGATTGAGCGTCTGACTTTGGCTCAGACCACGATCTCATGGTTTGTGAGTTAGAGCCCCACATCGGGCTCCCTGCTGTCAGCACAGGGCCTGTTTCAGATGCTCTGTCTCCCTCCCCCCCCCCCCCACCCCCACTCATGCTCTCTCTCTCAAAAATAAATAAAACATTTAAAAAAAACCTAAAAAACTAAACTATGGTTTGTATGTCAATCCTTTGTGAACCTGGGTAGTGTGAGATGAAGAATACTGAGCATGATTGGGATATTGTTTAAAAATACATCAAGCATGGATGTGACAAGGAAACCATTATGATATAACAAGAAGAGGATCACTTTTCAAGTAAGAAAAGCAGTTGAGTAAAGGTTGAAAGAGTCGAGTGGCTTGGAAGAGTAGAAAGGGCAGTGTGCTGACTCTTCTTACTGGCTCTGTGGACAAAGTGAAGGAGGTTTGGGAGATAATATAGTTTTCAACTATGGGAGACAGAGTGAGAAAAAGATTTAAGACTATAGCTTGGCTATTTTGATAGTAGAAGGACCTCTACAAAATATTGTAGACCCAGTTATCCTCAATTTTCAATTAGAGTGTGGTGTAACGGAGCCTTTGACCTTGGCAAAATCGCATCTCCAAGTTAGTGGTTTGGTTTGATCCTTTATCCAAAAGTCTTTGGAGATGGGAAATAAAGGTGATTGCAAAGCATTCGGTAAACATAAATTAACACAAACTAAATATTAGCAACTTTTCAGCAAATGTCTCTGAAATAAGTGGTGTATTTCACGAAAATTTTCAAAGTGGTTTCTTGATACATTAAAATGTTTTTCTCTTATTAGTGATGCTTTCGTAGTTGGCTTGATTCACTTGATATCGATGATCTACACTATAATAAAATTTAAGCAGAGAAACTTAATACAGTCTGAATTGGGAACCACAGCTTCATTGGGACTTAATGTATCATGTTGCAGCATAACATTCTAATATACATAATTTCCTAAATCAGGCATTGACTTCAGGGAGTACTTAAATATTCAGCTCAGTTCTCTCTTAAGTGTTCAGAATATAGTTAACAATATAATGTCCTGCATGCAGAAGGTAAAAAAGCTTCCCTCCACACCCAGAGCCACAAGCAGAGCCAGAAAATGAGGCAATAGCTGTATGAAAAACGCCCTGGCAGTTATTTTCAGCACATTTTGATAGGATTTAAAAGGAAGAAGAATCAACATTTCCTGAATGCCTGTGCACCGGGCCTTTTACTAGTATTTTAACACGGTGTAGCCATTAAAACAAATCTGAAAGTCTAGGTATTCATTATTCCTATTTCATTTTTAAGGAAATTAAGCTCAGAGCTGTGCTGAAATTAACACAGCTGTGGTGGAACTGAGACTGGAATACAATCCTGTCTTCGTTCTGTTCACACGCATGACTGAGGATCTAGGTACAAATCAATGAATGTAAGAGAGTTCAGCCCGAGTAGCCCACCATGGGTATTCTAGCATCATTCCTTCTTCAGACAGTCTTTTCAGTGCTGCAATGTAGGCATGCATTTATGAAAAGAAAATCTCTGCTGCTTCCTTAAAGGCAAGAAGGGGGCTATCAGACCAGTTTTTGCCTTCTTAGTAACAATGGGTATGTTTTCAGGATCCAACCTCTAACATGTTCACCAACTGTAAACTCCTGCGTGACAGAGACCATGACCTAGACTTCTAATTCCAAATTTATACCCGGCTTAAAAGAATCTTGCCCAGAGTCAAGCCATGGCAGCTTATGTTTTCGTTGTTGAATTCTTGCTTCCTCTAAACCCTGAAGACTGAAGCCCTGAATTATTTCAATTATTTGTGAAATAAACCAGTGGTCACATGAATACAGTTATTTATTTATTTCATATAAGTAGATGAAGAAGATGTTTGGCAAATGCTCACTTTTACAATGAATTCGGTTTGGCTTATTGACTGAGTGGCAAAGGATTTGGATATGAATATTTTCAGTTGGCAGTAAGGAAGAGAAAGAATTCTCTCTATTTGTGTCTTGACATTGTGAGTTTAAGGAATGCTCTGTGCTGTTATCCCAACAGACTTACAAATCAAAATAAACAAGAAATGTGGGGTGCCTGGGTGGCTCAATTTGTTAAGCTTCTGACTTCAGCTCAGGTCGTGATCTCAAGACTCATGGGTTCAAGCCCTGCATTGGGCTCTGTGCTGACAGCTTGGAGCTTGGAGTCTGCATCAGATTCTGTGTCTCCTGCTCTCTCTCCCCTTCCCCTGCTGACACTCTTGTCTTTCCTTCAAAAATAAACAAACATTAAAAAAACAAACAAACAAGAAATGGTAGCCTACAGTCTTCAGTGGAAGACAATATTGGCGGGAAAAGAGAAGTATGTTTTCATTATCAAAAAGGTAAAATCTGTCAGTAGGAGAAAGGGGAACTCTTATTTTGAAGCTAATGTATAAAATGTTAATTTTTTATAACTTCATGAGCAAACACATTAAAATTCACTTTAACTCCATAGGAAGTTAATAAATATATGAGAAAACTAAGGTAAGTACTTCAAATGAATAACTGAGAAGTCACCTTATAAAAGGGTTTAGTAGGTAGATTCTAGAACATGGTCCCTAACTCTTGGTATTCTCATCCTCATGAAGTCTCTTCCCATGAAGTGTGGGCTAGACTTAGTGACTTGCTTTTAATGAGCAGAATGAGGTATAACTAAAAATGTACATCATAAAGGACAGTGTAGTGTCTCTTTCTCTCTCTCTCTCTCTCTCTCTCTCCCCCACTCCCTCCTTCCCTCTTTCTCTCTAAGATCATTCACTCTGGGGGAGCTAGCCATAGTAGCATGAGCAACCCTATGGTGAGGCACATGTGGAGAGGAGCTAAGGCCTCTTGCCATGTGAATGAGCTTGGAAGTGGATATTCCAGCCCCATTCAAGCCTTTAGATGACTATAGCCCCAGCTGACAGTCTGACTGCAGCCTCATGGGAGACTGAACTGGAACTACTCAGCTAAGCAGCTCCTAGATTCCTGATCTTGAGAAACTGTACAAGATAATAGATGTTCATTGTTTTAAGTCACTAAAATTTGAGGTAATTTGTTGTGCAGCAACAGATAACTAGCACAAGGAAGCAGGAGTCATAACACACACTCTATCCTGGAAAGGATAGGGCCAGGAGTTCATTTCAGCAGGAGGACGAGATAGGAATATATCACATTTAAGTAGGTCAGTTAAAAGAAGAAAATATATGCCACAGGTCTTGATAGTCAGCATGTCAAGACCGAAGGATTGGAGGGCCAGCAAAATTGGCACACTTTGGAAAACTCGGTACATAAAGGTTTAACCTCAAAGATTAGTAAAGGATGTAGGTGAATGACCTTAATTGAGGGGGGCGGGCAGCTATAGAGAAGCTGGAATTACCCCATAGACTGGGAGACTATATGACATTTGATGTGGAAGTTGTCCTAGTTATCAGAGTTTAGTCAATTAAATAGGCATGATTGCTACCCTGTAGGAGCTTATATTTCTAAAGGGAAAAGTTGACCTGGGCAAGCATATAAGAGGATATCACTCTAAATTTTAAATGAATGTTCTTCCTCCTTACCATTCTCTCTGCCTCCATCAGGCTCAGACTCTCAGCACCTCATGCCTAGCACTTAATTGCTACCAGGTTGTTTCTTGTTCTTGAGCCTTGTCTCCTCAGCTAGACTGTAAGTTGCTTAAGGAAAGGATCATGTCTCATACAATAATCCTCCTCTAACCACAAGTTCTTACTTGAAATGTGAGTACGTGTGGACATATTTCTGTGTACCTTCTCTGAAACCACAAGAATTTTGGATCACTATATATGTATCATTTGAAATGCCACCATCTTGTCTCTAGTGACATTCAAATCTCTCTGGGTTATTTTGTTTTCCTACCCTCTTCTGCCTCTCTATGCTATTGGTTACATTCTCTCCAATTTTTGCAAAGGTGCATTTTACATTTTCTTTATATTATGGGCATTGTGATGTGGCACAAGTAATGGTGCTAGGTATTGGGAGACTATGCTGTCATTGAAAAGATAGACATGTCATTTCTGTCATTTGCTACCCATGTCATCTGTACAGTATTATTAGGGAAAAAGTAATTAAACAATAGTACACATAAACAGTGACAGTTCCCAAGAACGATTAAAGATAGTACCCATGGTGTGTCATGCTATTTCCCAGTGAAGAATCCATTTTTTGATCTGACATTATGCTGTGAGTGGTATCTTGTACCAAAGAAATTTCCATAAGATTTTTCAACACAGAATGCTCTTCAGAACAGAAATATGTACTCATATAAAGGATATAGATAAAGAACACAAATGCTGGAGACACAAAAATGCAGTATCTGAAAAGTAGGCAACTAACAGTTGTCAGAGCATATTGACGGGTAGTAAGACCTTGGAAAATAACCTCTTAAACCTTGATAGCTAAAAAATTTTCATTTGAGCAAGTGGACTTATAGTGTATTTTAAAAAGACCTTCACACATATATTACATGACTCATTACAATTCTATAAAATGACTAATTCTTTCTAGTCTGTTAAGTGTCCATTCAAAGTTGTTTCTTCCAAGAGTCTATCCCATGTAGTTCAATAGTCCCTTGTACTCCAGCATAATTTAGAGTAATTTAATATTTAATTGTCCATTTCCATCCAATAAATCATGGGATTTTAATGAGAGCATGGACCTGTCTTTCTTGATTAATTTTGTATCACTAGTCCCTAGCACAGTGCCTCACACATGGAAAGTGTAATGAATAAAGGAATAAATATATGGAAGTAAAAAGGGTTTAAAAAAAAAAAAAGAACTGTTATCATATGCATTCTTTCTCTAAAAAGATAGAAAAAACATTGAAAAGAAATAAAGTCACACTGTAGGGCTGTTTAAATTTTTTTTTTTAACGTTTATTTATTTTTGAGACAGAGAGAGACAGAGCATGAACGGGGGAGGGGCAGAGAGAGAGGGAGACACAGAATCTGAAGCAGGCTCCAGGCTCTGAGCCATCAGCCCAGAGCCCGACGCGGGGCTCGAACTCGCGGACCGCGAGATCATGACCTGAGCTGAAGTCGGACACTTAACCGACTGAGCCACCCAGGTGCCCCGTAGGGCTGTTTAAACATGTCTGGTGATAAATAATTCTCCTATGAGCACAAGATCCATTAATTACTTTTCATTCATTTCTTCATTTATTTATTACCTTCTTTCTGCATACTCAGCAACAACTTTTACCTCTCCTTTTCGGCTTCTGAAGCCTCTCTGGGGGCTGCTTTCCAGGTTGGCCCTAGCAGAAACCTGACATTCCTGGAACTCACTCTCTATCTTTTGCTTTGAAGGGTCTGATATTGAACAGTCCCAGCTTGCTCATTCATAACAGGCTGAAATATTTGAACTGCATTCTTCTAGAAACAGCAGTCATTAAAGTTGTGTGAACAAAGAAGCAACATTGCAAAGCAGGAAGATTCTTCTGTTATTGACCAGTAGAATTGGTCTTTCTCTGGAAAAGTGGATGGAGAAGAGACATAGCTTTTAAGCAGAGGAAGGCCATACAATGTTAAAGGACAAGGAGCAATAAGATATGTTGTATTTGGTACCAAATGGGTGTCACTGGTATGAGTTCAGTGAAAGAAGAGAGAATGTGGGATGGCAGGGTCAAGGATCCCTCAGTGATAAAGTGGGTCATAAGTTAACTTTGAAGATAGAAAGGCTTTAGATAAGTAATAGTGCATATGATTTGTTTACAGGAAAAAATTGAGAACAGTTTGATTGTGATAGTGGTTTGTGATCTCAACTTTGGATTCACTTGAGCTCAGTAAAATGAGAATTCACGTGATCTGTCAGTGTCCTCCGAATTCATGTGATCTGTCAATATCCTCCAGCCAAAGACCACCAGGAACACACCTGCAGTTGAAGAAGGCTAGGTTTATTGCTTCATTGCAAAGAGGGAGAACTATGCAGTACCTTAGTAAGAGGGCGTTAGAAAAGACTTACTATAGGGGCGCCTGGGTGGCTCAGTCGGTTAGGCGGCCGACTTCGGCTCAGGTCATGATCTGACGGTCCGTGAGCTCGAGCCCCGTGTCAGGCTCTGTGCTGACAGCTCAGAGCCTGGAGCCTGCTTCAGATTCTGTGTCTCCCTCTCTCTGACCCTCCCCCGTTCATGCTTTGTCTCTCTCTGTCTCAAAAATAAATAAACATTAAAAAAAAAATTAAAAAAAAAAAAGACTTACTATAATATTTAGGCTAATGCTAGTAATTTGGGGTGGGTTCAAGGAAACAGGGCTTTGCTCTATGTTAGATGCTGTCAAGAAGCAGGGTAATTCCATGACTGGGGATCTTAATAAGTCTTACCTAGAAGATGGAAGAAACAAAGTAATGCTATAACTGCAATTAGTAAAGAAGCAGCAATCAATCATACCATTCAGGATAGGGGGTATTTGGGCACTTTTGTGGTTTGGGCACTGCTCCTGTATTAGTCTGTGCTAACACGTGATTACAGATTGGTTATCATGGGTACCAAGTGGTCTTGTCTGATGTTGGTGTTCTGTGAAGTTGCTGGGGCTCAACAGAATACCATGGCCCTAACTGTGAAGGTCAGGGCAGCTCCTGGATGTTGGGGATTGCTTTTCCAATTTTTCATTTTTTATTTATTCATTTATTTTTTCAATATATGAAGTTTATTGTCAAATTGGTTTCCATACAACACCCAGTGCTCATCCCAAAAGGTGCCCTCCTCAATACCCATCACCCACCCTCCCCTCCCTCCCACCCCCCATCAGCCCTCAGTTTGTTCTCAGTTTTTAACAGTCTCTTATGCTTTGGCTCTCTTCCACTCTAACCTCTTTTTTTTTTTTTCCTTCCCCTCACCCATGGGTGTCTGTTAAGTTTCTCAGGATCCACATAAGAGTGAAAACATATGGTATCTGTCTTTCTCTGTATGGCTTATTTTACTTAGCATAACACTCTCCAGTTCCATCCATGTTGCTACAAAGGGCCATATTTCATTCTTTCTCATTGCCACGTAGTACTCCATTGTGTATATAAACCACAATTTCTTTATCCATTCATCGGTTGATGGACATTTAGGCTCTTTCCATAATTTGGCTATTGTTGAGAGTGCTGCTATAAACATTGGGGTAAAAGTGCCCCTATGCATCAGTACTCCTGTATCTCTTGGGTAAATACCTAGCAGTGCTATTGCTGGGTCATAGGGTAGGTCTATTTTTAATTTTTTGAGGAACCTCCACACTGTTTTCCAGAGTGGCTGCACCAATTTGCATTCCCACCAACAGTGCAAGAGGGTTCCCGTTTCTCCACATCCTCTCCAGCATCTATAGTCTCCTGATTTGTTCATTTTGGCCACTCTGACTGGTATGAGGTGATATCTGAGTGTGCTTTTGATTTGTATTTCCCTGATGAGGAGCGACGTTGAACATCTTTCCATGTGCCTGTTGGCCATCCGGATGTCTTCTTTAGAGAAGTGTCTATTCATGTTTTCTGCCCATTTCTTCACTGGGTTATTTGTTTTTCGGGTGTGGAGTTTGGTGAGCTCTTTATAGATTTTGGATAGTAGCCCTTTGTCCGATATGTCATTTGCAAATATCTTTTCCCATTCCGTTGGGTGCCTTTTAGTTTTGTTGATTGTTTCCTTTGCTGTGCAGAAGCTTTTTATCTTCATAAGGTCCCAGTAGTTCATTTTTGCTGTTAATTCCCTTGCCTTTGGGGATGTGTCAAGTAAGACATTGCTATGGCTGAGGTCAGAGAGGTCTTTTCCTCTCCTCTAGGGTTTGGATGGTTTCCTGTCTCACATTCAGGTCTTTTATCCATTTTGAGTTTATTTTTGTGAATGGTGTGAGAAAGTGGTCTAGTTTCAATCTTCTACATGTTGCTGTCCAGTTCTCCCAGCACCATTTGTTAAAGAGACTGTCTTTTTTCCATGGGATGTTCTTCCTGCTTTGTCAAAGATTAGTTGGTCATACGTTTGTGGGTCTAGTTCTGGGTTTCTATTCTATTCCATTGGTCTATGTGTCTGTTTTTGTGCCAATACCATGCTGTCTTGATGATGACAGCTTTGTAGTAGAGGCTAAAGTCTGGGATTGTGATGCCTCCTGCTTTGGTCTTCTTGTTCAAAATTACTTTGGCTATTCGGGGCCTTTGTGGTTCCATATGAATTTTAGGATTGCTTGTTCTAGTTTCGAGAAGAATGCTGGTGCAATTTTGATTGGGATTGCATTGAATGTGTAGATAGCTTTGGGTAGTATTGTCATTTTGACAATATTTATTCTAGGTATTTTATGCTTCTTGGTGCAGTTGTGAATGGGATCAGTTTCTTTATTTGTCTTTCTGTTGCTTCATTGTTAGTGTATAAGAATGCAACTGATTTCTGTACATTGATTTCGTATCCTGAAACTTTGCTAAATTCATGCTTTTCCAATTTTTTAGATGCAGCACAAGAAACTGATTCACTGGTGGACAAGAAATCTATATTTCTAATACGACGTCTATGTGATTCTGACTGAGGGAATCTGAGGATCAAGTTTTCCTATGATGGGAAATAAGGCTGAACAAGAGGAGTGGAGGATTACAGAGATCTTTGAAAAAAACAGGCTAATAGGTTTGAACATGATTCTGCCAGCAATAGCAGCCTTTAAAGACATATGAGCAAAGGAGCAACATTACAAAGCAGGGTTCAGGAAGATTTTTCTCTTGGTAGTGAATACAGTGGTTAGATAGAGCTTACCCCCCCAGCAGGGAGTAAGCAGGGAGAATAGAAGCAGACAGACAGCAGCTAGGAAACTCGTGCAAGGTCTGATCTTGACAAGATGATCAATTGGATTAAAATATTGGCAGTGGCAATGGAAAGAAATTGTTGGATATGAAAGTCATTAAATAAAAACTTTAAATTATTCACTGTGAGCCTTGGGGACAGGGACTTTTCCTGATATTCTTTGCTCCCAGGCCTGTGCCTGGAGCAGATTTTACCTCAGGGAGCACAAGTGTACACCCAGGAACTATTTAAGAACTGACTGAATTAAACAAGTAATAGGATTATATAACTGACAGGATGTGGGGGGGGGAAGGAAGAAGGAAAAATCAAGAGTGATTTCAGGACAGTTTGGACGGGAAAATTATTTCAGTAAAAGAAGCATTCAGTTTGGATACTTTGAGTCTCTGTCTTGTCAAAATTAACAATATGGACTTTGAATTTGAATTCAAGAGGTAGATTAAAATAGAGTTGCAGGATGAATAAATAGGAGGACTGAAATCTTTGGAGTACATGGAATTTTTTTAACTGTTTTTTGAAGTTTATTTATTTATTTTGAGAGCAAGAGAGCATGGGAGGGGCAGAGAGAGAGGGAAAGAGAGAATTCTAGGCAGGCTTTGCACTGTCAGCACAGAGTCCAATGTGGGGCTCGAACTCACGAACTGTGAGATCATGACCTGACCCAAAATCAAGAGCCACCAATGCACCTCTGGAGTACATGGAATTTCTAAGAGTGGGTAGATGAAAGAATGGAAATAAGAGTCAGCCTCCTTTTCTTTTGGTAAGGCAATGCTTGTTTTCTACCCTAGGGGATGAGTTAACCGTTAGGGGGAAAATACATAAATAAAATACATATATATATTTCCAGCGCATCCGTGTTTCAATCAAGCTGTGCTTTTTCATGTATTTAACTTACATATTCTATAAAAAGAATATAGTAAATGTAAATCCAAACACTTAAAGATGGGCCTAGAAAGAAAATGAAAATACAAATCTCACGTGGGAATGTGTGAGTGACAGTGTGCAGTAAGTATGGTGAAGCTTTAGTTGGCTGTTTAGGATATTTCGGCCTTCTCAAAACATGGCCTCTTGAGTAAGAGTCGCCATCTTCAATGACTGCCTTTTCATATCACAGAACAACGATCAAGAATTTAAATGAACCCATTGCTGCCAAAATGGTGGAATTTTGAGAGCACCCTCTAGAGACTAAGTAAATACAAAATAAGAGAGGAACATCCTTTGACTTGACAATTAATACTACATCCAACCACTAATGGAGTTGCTAGAAGTAAATGTATTTGAGATGGCTCTTGCCTAGCCCATTCTGGATTTTGTAAAAAACCTACTTCCAGACAGCTCACTGGAATCTTTCTTGTTAAAGTTTAACCAAAAGGTGGCGGTATTCGATACAAATGCTCAATTGTCCTCTACTATTACTGATATGTTTTGTAAAATAGATGTCTCAACATTATACATTGTGAGAATCAAGTCATTAAGAATCAGGAAATAAAATACCAGGCTTCATAGAGAAAATGTGAAATTTATAAGAAAACATCTTTAAGTAATGTGGAACATGACACAGAGCGTTAGTGTTTGTGTTTCTACCAGGAATCTTATGATACGTTCAGTATTGGAGACACAAAAATCTGAAGCAGCATTTCCATACTTGATTTGTACGTGGTCTTCTTATCATACTGCCCATCTAAACATTCTAAAATTGATTAACATTTCTTTTTTTCTTATATAAACCTTTATTCCTCAGCCTTCTCAGGGAGGCCCTCCAGTTTACCACAGCAATTAGTGTAATCTATGGGAAAAGAACACTGTCCTACATTCTAAGATACCCAGGTTTTAATTCAGATTCTATCCTAACCATAACAATGGAAGAAACAAGCATTAATTGAACACCTATAACACACTAAGCCAAGATATATGTAATCTTGGTTAAATGGTAAAGGTGACCCAATAAGGTAATTATCATTAGCCCCATTTTACAAATAGGGAAAGTGGAGGCTCAGGAAAGATATATAATCTATCCAAGGTCATTGGCTAGCAGCTAGGATATAAATATTTAAACTGACTTTGAAATCCCCAGTTCTTTCCATTATGTTAACTCCTATGACTACAAACCACTCATGTTTTTTGGTTGTTATTTGATACTATAGTTAGGGAAAAGCTACTAACAAGTTAAGAACTTTCTTCAGGATGTCGGGAAATATTTTTGTAGAAATCATTTTATTAGTTCACAGCATGAATTAGATGTGAAGTGTAGAGATCTGGAAGTGTATGTTCTCAGTGAGTACATTTTAATAATATTGGAATAAAGCTACATTGTGACATTGTTCAATGTTATACTTAAAGCTTAATATGAGGAAAGAAAGACTGAGTTACAGCATATGAGCCGTATCTGTAACTTATTTTTGTGCATTACCCACCATTATTTTTCCTACAGGCTGCATTTCCAATGCTCTATAAGAATTTTAGTTTCCCCAATATTGTGTTTTCCCAGCCCAAATCTTTGACAGTCTCAATCAAAATTCAATTGATATTGTGGGCTGATTTTTTCCCCCTAACTTTTTATTGAAACAGTCTATTTCTCTGGAATGGTTTAAGGCTGTTCTTACCATTTCCTGCTGGGTGGGACTTTTTCTTTTTCTTTTTCTTTTTTTTTTTCTTTTTTGCTATGCTGTTTGCTTAAACTATGAAACCATTTCAAATAGACGTGTTTTATCATCCTTTTTCCCCTTTAGAGGAACCTCCCTATAATTTAAGGTTGTTAATAACCTCACCAAAGTGACATTTCTAATATTTACTTGTTTATTTTTGTCATTAGAAACACAGAATGAGGGACAGTGGTTTGTCATCAGTACTTCTAATTCCAACCTACAATGAGTTGTTGATAGTGTGTCCCTTCAATAAAATTGTGTGTCATAAAAAGGGTATTTTAAGCATAAAAGTAAATAAGGCTAATAATTTTAAAAATACATGAGAGAAATAGCTAATATGAAATAAGGCTACTAATGTCTTAAAATATAGGTCATCCATTTAGGAGTTGAAAAACCAAACATATTTCCTAAAGTTGCTTTTGGAAAGCAGAAGGCATTAGGGTTAAATTAATGAAATGAGTATTTAGGACATGTATGTTATTATCTTCCTCATCACTGTTATTATCAAGGTACGTTAGCCACAGTAAGAATGTGGCATGTGTATCCATTTACACTTCATCATTAATTAAAGCAAGTGACATGCTCTTTGGGAACTTATCAATGAAACAGAACAAAAATGACAGGGACTCTATTAAGCCAACAGATACATTAGATCGTTGAAGATGAAGGAAAGAATGGACATCCATTCCCTTTCACATGCTGTTTTAGAAAATCATTCCAGTATTTTTCCTGCTTCATTACAGGGAGTTTCTTATTTTGAAATTCCCCTGCATGGGTATCCTGACTTGTTCTTAGTAAGTTACCATTACACTAGTCCCCCCACCTCCCCATCTGTGGTTTTGGCTTTTCTCTGTTTCAGTTTCCCACGGTTACCTGGAAGCAGATGATCTTCCTTCTGACATACCATCAGAAGACCAATGTCACAACCATATATCATTCACCTCAGTTCATCTTATCAAAGTAGGCATTTTTGTCATCTCACATTATCACAGAAAGAAGGGTGAATACAGTATGAGATATTTTGACAGAGACCATATTGCATTCATGTTACTTTTATGACAGTACATTGTTATAATTGTTCTATTTTATTATTAGTTATTGTTGTTAATCTCTTACTGTGCTTAATTTATAAATGGAACTTTACCGTAGGCATGTACGTATAGGAAAGAACGTAGAATATATATAGGATTCCATACTACCTGTGGTTTCAGGCATCCATCAGGGGTCTTGGAACATGTCCCCTTCAGAAAAGAGGGACTACTTTACCTGCATTCCTAGATGAAAGCAGATTAAATCTTCTTCCATACCTCGTAATCTAACCAGCTGTCCTTATAATGTTTTCACGTTCTAGACTTGCTGGGTCAAAGAGTGTGAGAGGATCGGGCACCCTGGAAAAACAATTCACGATGCAGGTTATACTGATGTGAGAGACTGCCATCTTCTCACATCATGTAACATATAATCACCCCTTATTTACAGAAATTGTACAGAAAGTACTGAACTGGTAGTCATTAAACTAAGGTTCTAGTTCTAAGCCCATTTCTAACTTAAGAGGCCACTCTTGGAAGTCACTTGGTCTCTCTGGGTCTCAGTTCCCAACCAGTAAAATAAGGGACTGTAGAGTATATTGTCTCTAAGATGTCCTCCAGATGTGAGACTTTAACAAGACCTATAAAATCTGTATTAAATGCCAGAATCCAATTGGAATAACTTTAAATTTACTAAATAAATACTGAGCACTAGCAAGGGGTCTGCAATACACCTGTTGAGCAACATTTTGAAACTCTAAACCATGTGACCTTTACTAAAAATCAGGGCTTTGTACAATTTTCTTTATCCTACTAGCAAAGAAGCCATGCGAATGAGTAAAATTCCTAGTTACAAAACTGCTGAGAATTTTATGGAAATCATCTTCAGTAAATATGCAGTATAGCTACCTATTAGAATGATTAATATACATCCTAAATAAACATGCTAAGAGAGCTACTACTTTGAAGGAAGAAAGTAAGTCAAGTGAAAAACCATTTGTCCATTGTACATAAATAGCACATCTTCTTTATCTATTCATCAGTGGATGAATATTTGGGCTCTTTCCATAATTTGGCTATTGTTGATAGTCCTAAACATGGGGGTGCATGTGACACTTTGAATAAGCATTTTTGTATCCTTTGGATAAATTCTTAGTGGTGCAATTGCTGTATTGTAGGGCAATGAAAAAGAATGAAACTTGCCATTTGCAACAATATGGATGGAACTAGAGTATATTATACTAAGCAAAATAAGTCCGAGAAAGACAGATATCATATGATTTCACTCATATGTGGAATTTGAAAAACTCAGCAGATGAACATAGGGGGAGGGAAAAACAAGATAAAAACAGAGAGGGAGGCAAACCGTAAGAGACTCTTAAACACAGAGAACAAACTGAGGGTTGCTGGAGGGGATGGGTTAAATGGGTTATGGGCATTCAGGAGGGTACTTTTTGGGATGAGCACTGGGTGTCATATGTAAGAGATGAATCACTGGGTTCTATTCCTGAAGCCAAGATGTCACTGTACGTTATCTAACTTGCATTTAAAAAAATTTTTTTGATGGATGTTTAAGTAGACTTGTGGCGTTTGTTTTGCAATACATACAGATATCGAGTCATTATGTTGTACACCCAAAACTAACATAATGTTTTATGTTATACCTCAATTTAAAAAAGGAAAAAAAGCACGAGAAACCATTTTATTTTCTTTTAGACAAGCCCCAAATATTTTTCTCATCTATTTTTAAAATTAAGAATAGGGAATACTGCCTAATTGTCAATACATTTAAAAACTAGTAAAGAGAGGCAGAGATTAGAAAGGAAATGAAAAATGAACATGGAGGGAAAAAATGAGAAAAAGAAAGAAAGGGATTCACAGACTGAGAGAGAAATAGACAAGCCAGAAGATAAGGACCAACAACAGGGGGACTTTTACAGACATTAAGTGGACAGGCAAAGACAGACAGACACTCAACAAATGGAACATTAGTCATCTACAAGGAAGGTTTTCATGGAGAAATAGCTTAATCAATGGCTTTTAACAAAACAGATTTCATAAACATAGTAGTTTTAAGCAATCATGGGCATATGGGGAATGATAACCTCTTTAGCACCAATTTCTGGGCTGACGGAAGAGGAATTGAAGACTGCATCAGAGATTTCCCAATGTTATTTCAATTAAAATGAACTTCTTCAATGGGCACTCCCTACACTATTGTAAAATGAGAGTAACTAAGTAGAAACTGGTGCCTCATCTAGAAAGAGGAGGAGAAAAATTTAGGACAGAATAAAAGACAATTTTAAAAAAGTATTTTGTTCTTCGTGGGAAAACAATTTATAATTTTTCATGAAAATTATTTATTTACAAATCCTTTAAATAATGTGTAACAACTGCTAACATCCATCTCTTTTCATATTATTATTAATTAAAAATAAAATATTTCTGAAATTAAGGAATTAATTGCTTTTTTTTAGGTGTTATAGATGAGAGCATAATTGTTATTTTTAAAATATCCTCATCACTTGGAGATATAGTAGACATATATGAGTGAAATGACATGATTTCCTCCAATATAATCTGTCAAAAATGTGTGGGGGTTAAAGATAAAACAAGTGGCAGAATATTGCCAATAACTGAATCTGGGAGATGTGTACGTACAGGCTCATGCATTTTCTATTTTTGTATATATTTGAGATTTTCTACAATAAAAAAAATAAAGTCTCTTTTTTTTTTTTTGAAACTGAGTCAACTATTGCACTGTGTTTGGAAAAAGTAGCTAGATGTATACACGATATCTCACCTTTAGGGCGTCATGAAAGACTCAAGGATTTTTTTGTTACCAAAATTTCTTTGGCTCCTACTTCTGTTTCAGTGATTTCTGCAACTTTATTCTTCATCATTATCTAAGTTTTATTTTCAGAACAGCTGAGCTGTATTTTTTATGAATTTCCACTTCAGAAATACAGGAAGTCTTAAGAAATGGATGAGAACCAGGTACTTGGTGTACAGTTTTCCATTGTGTTTTATTTAACCCAAGTCCCAGATTCTAAAAGCAGAAGTGGCAGTGTCTTAATGCCTTGGGTAAAGATGTCTCAATTGTTCCATGAGAAAGCTGGAGAAAGAGTTGCGTTTGGAAGCCTTGCTTTGGCTATCACCTGAGACTGGTATCCTAGAAGTACAGTGTGCTCAGCCTCTTGGAGGAGAGGAATGCTTGCCTCTTACTCACACACGGCTTTATTTGCAAGTTGAAGTCTCAGAGGAGACTGCCTGTCTACCCAGCTGCAGAATGTGTATGTGATGATTGCATCTGTTGCCATGGAAACTGAAATATAACCGATAAACTACACACCCCAAACAGATTAACATTGACTTAGAAAAACTATGTAGGGTTATTACAAAATGTATGATAAAACATCTCTTTACTGTACCTCCCTCTTTAAAATGATAGCTTATGAAGTAGGATTTTCAGAGAAATCATTCTCCATAGCCGAGTTTGTGGTGGTAGCAAGATTATTGCTGAATAAATCCTTAAAGTAGTATAAAATAACTGCACATGACAGCAGATGGATGAATGGTTTAAATACATAAGGGTAATGATAGAGTTATGAACTACTATGAGTCCCAGAAATCCAGGCCCAAATGTGTTTGAACATGATAAAAATATAATTGATTTTTATTTTAACATGATTTACTGTTTCAAAGATGTATTATCTATTGTCTTGTTGTTGAACTTATATTAACCTAAACTTAATAATAGCTACCACTTATTCAGCAGTTACTCATGATAAAAATGGTAGATATAGAGAACTAATAATTGATGTCTTAAGAACATTAGTTGGTTGAAATGGAGATTTTTTTCCCCTGGAATGTGCTATCATACCTAAATAGCTGAGATTGGTCATTTGGAGAAATTGAAAAATTATGAAATGATAATTATTTAGATAGCATACAATTAGCAAAACTTATTTTGGAGGGATCAAGGGAATTACAATCATTTGATAATAACAATAAATTGTAAAAAAATTTTCCTAACAAAAATAATCAATGGTATTATATACTAAGGGAAAAGAGCAAACACTGGAATTGCACTTGACCATTTTTGGATTTTCGTTGTGTAATGAATTTGTTCTGGATTAGGAATTTTAAAAAACAATCTTGCAAGTTACACAGAGCAAGAGGACAACTTACAGGGATGGGTCTGTTTCCTGAAAATTTTGAAGTTTGTTTTGCTATCTTTTAAGTCAAAGGAAGACTGGAAGATTTGTTTCCCCATTTGTTGCTCTGAATATTTATTGGAAAGGGAAGGTTCTTTTGGAGACAGCTGAAACAAAGTTCCAATGTTCTAAATTCTGTCTTTGGAAATGATTCATAGCTTCTAACATAGGACCTTGTAATGATTTGTATGTGGATGTATGGAATGTTCATGGCCTAGGAATGGTGAGAGCTGGATCCTCATCTATTCTCTGTCCTGCCATTACTTGGCTATGGATCTCAGACATTTCTGGCCCACAGTTTTCTCATCTGTCAGATCTCAGTAGGAGGTGCCAAATAATCTGTAACATTCCTTTTAATTCTAATTAGAATAAAAATTCATGCTAATGTTTCTGGCTGACTCAACCCTAATCTACAATTCCTTTCTCCCTAATCATTTTCTGGTATTGAGCCAGGGGTAAGCATGTATGCAGTTCTAACCAATGAAGTGTTAACGGCTGAGATTTCAGGAAAGCTCTTTAAAAGGATACATTGGGCCGGAATGATCATTTGGGCCTTTTGAACCTGTCCCCTTTTTGACTGAAAAAAATGCAATGCATAGGGTGTAGCAGCCATCTTAATGACCATGTGGTGACAAGCAAAACTGTAGGGATGGCAGAAGTGGAGAGATGAAAAGAATGTGTATCCCTAATGAGAAGCTGTGCCAGCCTTGGACTGCCTGTATCTGGATTTTTTGCTATATGAGGAGAATAAACCCACTGTTTAAGCCACTGTGGTACAATTTACCATTATTTGCAGAATTTATGCCTAAATGATATAGCTTAATGCAACAAATAAAATGAAAATGTCCGAATTGAAGTTTCCTTGTGAAGGATACAGAGATCACTACCATGACTGCCTCTCTCAAAGAGCTTCTAAGTAGAAGGCAAAAGACGAACACTCAACTGGCCACAATACCAGTCAGAATGCATTAAGAAGAGATACAGTACCAACATTTTCAGCAAGATGAAGTTTTTGATTTTAGGGAACCATGTGGGGAAATCAGGCATAGAGCCTTAAAAAGATACATTTTAGTATTCTTAGAAGTTTATGCTGCCTCCTAATTACATTAATAATTAAATTATTAATATAGAAGTAATAACTGCACGTTAAGCTATGATCACTTTTTTTATGCCAAGCTAACAATTGTGTGTCATATTGTTTGGCTTGACTTTCAATGGAACATTTTATGATCATGGTAACCCATTTCCTTCTCTTCGATCAGCTACTGGTTTATGCAACTATTCCCAGTGTCCTAATAATTTGCTGTTTGAAAAAGTATGGACTAAAGCCAATGCCTGTCTTCCTTCTTCTTATACACATTTCTCTACTACTCTGATGCTACCCTGACCCTACCCTACTGTCCCAAATTTTTTCCCATCCTGTGTAACCTGATAAGTGATTCAACACAGATGAGTTAACCAATAAAAATGGCTTAAGATGCTACTAGTGTTCCCTCGTGTTAGTGCTTTTATAGCATCTAGCGCATGATAATTCCTGATCACATTTTAGAGTCATCAGGGAAACTTTTAAAAAGACCAAATGCAGGGGTGCCTCAGCGGGTTAAGCGGTCAACTTTGGCTCAGGTCATGATCTCGCAGTTGGTGAGTTCTAGCCCTGCATTGGGCTTTGTGCTGACAGCTCAGAGCCTGGAACCTGCTTCAGATTCTGTGTCTCCTTCTCTCTCTGTCCCTCTACTGCTCATGCTCTCTCTCTCTCCCATTCTCTCTTTCTCTCAAAAATAAATAAACTTAAAACAATTTTTTAAAATACCAAATGCACGAGCCCTCCCATCCAAGCCAATTTGATCTAATTAGTCTGCAGTGATAGAGGAATTGGTAGGTTTAAAAGCACTTCAGTTGCTTTTAATGGATGATTGAGTTTAAGAACCAGGAGTCTAACCTACATCCAAGACATGTATCCACCAGGTGCCTTACACTGCAAGTTTCTCTAAAAAGCTACTCTCAGCCTTGTGGGATTAGATGACCAAAACACAACTCATTTTGTCCAGGGGTTAAAAAAGAGTTTGTTGAAAGAATCCTGCATTTTCTCAGCAAAACCACAGGGAGTGGGATCTCTTTAGGGCCTGCACCCAGTATCAGAAAAGCTGACAGGAACCAGGCAGTGGTTCCCCCGCCCCTTCCTCTCTCGCTGCCTCTCTCTCTTTTTCTCACAAACTGCTGCTTCTCTGCAGATTTTGGTTTATTCTTATCTCCCTCTGGCCATCCCCAGACATTTGGTCAATTCTGCTCTTTCTGCAACCCAGCTCTCTCTGCCTTCCCAGCTATGAAGACAAATACTATGGCTACTCAAGGTCACTACATAGATTTGTGCCCTGCACCTGAAGCTGCATTTACCTAGAAGGCTTCCCTTTTCTTATATGAACAAAATAGTCCCTCCTGAGGGACATGGCCTCAAGGTACATCACTACGGGTGGCCCCAGCTTCTCCCTTTAAAAGACACAGGCTCCTTTCTTACAAGTACCTGGTCTCTGAGATGCTCTGGCCCAGCATAGTTAAGTGCCCATTCTGATCTACTCACCTATGCTCTGAGACACAGGCTATTATGGCAGAAACATAGCTACAGAGGATTCATCCCTACATGGGGGAAAGGGGAACTTATTTAAAAAGGGAACCATTTACGAGGTGGGAAGTTAACTGAAAAGGTCTACCTAATCCCTCAAAGAGCTACCTTCTGAATATGAGAGATGTCTAAAATGTTAAATGTCTCTCAGAAACCCTCTGTCAGTGGAATAAGCAAATAGGAAAAAACCAGAGGTCTTTCCTGACTGGTGTGTTCCGGGAAAGCATTATGGAAGGGATATAATTTTTATACACAATGTAGGGAAAGAGGCAGCCCAGACAGGCAGACAGAGTATATTGAACAAAGGCATGAGGTGAGGATGGCAACCATTTCAGACTGATTGGACTGTAGGATTTAAAGTGTAGTGTGTGATGAAGTTAAGGCCAGATTGTGGAGATTTTTGAAAGTCAGGGTAAGGAGAAAGGATACCTTCTAGAAAATGTAAGATTTTTGAGCAAGGGAAATAAATAATCAGATGAGTATTTTAGGAAAGTTGATCTTTTCTAAAGTGCCTGTAATAACTAAAGAGGAGAAGATACGCAAGTAGATGAGTGGATCAAATAAGAGGCAAGATGGGGTCTAATCTAGGTTGGTGGCAGTAAGAATAAAAAATAAAGACAGGACATTCTTGAGGACCATGGGGATTTCAGGCAGCATGCTAGGGCAAGGAGAGAGATATTTGGATTAGGAAGCATATTCCAGTGCTGTGGCCACATACATGTATGGTAAAGCCAGATCCAACAAGTTACTTTTTAAGGAACCCTACTGTATTTATTTATTTCACTTCACTCATTCCATCATTCACTCACTCAACAAACATTTACTGAGTACCTGATTTGATCAGACATCATAAGAGGAGGTGGTTCAGATAAGATGAATAAGGCTGGTCTCTTCTGATGAGGATGTGGACATGAAAACAATGAATGAGAAGACACTGTGAGAAGTGCCACATTACCTCATAGGGCTGCTGGGAAGATTAAATGAGATCACGTCTGTAAAATGCTTAGTTAGGCACAGTGCCTGGTACCTAGTAAGCACTCAACAAATAGTAACTTAACCATTATTCCACATAAAATCCCCTGAGAGCAAAAAGAAGGAGTGATGAACTGCTTCAGGATATTGAGGACAGCTTCTGAGAGGAGGTGACATCATTGACCAGGCAGAGGCAAAGTTGGGCATTCTAGATGAAAGGGCCCACATGAGAAAAAGCATGGTGTGTTCTGAGAAGATGGATACGGGATTTGTATTTATTTATTTTTTAACAGTTTTTCTAATGTTTATTTTTCATTATTTTGAGAGACAGAGAGAGAGCAAGCATGTGAGCAAGTTGGGGAGGGCCAGAGAGGGGGAGAGAGGATCTGAAGTGGGCTCCGTGCTGACAGCAGAGAGCCTGATGTGAGGCTTGAACTCACAAACCGTGAGATCATGACCTGAACCAAAGTCAGACACTTAACCAACTGAGCTACTCAGGCGCCCCACAGGATTTGTATTCAGTAGTGGCAGGTAAGCTGGGCCTCCTTTTAGGTGGCCTTGATGCCCAGCAAAGTCTAGATTTTCTATTTTAGGCAATCAGAAGCAAAGATTGGATTTCAAGCAGACAGAAAGGGTAAGCAGACTCCTTATTAGAAAGATCACTATAGGGACAGTTAGGCAGATGGACAAGGGGTGGGAAGTGAGAATAGGTCAGAGAAAAGAAATTAGTAGGCTACTTAAATTGTTCAGGCAAGTCATTTGAAGTAAGAGGCAAGATGGTCACAGTAGAAATGGAGTAGCTGAAAAAAATGGTAATCTTTCTTTTACATTAACAATTTTGTTTTGATAAAGCATTTTATGAAACATTTTCAACAATCCATATATTTCTAAAGCTCTAAAAGTTTATGACATTATGTTTGAAAATTTATCTAATTCAAAATGTATTACATTTTTATCAGCTATTCCAATGTTAATCTCTTCTAAAACAGAAAGACCATGCTTTAGGGAAAACACAATAAAACTTTCACAGTTGTAATATCCATGATAACATCATAGGTTGGATTATTTGCAAATATACTGTTCAAAAATAACCTCATGCAAACATTTAAAAACAATTTATTTTGAGAGAGCATGTGCATGTGCAAGTGAGCATGAGCAGGAGAGGGGCAGTGGGAGAAGCAGAGACTCTTAATCTCTCTGCTGGGCATGGAGCATGAAGCTGGGCTCATGCACAACAGTGACATCATGACCTGAGCCGAAACCAAGAGTTGGATGCTAAACCAACTGAGCTACCCAGGTGCCCTGAGAACATCCTTTTCTTACTGCATTACCTGAGAACCAATCAGGTGCATAGACCTCGGTCATGCCTAGGGGCATCAGTGGCTTTCCAGGTTGATAGATTGCTTAAGGCTTATCTTCCTGACAACTGGAAAAGGTTACAGAACTCTCTGAGGTCTTATTCCTGCAATTCTTGTGTCCAGTCAATGCCCACTCATTGAAAATCAAATTAACCAAAAATTTCAAATGATTTTTTTTTTAGTCTTTATATGTGATAACTCATCTTTATAACAAATGCCACCAAGAAGTTTAAAACCCTGTATTTCATTTTAAAACAAAAAAAATTCCTCCATTCCATTTGCTATTATTTTACTATCTTTTTACTTTTTAAATTAGAGAGAGAGAGAGAGAGAGAGCCTGAATGAGTGGGGGAGAGGGACAGAGGGAGTGAGAGAGAATCTTAAGCAGTCTCCACACTCAGCGCGGAGCTCTATGTGGGGCTCAATCCCACAACCCTGGGATCATGACCCGAGCTAAAATCAAGAGTTGGACGCTCAACCAACTGACCACCCAGGCACCCTTTACTGTCGTTTTAAACTAAACTTCTAATTTTGAGGTAATTGTAGATTCACATGCCCTTGTGAGAAATAATATAAGAAAATCCCTTGTACCCTTCCCCAGTTCCGCCAGTGGTAACATCTTGCAAAACTATAGTACAATATGACAAGCAGGATCTTGACATTGATAGAGTGTAAGTATCTTCCTGGACTCTCTGTTCTATTCCATTGATCTATCCATCTTTTTCTCCATCAATACCCTATTGCCTGATTACTATAGCTATATAATGACCCCAATATCAGGAACCGTGATTCCTCATACTTTATTCTTCTTTTTCAAGATTGTTTTAGGTATTCTAGGGCTTCACTTTAGTAAATTTCATAGTAACATATTTCTTTAAAAAATAGAAATCCAGGTATACTACATACAGCAAATCCTATTAACAAGAATATGAAGTTAGTTATTAATATGTCATTCATCACAATTCTGAATAAGCAAGAATTTACTTTAAGTCCTGGCTTTAAGGTGAAGTTACGACAACATAGATTATAAAAGCAAAGTTGTGGAATATTCTCTGTGGGCATTTAAAAACCATCTATTCCTATCTATATGGATATACCATGAATATTTCAGGTCTAATACTTCTAATCTATTCATTCTTTAAAATAATTTTAAATGCTACAAGTTCTAATATGTTAAGCCAATGGGGTGTTATGTAAAATGTTCTGTTTCATCGACCTTTAGTTATATTTACCTACCTATAACCTTTATAAAGCAATAAATAACTGCAAGCACAGGATGTGAACAAATCCCCAAACTAGCTTGTTGAAATGCAACTTTGTCTCTAAAGGTTCTGCTGTGCCATTTACCTTTAGAGAAGAAAGGAGCAAAAGACAAACAAAAGCTTCAGCAAATTGATGCACAGAAATTAAATGTACTTAAGGGTGGTGGATTTATTTTTAGTCATGAGAATGGATAGTCTCAGCAGCAGTGTGCTCTCATAATTGCCTGTTATCAAATGGGTCAGGATACAGGAGATAAATCTGCAAACTACTGAATACGCTTGCCAACTTTTGAATTTCAGAAGCAATCATATTGTAAAATTTTATACAACATTCTCTACTCCATAGTACTCCTAATTTCTTTTTGAGGTAGAAGGAATTTTTCACTTTCTTCTAGACAATTGATTAAAATATTTGTGCTGTCTTCAAACAAGAAAACAGGCTTTTAAAAAGGTAATCTTTTATTATTGAAAATGAAGTCTAACCCTATCAGAAATCACTGTAGCATGTAATCAAAAGAAACAAATATAAAGCAAAAATATCACCATCATATGTCATGCATTGCTATTTAGCTAATGAGTTCTTTAAGCAAGAAGAGAAAATGGGGCGCCTGGGTGGCTCAGTCGGTTAAGCGTCCAACTTCGGCCTAGGTAATGATCTAGCCATTCTGAGTTCTGAGCTAACAGCTCAGAGCCTGCAGCCTGTTTCAGGTTCTGTGTCTCCCTCTTTCTCTCTGCCCCTTCCCCCCTCACACTGTCTCTCTCTCTCTCTCTGTCTCTCTCAAAAAATAAATGAATAAATAAATAAACAAACATTAAAAACATTTTAAACAAGAAGAGCTTTTTTGAAAATTTGCATATTCAATGAATTTATTGAAATACAATTGATATAAAAAACTACACATATTCAAAGTATATTAAAACAATGTAAGTTTTGACATGTGCATACCCTTTTGAAACCACACCACAAGCACTGTAATAAACATATTTGTTACCCCCGAAAGTTTTCTTGTGTCTTTTTTCTAATCCCTCCTACCTCCCTTACCCCAGTCTAGGTAACCACTGGTCTGCTTTTTGTCACTATATATTAGTTTGCATTTTCTACAATTTTATATAAATGGAATCATACAGCATGTATTTGGTTTTCACTTGGCTGCTTTTACCCAGCATAATTATTCTGAGGTTTATCCATGCTGCACGTATAACAGTTTGTTACTTTTTATTTGTTGAAAAGATTACTTTATCTCCCGTGAATTGCCTTTGCACTTTTTTTTTTTTTTAAACCTTTATTTATTTTTGAGACAGAGAGAGACAGAGCATGAACGGGGGAGGGTCAGAGAGAGAGGGAGACACAGAATCCCAAACAGGCTCCAGGCTCTGAGCAGTCAGCACAGAGCCCGACGTGGGGCTGGAACTCACGGACCGCGAGATCGTGACCTGAGCTGAAGTCGGACGCCCAACCGACTGAGCCACCCAGGCGCCCCGCCTTTGCACTTTTGTCAAAAATCAGTTGTCTGGACATGTGTGGGCCTATATCTGGGCTCTCTATTCTCTTTCATTATCTATCTTTATGCCAATATATCACTTAATTACTGTAGTTTTATAATAAGTCTTGAAATCAGACAGTATTTGTCCTCTGTTTTTTTTCTTCAGTTGGAGACTCAGACAACCGAGGTGTCATGACAGAGAATAGCTGTGTTCTTGTCTTTCTTTCTTTCTTTCTTTCTTTCTTTCTTTCTGTCTTTCTGTCTTTCTGTCTTTCTGTCTTTCTTTCGTCTCTCAGTTCTACTCTGTTTTGAGAAGCTGAGATAAAAAAAAAAATCTAGTTCAAGATGGTTCTGTGAAGGATATGCTCACAGAAATATGGTAATGCTTTAATTACCACTCCACTTGTATCTTGGACTTTGTTGAATACAGACCATGTTTCAATTATTGTGGCTGAGATTTACATCAATCCAGTTCTTGATAAATGCTAGCTATTGTAGTATAGGTAAGTGAAAAGTATGTGCTGAGTATAACTTCCAAAAGACATCTTGGTCTTTTGAGTCCTTGATCCATTTAGAAGGAATCTGGAGTGAGTTTTCATGAAAAACGCTATTTAAAAATTCGACAGAACTGGGCGCCTGGGTAGCTGAGTTGGTTGAGTGGCCGACTTCGGCTCATTTCATGATCTCACAGTTTGTGAGTTCGAGCCCCATGTTGGGCTCTGTGATGACAGCTCAGAGCCTGGAGCCTGCTTCGGATTCTGTGTCTCCCTCTCTCTCTGATCCTACCTCGCTCACACTCTGTCTCTCTCTCTTTCGCAAAAAATAAGTAAACATTAAAAAAAATTTAAAAATTCAACAGAACTAAGAACTATTGTCTACCATGGAATGATATGTCTATTGATGAGAAACATATCTAATCTTATTATCCAATTTCCTGCAACAATCCTCATGCTTTCAGCCTGACCATCTGCTTGAGACCATACTGAGATATGATAAATCAGCTGTTTGTATGATTTTTTCAGTATTTACTCACAATTCTGGAGGATTTTTCTTTCTATTTTTTTCTTTCTTTTCTTCCTCCCAAAACTGAGATTCTCAACATGCCATACCTCAGTTGGGTTGGGAAAGTTATGCATAGGAAATTTGTTTGAAGTGAGATAACATTACAACCAAGGGCTCAGCTTTGGATTCAGGGAAACTGGGTTTAAATATTGATTATACTTTGTGATAATTACTTGCCCTTGATTATGTTATCAAATATCTCTCCAGTTTATCATCTGGAAATGGAGGATAATATGGCATTTGGATTTTTACAAATATTATGTTAGATAATTATAAAACACTTAGGTCATGTGTACCTGAGGCAGGTATTGCCGTAAACTAGGTCAGTGGTTCTAAAACTTGTCTGTACATTAGGATCCCCTAGAGACCTTTAAAAAATTTCCAAGCTCAGGCTGCACGTCTGACCCATTAAATCACAATGTTTTGGGATGGAACACTAACCCGTAGGTCGTTTTGTAGCTCACCAGGAGAATCCAGTGTGTATACAACTTGGGAACCACTGCACTAGGTGATTTACATAAACTATCATATTTAATTTTACAACTCTCTGAGTTGTGCTTTCATTTCTTTTTTTTTATAGGTAATAAAACTGAGGTTCATGATGACTGTTATGACTGTTGATGAAGGTTATCCAGCAAATACAGCTTGAGGGATTCAAACCCGGATCGGTCTAACTTCACAATCCCTACTTTTAACTACTTCACTATATTTATGCAAGCAAGGTTCTTAGAGAATCCTAAATTTAAATAAGGAAAAAAAATGCACACACACAGCAGAGATTGATTGCAAATATCTGGCCCGGACTTAGGAATAAAGCAATGGGGGAATTGGGAACAGCATTTCATTGCCATTTGTGAAGGAGTCTACCATAACCACTAATATAATCTTAAAAAAACCAGTGAGGATTCCTGAAGAAGGTTTCACCATCATATATCATGGACTTAACCTGTAGATTATACACCAGAGCTTGATACATGCTTTACCTTTTTCCAGTCTTTGTAGTAGTCAAAGTCAAAGCCACTAGTTAGAGCTTCTACCCAATGTTTCCCTGAGAATAATTCCCAGATGTACTTCATTTACAATGGCCAAGATAACCTGATGACTAGTTTCTGGAACAACACTCTGCTTGCTATAAAATGCATTCTGACAGGCATGTATTTTTTTTTCTCTACACACCTCATTTAGGACATAGATGAATCAACATCACAGTTCTAATGGGAACACTACAAAAGGTTTTGGTATCTAAGTGGCAGATGGCTCTGGCCATCACCATTAGCTATTGGCTCTTCCATGCTTATAAACAAGTTACAAGAACTGAGCAAAAACGACACTTCTGCATACATGATGACATAATTATGGGTGTAGACTTAATCTTAGAGAAGAATCCCTAAAGAGTTTATGTCAGTACAAACTAAAGACACTACCATAAGGGATATTTTTAATATTTCTTCACTCCCACAATAATTGCAAAGAACTCAATGACATTTGACAGTAATTTTATTATTGTGAGAACTTTCTGCTTAACTACAGTATTCTTCAGTCCTACCTGGCACGTTAGGCTAAGGACTCTCCAGAATTCATCAATTGAAACAACAGTAGTTTGTATTCAGTGTAATATGGTGATTGAAACCAAGAAGTAAATAGTACTTTGACATTCTGAAAAGTGTTTTCCCACCAGAAAGCTCCAATACCGCCAGATGTTATTTTCTTATGGGCAATAAAGTACTTCAACAGGGTTGATTTTTTTAAAGTTGAGATTTTTCTGTTTTTTTTTTTTCCAAAGGGAAACTAGCTTTATTTTCATGTTATAATTACAAAACTATTGTCATATGATACAGACAGGTGTAATGAGGAAAGAAATCATCTGAAAGTTCATTAGTGATAACCTCTAGGTATGTGGATTTCTCTCCCTCCCTCTGTCTCCTATAATCTATTAATCTGTCAAAAAACAATGCACTAAATGCACATGTATGGAAAAAATTATATATTAGAGAATGGACATAAAATGAAAAGCAGAATTCCCTCCTCCACCCCTAAATCAGTTTTTCCCAGGTTAAATGTTTATGTTTTACTGCTAGTTTTTGAGTTTTCAACTTTGGATATTCTCTGTTGATTCCCAGCTATAAAGGGTGAGTATTTAGTCTACTTAGGTTATTTGCTACTTGTTTTTCCTTCATACCAGTTTTAATAATCTTATTGTTACTTTGATTTGTATTGGTTACTGAGTGACTTTAAATATTATACTGAAATTCCTATTGCCTGTTCCATTTGACTATCAAGTCTTTCTCTTCACTCTTCATGTTAGTAAGAAGATACCAACAACACCACTACCCAAACTTCTATCTCTGCCACCATTTATTTTTTTTTTTTTGAGTAGACTTCACACCCAGTGCAGAGCTCAACATGGGGCTTGAATTCTGAGATCAAGACCTGAGCTGAGATCAAGAGTTGGGTGCTTAACCAACTGAGCCACCTATCCAGGTGCCCCTCTGCTGCCCATTTTTAAAACTCAACTTCTGTACTTTTGCAGCGTCAACATTTATGATATTTATATTTCTGCACGACAAAATACAACTAAAATTAAAAGGTTTGTGTTAAAAATCATATTGCCATTGCATGTGAGCTGTGTAATACAGTTCCACTAGGCTTTGATAGTGAGTATGTGATTTACATTTTCCATTTTCATAAAGGTGTCTTTGGATGAACAGAAATTTCTAATCTTGATAAAGTCCAATATGTCTTTACTTTCTTTTATGGTTACTGCTTTTTTATGTAAAAAGAAATTCTTGCCTACTGCATTATTGCAAAGATATTCATTATGTTTCTTTCCAAGGATTTTATGGTTTGGTTTTTATTTTTAGGTTTATAATCCACCTCAGGTTATTTTTTTCATATGTTGTGATGTGCCAGTCAGGATATATAGATACCCGGTTGTTCTAGCATCATTTGTTGAAAATATTTTCTTTTCCCCATTGAATTTCTGGCATTTCGGTCAATTGACTGAATATATATGGGGGGAGGTCTATTTATAGATTCTCTACTCAGTTCAATCAATCCATTTGTCTTTTTTTATGCCAATAACACATTGTCTTAATTGCTACAGCTTTATAATAAGTCTTAGAATCAGGTAGTTCTAAGTCCTCCAACTTCTCTTTTCTTTTTCAGGACTAATTTGGCTGTTTTGGTCCTTTGTATTTCCATATAACAGTTAATATTAGACTATCAATTTCCATTAAAAAAGCATTCTAAGTTGGAAGTATACTGATTCTATGGATCATTTTTAGGTGGAATGACATCTTTACAATATCATCCTGCAATGATGTACACAAAGTATTTCTCTACTTATTAGGCTTTTTTCCCCTGCAGACTTGTAGTTTTCTAACTAGAGAGCTTTTATACCTTTTTAAAAAATTTATTCTTAGGTATTTAATGTTTTTTATACTATTATGAGGGGTATTTATTTTTAAATGTTATTTCCAATTGTTTATTGAAATAGTATAGAAATACTGACTTTATATCCTAGAAACTTGCTGAATTCACTTACTGCAATTAATAGATGTTTGGAGAATCATGTGGAATCATGTTGTCTGTGAATAAGGCAGTTTCATTTCTGTTTTTCTAATCTTTATCCCCCATTACCCATTTCTTTATATGTTATATTCATCTTTTCTTGTAGACTTTTAAACATATTTATCAGAGTTATTTTAAAATCTCTCTCTGCCAACTCTAACACCTAGGTCCTTTGTTGGTCTCTTTCTATTGACTATAAAGTCACATTTTCCCATTTCTAATAATTTTTTATTGTTATGCTGTGGGTAATATATTGCAGACTCTCTGGATCTTCCTCTGAAAAGTATTGAGTTTTGCTCTAGCAGGCAGTTAAATTATAGACAGATCAACTTTAACTTGGGGAAGCTTGGTTTTCACTTCTTTAGGACAGATTTATACTTTAGTTTTGGTGATGCAATCTTTATTCCTAACTTCATGGAAAGCCCAAGGTGTTTACCAAGGCCGCACACCCAGTTGGATTTCAGCATCTAAAATCTTACTAGCGGTGAGCAGCAGCTAAAATCTCTGCTCAGCTCTTAGAGCTTTCCCCAGCCTCCTTCTGCGAGGCTCCTTAGATTGTCAATGGCACATTTACAGGCAGTCAGCCAACAATTTGAGGGGAGTTTATATGTAGATTTCAGGGCTTCTCACTCAGTAGCACCTACTTTTAGGGGATTTCACCCTAGATTTAGCTGCTCAGACAGACCTAAACTCAGTTCTCTAAATTCTTAGGCCAATAAGATTGGCTTTCTTCCAGAGTTCTGTCTTCCCATGCTGCACATACTGAAGAGGGAGAAGGACCATTTTTATAGATATGTTATTTAGGGTTAAATAGATAACAGGAAATCTGACTGGGGCATATTGCCAACCTACAGTCTTACCAAAATTTTCCCATTTTCCTTAATAAATCTGTTCCAACTCTGATTGAATAATTTGTAAAAGTTCTTTTCATCCTGCTATTATCATCAAAATAAAATTATGCTTTAAAATGTTTTTTTCATTTAAATTCGTAATTACCAAAAATTGGGTTTCTTTTACAACTGGTGATACAGAAGTAGAATGGGATTGAGGATCAGGAGACCAAGTGGTTTTTTTTTTTTTTTTTTTTTTTTGCTGCTTTTCCACCAATCAGCTGTGTATATTAGCATTAGGGAAGCACTAAACCATTCTGTCCTTCAGTTTTGTGTTTCGACAAAAGCTAAGAGTGGACTAAGTAATGTTTAAGGATGATTCTAATTAGATCCTATATATATATATGTACATACACACACATATATAGACAAATTATTTAAGAATCTGAGTTTTGAAAAAGCCTCTAAGATAAATTTTTGTTTATAAAGATTTTTTATATCTTACTAATCAGTATATCATGTCACCAAATATAATAAGTGACAGCTATGACAAGAGAATTGCAAGAATATAAGAGCATTTATTGTATTTTTCCTCCTGGATCTTTTTAGGCTAGAGCTGGCAAAACAATCTTCCCTTTTAATTGATAAAAGTATTAGATAACTTCTTAAAATGATTATATACATGATATTCTTAATTTACAATTAAAAACTAAAACTATTTCATTTTTAATGGAAAGTATTTAATCATTAAGATATTGAAAAATGTGGGAGTTGCTGGGCTGGCTCATTCAATTTACATATCTGACTTTGGCTCAGGTCATGATCTCACGGTTTGAGGGTTGAGCCCCCTGTCGGGCTCTGTGCCGACAGCTCAGAGCCTGCAGCCTGCTTCAGATTCTGAGTCTCTCTATCTCTCTATCTCTCTCTCCCTCTGTCTGCCTCTCCCCCACTTGTGCTCTCCCTCTTTCTCAAAAATAAATAAACATTAAAAAAATATTAAAAAAAAGATTTTGAAAAATGTGCCATAAAAGCCAAGTGTTGTCTTCAATAGGAAGCTCTGTTATTAAACATCTATAAACTTCTTTTTGGAAATTGTATGATTTTAGTGGAAAACCATTAAAACATCAAAAATCTGTAAACCTAAAGAGTTTTACTTCTAACTACTGTCCTTTCTCTGTGTGATCAAACAATATAATGGGACTCACATGTTTTCTTTGACACTTCACTAAATTCAATTCAATTCAACCTAAATATCAGAGAAGTATGTGGGATTGTAAACTTAAAAATTAATATTGAACAGTGTTTCTAAGAACTCTGCAGATTATTTAATATTAACATTAAACATTACCTCACTCTGTGTCTAAAGTTAACCTATTTCATCAGAAATTATTGATAGGAATAATGTACTTTTAGTTACACAGTCTATATTCCTAGGGTCAGTGCCCTTCCTTCCCAAACATAGAGGCAGACAACTTCAATGAGCCTACACTTCTATCAATCTTTACTTTTTTACACCATTCACATTGTGTGTTCAAACGGTCACCTCTTGTAAAAGCCAACTGCCTTCTTCTTACTCCTCATCAAAATTATTACTATAAGGAAACTTAAGCTGGCTTGCTAGCTGTTTGTTTTTCCATTTTAAATTTCTGCATATTTTGAGTTTTTATCCAAGATATGCATGCACATAGTTAACTTAAATCATTCTATAAAACAAGACTTTCCCTCTCCCTTAGTGCTCCTCCATTTTTTAATTTCCAGAGGCAACCATTTGATATTTTTGCTGTTTTTAACTTATCTGCATATTTGTAAACAACATGGCTTTACTGCTACATCTTAGTCTATCAAGTTTAGATATTATTTCATGTCCTCTTCCTTGAGATGAGGATTTAGCATTCATTTTTGTTTGAAACAATTCATCCTCCTGCCTGTCTCTATCCCCCCACCTGTATATTTCCCCTTCCCCAAATATAGTTATATCATGTTTAGTTAAGTCAATATTCAATGTTTGAATAAGTAGTTAAACAACATTTCCTGCTGAGCCACATACTATATTGGGATTATTTTTACTTTCCTTTTATTACTAACCAAAGGATTATACTACTATAATAAGGTTACTACTAACCAAAGGATTATATATGTAAAATCACTAATTAAAGAAAAAGAAAACAAGACAATGTATGCTAATAAAAAGAAAGTAAAAATAATATGTATGTACATATATATGTGTGTGTGTGTATGTATATATAATTTAATATATTCTTAAATTTCAACCACTTTTAGTTGTTTATATCCCTCTAAATACATTCAGACATATTAGATATTCTACCAATTTCATTTTTCTTGAAGAAATCTCCCCCAGAGTTATTTGACTTTTCCCAATTTCCTATATTTTCCTAATCCTGTATTTTTTCTTTCTTGGTTTTTGCTCTTATTTGGTACGACACATCCTCTAACAGTTTACTGAGAGATTCACAGAAGCTCAATTTTCATGACTTTAGATGGCTGAAATGTCTTTATTTTCTCTCACAGTCAATTAGTGGTCAGAGTATAGAATTCTAGGTTAGAAATCTCAGTATTTTAAAAGTCATGGCTTCAATGTCTCATAGATTCCAGGGCTGCTGTTGAGAAGTCCAAAGTCATTCTAATTCCTGACTCTCTTTGGTGTTCAGATAATGTATGATAATTGACATTAGTATGAATCAATTTTTTCCAGTGTGCTGAGGTAGGACCCTCCACCTGGAAACTCGTGTCATTCGGTTCTGGGAACATGTTATGGGTTATTCTTTGTTGATTTCCTCTACTCCATTGTGTACATTCCCTCTCTGGAAATCCTTTTATTTACGTCTTGGACTTCCTGAATTGGTTCTCTATTTGCCTATCTTACCTAGTTTCTGTTTGTCTTTTTACTCTATTCTCTAAAAAGGTTTCTCTGAAAGTCTTTCTATTGAGCTTTTGATTCCTGCATTTTTTTTAATTCCAAAAGTTCCTCAAAAAAATATGAATATTTCCCCTTCCTTTTTAAAATAGCATATTTGCCTCATGGTTATAATATTTATCTCTTATGCATCTCAGGATGATTTTTTAAAGTCAACTTTTCTTCTCCCTTAATAGTTTCAATTCCCTTGTTTATTTGTCTGGTAATCCTTAGTTGCTCTTTTTTCCAGAGATACGGCCATTGAAGATTTGGCTGCAAGTTTGCTTGTCAATTGGGGGCTTCACTTTTGGTGGTCTGCCCTTTCACTGAATTTCTGATGTTCCCTACCTTTAGTCTTTCTTTTTGGGCTGGTCACTTTGCCCAAAGTAAACTTCCAATCTCTTGCTGCAGGTTAGAGACCTGGCTTTCAGAATTCGGAGAGCTGGATGAGGGAAGGAGGGATGATATCTCAGCATTCAGTATGTAAAAGTTGATTTAATCTCCACATTTTTAGTGTGATGGGAAGGATACCAATGTCTCTGGCATCCCTTACTCCAGAGACCCTCTATTTTACCCTCTTCAGAGAAATGTTTTCAGTCATCTCCTGGAGATGAAGTCTGCAGCTGCCCTGCACTTTAGAGTAGAAAGGGGTATGTGGGATCTGTTTCCTAAACAAACTTTCAAGTAATTTTCTGTATTTAGACTCATTTTCACTACACTTTTTCATTTTCCATGGCCAGAGACCTATATTGTTTTACTATGGCTCCATCTGTGGCACTTTGACTATCAAAACAGAATATTTGGATACAAATATTTGTAGCTTCACTTTACTGAGCAATTGCTTTGTACCGGGTACATGGTAGACATTATCTATAATGTTCAAAGCAACCTGAAACAACAAGTTATTTTCATCCTCATTGCATGGAGCTGAATAATTTGGCTAGAGTCTCATAGTAAGCAAGTAATTGTGTTCAGATTCATAACCAAGTCTGGATTGTTGGCCCTGAAATTGATGCTTTTTGTTACATGCTGTGCCACTTTGTCTTAGAAGAGGAGTCAACTTATTAAGTCAGAAATGTTAACACCTACTGGCACAACTGAAATATGTTACATAATGCTTTGCTCTCCTCCTCACATCATATTCATTGGGTGTTATAACACTTATAATTCTCACAGTGGCCTTTTATATGGGGTGTATCTAGAGTAGGCATTAGGAGTGGAAAGTGAGAGACCAAGTACTATTGGAGTGATGACTTTGAAAAGATCAGTGATGCAGCAACTAGCAGGAAACGGAAATGAACTGTTGAAGGGGGAAAGCTTGTGATTCTATTTATATTCTTCATATTTGGGTAATGGTAAAAAAAATCAAGTGACGAAATAAAATTTAAGCTTTTGCTGGTATTATGAGTCTTTTTGGTTGAGTTTGTTCTTAAGGCTGAGCAAATTAAGTAAGCCTCTTCTGGAAACAGGAATCAAAATTCTGATCTTGATAGATCTGAATCTGATAGATGATCTGAGAGGTAATTTACAGCTTTACAACTTAAAGATGTTTATTAATTAGACCAGATTCCCCACTCACAAAACTAGTTTTCTTTTTCTACTGTAATCAAATATTTATTCCTATCATTTGGACCCTGCACTTCCACTCTGTTTCTCGAACCAAAGCACACCTTATAAATTCTGAACTAATATTTACCAACCACCTACTATATTCCAGTCCCCGTTAGATGTCAATGGAACCAAAATAAGCAACAAGACAGACTATGGCCTGCCCCATAGAACTTAGAGTTTAATGGGGGAAGTCTTACCTTTAATAAGCAATTGAAATAAACAATAAGGGGACAGATCTTACCATCCTTTTCAAATGTTTCCATATTTTTAAAAATTTATTTATTTATTTTGAGAGAGAGAGAGAGAGAGAAAGAGAGAGAGAGCATGTGCGTGTGAGCAGGGGAGGGGCAGAGAGAGAGGGAGGGAGAGAGAATCCCAAGCAGGTTCTACGTTGTCAGTGCAGATTCTGATGTGGGGCTTGAACTCATGAATCGTGAGATTATGACCTGAGCCAAAATCAAGAGTTGGACGCTTAAACGACTGAGCCACCCATGGGCCCTCAAACTTTTCCATGTTATATCTACTAAAAATTATGTTTTATTAAAGAATATTTATATTCCCTTTCATTTCATATTCAACATTAACCTAAAGTACTTCCTCCATCTCCCAGATTTTACTGTCCTTCAAGTAAAGGCCGGCATTGCTCTTTTCCCGAGAGTATACATTTGGTTCTCTCCCTCTCCAACTACAACCTCCTCCCCGCTATCTGCCTCCTGCCCCCAACTCTCCTGATCCGTAGGAGTTCTTCTATTCTATCGTCACCCATTTAGCCTTCTTTTGCCATCACTTGTCTTTTTTACTCATCTCAGGGGAAAAAAAAAAGCTGTTCCTCTTCTTCCAGCTTAATACTGCTACTTTTACCCTAGGAGTATTCTGTACTCCTCAGATACAGTATTCTCACTCTTCAGCATCATTCCTGGACTGGCTCCGTTGGTATACTCTCATCTGTCTTTGCATGTGTGCAGATTTTTTCCCCACTATTGATAATTTTCCGATTACCACAGACAACACATGGAGCTAGTCTTCTTTCCCTCAGATTTTCACTTTCAGACAGCCAGTTAATATTTATTGTCCGTGGTTTTGATTTCTCTTACAACATACTCTTCTTTAGTCTCTGTCATATATATATTTTTAAACTCTTTCAAGGGGGACTACTGACTTCCAACTAAATCCAATGGACTTTTCCAGCCCTTTCTTTCTGGTTTTGGCTTTCTTAACATTTCTGCAGGACATGGCCATGTCAACCTTCTGAAACCCACTTAATGGCCGGCTTCTGTAATCTTCTGTGACACTGAACTTCCATGATGATCCTCCATTTGTCAGACAATTCCTTCTCCAAACTCTTCTCTGTCCTATTTCAGTTCTTAACCACTTGACCTTCACTCTCAAGGTTCTTTTCCAGTTTTGATTTACTCTGTGCACTGGCTTTAGCTATTAAGTCTATTCTTAATGAGCTTCATACTGTTTTCCTCCCCCTCCCTCCAATTTACTTAGGTTTTCTTCATTTTCTTTATTATTTATTTATTTATTTTTTTAATGATCATCCTGTGTTTTCCAAATGGATCATGATATAAAGTATGTCAAGGGTTGATCAGAGTTTGGAATGTTTTGCTTAAGCAAAATAATATACGCTTCTATACAGAAGGATCATTCTGAATGTTTCATATTCTAATGTGCATTATGAATACCTAAGAAAAAGTAAACATTTTCCAAATTTATTTAGTCTCAGGATCTTTCAATGGGGCACCTCTTGTCAATAGTGTTTGAAAAACACATTTTGGAAAATGTCGCTTATTATTGTGAGTTCTAATGTCTTACCTTCATTCAATTTTGTGCCAGAAACTAAACATGGGATATTTCTACTTGAATATACTATTAACTTAGTAGGTCAAGAACCTACTAACTCAGTAGATCTAGAATTCTACTCAGTAGGTCACCGTTATCTTCCAGCCCATGATCTCTTCTCAGTTTTCTTCTCTGCACCAGTGTCACCACAATTTTCTTAGTCATCCCAACTCAAAACCTCGGCATCATCTCTGGATTTTCCTTCTTCATCATTCTCTCTACCATTCAGTCATCTCTTAATTATTCATTAGATATTTCTTGAACTTGTATGTACTGTCATTTCCCTAGTCCAAGTTCTCATAACCTCATATCTGGAAATCATCCTAACCGGCCCTGATGTGTTCCTCATACTAATCCAAGCAAAACAACCACTTTTGTCAAAATACTGATTTGATCATGTCACTGCCCTGCTAAGAATGTTCAGCCAATCTCTTGTTACCTCTTGAAGAAAGTCTGAACCATTACTGAGACTGTTCAGGTTAATGTATCTATTGACCTTCCCCCATCTAGTTCCTTGCTTTACTATTTACTCCAGCTAAATAGACCTCACTGTTCTAAGACTGTGGAGGTATTTCCAGCTCTGAACCACCTATTAACCATTGGTCTTGCATTACTGTAGGCATTATTTTCAAAGATCATAGATCATAAAATCAAGTTTTTTGGTGTTTAGATGAAATTCTTTTTTAGTTTCATTTATTTGCTTGAAGATTGCATCTATATTATAAATATTCTTTATTTTCTCTTCTTAAGGAAGTAATGATCTCTGTAAGATATTCTTATACTCTTGTATCAGTTACTCATTATTATGTAACATATCTCAAGTTTAATTGCTTAAAACAAAGACAGTTTATTTGTTCATGATTCTTTGGGCCAGGAATTCAAGCAGGCACTGGTTGAAATTTCTTCTCTGTCAGGAATCATGGTGTCAGTGGGGGACCTGGAATAGCTCGAGGTCTAAAATGGTCACTCACGTGTCTGACAGTTATTTCTGGTTCCTGATGAAGGGCTCAGATGGGGCTGTTTTTGGAGATCTTGGTTTTTCTCCACATAGATCTCTCCATGTGGCTGCTTGGGCTTCCTCACAGCACAGTGGCTGACTCCCCAGAAGGTGAATTATAAGAAGCAAAGATAGACGTTGTAAAACTTTTAAGGACTAGCCTCAGAAGTCAAAACATTATATCTCCCATTAAGCATGATAAGTACTAAGGCTAGCCCAAATTCATTGGTAGAGGAAATAGAGTCTACCTCCTAATAGGAGAGAAAGTAGCAAGTCCACATTGCAAAAGAGCATGTGGAATGGGTGATATTGTTGTAGCTCTCTTGCTCTCTTTGGAAAACAACTGATTCACACTAATGTTCTTTCTAGTTTTCTAAAAGAACATATGAAAACTTTCAAACATATGTAATAATAGAGAAAACAGTGCAATGTACTCTATTATGTGTTTTCTTAGATTCTATATTTGTCTATTGACATCTATTTATCATGGGGCCAATTATATTAACTATATTTTCTTTTCTGTGTTTTTGATGTTCTGGAGATTGCCCTCCCAGAGCTAGCTAATTCTTAGAGGTAGTAAACAATTTACTGGCGCGTATGCCTCTCATATACAAGCCAACCACCTCCTATCAAACTTTTACACACCAAGCCAAAATTTCTCCTGCCCCAAATTATCCCAGGGACATGTATCAAAAGTCCAAAGCCTCCCAGAATTATTTATTAAAAAAATTTTTTAACGTTTATTTATTATTGAGAGACAGAGAGAGACAGAGCATGAGCATAGGAGGGGCAGAGAGAGGGGGAGACACAGAATCTGAAGCAGGTTCCAGTCTCCCAGCCGTCAGCACAGAGCCCATGTGGTGCTCGAGCCCACAAGCTGTGAGACCATGACCTGAGCCGAAGTCAGTTGCCCAACTGACTGAGCCACTCAGGGACCCCTGCCAGAATTATTTAAATTGGCCAAACCTAAACTGTTTATGCTGTTCTGCCTTACCTTTCCCATGGAAACCCTAATAAACTCCTCTTGCTCCTGTTTTCTGGACCACCCTGATGCTTCCCCTGTGTTGCATGGACTGCTGTTTCTTCTTGAAAAGTTTAAGTAATAAAAATTTTCTTTCAATGGCACTAGCCTCTCTGTGTTGGTAGTTAGTCACCACAGAAATTAAAATCCTATGGGCCAAACAAGAGAGAATACATCAAGTTCAATAATTCAGCAGTTATCAAGTCATGGCCAATATTGTTTCCTCAATATATCTACACTTTTTGCCTCTCCACCTCTAAAATATTTAGAAGCAAATTCCAGATATCATATAATTTCACTTGTGAATATTTCATTGTGTGTGTATATTTGTATTTATGTATGAATATATGTATATATACATACTTTTCAACTATAACCATAATATCATTATCTCAGCAAGTGATATTTTTAACATCATAAATACTAATGAAATATTGAAATGTTGAAATATTTAAAATTTCCTCACAAGTTTTATTTATTTATTTATTTATTTATTTATTTACTTTTATTTTAGAGAGGGAGCACATGAGTGGGGAGAAAGGCAGAGGAAGAGAGAGAGAGAGAGAGAGAGACAGAAAATCTTAGGCAGGCTCCATGCACAGTGCAGAACCTGATGAGGGGCTCAATCTTACAACCCTGGGATCATGACCTGAGCTAAAATCAAGAGTTGGATGCTAAGCTGATGGAGCCACCCAGGTCCCCCAAAAGAATTTTTTTTATAGTTTATTGTTTAAATTAGGATCCAAATGAAGTTTATACATTGTAGTTCATTGTTGTGTCTTTTTTTTAATATGTAGGTTTCTTTCCTGTAATTTTTTTTATTTGCAATTTTTCTTCCTCCTGTCTCTCTCCCCTGCTGTTTTTTTCCCTTTCCTGTCCTCTCCCCTTTTTTCTTTCTCTTTGGTATGGATGTTGAAGAAAAACATCAGTTGGTTTTTCCTGCAGAGTCCCTACTCTCCTTGTTTTGCATACATTCATTCCCATGGTGCATTTAACATGTTCCTCCATCTCCTTGATTTCCTACTAATTGGCAGTTAGATGTAGAGGCATTGACAGATTTGGGCTTGATTTCTTTTTCTAGTGAGTGTTCTTCATAGGTATACCTCTCTGAGGATGTACACAATGTCTATTTGTCTCACTCTCAGTGCTGTTAGCAGCCATTGACAATTATTGCTTATAGCTATTAATTTATTAGGGATTGTAAAATAGTGATGACTTCATCATTTCTTCATTGTTTATTAGCTGGAAGATTTTAATAAAGTAAAACTTCTTAACATCAATTATTTCCTTACTCTGATGTATATTCCATTTTCAAGAGAATGGTGATCAATGAAGTTTTTTTCAAGCATCATTTTGAACTTATAAACTTAAATATATTGGATTTGTGACAATCCATTGTAACTAATACCCTTATGGGTGCTCAGATGTCCAAGTCAATAGGTCAAGTTGATATATCAGTCTCTCTGACACTACCCCAGTAGTTTTTGATAATTTCCTTGCTTTCTGGATGACAAAATGTTCAAAACTCATCAGTACATTTCCTGTTTCGGAACTGGAATCAGCCACCTGTCCAAGGAGCACTGGTTTCTTTCAGTGGGATATGGTATACTTCTTTTGTGGGTAACAATTTTTCTGGTTTGTTTTATTTATTTAAAAATATATAATAACAAGATTATATTTTCAGGGATCATTTCTATAGTTTGTTACTAAAAAATATTAATAGACATTACTTTAGAGCAGTTTTAGATTCACAGCAAAATTGAGCACAAGGTACAAAGATTCCCTATATATCCCATGCCCCCACATACACAGTGTCTCCTACTATCAAAATCCTGTACCAGAGTGGTACATTTATCACAATCAATGAACCTACATTGACACATTACTGTCACCCAAAGTCCATAGTTGATATTTGAGTCCACTATTGGTATGTTCTATGGGTTTTGAAAAATGTTTAATGATATATATCCCCTTTATAACATTACACAGAGTGGTATCACAGCCCCGAAAATGCTGTGTGCTCCACCTATTCTTCCCTCCTTCCTTCCTAATTGCTGCCAACCACTGATCCTTTTACTGTCTCCATAATTCTTCTTTTTCTAGCATATCATATACTTGGAATCATGCTGTATGTAGTGTTTTCAGATTAGCTTCTTTCACTTAATAATATGCATTTAAGTGGTGCTTGAGTGGCTCAGTCAGCTGAGCGTCCAACTCTTGATTTCAGCTCAGGTCCTGATCTTACAGTTTGTGAGTTTGAGGCCCGTGTCAGGCTTTGCACTGACAGTGTGGAGCCTGCTTGGGATTCTCTCCTCTCCCTCTCTGTCTGTCCCTCCCCACTCTAAATAAATAAATAAATAAATAAATAAATAAATAAATAAATATTTAAAAATATGCATTTAAGTTTCCTCCATGTCTTTCTATGGCTTGCTCGATAGCTCATTTCCATTTAGGCTGTTATAACAAAATACCACAGACTGGGTGGCTTATAAACAATAGCAATTTATTTCTCAGAGTTCTGGAGGCTTGAAGTCTAAAACTGGATGCCAGCATGTTTGGGTTCTGGTGAAGACCCTTTTGTGGGTTGCAGATTGCTGACTTCTCAGCGTAACCTCACATGGTAGAAGGGGCAACATTTCACTGGCCTCTTTTGTAAGGTGACATTCATGAAGCCTATATCCTCATGACCTAATAACTTCGCTTTCTAACACCACTACCTTGGTTGTTAGGTTTCAGCATATAAATTCAGCGGCGGGGGGGGGGGGGGGGGGGGGGGCGGTGCGGCATATTCAGACCATTGCACTTACTGAAAGACAACTTGATTGCTTCCAAGACTTGACAATAATGAATAAAGATGATATAAATATTTGCATATGGGTTTTTGTGTGGACATAAGTTTCCAAATTATTTGAGGAAATGGCAAGGAGCATGATTCATGGATCATATGAGTAAAGAGCATTGCTTAGCTTTATACGAAACTAACAAACTATCTTGGAATGTGGCTGTACTATTTTACATTGCCACTAGCAATGAATAAGAGTTTCTGTTGTTCCATGTCTTCGCCAGCATTTGGTTTGTTTATTTATTTATTTATTTATTTATTTATTTATTTATTATTTCTTTGAGAGAGAGAAAGTGAATGACCATGGGAGCTGGGTAGAGGGGCAGAGGGAGAAAGAGAACCTTAGGCAGGCTTCATACTCAGTGCAGAGCCTGACATATGGCTTGATCCCATGATCTTGGGATCATGACGTCAGCTGAGATCAAGAGTCAGACAGTCAAACGACCAAACCACCAGGTGCCCCTTACCTTATTTTTAATATAAGGAAATATTACTTCCCATTTTCATAGAGAAATGATAGCATAGAATATACACTCCTTTTTAAACTTAAAAAATCTTTTTGCAATAATAGCATAGTAATATTTACAGATATTGCCCATTCCTTTCTACAGCTGCGAAGTATTCAATTGTATTGATGCAGCATGGTTTTAGCTAACCCATTCTCCATTAATAAACATTTGGGTTGTTTACAGTCTTTGTTATTACAAATAGTATTTCAACGAGTTCCTTGTGAACCTGTCTTTTTGTATTTTTTTCCAATGTATCTTTGTAGATTCTAGAAGTGGAAGTGCTAAATTGAAAAGGTAAGTACTCATGTAATTTTGCTATATATTGAAAAATCCCCTTCTCTATAGGAGGTACAACATTTTGTATTTCCGTAACAGTGTATTAAGGTACCTATTTCTTCACAGCCTTGTTAACAGAGTACTTTGCAAACTTTTGGATTTTTCCCATTTGATAAGGCACCTGGGTGGCTCAGTTGGTTAAGCATCTTACTCTGATTTCAGCTCAGGTCATGATATCACGGTTGGTGAGTTTAGCAGTGCATTCAGCTTTGTGCTGACAGTGTGGAGCCTGCTTGGGATTCTCTCTCTCTCTCTCTCTCTCTCTCTCTCTGCCGCTCCCCCACTTGCGTTTTCTCTCTCTCTCTAAAAACTAAATAAATAAACATTAAAAAAATTAAAAAAGAAAGAATAACTCAGTGAAGTTTTAAATTGCACTTCTATTTTTATGAATGTAGTTGGAAACTTTTATGTTTAACAGCCATTTGCATTTCCTTTTCCTAAGAATTCTGTTTGTATTTCTAGCCTATTTTTCTACAGTGTTATCTTTTTTCTTTAGTTTTAGAAGCTTTCATATAGAGAGAAGAACCATTTGTGTATAACATATACTTTTTCCAAGCCAGTCATTTGGTTTTTTTATTTAGCTGGGTTTATATTTACATTTTTATTTTTTATCTAATCAAATTCATCATTTTTATTGCTTCTGGAGTCATAGGCTCCTCACTTTCAGGTTATAGAATAATCCAATTGCGTTTCCTTTTAATACCCATATAATCACCAAAGTAACCCAGTTTGGTGGGTTGTAATGAGGAATTTTTTAAAAAGAATCAAATTGCACATAATAAAGTATTTAAAGTGCTTGGAAGTTGTCACTCCTAACTTCACAAGAAAAAAGCTGAAACTGAGGTCATGAATTTTTAGAGACATCAGAGGACTGAGGTCAATGGACAAATTGCTGCCCCCCAAAATAGAGACTCATAGGAAGCTACAGAGATTTGCAGTTTACCAGGAATAGAAGCCCAGGAGTAGTCAGCAACAGAAGTGGTTTCTATAGGAACACTTTGAAATGTAACTGATGAATTACTAAGTGTCTCAATGCAGACTAGCTTAAGAGTTAAAACCTCCAAGGGAGCCCAGGTGTTTTTTTTTTTTTTAATTTTTATTTAATTTATTTTTTTAATTTACATCCAAGTTAGTTAGCATATAGTGCAACAATGATTTCAGGAGTAGATTCCTTAATGCCACTTACCCATTTAGCCCATCCTCCCTCCCACAACCTCTCCAGTAACCTTCTGTTTGTTCTCTATATTTAAGAGTCTCATGTTTTTGTCCCTCTCCCTGTTTTTATATTATTATTTGCTTCCCTTCTCTTATGTTCTTCTGTTTTATATCTTAAAGTCCTCATATGAGTGAAGTCATGATATTTGTCTTTCTCTGACTAATTTCGCTTAGCATAATATCCTCTAGTTCCATCCACGTAGTTGCAAATGGCAAGATTTCATTCTTTTTGATTGCAGAGTAATACGACATTGTATACATATACCACATCTTCTTTATCCATTCATCCATCAATGGACATTTGGGCTCTTTCCATACTTTGGCTATTGTTGATAGTGCTGCTATAAACATTGGGGTGCATGTGCCCCTTCAAAACAGCATACCTGTATCCCTTGGATAAATGCCTAGTAGTGCAACTGCTGGGTTGTAAGGTAGTTCTATTTTTAATTTTTTGAGGAACCTCCATACTGTTTTCCAGAGTGGTTGCACCAGTTTGCATTCTCACCAATAGTGCAAAAGAGATCCTCTTTCTCTGCATCCTTGCCAACATCTGTTGTTGCCTGCGTTGTTAATGTTAGCGATTCTGACAGGTGTAAGGTGGTATCTCAGTGTGGTTTTGATTTGTCTGTCCCTGATGATGAGTGATGTTGAGCATTTTTTCATGTGTCGGTTGGCCATCTGGATGTCTTCTTTGGAGAAGTGTCTATTCGTGTCTTTTGCCCATTTCTCCAGTGGATTATTTGTTTTTGGGGTGTTAAGTTTGACAAGTTCTTTATAGATTTTGGATACTAACCCTTTAACTGATATGTCATTTGCAAATATCTTCTCCGTTTCTGTCAGTTGTCTTTTAGTTTTGCTGATTGTTTCCTTCACTGTGCAGAAGGTTTTTATTTTGAGGAGGTCACAATAGTTCATTTTTGCTTTTGTTTCCCTTGTCTCCGGAGATGTGTTGAGTAAGAAGTTGTTGTGGCCAAGATCAAAGAGGTTTTTGCTTGCTTTTTCCTTAAGGATTTTGATGGCTTCCTGCCTTACATTTAGGTCCTTTATCCATTTTGAGTTTATTTTTGTGTATGGTGTAAGAAAGTGGTCCAGGTTCATTTTTCTGCATGTCGCTGCCCAGTTTTCCCAGCACTACTTGCTGAAAAGACTGCCGTTATTCCATTGGATATTCTTTCCTGCTTTGTGAAAGATTAGTTGGCCATATGTTTGTGGGTCCATTTCTGGGTTCTCTATTCTGTTCCATCGATCTGAGTATCTGTTCTTATGATAGTACTATACTGTCTTGATGATTACAGCTTTGTAATACAGCTTGAAGTCTGGGATTGTGATATCTCCTGCTTTTTCAAGATTGCTTTGGCTATTTGGGGTCTTTTCTGGTTCCATACAAATTTTAGGATTGTTTGTTCTAGCTCTCTGAAGAATGCTGGTGTTATTTTGATAGGTATTGTATCAAAAATGTAGATTGCTTTGGGTAATATTGACATTTTAACAATATTTTCCTTCCAATCCAGGAACATGGAATATTTTTCCATTTTTTTTATGTCTTCTTCAATTTCTTTCATAAGCTTTCTATAGTTTGCAGTGTATAGATTTTCACCTCTTTGGTTAGATTTATTCCTAGGTATTTTATGGTTTTGGTGCAATTGTAAATGGGATCGATTCCTTGATTTCTCTTTCTGTTGCTTCATTATTGGTGTATAGGAATGCAACCGATTTCTGTGCATTGATTTTATATCCTGCAACTTTGCTGAATTCATGTATCAGTTCTAGCAGTTTTTTGGTGGAATCTTTTGGGTTTTCCATATAGAGTGTCATGTCATCTGCAAAGAGTGAAAGTTTGATGACCTCTTGGCCGATTTGGATGCCTTTTATTTCTTTGTGTTGTCTGACTGCTGAGGCTAAGACTTCCAATACTATGTTGAATAACAGTGGCAAGAGTGGACATCCCTGTCTTGTTCCTGACCTTCTGGGGAAAGTTCTCAGTTTTCCCTCATTGAGGATGATATTAGCATTGGGTCTTTCATATATGGCTTTTATGATATCGAGGTATGATCCTTCTATCTCTAGGGGTATTTAATGTATTGTTGGATCCAGTTGGCTAAAATCTTGTTGAGGATTTTTGCATCCATGTTCATCAGGGAAATTGGTCTATAGTTCTCCTTTTTAGTGTGGTCTCTGGTTTTGGAATCAAGGTAATGCTGGCTTCATAGAAAGATTTTGGAAGTTTTCTTTCCATTTCTATTTTTGGAACAGAATCAAGAGAATAGGTGTTAACTCTTCCTTAAATGTTTGGTAGAATTCCCCTGGAAAGCCATCTGGCCCTGGACTCTTGTTTTTTGGCAGATTTTTGATTACGAATTCAATTTCCTTACTGGTTTTGGGTCTGTTCAAATTTTCTATTTCTTCCTGTTTCAGTTTTGGTAGTTTATATGTTTCTAGGAATTTGTCGATTTCTTCCAGATTGCCCATTTTATTGGCACAAAATTGTTCATACTATTGTCTTATTATTGTTTGTATTTCTGGTGTGTTGGTTGATCTCTCCTTTTTCATTCTTGATTTTATTTATTTGGGTCCTTTCCTTTTCTTTTGATCAAACTGGCTAAGGGTTTATCAATTTTGTTAATTATTTGAAAGAACAAGCTTCTGGTTTCACTGATCTGTTCTACTGTTTTTTTTTTGGGGGGGGGTGTTTTTGTTTTTGTTTTTGTCTTTTTTGGTTTCAATAGCATTGATTTCTGCTCTAATCTTTATTATTTCCCATCTTCTGGGGGAAGGTTTGGGGTTTTATTTGCTGTTCTTTTCCAAGCTCTTTAAGGTGTAAAGTTAGGTTGTGTATCTGAGATCATTCTTCCTTCTTTAGGAAGGCCTGGATTGCTATATACTTTCCTCTTATGACTGCCTTTGCTACATCCCAGAGGTTTTGGGTTGTGGTGTTATCATTTTCATTGGTTTCCATGTACTTTTTAATTTCTTCTTTAACTTCTTAGTCAGCCCATTCATTCTTATGTACAATGTTCTTTAGTCTTCAAGTATTTGTTACCTTTCCAAATTTTTTCCTGTGGTTGATTTCGAGTTTCATGGTGGTGTTGTCTGAAAATATGCACGGTACGATCTCAATCTTTTTGTACTTGTTGAAGGCTGATTTTTGCCTCAGTATGTGATCTATTCTGGAGAACATTCCATGTGCACTGGAGAAGAATGTATATTCCACTGCTTTAGCATGAAATGTTCTGAATATATCTGTTATATCCTTCTGGTCCAGCGTGTCATTCAAAGTCTTGTTTCCTTATTGATTTTCTGTTTATATGATCTGTCCATTGTTGTAAATGAGGTGTTGAAGTCACTTACTATTATGGTATTATTAGCAATGACTTTGTTTATGTTTGTGATTAATTGATTCATATATTTGGGTACTATCACATTTGGAGCATAAATGTTTATAATTGTTAGGTCTTCTTGGTGGATAGACCCCTTAATTATGATATAATGCCCTTTTCATCTCTTATTACAGTCTTTATTTTAAAGTCTAGATTATCTAAGTATGGCTACTCCAGCTTTCTTTTGTCGACCATTAGCATGATGGTCAACATCCCCTTACTTTCAATCTGAAGGTGTTTTTAGGTCTAAAGTGGGTTTCTTGTCAACAGCATATAGATGGATCTTATTTTCTTATCCATTTTGTTACCCTGTCTTTTGATTGGAGCATTTAGTCCATTGACGTTTAGAGTGAGTACTGAAAGATATGAGTTTATTGCCATTATGTTTCTTGTAGAGTTGGAGTTTCCGGTGGTGTTCTCTGGTCCTTTCTAATATTTGTTGCTTTTGGTCTTTTTTTTTTTTTTTTTCTCATCTTTTCTCCCCTCAGAGAGTCCCCAGCGGGGCCCAGTTTTAATGGGCCTCTCGCACTTGTATTTTTACCTCCAGGGCTCCTATCATGTTCTCACTGTGAAGATGGGAGACAAATCTGCTAGTGCTTCTGGCAGGGGATGGGTTAAAGTAACCATCTTAAAATATGTTTTTAGGAAGGTCTACCCTCAAGGGAAACTATTTTACCAGAGTGTAATCAACTGGGGTTTTAGGAAAGCCTAACTGGCCTGAGGGAAGGGAAATACCCAGCTTAGGGTCATTTAAAGACTGAGACCTACTCACAGGCCTACAGAATACTTTCCCTCACCCTACACCTTGAACCACGTCAGTAGGGCTCCTGTATAATATCAGGGGATTGAAGCTAAAAGAACTATAAGCCTCAGATGCTATTTACAGAGTCTCTATGAAAATCAAAGACTAAGGGGGAGACAAAAGCAATGACAATAAGTAAAATTATAGCTTCTGACACCACAGTTACAGTAAACAGTAAACACAATTTACTCTTAGCCAGATAAACACAATTTATGGATTGTTTTGTAACAATTTGTATACTTAACATATCAATAGACATAGTTACCAATGTGTGTATAGATTACAGTCTAAGATGTATTTCTTAGTGCAGACTATAATCAAAAAAGTTGAAATCAACTGGCATAGGGAATCTCTTGACTATGCTCTCTACAAAACCAAATACTAGCAGGTATGCCCTCATTACCTATTCAAGTACAACAAAGACTTTCTCCAGTTCCATGTGGGAACAGCTCACGGAAGACATGAATGATGTATATTCATGAATGCTGTTTTGTTATTTTCATTAATACAGTGGGGATCTCACAGATGGGTACTTCTCAACCAGAACTTACTTATACTTTTCAAGTCAGCATAAGTCTTTATGTCTTAGCAATTCTTCTGTCTTGGTTGTAATACCCAACGAGCTGGCAAAAGATGCCAAACAAGCTAGAGGCCCTTGTGATACTGACAGACCTGCCTACGTTCATCTTACTTGTGCCGTCATAGTCTTCATTTGCAACATTAATGTCTGTGAAGCATGTAGAGGATTTCAAGTAAAAATATGGCTTGTAATTTGTATTTCCTATAGTACAGAGCCTCTTAGTAATGCAGTCTCCTTAAGATACTGCTGTACTCCCTTGACTGCTTCCCACACGTGCACCTTTGTTGTTGCTCTGAGAACTCACTTAAACGAATCTCGCCCACTGGTAAGATCAAACACTTTTTTTTTTAATTTTTATTTTTTTAATTTTTTTTTTTTTTTAGCATTTATTTATTTTTGAGACAGAGAGAGACAGAGCATGAACGGGGGAGGGTCAGAGAGAGGGAGACACAGAATCTGAAACAGGCTCCAGGCTCTGAGCTGTAAGCACAGAGCCCGACATGGGGCTTGAACTCACGGACGGCGAGATCATGACCTGAGCCAAAGTCGGCCGCTCAACCGACTGAGCCACCCAGGCGCCCCAAGATCAAACACTTTTTAAGTCTAACTCCCCTATGAAATTGTAAAGAGCCCCTGCAGACCTTTTTTTTTTTTTTTTTAAGAGTTCAGCTTTATACTGAACAGGTTCAGAAGAGGTTTAGTCAGAAAGACCAAAACCCGTGTCACCATCAGATTCCCCGGATTCTTCATTCTTTGCTTCTACCTCCTTCTTCACAGCAGGGACAACAGTGGTAGAGGGGGCAGGACCTGGGACAGCTGGTCCAGCAACAGCTGCTGTGCCGCAGTGGGTCCACCAGGCCTTTCCTTGCAGAGGAGGCTCCCAATGTTGACATTCACCAGGGCCTTAGCAAACACGGCCCTCCAGAAAGATTACACATTTATACCAGCTGATTTCATGAGAGCATTGATCTTTTCCTCCGTGCCAGTCACCTCATCATGCTGCAGACAAGGGCCAAGGGCCGAGTACATGCAGGTGAGTTCCAGACAGAGGCTTTGTGTGGGCAAGTGCTGAGCCTGTGCACTGTGAACAGATGAAGTGAGGGCCTCTACCCAACAAGGACTAAGCTTCCTTATTTAACCCAGCCTCTATGTGTCCAAAGAATTGATTTCCTGAATCAATGTTTTTAGTACAAAAATCATGTTACCATGAGTTTATGACTTATTTCACACGTATGAAGATTTTTAAAAATTTTTTTAAATGTTTATTTTCTTGACACAGAGAGAGACAGTGTGAATGGGGGAGGGGCAAAAAGAGAGGGAGACACCGAATCCAAAGCAGGCTCCAGGCTCTGAGCTCTCAGCACAGAGCCTGACCTGAGGCTTGAACTCATAAACCATGGGATCGTGACCTGAGCTGAATTTGGACACTTAACCAACTAAACCACTCAGGTGCCCCTTGATTTCCCCTTCATTTCTGAAGGATATTTTCAAGGGTATGGGATTCTCGGTCAATAGTTCTTTTTTCTCAAAACTCCTGGTCTCCATGAAACATATATTCTCATTCCAGAGGTCAGACTGAAAGAGTAAGCCTGTACCTGGGACATGCTACTCTCATTTTGGAAGGAAAAAATCAGGAGACTGGGTACCAAGCCATACAAAATATGCAAGCACATTTAAAACTTCTACTGAGATATCTTTTAGCCAAAGAAAGTAATATGATCTAGGCTAAAGTCAGTGGGCAGGAAAGTAGACTGTGTTCACAAAGCATGGCAAGGGTATGGAGGAATGAATATCTGTGAAATAATGCAATCTGATACAGCCTGCCATTGTTCACAAATGTTCACCCCCTTCCTCGAAACAAAGATAGTCACCCCATTCTAACAATACTCTAAGGTCTTATCCAATCAAAACATCCAGTTTGAAACCCGAGCTCTTAAAATGTATATCATGCTCAAATATAGCTTCTCTTGAGCCAAAGTCCTATAAACTAAAAACTTTGTTATTTGCACCCCACACATGCATCATAAAATGTGGAACCCATATAAATACTTTTATTTATGAGGGGAAAAGGGTAGAACCAGCAATCACTGATTCATAGCAATTCTGAAATCCCAGTGAGGAACTATCATAAGGTCTACTAAGCTGAGTTAGTGTAGAAAACTTAATCAATTTTGTTTCCTGGAGGTAGGTTCATAGTCTATTGTCCTTCGTGACTCTTGACTTCATGTTCTAGGAGGTCCTTCCTTTTCCAGTATCCTCTTCAGGAAAAATTGCCCCCTTGACTAGTGAACAGCTTCCTCAACCTGTCAATAGAAAGTTGAGGGCTTGAGAATAGTTCTATTGTTCAAACAATCACAACTCCTTTTAATTCAGGCTGGTGGCAGTTTGGGCACTACAACTCTTTAAAAAATATTGTTTGTTTCTTTTTTTTTTTTTACTTTTTCTTTCTTTATATTTTTGAGAGAGAGAGAGAGAGCTAGCAGAAGAGGGGCAAAGGGAGAGGGAGAATGTCAGCAGGCTCTATGGCCAGCACAGAGCCCCATGTGAGCTTGATTTCATGACTGTGAGATCACCTGAGCTGAAATCAAGAGCTTAATTTGACTGAGCCGCCCAGGCACCCCTGTTGGTTTCTTTTATATCTTTGTTTACTATTAATGCCTCTTGCCAATAGCAAGATCCAAAATTAGAAAATATTCCTTTAGGCTTAATTACAGATAATTTGAACTCTTTAGACTCCATTGGGCCAAATCTATGGTCTCTTTATCCTGAGCCATTTTGTATAAGTGAAATGACTTAATGGGGATCACTTTAAAAGAATCAGAGGTCTTAACAAATAGCACGGTGACAACAGTCTTGATTTGTTCTTTGCACTCAAGTTTGACTAGGAGTAGTAGTAGTAGTAGTTTTAATTGGGTGTACTTTTACTTAATAGAATAAAAATAGTGGCTCTTCATATTATGAAGGATGACAAAAAAATTGTATAGGCACGTTGTAATATTAATTTTGCATGACTGCTCATATCTTCTAATCTTTATAATGTACTTCTAAAAGAGAATAGATAATACAAATTGCTTTTCTTCCATTTATCCACTTTAAAGTTTCTTTGAAACCATCCTTAAAATTGCCTACATATTACTATTGTATTTTCATATCAAAAATTTGCTCAAGTTGCTAAATTTCTAATATGCTTTCAATTCACTAAAAATAATTCAAATTATTCCATGTAAGAACATGCACGCACAACTAAAAAACAACTTTTCAGGTCCTTGACTTGGTCTTTGCACTGAGGTTTTGTCTTAATTTGCAAATAGTTTACTGGCTGGAGAAGAGAAACAGTTGCACCTTTCAACTCTGTCTCTGGATTTCTGGGTGCTCCTTTTCTCTTCCATTCTTACTTGCAAAAAGGTCAATTATTTTCTCAGCTCATCTCTTGCTTATAATGACTGGTAAGCAATTTTGCGCCAACAAAATTTTGTCTTGAAAAGTCTTTGCCAAAGTCACAAATTTATAGGTATATTTTCTACCTTTCAAGTTATCTAAGGTGATGGTTTTACCAAAATTTTCACCTGTGCATAGTATAGGTTATTTTTCCAGCCTCCTTTAACATTAGGGCTCCCATAGCAGGCATGGTACAAATACTACATATTTTATTTTATTGTTGTTACCATAGTGCCCTTGCTTCTAGGTATCAATTTCTTTGCTAATCAACTTTTATTGTAGTGACAAGCAATCTCTAAATCTCAGCAATTTATAACTGTCATTTGTCACACACATTACTGGGATCTACTGGACTCTTTTGGGCTCAGCTTGTTTTATGCATCTTCTCTCTTTGTTGTTTTATTGTTGTTGTTGTTTAATGATGAAACAATTTATATTCAAATGTAGCCAACTGGACTCAGTTTAGATGATCCCAATTTTGTTGGCAACATCCAAAGCATCACAGTCAGGAACCAGTCAAACATATGCTTTCTTTTCTACATCTGACCTGATCAGAGTGTTGACCTTGGCCACATCAATGTCATAGATCTTCACAGCCTATTTGATCTGGTGTTTGTTGGCCTTGACATCCAAAATGAACACAGGAGTGTTGCTGTCTTCCATTTTTTCCATGGCTGACTCAGTAGTCAGGGGAAACTTGATGATGGCGTAGTGGTCAAACTTGTTTCTCCTGGGGGCACTCTTTTGAGGATATTTGGGTCGCCTTCGGAGATGCAGTGTCTTGGGCTGTCAGAATGTAGATGATGTGCAGATTATCTTTTTTTTTTTTTTTTTTTATGACTGTGGATGCCTCTCAGCACTGCTTTCTTGGCCTTCAAAGCCTTTGCTTTGGCTTTGGCTTTGGGAGGGGCAGGGGCTTCCTTCTTTACCTTCTGCACCATCTTCATGAAAGGCACATCTTCTCTCTTTGAATAAACTCTGAGCTATTAAAAAGAAAGCCACAGATCCAAAATGGTATCATTTAGGCTGAGTCTCCAAACGGGGGTTTAATCCTTAATCTAATTGCAGTTTCAATCTCCCCCGGAGATGTAGTTTTAACCTGTCAGTTTGGAATTTTCTGATCAGCCCCAATGAAGTAAATGGCCACGTGGTTCCTCTCCATCCTCCAAAGGAAAATGAGATAATCTGCACAATAAGACCTTCTGCTCCTGACCTTGCCTGAAACACTCCTTTTCTTTTGCTAATAATTTCATTGCCTTATTCTCCTTCCTATAAACACCTTCCATTTTGTACAACTCCCCTCTACATTCTACATGGGATGCTGTCTAATTCATGAATTCCTTAACAAAGCCAATGAGATCTTCATATTTACCTGGTTGAATTTTGGAGTAGCCACTATTTGAAAGATGGTTTTCTGACTGTGGAAGGCAGAAAGAAGAGGAGGAGTGTCAAACCATGCTAGTGCTTCTAAAGCTTCTGCCAAGATATGCTGTATGTCATATATGCTCACATCCCATTTGTTAAAGCAAACCACACAGCCATCAAAGTTAACCAAAGTTAATTGGTGAAGGGAGCAAATGCTTACCATAGCACAGAAAGAAATGCATAACTATGATAAAAAAAAAATGAAATGTGCTACAACAAATATTTACTGAAAAGCAGCAGTATTCCTTCCAGCTGCCAAAGGCATTCTTATAAACAAAACAGTGTCTCTGATTTCAGAAAACTCAGTCTATTGGGGAATTCCACTAAGTAAAGAAGCAGTTGAAATGTAACGTGAGGAGGGTACACATCTGCATGCCATTTAACTCAGAATTGAGATATTAGGGAAGGCGTAACTGAACTGGTACCTGGATGGTGAACAGGGAGGGGTTAGACTCATGAAAAGAGTTGAGGAACAGTGGACTGGGTTCCCAGCAGCTCAGTATAAGCAACGTCTGAGGGCAAGATGGAGCCTGGGAAGCCAAAAATAATTCCATATGGTGTCAGGGAAGAGGCCAACGCTGTCAGATGCACAAAATAATATTTGAATATTTTGTATTCAAAAGAGAAGTATAAGCTTTAAAACTGTGGAGTCACTAGTCCCATAAACAATTGCACCATGGTATACTACTATACACTGAAACTGAAAGGCAGAAATAAACAAACCCATGCCTTTCATAGGTGGAATAGACCAGATAGCGTGGGCATTGACACTTATACAAAGTCAGAGTAAAGGCAGAAGTGGTTGTATTAAACTGCCTTGTGGCCTGGCACTTTTCTCCAGCAGGCTTTATGGGAGAAATCCTCAGTGGTGATATTGAGTGAATGCTGTTAATATGGTAATTACTTTGCTACTGGCAAGAGAAAGATTGCCTTGAGGTTTGTAGTTATATATCTGATTAGAAAATATAGTTGTTTCTGTCAATTAACTACATTAGCCAGATTTTGGGGGGAAAACCCAAATCAAAATGCAATTTAACTCTATCACTCTTCAAGAGTGTGGGTTTGAATTTGGTCTAACCATTGTGAAGGAATCTGGAGAACATCCCTATTTTGTCTCTTAGCACAGTGGGCTGCCTGTGGAAGAGTCAAACACACTTACAACATGGATAGGCCCCATCATCCTTCTGAAATGGACAGCTGGGGAATGTTAACATGTTGATAACAAGCAAAAACAAACAAACAAACAAACAAACAACCTAAACAAAAAACACCTCTGGCTCAGTTTGTACTCAATATGCATGTATTTTAAAAGGGGAATTTTTATTTATTTATTTTTTTAATTTATATCCAAGTTAGTTAGCATATAGTGCAACAATGATTTCAGGAGTAGATTCCTCAATGCCCCTTACTCATTTATCCCATCCCCCCTCCCACAACCCCTCCAGTAATCCTCTGTTTGCTCACCATATTTAAGAGTCTCTTATGTTTTGTCCCCTCCCTGTTTTTATATTATTTTTCTTCCCTTCACTTATGTTCATCTGTTTTGTATCTTAAGGTCCTCATATGAGTGAAGTCATATGATATTTGTCTTTCTCTGACACTGATTTTGCTTAGCATAATATCCTCTAGTTCCATCCATGTAGTTGCAAATGGCAAGATTTCATTCTTTTTGATTGCCAAGTAATACTCCATTGTATATGTATACCAACCACATCTTCTTTTTCCAGTCATTCATTGATGGACCTTTGGACTCTTCCCATACTTTGGCTATTGTTGATAGTGCTGCTATAAACATGGGGGTGCATGTATCCCTTCAAAACAGCATACCTGTATCTAAAAGGGGAATTTTTTAAGTGTAAACCATAAAGTGCTTTCAAAATAGGATCTGGTAATGCCTCCAGTTTTGTTCTTCTTTTTCAAGATTGCTTTGACTATTTGGGGTCTCTTTGTGTTCCCTGCAAATTTTATGACTGTTTGTTCTAGTTCTGTGAAAAACACTATTGGTATTTTGGTAGGAATTGCATTAAATGTATAGATTGCTTTGGGTAGTATGGACATTTTAACAATATTGGTTCTTTCGATCATGAACATTGAATATCTTTCCTTTTTTTGTGTGTCATCTTCAAATTCTTTCACCAGTGTTTCGTGACTTTCAGAGAACAGGTCTTTCACCTCCTTGGTTAAATTTATTCCTAGGTATTTTATTCTTTTTGGTGTAAATGGGAATGTTTTCTTAATTTTTCCTTCTGCTATTTCATTATTAGTGTATAGAAATGCAACAGATTTCTGTGTTTTGATTTTGTATACTGTAAATCTGCTAAATTCACTTAATAGTTCTGATATTTTGTTGGAGCCTGTAGAGTTTTTATATATAGTATCACGTCATCTGCAAAGAGTGAAAGTTTTACTTTTTCCTTAACAGTTTGGATGCCTTTTATTTCTTTTTCTTTTCCAACTGCTGTGCTTAAAACTTCCAGTACTATGTTGAATATAAGTGATAACAGTGGACATCCTTTTCTTGTTCCTGATCTTAGAGGAAAAGCTCTCAGTTTTTCACCATTGGTTTGATGTTAGCCGTGGGTTTTCATTTATGGCCCTTATTATGTTGAAGTATGTTCTCTATAAACCTACTTTGTTGAAAGTGTTTATTATGAATGGATATTGTAGTTTGTCAGATGCTTTTTCTGTGTCTATTGCAACGATCATATGGTATTTATCCTTTCTCTTGTTAGTATGATGTATCATATTATTTTGTGAATATTGAACCACTCTTTCATCCCTGGAATAAATCCCACTTGATCATGGTGAAATATTTTTTAATGCATTGTTGGATTCCGTTTGCTAATATTTTGTTGAGGATTTTTGCATCTATGTTTGTTAGAGATATACTACAAAGCTGTAGTAATCAAAACATTATAGTACTGGCACAGAAATAGACACATATTGTCTATGGAACAGAATAGAGAGCCCAGAAATAAACCCACACTTTTATGCTAAATTAATCTTTGACAAAGGAGGCAGATATACGCAGTCTCTTCTACAAATGGTGTAGGGAAAACTGGACAGCTACATGTAAAAGAATGAAACTAAACCACTTTCTTACACCATCCACAAAAATAAACTCAAAATGCATTAAAGACATTAATGTGAGACTTGAAACCATAAAATTCCTGGAAGAAAACATAGACAGCAATCATTTTGACATGAACTATAGAAACATTTTTATAGCTATGTCTCCTTTGCCAAAGGAAACAAAAGCAAAATTAAACTATTAGGATTACACCAAAATAAAAAGCTTTTGCACAACAAAGGAAACTATTAATAAGACAAGTAGACAACCTACTGAATGGGAGAGAAGATATTTACAAATGACATATTTAGTAAAGGGTTAGTAGCCAAAATATATAAACAACATATACAACTCTATACCAAAAAGGCAAACAATCCAATTAAAAAATACTCAGAGGATCTGAACAGATATTTTCCCAAAGAAGACATACAGACCACCAAAAGACACAGGAAAAGATGCTCAACATCATCAGGGAAATGCAAATAAAAACCACAATGAGATATCACCTCACACCTGTTAGAATGACTAAAATCAAAAAGAAAAGAAATAACAAGTGTTGGCAAGGATGTGGGAAAAAAAGGAATTTCGTGGGAATGCAAACTGATGTAGCCACTGTGGAAAACAGTATGGAGGTTCCTCAAAAAATTAAAAATGGAACTACAATATGACCCAATAATTCCACTCCTGGGAATTTACCCAAAGAATACACAAAACACTAATTCAAAAATATATACACACCCCTATGTTTTTTGCAGCATTGCAAAAACTGGATTGCCAAAATATGGAAGCAATCTAAGTGTTCATTGATAAATGAATGGATAAAAAGGATGTGGTATATATACATGCAATGGAATATTATTAAGCCATAAAAGAATGAAATATTGTCATTTGAAACCACATAGATCTAGAGGATATAATGCTAAGAGACAGGCGAATACCATATAATCTCATTCATAAGTGGAATTTAAGAAAAAATAAAACAAAGGAACAAAGAAAAAAAGAGAAAAACAAACAAAACAAAACAAACAAACAAACAAAAACCAAACTCAAATATAGAGAACAAACTGGTGGGTGAGTGAATGGGTGAAATACGTGAAGGGAATTGAGAGGACACTTACAGGGGTGAGTACTGAGCAATGTATAGAATTGAATCAGCATATTGGATACTGATACCTGAAACAAATATGACACTGTACTTAATTATACTTGAATTAAAAAAAATAGGATATGGCTTTGCAAAGTGACCTAGAACTTTTAAACATTCACCTTTGTTTAAGACACTCTCATTTCCCTTAAGCACCCATGTTATCTACCTCTGTAAGGACTAGTCATAAGAAAAAAGTTACAGTTAGTTAAAACAAAAATCCAGAAAGAATCGTTGGAAGAGATCAGATATTGATGTAATATTAATTCACTGTATGTGATCTTTTTATCATAAAGAACACTGGACACATGATCATACACTTGCACCTCAACTCTACCACCGTTCATCATGTTGCTATCTTAGGCAAAAGTACTGAAAACACAAAGTATGCCTTTTTTTCCTACATTCATCCAGGATTTCATTGCTTTTGCTACAAAAGTACCTCTTTTTCTCCATCCTAGTATTAATAGCTACCATTTATTCATTGCTTAACCAGGCTCTGGATGTGCCAGTCAATATGTGTACGTTATATAACAATAGCAGATCAACACATTTCTCTCATGTATCGGGGAGACAACTGAGACACCTTGAACATTAAATAATTTTCTCAAGCTCATAAAGCTAGTAAAGTGGTAGAGACAAGATTCAAACCAGATATTTCTGACTGTAAGAAAATTCAGAGTGCTGACCATTTCACAACACTGCCACCTGCACTGGATTTGTCTCTTGTACACTGTAAGACCTGACTAGACAGAAACAAAGTGTTTAAACTATACTAAGGCATAAATGACTATAACCCCTCCCCTCAACCCCAACACCTTTATCTTTTCATTTTGGAAAATGAACTTGTTGGGGCGCCTGGGTGGCTCAGTCATTTAAGCATCTGACTTCAGCTCAGGACATGATCTCACAGTTCATGAGTTCAAATCCCACATTGGGCTCTGTGCTGACAGTTCAGAGTCTGGAGCCTGCTTCAGATTCTCTGTCTCCCTTTCTCTCTGCCCCTCTCCCACTCTTTCTCTGTCTCAAAAAAAATGTTTAAAATTTTTTTTTAAAAAGAAAAATGAACTTGCTTATTCAAATGAATCTCTAATTAGATTGATTTCGTGCAAGGTGACAAAAGGGAATGAACTATTTTAGACATAATGAGGAAGTATTTGGAAAAGGAACAAGGAGCAGGAGTCATTCAGCTGCTGACTGAGTCATTCCATAGAGTTGGTGGTGTAATCTCTGGCTGAAGCTTCCTAATATCACACACCCACACAGGTCAACCTTGAATGTTTAGCAAAATTTAAAGCTTTAATGAGAAAGAAAACATTGAAGAAAATCAGTGAGGTGTATTAATAGCATACATGAATGTTAAAGTCTCTGATACCAATGCAAGCTTTCTACTTAGCTTCATTCCTAATTTATTTACTAAGTAATTGCAATGTATCCTTTAGTTTTTAGCTGCATCTTATGTGAACTATTTTTCTATATACTTACCCACCACCATTTATCTACAGACTTGATCTCTCTTTCCTATTCCCAAAGCCTTTACTATCTTTCTTTATATGATGGCTTTTACACATCACATTTTATTTTTTTTACATGTTAAGCTTTTTCGCTGTAACAATCTCCTAGGGTTACAAATGACTTATAGATTTTTAATGAGAACATTTAACAGTGTTTGGCACTAACTGCTGAATAAGTAGACTCATAATTTCTATATCTGTATTTCATATTTGAAAAATGCCAGCCATAGGATCAATGTAACCTATGTGTGCAAAAGTTACAATTTTTAGCTATACAAAACTGATTCCTCTAATTCATTTCTTTCTCTGTTTTCTTTGCTCACTTGTTCCTTTCTCTTGCACTTGTGCTTTTCCTTCTGCCTTTCTGCTTTTTTGTTCTCTTTCTCTAACTCTACTTGCCTTTCATCACTTTGTTTCTGATTAGCTCCATCCTGCAACAAGCTCCTCTTTGTGTCGGGGGGAAGGTGGCCACTAGTATCAGGTTCAAATTCTCCTAGCTCAGTAACCTTAGCAGGAAGAGAACTTGTTTCTTCTGGCATTAAAAATGTTATCATCCTAAGGATAAAGAAGATGTGGTATATATATATATATATATATATATATATATATATATATATATATATATACACACTCAATGGAGTATTACTTGGCAATCAAAAAGAATGAAATCTTGCCATTTGCAACTATGTGGATGGAACTGGAGGGTATTATGCTAAGCGAAATTAGTCAGAGAAAGACAAAAATCATATGACTTCACTCATATGAGGACTTAAAGAGACAAACCAGATGAACATAAGGGAAGGGAAGAAAAATAATATAAAACAGGGAGGGAGACAAAACATAAGAGACTCTTAAATATGGAGAACAAACAGAGGGTTACTGGAGGGGTGGTGGGAAGGGGGATGGGCTCAATGGGTAAGGGGCATTAAGGAATCTACTCCTGAAATCATTGTTGCACTATATGCTAACTAATTTGGATGTAAATTAAAAAAAAATAAAATTAAAAGATTTCTCCAAAAAAAAAATTGTATCCTGTCTTGGTATACCTTATCTTACATTTTGCTGGTAATATTCTAATATAAGGGTAAGTCAGGAGGATATACCTCAGTTATCTGGAACCTGATCTATTACCTTTTATGGTGTATTGCTTAGGTTTTTGTTGGCGTAATGCTATGTAATAAACAACCCCCAAAAATCTCAGCTCCAGCCTCAGGAGATTCTTTCTGGTCATTCCAAATGGTGCCAGCAGCTCTCAGGCTGCATGCTTCCTCATTAATGTACTGCATGTGTCCTATTTCCTCAACCTTTGATTTCAAGCCGTAGGCTTCATTTTGGGACACCTGGATGGCTCAGTCTGTTAAACCTCCGACTTTGGCTCAGGTCATGATCTCGCGGTTTGTGAGTTCAAGCCCCGTGTAGGGCTCTGTGATGACAGCTCAGAACCTGAAACCTGCTTCGGATTCTGTGTCTCCCTCTCTCTCTGACCCTCCCCTGCTCATTTTCTCTCTCTCTCTCTCTCTCTCTCTCTCAAAAATAAATAAACATTAAAAATATTTAAAGTCATAGGCTTCATTCTAGTTATACTATTTAGGTCATGCTACTGTCTCTCTGAACTGCTCATGCACCAACCTAATGCTAATTAGATTAGGCCTAAGCCACATGTGCCACTCATCGAGCTACTTCTCTAAAGCACATGAGATCCTTAACAGGGTGATGGGTAGTTACCTGAAACACACGCCGGGCACTAGAACCGAAAGAAGGTGATAAAAGGCTGCCAGAATCAGCAAATGTCCAATACAGAATATGATGCTTACATTTTAGATTTCTTATTTAAGATCAACTTTGTGGTTTAGTCTACTCTGACCTTTGGAGGAAGGATTGGGCAATACCCATGATGTGAACTATTGGTAGATGCCATCTCTAAGACTGAACTTAGAAAATTTGCAGAATAAAGAAGCAAAGATGAAGAAGAGGTACTTTGTAAGGGTGATATTTTTCTTCCACCACTTGATCCAGTGATAAAGAGCGGTTACTTAAGTTTAAATTTTTTCTTTCTCTGGAAAGAATATAAGACATTCGAAATTAGAAACATCTGCTGCTACATTAATCATTGTTCCAGTTCTAGAGGGAAAATAGCAAAATTTTGGTCATTACAGTGGAGGAAGAATTACCCAGAAAATATTTTTCTTGATAAAAAAAAATCAAAATACACATGTAATAAATGGAGGGCACGTGTTAAATAACACAGGAGTTCTGGAAAAAAAAATCCAGTACATCTGAAATTTCTGATGCACAATAAATACTTAAGGATGGTTAAGAGGCAGTTTTAGTGATGCTGACAAGATTATTGCTACCTCCAGGTCATACCTATAGAGAGTCTTGGACTCGGTGCTTATTCAAAGGACTGCAATAATAGATCAATGAGTGATGTCCTCTATAGAATTCACTGTGCTTCGAAAGCTCCTACCTTAACCTTTTAAAATATTTGTCTGTGAGGTAATTTTGAACCGTCTTAAAGATTTCGAGTGTTCTTCATAACTTTGCTTCACTGAAGCCATTCCTCTAAGGAGGGCCCACAATTGTCTGCTTGTTTATATTCTGGAGATGAAATTAAATAACATATGAGATGTTACTGAAATAGTCCTTAGTACATGGAAAGTGCTCAGTAAACTGTAGGACCAGTTATCTTTCTAATTACTGATGTTCTTTCGTCTCATATAATTTGTATCATTTTTCTATAAGAGCATATTCTGTGTGCAAGTTGCTGCTCTAAGGATTTGGTGGCAGGGAAGTCCACCAACACCTTAGTCTGATCTCAAAGGATGAATAAAGGAGGCAGCTGGTTTCTAACATCTTTGCTTTGACAGCTCTCAGAGCACTAGAGCCTCCCATGCATTTGGGGCCATTGGTAGCTTCTGGAGAAAGAGTGCTTGAACATCCTCAGAATGCAATGTTTTTTCAGGGAATAGTATCCATGTGTCTCAAAGTGAAAATTAAATCCAAACTTCCTTCATCATCAAACACTTGCTGTTCCTCTTTGAAAACTTGGTGAATCTGGTGCTCATGAAAACATGGGTTAGTGAAGATCAGCGTAAAAGGCTAAGTAACACATGTCTTCTTCCTCCTCTTTGGCTTTTCATTTTCATGGTCCTAATACTTCTCCACCAGAAGAAAAGCAAGGAAAAAAACAAAAACAAAAAGATGTAGAAATGATACTACAATGTAAAGGATCACTCCTCAGTTAGTGGTAGAAGAAATGTTAGTTTGATGCAATACAGCTTGTACTGATAAAGACTGATAAAGACTGATAACTTAGAGGTTTGAAATTACTACATTTTTTATTGTATTATTTATTTAAGAATTTTGTGATGTTTTAATTGCATTATCTACGAAGAGCAGAAGCTGTATCAAAATAATTAGTATTCTTCATTTTGAGGTTTTTATTTTAAAATACCTATAGAGAATGTTTTAAAGATGATGCTCAAAATACAAAATGAAAACTAGAAAAAGTAGTACTGGGCATTTGAATATTTATTTATATTTACAGAGAGGCAAATCAAAGTGAGATTTGATTCTTTAATGTTTCAGACTGGACCAGGGTGAAATAGCAGAGGATGTGGAGATAGTTATGTATCTTGAAGGGAGACCCAACAGGATCTGTAGTTGAATTGGGTCTGGCATGTGAAAGGAAAAAGAGGAGTCAAGGATAACTCAGATGTTTTTACTCTGAGCACCTGGAAGGATGACTGAAGTGAGTAAAGCTGAGAATAGAGCAGGGATGAGGTAGGGATGAGCAGAGAAGAGGAGTTCCTTTGGCGTCGTGATTAAGTTTGAAGTTTGATTCTACTATCTTAAACAGTTTATTTTCCCACAAACTTATTTTGATTAAACCTCTTGGATTCCAGAGTATAATATTCCTCAATCCAAGCCCAAGGCAGAGATTTTGCTCTTCATAATTTGGCTTTTCACAAGTTCCAACAGTGTGACAATTTTTTTGAGATTATTTACTTCGAAAAATAAAAATGTAAGTATAAAGAACATGGAATAACTATCAATTATTGCTATCATTAAGTGTTGAGTATTGTGCTAACTGCTTTATAACTGTTATCTTTTATCCTGTTTTCAGATAAGAGAAATTGAAGATTTATAAGGGCCTGGGGATAACAGTTAACACAGCTAGTGAGACCAGTTTGACTCTAAAGGTGATGATTAAAGGCATTAAAATATATTTTATGTGTTTGTTTTTTCTTTTAGAAAAATGGTAATACTGGTATTTATGCATATATTGAAAACATTTCTAATTTTTCTTTATTACCTTTGATAAGCATACTTTTCAGTTTCATACTAAATGAAAGCAAATATTCAAATTAATCAATCATAAACAATATTGAGCATGATTTATTATGCCTGGTTCCAATTTAAGAATTGATATGGCATCAGGACAATCATATTGAATTGTTATCAGAATGGGTAGTCATAAAAATGAATGTTTACAATATTGTTAAGTAAGCTGAAAAATATGTCAATGATATACACCAGATAGCTTCATTTTTGAAAATCAGGTATTAGGCCAGGAAAATTTTTTTAAAAGTTCAAAGTGTGTATCTTTCTAAAAGATGAGCTTAATGAATGGCAGAGTTTTTGTAAATATGATTTTCAAGATGACAAACCTAGTGAACAGGTACTGGGTCAAAATATTAAAATATTAATGTGGGCACATTAGTTCAGGAGGAAACTTCTTAGTGATGATGAACAATTGCCCAAATGAAAGAAAGGAGATTAATCAATTACTGATTAGCCTGGAAGAAAATTCAATCACTGGATTTTCCACAGAAAAAATCAGGCTCCTCTGGGCTGCACACTAAATAAGGCTAGAAGAGGAATCTTGTGGTGCCAAAAGCAAATCTGGATTAATCATTAGTGGCTGGTCCTTTGACAAGTGTGGTTTCCTGCCTGGAATGTCATACCCCTGCATTGAGTTTTGACTGCCAGCATGGCCAGAGACCATCATCCCTACATAATAGCATCCTATGGAAGGTCCCATGATGTCCCACTTCTCTAACATCTTCTTCGGAGTAAATTTTGTTAAAAGAGCGTCACTAGTGGCACTGAAGGTGAAAAAAAGTAACAAAAGGGCAGATTGGTGCTTGTGGGGAAGGAAAGTCTCACTGTCTTGACCTGGTGATAACGACGGTATAAGCTGACTCTGCAAATTGAAACTTTACTTTTACTTTTTTTTGAAAGTCTTCAAATTTTTATTCATTCATTCATTCATTCATTCATTTTTTAATGTAAATCCACGTTAGTTAACATATAGTGTAATAATGGTTTCAGGAGAATTTAGTGATTCATCACTTATATATATAACACCCAGTGCTCATCCCAAAAAGTCCCTTTCCTAATGCCCATCACCCATTTCTAGCCCATCCCCCCACCCAACACCACTCCAGCAACCTTCAGTTTGTTATCTGTATTTAAGACTCTCTTATAGTTTGCCCCCCTCTCTGTTTTTATCTTATTTTTCCTTCTCTTCCCCTATATTCACCTGTTTGTTTCTTAAATTCCACATATAAGTGAAATCATAATATTTGTCTTTCTCTAATTTCACTTAGCATAATACACTCTAGTTCCATCCACATTGCTGCAAATAGCAATATTTCATTCCTTTTGATCACTGAGTAATATTCCATTGTATATATACCACATCTTTATCCATTCATCAGCCAATGGACATTGGGCTCTTTCCATACTTTGGCTATCGTTGATGGTGCTGCTAATAAACACTGGGGTGCATGTGCCCTTTTGAATCAGCATTTTTGTATCTTTTGGATAAATACCTCGTAGTGCAATTGCTGGGTCATAGGGTAGTTCTATTTTTAATTTTTTGAGAAACCTCCATACTCTTTTCCAGAGTGGCTGCACCAGTTTGCATTCCCACCAACAGTGCAAAAGGGTTCCCCTTTCTCCTCATCCTTGCCAACATCTGTTGTTTCCTGAGTTGCTAATTTTAGCCATTCTGACAGGTGAGAGGTGATATCTCATTGTGGTTTTCTTTTTTTTTAATTTAACTTTATTTTTTATTTTTTAAAATTTACATCCAAATTAGTTAGTATATAGTGAAGCAATGATTTCAGTAGATTCCTTAATGCCCCTTACCCATTTAGCCCATCCCCCCTGCCACAACCCCTCCAGCAACCCTCAGTTTGTTCTCCATATTTATGAGTCTCTTCTGTTTTGTCCCCCTCCCTGTTTTTATATTATTTTTGTTTCCCTTTCCTTATGTTCATCTGTTTTGTCTCTTAAAGTCCTCATTTGAGTGAACTCATATGATTTTCTCTGACTGACTAATTTCACTTAGCATAATACCCTCCAGTTCCATCCACATAGTTGCAAATGGCAAGATTTCATTCTTTTTGATTGCTGAGTAATACTCCATTATATATATACACCACATCTTCTTTATCCATTCATCCATCGATGGACATTTGGGCTCTTTCCATCTTTGGCTATTGTTGATAGTGCTGCTATAAAAATGGTGGTGCATGTGTCCCTTTGAAACAGCACACCTGTATCCCACGGATAAGTGCCTAGTAGTGCAATTGCTGGGTCATAGAGTAGTTCTAATTTTAGTTTTTTGAGGAACCTCCATACTGTTTTCCAGAGTGACTGCACCAGCTTGCATTCCCACCAACAATGCAAAAGAGATCCTCTTTCTCCACATCCTCGCCAACATCTGTTGTTGCCTGAGTTGTTAATGTTAGCCATTCTGACAGGTGTAAGGTGGTATCTTATCATGGTTTTGATTTGTATTTTAATTGTGGCTTTGATTTGTATTTCCCTGATGATGAGTGATGTTGAGCATCTTTTCATGTGTCTGTAAGCCATCTAAATGTCTTTTTTGGAGAAGTGCCTATTCATGTCTTTTGCCCATTTCTTCACTGGATTATTTGTTTTTTGGGTGTTGAATTTGTTAAGTTCTTTGTATATTTTGGATACTAACCCTATATCTGATATGTCATTTGAAAATATCTCCTCCCATTCCGTCAGTTGCCTTTTAGTTTTGTTGATTGTTTCCTTCACTGTAGAGAACATTTATATCTTGTTGAGGTCCCAATAGTTCATTTTTGCTTTTGCCTTGACTCCAGAGAAATGTCCAATAAGAAGTTGCTGGTCAGGAGACCAGATCAAAGAGATTGTTGTCTGTTTTCTCCTCTAGGATTTTGATGGTTTCCTGTCTTTCATTATTTAGGTCTTTCATCCATTTTGAGTTTATTTTTGTGTATGGTGTAAGTAATCCAGACTTACTCTTCTGCATGTCGCTGTCCAGATTTCCCAACACCATTTGCTGAAGAGACTTTTTTTCCAATGGATATTCTTTCCTGCTTTGTCAAAGATTAGCTTGCCATACATTTGTGGGTCCATTTCTGGGTTCTCTATTCTGTTCCACTGATCTGAGTGTCTGTTTTTGTGCCAGTACCATACTGTCTTGATGATTACAGCTTTGTAATACAGCTTGAAGTCTGGAATTGTGATGCTTCCAGTTTTGGTTTAGTTTGGTAAAATTATCCTGTTACACATTTTGAAAGATATTTGTTTAAAAGTAAAGAAAAAATGATTATATTTTCAACTAATTCTCATGTATCCATAATCAGATAATTAGACAAGTCTCTAAATTAGACTATGTATTCTCTAGTTTCAATCAGCATTAATCAAGAAAACTTCCTTTACCTCTTAGATTCATGTGCTTCACTCACACAAAAGCTGATACGATTATGCACATTTTATGATTTTTTAATTAAAAAAATTTTTTAATGGTTATTTATTTTTGAGAGAGAGAGCATGAGTGGGGAAAGAGCAGAGAGATAGGGAGACACAGAATCCGAAACAGGCTTCAGGCTCTGAGCTGTCAGCACAGAGCCTGATGCAGGATTGAACTCATTGACTGTAATCATGACCAGGGCGGAGGTCCGACGCTTAACCGACTGAGCCACCCAGGTGGCCCTCATGATTTTTTTTTAGATGGGCTGAATCAATCTGGAAATCCCATTCTCCCCTCCTCCCTAAAGAACCATATTCTTTCTTTTCTATAATCAATGGAACAGCTTCCTTCCTCCCTCCATCTCTTGTTGATATTAGCTGCTCTCCTGGTCAGCTATTACTTGGCATTCTGATGCCTGTCTTTGCTACCAGCTGTTTTAAAACTTCACTTTTTCTTTTCTTCTTCTTCTTCGGTTTTTTTTTTTTTTAACTAAATGGCAGTGCAGAAACACTTTTTTCCTTAATGGTGAATTTATTCAAGAAACGTAACATAGATTGAGATTCTGGCAATTATAGGCTTTAAAAAAAATAGTAGGCCTTATTTAAAACCATACTTAAGGTGAAACAGTGAGGAAAATTAAGAATCTCTTTTAGAAGAAAAAAAGCTTTAAAGGTTCATAATAACCTCAATCAGTCCTAAGTAGTAGGTTAATAAGGTCCTTTTTGTAATTTAACATTCTTTTCTTTTGGTGTCTCATTGAATGTTAATGTGGTATACATTTACTGTATTAATAATTTTTTTAAAAGCCTGCTCATTTAATGCATAGAATACTGATTTCCCTTTGGATATTTTAGACTCTGGTTTATTTCCTCATTTCCAGTCTTTATAATTTTCTACATAGATAAATGATTGTATTTTTCTATTCTTAATTTAAAAACAGGTCATGAGAGAAAAGTTATGCCAATGCAACTAATCTTTAGATTGCTAGTGCCAGGAAAGCAACATTCATAATATTGTCCTCACTGGCTTTCCTTTTGGAATTGTGGTGCCAGGGAAAATGATTTACTGCCAGCCGGGACTGAGACTTGGGCTTTGTAGAAAAGATTTATTGGCATCAACTTTGCATAAAACCATAATCAGTCCTGAAAAGACATTTGTCACCATAAACCCTTATTTTCAGGTGCCTGACACTTTCCATAAAACTATACTTCAAGTGGAAAAGTCATTTGGGTTTTCAGATCCTTTAGTCCGGTATTTCTTGATCATTTAAAGAAAGAACATTTCTTGAACTTTCTGGATACACTAGAACAGTGTTTCTGGGACCTATCCCCAGGTTTCCACGAAGCAGGGAGGGGTGGGAACCATAAATGTACATTTTAAACAAGTGCCTGCAGAGATTCTGCTGCAAGTTGAAAACTGGAAGACATTCCCAGGAAAATGGGTATGGCATCCTGCGCATAAGCTCAGGCCCTGTTTGTGTCACCTTGACTAACCAATGTTGACCTCTCTGTCTCATTTGTTTCCTTATGTATATTCCTTATATATGCTTTAATTGGGCAAGTAGACTTTCTATTTATAAATCGTGAATTTAAAAGAAAATAAAGCAAGGGAGTACCTTACAGGAAGTATATATAGGAAGCAGATGATTCATCTTAGTTCTACTCTTTTCCCTATAATCTGTAATGACAAACACAAACACACAAGCAAAATTACATGTGTGTGCACGCACATGCATACTCAGTCAGGCGAGGAGCAGCTCTAGGAAGAGTGAGCTGATCTCTTGATCGGAATTAGAAACTTAAAATTCACTTGTAGGAAGCAGCAATTAAGGCAAGCCTACAGCCCTGCAAAGAGTTGAGGTGAGGGGACATAAAAAAAGAGCCAAAGTTTATTGCAACACGGACAATCAATAAGGCCCTGTCTTGAAACCCCAGTGTTAAGGAAGACTAAGAAGCTGGAAACATTCCTCAAGTACCAGTGACAGGCCCTCAGATTTGAACAAAGAGTTTAAAGTGCTTAATGCACTTAATGTGGCCTGCAATAATAGCCAACTATTTACTTTACCATATTCGTTAACTTGCCAAGAAACTGTGCACGAATTAATTAGTCCATCGTTTACTCTTATCTGTGCCACAAATCAGAAGGGTTCAAAAGTCAACCTAAAAGCACTTGTGCATTTCAATTGATTCCAAATGTAAAGTCCTTATAGCATTTGTTTTTTACAAAATAATTTATAGCAAGCATCCTTTATAATGTGAATCTGTGAGCTCTATCTGAGGCCGTTTACGTTTTAAGTTCTGAATTTTATGTGATTGTTGCGTTCTACTTCCTCTTAGAAAAACTTCCCTTTAGTCAATTTTGGAGAAAATAGAGTAAATCATGAAATCAGCCAAAAGAAAGAAACCACCAAGCAGTAGTACATTTTATCATGTAGCTGTTATTTCCAGATTTATCCATTTTGGTGCTAGTTCAAAACACACTGGTTAGATTGTTTATTTTAAAATGAAATATATATTCAAAGAGGGGTTTTGCCTTAGTCACTGTTTTAAAATAACCAGAGAATATTTTTTGAGGTGTTAGAAGGAAAAATAAAAATCTGGTAAATGTGTGCTCTTAATATCTAAGTCTTATTTAATATAATGGATTTATTACTGGGACAGATAAAAATACATTTATTAATTCAAAATAAAATTTTATGTTGACATAGAGACCTAGGTCCTCAACAAATACATTTGTTCAAATGTTTTAATACTGGTCTAACATTTATTCTGATGATTTAAAATGGATTATAGATTATTCGAAAAGAAATATTCAAATACTAGGGATGAAAAGCTCATGAAATATTTTAAATGCTTGTTGATTATAAAAACGTAAAGCATGAGCTTGTGCCTTCAAACAATCAAAAATCAATTAAACAATTGATATTGATTAGACTGACTTTCTTAGATACGCTAAGAAAATTCAAAAGAACTTTTGCATGGAGCCCCAGGGATGCTGCATTGCTCAGCCCCAGTCGGCGTTCATACTGTGTACTGAGGATGGTGCCCACTGGACTTAAGCAGGGCACACCCAGTCTGTGGGGTTGGATGCAACAGCCCATCATGGTTCCTGTCCTCAACCAGCTTACAATCCATTTGAGCAAGGTGAAAAAGCAGGCAAAATTGAAGGTAAGATTAATACACATTAAACAATACTAGCAAGAAAGTATATATAACAATAAAATGAAAAAGAAGGGAGAAAAAATAAAATTAAGATGGTATATGTCAAAGACATGGGAATATAGTTTGTTTCTTTTGCCCTCATTAGGTGATAATGGGCAGATTCTAAAATAACTTGAGCATGTAGTTGAGGACACGCTCTGTATAACAGCATTGTCTGTGGGCACTGAAAAGCCTGGAGATTAATGACTACAACCGAGGCGCAGGCAAAAATTTAAAAACTGATCCAAAATACCTTTAGTCATTTGATGAGATTGGGAAATTTCAGTTTCAACGTGAAATTACTGACTTGATAGTTTACATTTTATTTTTGTATTTTAATCACTTTGTGAATTTATAATTCCATGCTAAAAGCATCTATCTTATATTTAAAACCTCCCAAGAATACTGGGTCGAGGTGGAAGTGAGTTTCATTTGGGACAGAGTTGTGTGTGTCATGTTATGGATAAAGAATGGGTTCACAAAGACGAATTCCATGAAAAACATTTCTTGGAACCTTATGGAAAAATGCTGTTACACATAAAGTTGAGCATGCAATTGTAGAGTGGTATAGATAGTTGAATGCTATAGGTGTTTTATTCATCGTTCAGGCCTTGGCTTAGGAATCACTTCCTCCAGGAAGCCCATCCTGATCTCTAAGGTTAGGTTACATGTCCCTCCTGTGGCTTTGTGTGCTGAACTATCAATGCACAATGCACTCAGTTGCAATTGCCTGTTTACTGTTCTGTCTCACATAACAAAGCAGCAACAACAGGAATTCATTAAACATTTTGCTTAATAAATCATCTTTCTTAAAGCTTTAACTAATTATCTCCTTTAATAAGAAGAACCATATAGTGAGGTAGGTATGACTATTATCTTACTCTAAAAATGAGGAAATAGAGGTGTAAAGAGGTTAAGAAACTGTCCAAGTCAGAGAGAAATAATTAGAAGTAAAAGAGTCTGGTTGCTTTCTCAGCTTTTCAAAATTTCAAATCCATCACTTTCTACTGGTTACAAACATACCTGTAACAATGGTGGTTCTGCCTTACAGGGGTCAAAGAACTTTGTGAGTCTAGTGTTGTGTACTATTAGATTCCTTCTGCAAGTGCTTTTGTGAACTCTGGTAGAGCAGCTCTATAGCGACACAGAATCTTCTAACAAGGTGCAAATTCAGCAGAATCACAGATAATCCTTCTCTTTTTTAAAAATTTTATTTTTTATTTTTTAAAATTTACATCCAAATTAGCATATTGTGCAACAATGATTTCAGGAGTAGATTCCTTAGTGCCCCTTACCCATTTAGCCCATCCCCCCTCCCACAACCCCTCCAGCAACCCTCAGTTTGTTCTCCATATTTATGAGTCTCTTCTGTTTTGTCCCCCTCCCTGTTTTTATATTATTTTTGTTTCCCTTTCCTTATGTTCATCTGTTTTGTCTCTTAAAGTCCTCATTTGAGTGAACTCATATGATTTTTGTCTTTCTGTGACTAATTTCACTTAGCATAATACCCTCCAGTTCCATCCACATAGTTGCAAATGGCAAGATTTCATTCTTTTTGATTGCTGAGTAATACTCCATTATATATATACACCACATCTTCTTTATCCATTCATCCATCGATGGACATTTGGGCTCTTTCCATCTTTGGCTATTGTTGATAGTGCTGCTATAAAAATGGTGGTGCATGTGTCCCTTTGAAACAGCACACCTGTATCCCACGGATAAGTGCCTAGTAGTGCAACTGCTGGGTCATAGAGTAGTTCTAATTTTAGTTTTTTGAGGAACCTCCATACTGTTTTCCAGAGTGGCTGCACCAGCTTGCATTCCCACCAACAATACAAAAGAGATCCTCTTTCTCCACATCCTCGCCAACATCTGTTGTTGCCTGAGTTGTTAATGTTAGCCATTCTGACAGGTGTGAGGTGGTATCTCAGTGTAGTTTTGATTTGTATTTCCCTGATGATGAGTGATGTTGAGCATTTTTTCATGTGTCGGTTGGCCATCTGGATATCTTCTTTGGAGAAGTGTCTATTCATGTCTTTTGCCCATTTCTTCACTGGATTATGTTTTTTGGGTGTTGAGTTTGATAAGTTCTTTACAGATTTTGGATACTAACCCTTTATCTGATATGTCATTTGCAACTATCTTCTCCCATTCTGTCAGTTGTCTTTTAGTTTTGTTGATTGTTTCCTTTGCTGTGCAGAATTTTTTTTATTTTGATGAGGTCCCGGTAGTTCATTTTTGCTTTTGTTTCCCTTGCCTCCAGAGACGTGTTGAGTAAGAAGTTGCTGCGCCCAAGATCAAAGAGGTTTTTGCTTGCTTTCTCCTCAAGGATTTTGATGGCTTCCTGTCTTATGTTTAGGTCTTTCATCCATTTTGAGTTTACTTTTGTATATGATATAAGAAAGTGGTAGATAATCCTTCTCTTAATACTTTTTAGGCATATATATTAGCTATCTCTTCCTCTCTTTGGCCAGATCTAAGAAGGATAAGAAGGTGGGAGCTACTGAATTTTATTTCCAAAATTATCAGTTACCAAAATAAAAGAATTTGTTTTCAATCCACATTATCTGTTTACTCTCTGGAGGTTCTTAAACTGTTAGACCCATTTTTTCTTCTAAGTTGTCATATGATTCATAGACCCAATTTTAGTCCCAATTTACTAGAAGAGTCTTGAAAGATATTGTTAATTTCATCAAATTCAAATTACCTCAAAAACTCTAGTGTGCAAGCCTTCCAAATTAAACAATCCCTCCCTTCCCCACCCCTGCCACGTATACTAACACATTCACTCACAAAGGTATAGAGGGTTTTTCTTTGTGCTTTTCTGGATCTCTAGACATTACTAAAACTCACACACACAAGTGTTTTTAAATTTTTTTTTTTTTCAACGTTTTTTATTTATTTTTGGGACAGAGAGAGACAGAGCATGAACGGGGGAGGGGCAGAGAGAGAGGGAGACACAGAATCGGAAACAGGCTCCAGGCTCCGAGCCATCAGCCCAGAGCCTGACGCGGGGCTCGAACTCACGGACCGCGAGATCGTGACCTGGCTGAAGTCGGACGCTTAACCGACTGCGCCACCCAGGCGCCCCCACAAGTGTTTTTAGTTCAACAAAATACATATCAAGAAACCAAATACATATCAAGAACTATATCTGGGGCGCCTGGGTGGCTCAGTCAGTTAAGCATCCAACTCTTCATCTCAATTCTGGTCATGATCCAGGGTCATGGGATTGAGCCCTGCATCGGGCCAGCGCCGAGGATGGAGCCTGCTTGAGACTCTCTCTCCTCTCTCTCCCTCTGACTTTCCCCAGTTTGTGCTCTTTCAATGTTTCTCAAAATGAACTATATCTAAAAACTACTTAATTTAACCATCCTTTCATTCTTTAATCTGCCTGTTTATTCATGCAACAAATATTTATTTTAATGTAATAGAGTGGTTAAGAAGCTGAAGCTATAGAGCCAGGTTCCCTGGTTGTGATTCCTAAGTATTCCAGTTATAGGCTGTGGGACCTCGGTTGGGACTGTCACAGTTTCCATATTGCTAAATTGGGGATGCCAGTAATATCTATCTTATAGGATTGTTATAAGGACTGATTTAATTAATACACATAAAACACTGAAGGCAGCATATAACACATGTAAATCTCTATTTATGTTGTTGTTATTCTTATTATATGGTATTATTATTGTTATCTATGCTTGATCAATTTAAGTTTTTTTCTAAGGACAGATACTGACTTGATGGGGGTCAGTGGGAAGATGGCAGAGTAGGAGGACGCTGGGCTCACTGCATCCTGCTGATCACTTAGATTCCACCCACACCTGCCTAAATAACCCAGAAAACCACCAGAACGGATTCTCCAGAGCCAAGCATAGATGAGAGGCCCACGGAAGAGGGTAGGAAGGGTGGAAGTGCGGTGCGCGCTACATGGACTGACAGGAGGGAGCCGGGGCGGAGGGGCGGCCCGCCCGCCAAGCAGAGCCCCCAAGTCTGGCTGGCAAAAGCGGAGGGGCCGGACGGAGTGTGTTCTGACAGCAAGCGGGACTTAACATCTGGGAGGTTATAAGCTAACAGCTCTGCTCGGAGAGCGGGAGGGCTGGAGGACAACGGGAGGGAGAGTTGTTGAGCCCCGGACGTCAGAGCTCAGCTTGGAGGGAACAAAGGTGCTCGCCAGCGCCATCTCCCTCGCCCATCCCCCAGCCAAAATCCCAAAGGGAACCAGTTCCTGCCAGGGAACTTGCTTGCACCACGCAAACACCCAACGCTGTGCTTCTGCGGATCCATCCCTCCGGTGGCAGGTCTGACTCCCTCCCAGTGCCCCAGCGCCCCTCCCGAAGGGGATCACCAAAGGAAAAGTGAGCTGAGCCTCCCCCTCCCGCCCTTGTGCACCTTGCCAATCCACCCCAGCTAATACGCCAAATCCCCAGCACTACAAGCCTGGCAGTGTGCAAGTAGCCCAGATGGGCCACACCACCCCACAGTGAATCCCGCTCTTAGGAGAGGCGAAGAGAAGGTACACACCAGTCTGACTGTGGCCCCAGTTGTGGGCTGGGGGCAGACATCAGGTCTGACTGCGGCCGCGCCCACCAACGCAAGTTATTCAAGACAGCACAGGGGAAGTGCCCTGCAGTTCTGCACCACTCCAGGGACTATCCAAAATGACGAAATGGAAGAATTCCCCTCGAAAGAATCTCCAGGAAATAACAACAGCTAATGAACCGATCAAAAAGGATTTAAACAATATAACAGAAAGTGAATTTAGAATAATAGTCATAAAATTAATCGCTGGGCTTGAAAACAGTACAGAGGACAGCAGAGAATCTCTTGCTACAGAGATCAAGGGACTAAGGAACAGCCAGGAGGAGCTAAAAAATGCTATAAAGGAGCTGCAAAATAAAATGGACACAACCACAGCTCGGACTGAAGAGGCAGAGGAGATAATAGGTGAACTAGAAGATAAAATTATGGAAAAAGAGGAAGCTGAGAAAAAGAGAGATTAAAAAAGGAGTATGAGGGGAAAATTAGAGAACTAAGTGATGCACTAAAGAGAAATAATCTACGCATAATTGGTATTCCAGAGGAGGAAGAGAGAGGGAAAGGTGCTGAAGGTGTAGTTGAAGAAATAATAGCTGAGAACTTCCCTGAACTGGGGAAGGAAAAAGGCATTGAAATCCAAGAGGCACAGAGAACTCCCTTCAGACGTAACCTGAATCGATCTTCTGCACGACATATCATAGTGAAACTGGCAAAATACAAGGATAAAGAGAAAATTCTGAAAGCAGCAAGGGATAAACATACTCTAACATATAAAAGGAGAGCGATAAGACTTGTGACGGATCTTTCTACTGAAACTTGGCAGGCCAGAAAGGAATGGCAGGAAATCTTCAATGTGATGAACAGAAAAAAATACGCAGCGAGAATCCTTTATCCAGCAAATCTGTCATTTAGAATAGAAGGAGAGATAAAGGTCTTCCCAAACAAACAAAAACTGAAAGAATTCATCACCACTAAACCAGCCCTACAAGATATCCTAAGGGGGATCCTGTGAGACAAAGTACCAGAGACATCGTTACAAGCATGAAACCTACAGACATCACAATGACTCTAAACTCATATCTTTCTATAATAACACTAAATGTAAATGGACTAAATGCGCCAACCAAAAGACACAGGGTATCAGAATGGATAAAAAAACAAGACCCATCTATTTGCTGTCTACAAGAGACTCATTTTAGACATGAGGACACTTTCAGATTGAAAGTGAGGGGATGGAGAACTATTTATCATGCTACTGGAAGTCAAAAGAGAGCTGGAGTAGCCATACTTATATCAGACAAAACTAGACTTTAAATTAAAGGCTGTAACAAGAGATAAAGAAGGGCATTATATAATAATTACAGGGTCTATCCATCAGGAAGAGCTAACAATTATAAATGTCTATGCACCGAATACGGGAGCCCCAAATATATAAAACAATTACTCACAAACGTAAGCAACCTTATTGATAAGAATGTGGTCATTGCAGGGGACTTTAACACCCCACTCACAACAATGGATAGATCATCCAGACACACGGTCAATAAAGAAACAAGGGCCCTGAATGATGGATTGGATCAGATGGACTTGACAGATACATTTGGAACTCTGCATCCCAAAGCAAAAGAATATACTTTCTTCTCAAGTGCACATGGAACATTCTCCAAGATAGATCATATACTGGGTCACAAAACAGCCCTTCATAAGTATACAAGAATTGAGATCATACCATGCATACTTTCAGACCACAATGCTATGAAGCTTGAAATCAACCACAGGAAAAAGTCTGGAAAACCTCCAAAAGCATGGAGGTTAAAGAACACCCTACTAAAGAATGAATGGGTCAACCAGGTAATTAGAGAAGAAATTTAAAAATATATGGAAACAAATGAAAATGAAAATACAACAATCCAAACGCTTTGGGATGCAGCAAAAGCAGTCCTGAGAGGAAAATACATTGCAATCCAGGCCTATCTCAAGAAACAAGAAAAATCCCAAATACAAAATCTAACAGCACACCTAAAGGAAATAAAAGCAGAACAGCAAAGACACCCTAAACCCAGCAGAAGAAGAGAAATAATAAAGATCAGAGCAGAAATAAACAATATAGAATCTAAAAAAACTGTAGAAATGATCAATGAAACCAAGAGTTGGTTTTTTGAAAAAATAAACAAAATTGATAACCCTCTAGCCAGACTTCTCAAAAAGAAAAGGGAGATGACCCAAATAGATAAAATCATGAATGAAAATGAAATTCTTACAACCAATCCCTCAGAAATACAAGCAATCTGGGATGCCTGGGTGGCTCGGTTGGTTAAGCGTCCGACTTCAGCTCAGGTCACGATCTTGCAGTCCGTTAGTTCGAGCCCCGCGTCGGGCTCTGGGCTGATGGCTCAGAGCCTGGAGCCTGCTTCCAATTCTGTGTCTCCCTCTCTCCCTGCCCCCCCCCCCCCCGTTCATGTTCTGTCTCTCTCTGTCTCAAAAATAAATAAATGTTAAAAAAAAAATAAAAAAAAAAGAAATACCAGCAATTATCAGGGAATACTATGAAAAACTATATGTCAACAAACTGGACATTCTGGAATAAATGGAAAAATTCCTAAACACCCACAAGCTTCCAAAACTCAATCAGGAGGAAATAGAAAGCTTGAACAGACCCATAGCCAGCAAAGAAATTCAATCAGTTATCAAAAATCTCCCAACAAATAAGAGTCCAGGACCAGATGGCTTCCCAGGGGAGTTCTACCAGACATTTAAACCAGAGATAATACCTATTCTTCCCAAGCTATTCCAAAAGATAGAAAGGGAAGGAAAACTTCCAGACTCATTCTATGAAGCCAGTATTACTTTGATTCCTAAACCAGACAGAGACCCAGTAAAAAAGAGAACTACAGGCCAATATCCCTGATGAATATGGATGCAAAAATTCTCAATAAGATACTAGCAAATCGAATTCAACAGCATATAAAAAGAATTATTCACCATGATCAAGTGGGATTCATTCCTGGGATGCAGGGCTGGTTCAACGTTCGCAAATCAATCAACGTGATACATCACATTAATAAAAGAAAAGATAAGAACCATATAATCCTGTCAATCAATGCAGAAAAGGCCTTTGACAAAATTCAGCATCCTTTCTTAATAAAAACCCTTGAGAAAGTCGGGATAGAAGGAACATACTTAAACATCATAAAAGCCATTTGTGAAAAGCCCACAGCTAACATGACCCTCAATGGGGAAAAACTGAGAGCTTTTCCCCTGAGATCAGGAACACGACAGGGATGCCCACTCTCACCACTGTTGTTTAACATAGTGTTGGAAGTGCTAGCGTCAGCAATCAGACAACAGAAGGAAATCAAAGGCATCAAAATTGGCAAAGATTAAGTTAAACTTTCACTTTTTGCAAATGACATGATAGTATACATGGAAAATCTGATAGACTCCACCAAAAGTCTGCTAGAACTGATACGTGAATTCAGCAAAGTCGCAGGATACAAAATCAATGTACAGAAATCAGTTGCATTCTTATACACTAATAATGAAGCAACAGAAAGACAAATAAAGAAACTGATCCCATTCACAATTGCACCCAGAAGCATAAAATACCTAGGAATAAATCTAACCGAAGATGTAAAAGATCTGTATGCTGAAAACTATAGAAAGCTTATGAAGGAAATTGAAGAAGATACAAAGAAATGGAAAGATATTCTGTGCTCATGGGTTGGAAGAATAAATATTGTCAAAATGTCAATACTACCCAAAGCTATCTACACATTCAATGCAATCCCAATCAAAATTGCACTAGCATTCTTCTCGAAAGTAGAACAAGCAATCCTAAAATTCATATGGAACCACAAAAGGCCCGGAATAGCCAAAGTAATTTTGAAGAAGACCAAAGCAGGAGGCATCACAATCCCAGACTTTAGCCTCTACTACAAAGCTGTCATCATCAAGACAGCATGGTATTGGCACAAAAACAGACACATAGACCAATGGAATAGAATAGAAACCCAGAACTAGACCCACAAACGTATGACCAACTAATCTTTGACAAAGCAGGAAAGAACATCCAATGGAAAAAAGACAGTCTCTTTAACAAATGGTGCTGGGAGAACTGGACAGCAACAGGCAGAAGAATGAAACTGGACCACTTTCTCACACCATTCACAAAAATAAACTCAAAATGGATAAAGGACCTGAATCTGAGACAGGAAACCATCAAAACCCTAGAGAAGAAAATAGGAAAAGACCTCTCTGACCTCAGCCATAGCAATTTCTTACTTGACGCATCCCCAAAGGCAAGGGAATTAAAAGCAAAAATGAACTATTGGGACCTCATGAAGATAAAAAGCTTCTGCACAGCAAAGGAAACAATCAACAAAACTAAAAGGCAACCAACGGAACGGGAAAAGATATTTGCAAATGATATATCGGACAAAGAGCTAGTATCCAAAATATATAAAGAGCTCACCAAACTCCACACCTAAAAAACAAATAACCCAGTGAAGAAATGGGCAGAAAACATGAATAGACACTTCTCTAAAGAAGACATCCGGATGGCCAACAGGCACATGAAAATATGCTCAACGTCGCTCCTCATCAGGGAAATACAAATCAAAACCACACTCAGATATCACCTCAGGCCAGTCAGAGTGGCCAAAATGAACAAATCAGGAGACTATAGGTGCTGTAGAGGATGTGGAGAAACGGGAACCCTCTTGCACTGTTGGTGGTAATGCAAACTGGTGCAGCCACTCTGGAAAACAGTGTGGAGGTTCCTCAAAAAATTAAAAATAGACCTACCCTATGACCCAGCAGTAGCACTGCTAGGTATTTACCCAAGGGATACAGGAGTACTGATGCATAGGAGCACTTGTACCCCAATGTTTATAGCAGCACTCTCAACAATAGCCAAATTATGGAAAGAGCCTAAATGTCCATCAACTGATGAATGGATAAAGAAATTGTGGTTTATATGCACAATGGAGTACTACGTGGCAATGAGAAAGAATGAAATATGGCCCTTTGTAGCTACGTGGATGGAACTGGAGAGTGTTATGCTAAGTGAAATAAGCCATACAGAGAAAGACAGATACCATATGTTTTCACTCTTATGTGGATCCTGAGAAACTCAACAGGAACCCATGGGGGAGAGGAAGGGGGAAAAAAAAGAGGTTAGAGTGGGAGAGAGCCAAAGCATACGAGACTCTTAAAAACTGAGAACAAACTGAGGGCTGATGGGGGGTGGGAGGGAGGGGAGGGTGGGTGATGGGTATTGAAGAGGGAATCTTTTGGGATGAGCACTGGGTGTTGTATGGAAGCCAATTTGACAATACATTTCATATATTTAAAAAAATAAAACCACTTGATGGAAAAAAAATAAGGACAGATATTAGTTCTTCTGACAAACAGATGCACTCTTAAAATTCTCCTAAAAGGTGTTTTAGCTTTCAAATTACAGAGAATACACCTTACTATAGGTGATTCTTGTTCCTAAGAATAATCCTGGTGAAATGGGAGGTGAATATTATAAAAATATCTATTTATTGAGAGAATCCTCTCCAGAAAAACCATATTCTGCAGCTTAGTGGGATCACAAAGATAAAATGTATATCAGAAGCTGAGCTAAAACACTTAACTATGTGCATAAAAGAAGAGAAAAAAGAGCAGAATAAAAAATTACAGGAAAAAGTAGGGACTGGTGTTCTCATGCCAGTTTAATTCTGCTGATCCTGATAGCCTTGCCCCAAAATGGGGTGGAAAGTGAAGATGTGTGGTGACACAGCACATGGATGAATGGGTGTTTCCCACCTTGCACAAGATCCACTTTTGGTCTGTAGTAGAAGATAGGGATGTGATTACCCTCTTCTTTCGGGTTCTTGTTCTCTTCTTTCTCCTTTTTTTCTAGTCTTCTTCATTCTTAAATTCACATTTTCCCCACTCTCAACACTCATTTTAGTAAGATGATGACCAGAGTCACAATCTATTCTTTGATTTTTCTTTCAGCCTCTTCTCTTTTCTTACAATTTCATACCAGCAGCATTTTGGGAAAACCCAGAAATTAGGAAGGGAAGTGTTCTGCAATGCCCCAAGTGCCAACTAGCTGAATGGATTGGTAAATAATGAGGGTTGAGGAGAGAATCTGGGGGAGAGTGTCTGGATCTAGGCAGTATAAACCCCTGAGAGCTGCAACTCATTGGCAGTGTATTTCTCTATGTGTTTCAGAGAATCTAAAAATTCCATTTAGAATGAATAATTTGATTCCACACCTAGTGATCTCTATCCCCACAACTTTAGAAATAATACTTTGAAATTATCTAGATGGACATTCTGGTGGTTCTGGGGATAATGATATGTTCATAAGGTTAAGCATGGTTGAAGTTTTATGTAGTTCCACTGTTTGGACTTCTCTGGGGACTCTGCTGCTTCCTGAAGTTAGAGCTCGATTTAGCTCTTTTCCACCAATCTTAGCAGGGTATGGACAGACTGAACCCTCCTATGGGGTTGAAAGCAATTGCTGCTGGATCTAATCAGGGTTTGTTTCTCCAGTGGATCATTCCAGCATGACAACAAGAGAAGCAAGCATTGTTCCTCAGGGCAAAATTAGTTTTATTGCACTTCTAATATCACCAATTTTCATAAAAGGGAAAGACTGGAAGTAACTTGGATAATTTCTAGCTCCCAGGCACTGACAACATGATGTGTTAACTGTGGTTTAAAGTTTCATGGTGACATTTTATTTCCTAGTTTGAGGGAGGATAGGCTCTTTCAGTTATTTTTATAAGCTATTTAAAGTCTGGTCAAGTTTTCTGCTTCCACTACACCATAAGAGAGAAATTTTTAGATGTTGGTTATTGTCCAGTGTAAACCTAAATGTCACTGGAGGAACAAGGAAAAACCATCATCGTGAAGGTTGATGTAGAAAAAGGGATATGGCTGCTGTATCTGATTTACCTTTTCTTCTGTCTAAGCTTTGATCCCTTTGCAGAAACCTAGAAGCTTTGATCCCTCTGCAGATCCCTTTCCTGTATATGGAGAACCTCTGTAACAGGGAAAAATGAAATTAAAATTAAATAGGGGGATCAAATGGGTTTTAAGAGAGCACCATGGTAGAATAAACAAGATGAAGCAAGAAGTAAGGTTAGCACTTGGAATGCATTTTAGAAATTGTGTGTACATCCTGAAGGAGAGGTGGTCCTTTCTTTTGGTATTACTTTTTTCCTTTTAGACATCAGGTACTCAGAATTGGATCACCAAGTCATGTGTGATTCACTTATGTATTTAATTATTTATGTGGTTATTTTTAATAATGGAAGGAGCAGACATGAACCTACCACTCACAAGTGCTTGACAAAAACAGGAGGCACACATTTGACTCTCAATTTCTGAACAGCCAAGGAAAAGAAAGGAATAGAATCAGTAACATGATTTGCAATGTTTATGAAATAATGATAAAGGAAGCCTGTTCCTCATTCTGACTCCATGAAGAATTTTCTGCTGTTAGTCTTATAATGAGGGCATTATAAAATAAAATAAAACTACTCAGCAACATCACTAACAATACATTTCATAGAGTTTTATCCACTTTGGCACTGTTTGTTGCACTGAATGAGGTTAGGTGATGTTAGCTCATGCCTGAGTATACATGATCTGCCAACTTTATGTAGCTCGACCTGTAGCACAAAAAGTATTCAGAACTCTCATCTCTTAAGTTTTTTGAGTGAAAGATATATGCAACTCTCAGTGGTGTTGAAATCAGCACAGTACCTGTCTGGTCCTAGACTTTCCCAATTTATAACCAAAAAAAAAAAGAAAAGAAAAAAGAAAAGGCTTGATTACCTGTACATCCCAACAAACCCAACCCATTTAGAGAAAGTCTGTAATTTGGATGACCTTGCTTATATTCTTCTTCATTTATCCTTAAAATGCTGTTGCTTCATTTATTTAATAAATATTTAGAGTGCCTATTGTGTGCTAGGCACTGGTCATCAAGTGCTGATGATATAGTAGTGAACAAAAGACACAATTGTCCTGCCTTGATGGTGTGAGTGAGGGGAAAAGCAATTGTGAACTTAGAGGAGGCAATATGGGAACAGGCAGTATAGAGCCTGCTAGGAGATATGAGGGACTTTGAATTATACTCTGAGCAAGATGTACAGCTATTGGAAGGGTTTGAGCAGAATGACAAGATCTTGTTTAAAGGGACTCAATCTGGGGAAGAACTAGACCAGTTCAGTGAAATGATCCAAGACAGATTAAAATCAAAAAGAACAATTCCCAGTTTCTTTCTCCTAGATCGCTTTTGCATAGAACATTTTTTTTTAATTTTTTAATGTTTATTTATTTTTGAGAAACAGAGAGAGAGACAGAGTGCAAGCAAGGGAGGGGCAGAGAGAGAGAGAGAGACAGAATCCAAAGCAGGCTCCAGGCTCTGAGCTGTCAGCACAGCCTGACACGAGGCTCAAACCCATGAACTATGGGGTTATGACCTGAGCCAAAGTTGGATGCTTAACTGACTGAGCCACCCATGTGCCCCTCTCTATTAGAACTTCTAACACTTGTCCTTCTTTCACACTCTCGGGTGATGCTTACTTCCTATTTCACAGAGAAACCACCAACTCTTTGCTTTCTCACTACCACTTCCATCTTTCAGTCCTCAGTATCCTTGCCCATTTACTCTGCCTTCCTTTTGGTCACAACTCGTGAAGTGTTTATACTCTCTTTACTAATCCAATAGTCCCATCTCCCGTCAACTACTCAAGGACATCATTCCAGAATTTGTCTCTTCTCTCTATTGCATCATAATTCTTCATTTCTTTTTAGCATCATTCCCATAAGCATATAAATATGCTAATACTGTTCCAGTATTACGAAAATCCTCTCTTGACCCCAATCTACCATCCAGCTTTAGCCCTGTTTCCCTACTCCCCTTTATAGCAAAAATCATGTAAAGAATGATTAATTCCTCTCCTTTGTCCTCTTTAAGATCCTTTACTTGGGTTTTCACCCCTGCCACTCCACCAAAATTGCTGTTGAGAAATCAGTAGTGACTTTCATGTTGCTAAATCTAATGATCAAATTTCAGTTCTCAATAGTCTTAGTCTGTCAGCAGCAGGGGACACATCTTGACTTCTGGCACAGCCACTGTCTTGGTTTTCCTCCGTTTCTGTTTTCCTTACTGGTTTCTCCTTAACTCCCACTAAATATGGGGCTCAGTCCATGGACCTTTTTGCCTCTCTGACTATACTACTGTTTTGGTGATTGACCACTTCCAGTCTCAAGACTTTAGATACTATCTATACGATAACGATTCCAAAATTTATACCCTAGTTCTAAACTATCATATTCATTCTAGACAACCTATTTTCAGTTAGGTATCTGATACTCTTCTCAAACATATCAAGCCCAAAAGCTGACTCCTGATCTTTTCTCCTGATCTGCTCCTCCTGCATTCCTCCCCATATTTTGTAAACAGCAACTGACTTCTTTCAGTTACTGTTCCAAAACCTTGGGAGTCTCTCACATACTCTGCCTGCAATTCAATAGCAAATCCATTGTTTTTATTTTCAAAATATCACCTTCTAAACATATCTAGAGTCTAGACATGTTAATAATTTTCACTCTTCCACCTCTATCACTTGAGTTTAGTCTTCCATCATATTTTGAATAGATTATTGCAACAGCCACTTAACTGGTCTAACTGGTTCTGTCCCTTTAGTCTAGTCTCAACCCCATGGCCAGAATGATCCTTAATCAGATCATACTGTCCTTCTATTCAAAATCCTCTGGTGGTTTCTCATCTCATTTAAAGTAAAAGCCAAAAAATCCTCAGTGGCTTAAAAGGACTGATGCAATCCACCAACAGTTTAAAAGTCTGACAATATTGAGTATTGGTGAAATTATGGAACACCGAGTGGTTTTATTGATTTTTAAATTTAATTAAATTTCCTTTTTTTGTTTTGAGAACAATGTGGCAATATCTAATGAAGTTGAAAATGCACAATCTGACAGGATTCTGCTTCTATGTTTATACCTAAAAAAAATCCCATATGTGAAAAGAAAGTGACATATATAAAAGGTGGATAAATAAATCTTTGTTTTTACAATAGAACATTACTAAGCAATAAAAGTCAATAAATGAAAGCTACGTGTGCCAATATGGAGGGTCACAAAGAAGCCTTCATTTGTATTCATGTTTTGCTTCCAAACAGGGCAGTGGGTTCACAGGTGTTTATTAGGTTAGTCCTTACAGCTTTTGTATATCTGAAGTATGTCATAAGTTTTAAAGGAGGTAAGTGGGAAATCTGTAGAATGTGGGAACAGTTTAGAGAGAGAGTTTGCTGGGGGAGGGGCATGGAATGACACAGGGATGAACCTATACAGTCATGCCATGGGGCTGAGGAACTTAATTTCTATCCCCTTCCTCTTGATCCCTCACCTCCTGCAGTTGTCTTTGTTCATGTTACCATCTTCTCAATAGCCTCCTGTTTGTTCTTCCTCACTAGGGTCTTATTCCCCAGAATTCATTTTTTATAGTTTTGTGTGGTTTATATAAACCCAAATATGACCATGTCCATCCGTCTACTTGTAAATCTTCAGAAAACTCTTCATTAATTATAGCGAATATAGTAAATTTCTTAATATGATATAGAGGTTACTCTGTAAAGTGGACCCAAGCATCCTTACCAATATCTGTTCCCAAATATTCCTGTTCACAGCTCTGTATTCTTGTTCATAGCCCTCTCTAGGGAATCATCCTTTTCTCGCATCTGGAAAACACCAACATGAGACACAGTTTATGGGACTTCTTTCTAGCTTGTCTGGAAGTTCAAGTCCTTCCTTTTTCTGCATTTGTATAGAATTTTGTACCTACCTCTATTATGGCAGTCATATTGTGTAGGATTTTTATTAGGTAGCTATATTTCTGTTTCCCTTAATATGAGTTCCTGAAAGTCAGAGACCATGGTTTTTGTTGCTGTTTCATTTACTCATTTTTCCCAAGGGGATTCTAATTGGTTCCCTTTAAAATTTTTTAAGTGTATCTATTTGAGTGAAAGAGAGAGAGAGAGAACACGAGCAGGGGAAGAGCAGAGAGAGAGAGGGAGATCCCAAGCAGGCTCCCCACGGTCAGTACAGAACTGATGCAGGGTTGGAACCCGTGAACCAAACCGTGAGATCATGACCTGAGCTGAAATCAAGAGTTGGACGCTTAACTGACTGAGCCACCCAGGTGCCCCATGCTTAATACATATGTAAAGGGTGCTAAATAATTATTTGTACAATCAGTGAAAGGATGAGTGGAGGCTGTATTTAGCAATGTTATAGGTGATAAGAATAGATCAGATGAAATACAAACTAATTTTCAAGTTCTTAGCTATCTGGTTGCCTCTTCTCATTAATTAAAATGTTATTTCAGCTTACACACATCTTCAGTGCTTACTGACCAGTTTTAAGAAAGACAAAAAGTTGCAGGCAGTATTGTGTTTACATTAGCTAAGAGTAGTCAAGAGTTGGGCTGGTCCCATTGCTAGGGTAATTCAAAACTATTATACTGATGGGATACCAGAATATTTGAGTTTATTTTTGAAAGTCTTAGCTAACATAACATTAGCTTTTTTTCTGAAAAGATGCACAACATAATATAGCTCCGTCCCACATTCTCAAGATTTGAGCTGATAAGACATGGAGATTTACGTGTCCTTGTAGGGCCACACTACAGTGAATGAGAACTATATCAGGCCTCTGACATCTGCACAGGAAAATCTGCTCTCTTTAGTTTTAAATGTTCTAATATCAAATTATTTTACAATTTGGAGGAAAATGCTACTGCTTCTCTGTTGCTTCCCAAGACAATTGAATGTGATAATTTACATTTTTGAAAACATATCAGTTTGTTATTTACTCAAAACTGGACAAATTCCACATTTTAGAAATGACTAGCTATTATTGAAGTTCCAACTTCCAAGGAGCTTGAATATTAAGAATTTGTCTTAAAAACCAAACCCACAAAGGACTCCAGAAATTGTAAATCATTCTTCAATTGTCAACCACCAAGGCACTTCAATTTAAAAAAGAATCAAGAGACCTGCCAGTTATTTGAGTCTAAGTGTCTTAACCCAGTTTCAGACTGAGGACAAAGCACACTAAAGATGCAAAAAAATGCAACAGCACTAACATTTTTTTTTTTTCCGGGAAGCTCTTTTATACATTCTCTAAGAAACAAGTATAAAACTGAGGTATTAGTCATTCCTGATAGAGGTGAGAGGGAAGCTGATGATGTGAACAGAACTGAAGGAAAGTTGTCTAGGTAATCAAAATACCAGACTTCCATTTAGACCCCTGAATAGTTTCCCAAAAATTTTTGAGGTGGTTAAGTCCATCTTCTGCATTATTTCTCAAACACATTAGGATATTGTTACCATGTGTGTTTTCATTTTTGTTACTGTTTTTATAATTTTCCCTAATTGAATGAAAAATGAGGGTATGAAGAAAAGCATGGGGGTTGTCTATTCTTTTTCTATTTTAACCCCACACACTAAGCACAGACTTGCCCCATGCTGATTCCTGTAACACTTTGTAGGAGGCCCTGATCCAGCAATCATTCCTTTCAACTTCCAGACAACTGCCAGCCATACTATTGGATGGGAAAAATGTGGGTTTGTGAAACTGCAACTCGAGTGTTTGGGCTGCATGATCTTATAGTTCTGCCTATCAAAGTCCCAGGCAAAGCAAAATTCAACAAATCAGTAATCATCAGACCTCCAGCATTATTCTCATTATTTTCAGATTTTTTTTCCTTTATCCTTTTAAAAATTTTCCCAAAATATCACTTGAGTGAAGTGGGAATTATATGATCTTGCTATAATTTCCAGCTTTACAAATGACCATTACCTCATGGTGAATGGTACAGGTTACTAAATGCAATTTGTCGTAAATTTCAATGCTCCTATTTGAAAGATTGGCTTATAATATTAAGACCTTTTCTTAATAATTTCCAACTAGTAGTAGTTGCTTCTAAACAAGTGAATTTGAGTACTTGAGAAGGATAAAGGGAAAATGAGTTCCTCACTAGAAACACATTTGTACTTGTTTGGATTTCTTGCCAGATAGATGGTTGTTAAAATTTTTGTTTTATTAAATTTTTTTTTCAAGCTGTATTACAGACACTAATTGTAGAACACTTGTTCTCTTAACAAAGGTAGAAAGAATTAAAAGGCTTATCCAAATGTTCCAGACATGTTAGTGGTGGGGAAAGAATCAAAAGCCAATATTCCAGTGTTTCCCTATCCATTTGCTTCTCTTCCGCACCACATTCAGAACTTGTTACAAATAAATTTCTATTTCTAATATCCATCTCAAGGTTATCTTTGTATTTTTATTCCTAGATAGCTACCCAATATTTATTTTATTTGAAGGCTATTTTAACCACTCTTGATTATGTTTTTTTTCCAAAAATGATTTTCCCTGGTGACAACTGAAACTCAAATGATGAGAACAACAAAAGAGATTTTAAGAATTTTTCCAGAACCAGGGTCACTGGTGACATTTCCATAAATCACACACAATCTCAACACAGACCATCTTACGGAGAAGACTTACTCTAATAAGCTTAATATACAGAGGTTAAAATAGCCTCGTTGTATTTATCTTTCACTGTGCAGCTTACCAAAACCAAATTTCTGTCATCAACAATTATTAATCATCCATATGCCCTGCAGAGAATTTTAATAAAGCATATTATGAACCTGAGGCTAGGTTGATGCGGGAAGGACACAAATGTGATCCAAATTTATAAGAGGAGATGGGGGTCCCTATTACTCCACCACATCTGTTTGCCATATGTTCATAAATCACACCAATGTTTTGAACATTTCTCCTAGCACCTTCCTGTCACTCTGGTTTTATAGTTCATAATTTTACCCCTCCTACCCACATACACAAAAAAATTCTCTTTATTATATTTCACGATATATTTCAGGATAACATATGACCAAGTATTGGGCCAAATGACCGTGGCTAGTGCCCAGTGACACTCCAGTTTCTTGAGATTTTGTCACAACAGGCAAACGCAGGAGCAAAACTTCTTGTTTATTCTAAAGAAGCAGAGAAATAATATGAAGACACCAATTACCACTGCCAAACCAAAAAGAGGGCTGCATTTTGAGTCTGAATTTATGAAATACAGTTGTGAATAAGAAAGCTGCCAACTTAGGAAAAAATGTTTTTCCTTGCAAATAGGACCCTCAGAAATACTATGCACACTACTCTAAGTTTGTTCTTATTTCAGTTTTCCTGTGATGCTCGTGCATATCTGCATGTGGTGCAGTGCTTGTCCTCTAGAAGTTTGCCATCTCTGTCACCCATGACATGTGAAGACAGAGCAAGAGCAACAGGACTCAAACTGCATTTTTAGGACAGCCTATGTGACCTGTTGGTTTATTTAATGTAAAAATGTAGGTAAACAGAAGGTATGGAGGCAGTCAAATTACCTATGTGGTACCACATAGATGAAACTGCGTTTCTCTGGTTGTTATGGCTGACCGGCCTCCCCTCCTGTTGCTTCAGGTAGTACTACCGAATAGAATATAGCAACCACAAAACCATGCATATCCATATTTCAGCTTGAAAAACAAAACAAAACAAACAAAAACACCCACATGGTGCCAGAAATAAAGGTAATCTGAAGCCCAAGCAATGAATGGAAGCTAAAGCCAGACGGGCCATGAGGCTACTGGCCCTGGATGTTCTAAGTCACTGAGGTTTTAATTTGAGCATAGAGAGTTGGGAAAGAAGACAGAATTTAAGTTTGCTGACCTGGGGGCATGGAAGGCTATAGGTGCACTCTCAGCATAAAACCAAGGACCTGGAAGGGACTAGACAAGTTCTTTCCACTGGACTGGGAATTTGTCAAAAAAAAATGGTCTGCCTGTCCTAGGTCATGGTTGAAAACTAATCATCTGGGAGAAATCTAAACTGATACTATGTGGGGATAGAGGGTTGAATTCACATATTACACTTGGTAAAATAATATTAAGTTATGAAATTATTGTAAAAACTGGTTGAGAGATCATGGGACTGGCAGAGGCAGACATAAAACTACCCACAATAATGATTTCACAACCCTGAATCATGACACGTCCTTTGAAAACAATTTAATCTGAACACAGATTCTGACTAAAATTTGAAGCACTCAAGGAAACAGATTTCCATGTGATCCAGGAGTCTCAACAAACAGGAGAATTCACATGTTAAAAGCAATAGAAAATGCAAACAGTGTGAAAATAAATTTGCTTCAAATGTTTATACATATAGACAAGGAAAAAATAAAAATTATAAGGGCAGTATCTCCTAAAAGAGAAGCAGTTTTGAAAAAGAGTAAAGTGGAAATCTTAGAAATGAAAAATGTAATAATTGAAGGGAAAAGCTCAGTATATGAACTATTGGATGTACTGAACATGGATAAAGAGGAAATTGGTAAATTTGAAGACAGATCTGAAAATTCATCTAAGTGCAGAGGGATAGATTTATATATATATAAATAAATATGGAGTTAAGTAACACGGCACCTAATATACCATATGCATGGTATTCCTCAATTAACTAATTATGAGCTCATTGATAAATAAGTTGTGTTACAAATTTAAAAAGCGCACAGGAGTATGAAATGAGACTCCCTGACACATGTCTAATAAATCTAATAGATATTCTCTCCAGAATAAGAGATTGGGAGAGAAGCAATCTGAAAATGAAAGAAACCATGAATCTTTGTACTCAAGGAGCAGATAGTTCTGAGTAGGGTAACCAAAAAAATCCATTCTTGGACACAGTATGGTGAAACTTTAGAACGTCAAAGACTAGAATTTTTAAATTAAGAAGAAAAACATTTTAATATTACAAAGGCTGAGACAGGTTATATTTACAGATCCTTACTAAAATATTACCAAAAATATATTTCAGCAAGAAGGAAATTGAATTTAGAAGGAAACGGTGTGGTGAAATAACCAATGATAAGCAAACAAAAACTCAAAGCACGTTGATAAATCTAGGTTTAGATGTTTAAAGTGTGTATGGTGGGGTGGGCACCTAGCTGGCTCAGTTGGTAGAGCATGTGACCCTTGATCTCCGGGTTGTGAGTTTGAACCTCACATTGAGTGTAGAGATTACTTAAAAAATAAAATAGGGGCACCTGGGTGGCTCAGTTGGTTGAGCATCCAATTTTTGGTTTCAGCTCAGGTCATGAGATTGAGTCCCATGTTGGGCTCTGTGCTGAGTGTGGAGCCTGCTTGGGATTCTCTCTCTCTCTCTCTCTCTCTCTCTCAAAATAAATGAATATTTTAAAAATTTTAAAAATAAGAAATAAAGTGTGTGTGTGTGTGTGTGTGTGCATGTACAACATTAAAATAAACTAAAAACAGGGTTACCTGGGTGGCTCAGTCGGTTAAGCATCCAACTTGTGATTTGTGGCTGAGGTCGTGATCTAGCAGTTTGTGAGATCAAGCTCCTCATCAGGTTCTGCAATGACAGTGTGGAGCCTGCTTGGGATTCTCTCACTCCCTCTCTCTCTGCCCCTCCTTCACTCGTGTTTCCTCTCTCTCTTTCTTTCTCTCTTTGTCTCACTCTCAAAAACACATAAACATTTTAAAAAATAAAATAGAAATAACAAACATGTTATGTGGGATGGTAGAAAACATTTTAAGATCCTTGTCTTATTTCAAGAGAAGGATAGAATTAGTGATTCACCTCAAAACCTATTTGGTTAAGTATGTATTACTATTTAATAGTTAACTACTAGAAGAATAGAACTAGAATGTATAAATTACAAACTTACAAGAGATATCTTTAAAAGAGTGAATTGAGGATGGGACTAAACTCAGCCAATACAGTAGATGAGACAGCCACTTACCAGTTTTTTTTTTAACATCATTTTTTATAATTTAAAAAACACATTGATATAAACAAAATAGTATCTGGATTTTCAGGAATTATGATGAAAATGAATCTAGAAAATTACATATAGGATGTCTTTGAATGTTAAATGAGCTAATACACTTACAACAAGATAAATACACGAGAAGAAACAAAGTGAAAGAGTTTGATAAATAATTGGAATTATTATAGTGTTTAAACATTAAAAAGTTTGAACTTCCAAAGTTAATAAGGAGAAGAATCCTGCATCTTCTTTGATATGAATGTTCTATGTGATTACAAATTAACATTCTAAATTTACAGGTAATTTGGCTATTTTTAGCAGGAGCCAGAAAACTAAAAAAACAAAACACTTCTCACTTATTACATAGAAATAATAATGATACCTAGTGCAGTGAGAGAAAAGGATAAATAAAAAGTCTTTCAATAGAATGTGAAGGGATTGTAGATTCATTTGAAAGTTAGTACCACTTTCCAGATGGTGGGGGGAAATTTAGCACTGAGACTATGCTAGAAAAACATTGAACATCTTCCACTTCCAAAAGTTCTGTCTTTATTCTTAGAAATCTTAAAGAACTATTATATATAATTGCTATGAAAATTTTCATATTCTACTTTGTTTAATAATCTCTTGAGGAGTTATATTTTTTCTTCTGGATCATATGAATTTGAAGGCTTGAATAATGTCACTCATTATTGGCTTTATCAACAGAATTACCATGTACTTTGTACATAGTTAAAACTCATGAAAATTGGTTTGTGGATAAAAATAATTCTTCCAAAACTAACTGACATTTGTGAAAAGCGCTGCTTAAATTCAGCAGCACATTTCCCCCTTGTCATAGAAAAAGACAACCATTCTCTTTACCCTCTCTTTTCACCCCACCAGATAGAGCTTAGACAGAAACCAAGAGTAAGATTTATCAAGGAATGTATGCTTCCAATTTTTTAAGTTAAAAGCCTTCAGGTGCTTCAGGAGTAGATCCTTCTGAAGGGAACATCAAAAATCCTTAGTTTTGAAGATACCAGACACATAAAGTCACAATACCCCATTACTCAGTCATGAAACTGACTCCTTTGTTCTTCATTCAAGAAGCATGTTACTTACAGTAGACACCAGAATCAAGAATTTTAATGGACCCAGTTTCTCTCTAATCACCTATTCTATGTAAAAAAAAAGACAACAGATGTAGAACATTCAGTGATGCATATTCTTATGGAGTTACTTCCATCTTCTCTCTCCCATCCCCAGACTGCTTCTGTACATCTCTCATTACCATGCAGCAAAGGACTGCATGACAAATCATTGTCTAAATATTATTATCCATGAAGTCAAAGACAGCTTTATTTTGAAGAGGGCTTAAAACTGTACCTTACTATAGGTATAAAACTCCTTAAGTGCCAGATGGTTTCATTTCAACATTAAGTTTCTGATCTTCCCATGACACTTGCCAGAAGAAAGTTTGGGACACCTCTTCACATGTTTCTTGAAGTAGCCTCTTGATACTAAGGAAGCCTCTCCAGATGTAACCCAGTAAAGATAATACCTTGCAAACCATAAATAAAATGGCCTGGACTAAACTCACACCAGGAGACTGCCAGTCTGTAAGGTTTTCTTTTTTTCCCCTTCAGTAAAACTCAACAAATAAGACAGTGTGGATCTGAAGGTATAGGGTATAGTTCTTAATCTGCTTGCACATTAGAACATTCCCAAATCAACTGAATATGAATTTCTAAGGAAGGATGGTCAAGACATTGGTAGTGTTTCTTAATTTTTTGAAGTTTATTCATTTATTTTTGAGAGAGAGAGAGAGAGAGAGAGAGAGAGAGCAAGCATGAGTGGGGGAGGGGCAGAGAGAGAGAGAGAGAGAGAGGATCCCAAGCAGTCTTTTCACTGTCAGCGCTGAGCCTGATGGAGGGCTCAAACACATGACCTGTGAGATCATGATCTGAGCTGAAATCAAGAGTCAGACACTTAACCAAATGAGCCACCCAGATGCTCTAAGACATTGTTTTTTGTTTTTGTTTTTGTTTTTTTTAAAGCTCTTCTGGTGTTTCTAATGATCAACCAGACTGAGAATGAGTGCTATGGGTCCTACTAGCAAGATGATCATGTTTTTTCTCTAAAACAAAAAAGCTATATATGCTTATTGTTTTTACAAAGATAGTTATAAATAAGCAAAAAAAAAAAAATGAGGAAAAAACTCACGTGCAATCATGATTTCTAGAGATAACTATTATTAAAACCTTGGCCTTTTTCTTCCAAATTATTTACTTTGTAGGCCTATATGAAAACATGCATGAATACATTAATACATTTGCTCGTGAGAAAGCTAATTTATGAGAGAGATTTAATTTGGAGAAACTGGAGCTTTCATACATTGATGGCAGAAAATGTAAAATGGTGCAGCTCCTTTGGAAAACAATGTAGCAGTCCCTTAAAAAGTTAAACACAGAATTAGTATATGATGTAGTGATTCCAATTTTAAGTATCTAACCCAAGAAAAATTAAAGCATATGCCCCCACAAAAACATGCATAAAAATGTTCCAAGAAGCATTATTCAAATAGCCAAAAAACTAAAATAACCCAAATGTCCATCAACTTATGAAATAATAAATAAAATGTGATATTTATAACATGCAATATTATTCATCAATAAAATGAAATTAAGTACTAATACATGCTACTACATGAATGAGCTTTGAAAACGTTATGCTAAGTGAAGGAAACCAGTCACAAAAGGCCACTACTGTATGATTCCATTCATATAATGGAGTAAGCAAATTTAGAGACAGAAAGTGGACTTAGGTGGGGCAGGTGCGGGTGGGGAATGAAGACTGATCTGTAAAGGATATGGAGCTTTTTTAGTGAGGATGAAAGTATTCTAGAGTGTGGTGATGGTTGAACAAAACTGTGAAAATGCTAAAAACTAAAAAACATTGAATTGTACACCTTAAATGGATGAATTATATGATACGTGGAGTAATCTACAAAAGCTGTATTAAAAATACATAGAATACATAGAAATCCAGAGTCCTTATTTCACATCTTAATGTTCTCACACTGATTATTCACTACTTTTTTTTTTTTTTTTTTTATGTCTTTGAACACAGAGCCCATCGCAGGGTTCCACCTCTCAAGCTGTGAGATCATGACTGAGTTGAAATCAAGAGTCAGATACTTAACCAACTGAGCCCCTCAGGCACCCCTCATTACCTCTTTTTAAATGGATTTACCCCCATTAGTTACTTCCTTTCCTCCTTCTTCCAATGGCTCTTTTATAAGAGGCTTATGGGGAACTCTTTACCATCTCCTCTAGGAAAAAATAAAGAATTTTCATTTAAAAGAAGTTTCATATTACAAATCTCAATGCCACTGGAGGCTCAACCTCAAACCCGTGGCAAAAGGGAAATTTGAGTGAATTCTGTGTCACTAAGAGATGCTGTCAACATTCCTTAAATATCAAAATAAGCTTCTTCAGGATTTGAATTCTTGGAACAAAGCTCTTACCTAGTCAAGTTTCTGGTTTGTCCTTTTCACTATCTGCTGAAAAACACACCTTAAAATAACTCCATGTATTCTGAAAAAAGTTCTCATTTTAAATTCTGTTCTCATGACCTACCGTCCTAAGAAATAGAATTATAAGGGCACCTGGGTGGCTCAGTCAGTCAAGCGTCTGACTTTGCTCAGGTCATGATCTCACAGTTGGTGAGTTCAAGCACCACATCAGGCTCTGGCTGACAGCTCAGAGCCTGGAGCCTGTCTTAGGATTCTGTGTCTCCCTCTCTCTCTGTGTCCCTCCCCTGCTCGCACACGCTCTCTCTCTCTCTCAAAAATAAATAAAAACATTAAAAAAAAAAGAAATACATTTATATAATCACTTAGATTGCAATGGGTTGGGAGGTGCAAAAAAGGAAGTCTGGGGCTGCTAAGGGTGCTGTGAGAAGTTAAATAATTGAGTAGGGTTTTGTATTGATAAGGAGGGACATAATGGCAAATGCCTCCTTTACTGGCTGCATGCTGTGGTTAACTTGATTAAAGACAAGTTTGGAGTCAGCTTGAGCTTCAGGGTTGTACTAAACTGGTCAAACTCAATTGTTACTTGAAATTGCACTTGGACACTTGAAAACAGCAATTTGGGGAATTTTTCCCCTCCTTTTTTGCTTTCAAGTGGTACAAAATAATGTGAAATTTTCTGGCCAATCATTGACTGATTGAGTATGTATAGTAAGAAGTCAACCACTAGCTAACCTCCCAGGGCAGACATCCCAGAACTGGTGGGTACATTCCCTTAGAATTAAAGTACCAGTCGGAGGCCTCTTAAAAGGGGGCAAAGGGTGCTTTAATCTTAACAAACCCCCAAAACATTTCCCATCATTTTTAGATTTGAAGTGATTGAAAAGAAACTTGGAACAAAAGGTAACTTAAAAGAAGTTTTACAGTCTATATTAAAATAGAGGAATCAGTATCAAAGTTATATTCATGGTCCATTCAAGAAGAGTCTTCTGTATAGAAAATGGTGTAAAAAGTAAATAGTATATTATAATATAACCATCCAGTGGCATAAACTATCTTTGTCTCCCACAAAGGTTTATGTCCTCAACTCTGAATGTGTCCTTTTTTTTTTTTTTTTAAGGGCCATAAATACTGGTGCTTGCCATAATGTAATGTTACAAGTTGGTGGTCTTCAAACTTTAATCAATTTTACTTTTTAAACAATTTTTGGTTTACAAAAAATTTGAACAGAAAGTACAAGGAATTCCCATATACCTCTTCTCCCCCCTCTATCCTGTATACAGTTCCCCCTATTAGAAACCTCTTGCATAACAGTGATACATCTGCTGTAACTGATGGGCCAATATTGATACATTATTTTTAACTGAAGTTCCTAATTTACATTAGGGTTCATTCTTTGTGTTGTATAGTTCTATGAGTTTTGAAACATGAATAATGGCATATATTCCCCATTGCAGTATTATACATAATAGTTTCATTGGTCTAAATATCCTGTTTTCCACCTATATATTCTTCTATTTCTCTTTCCAAAGCTCTGGCAACCACTGATCTTTTAGTAGTCCCTAGAGTTGCCTTTTCCAGAATGTCTTCTAGTTGAGATCATATAGTAAGTAACCTAAGTAAGTAACCTATTCAGATAGGCTTCTTTCACTTAGCAATGTAAATTTAAGATCACTCCACTTCTTTTAATGACTTGTTAGCTCACTTCTATTTATTGCTGAATAATACTCCCTACTGCGGATGTACCATGGGTTTGCTTATCCATTCGCCTATTGAAGGACATCTTGATTGCTTATAAGTTTTGGCAATTATAAATGAAACATAAACATTCGTGTGCAGGTTTTTGTATGAACATAAGCTTTTGACTCATTTGGATAAATACTCATTTGGATAAATGCTTGATCCTATGGTAAGACTATGTTTAGCTTTGTAAGGAACTGTCAAATTTCCAAAGTGACTGTACCATTTTGCATTTCCACCAGAAATGAATGAGAATTCCTATTGCTCCATATTCTTGCCAGTATTGGGTTTTGTCAATGTTTTGGATTTCAATCATTCTAATCATTGTATAGTGGTCTCTCATTGTTTTAATTTGTAATTCTTTAATGACATATGAGATTGAGCATCTTCTCATATGCTTATTTGCCATCCGTATATTTTCTTTAGTGAGATTCCTGTTTAGATCTTTGTCCACTTTCTAATTGGGTTGTTGGTTTCTAATTGTTGAGTTCTAAATGTTCTTTATATATTTTGTACATCAGTTCTTTATCAGGTACAGGTTTTGCAAAGATTTTCTTCCAGTCTGTGGCTTGTCTTTTCATCCTCATCCCAGTAATATAGGCCAATAATAAGTAAAAGTACAATCATCAAATGTTAACTGAATAAAAAAAAAGGTAATTAGTGTCCATTTCCTTTAGGCATTCCTACTGCTGGCTAAAAGTTTCTTCCAAACATAGGAAAACCTAATCATAGATTAATGGTTATTAAAAAAAAATCTTACTCCTAAAATGCACTGATTCTGGAACAACTGAAAAAAAATGTGTTTGAGCATTGTATTAGCTTTATCTCTAAAGGAAACATGCCTCCTGTTGGGATGTCTAGTAGTGAGGAGATAGTAACTCACTTGAGGAAAAAGAAGAATGTGTTTAAGAACTGGTTCACAGAGAAACCTTTAAAGAGTTTAGAGTGATTCAATTTATTGTTTTAAAGCAGGTCACTTGAGAAGGCTTTTTTTTCCCCCTTGCACTCTTTGTATAAAACTGAGTTTGGTTTCATAATTTTTCTTTAAAAAAATCATTCTTCATAAATCCAGTGTTTTCTAGGGATCATTTTTTCAAATCCACACATGTAAGTTTAGAACCTGTTTTAACAGTTTGCTTGTAAGATGAATATGTATTAATAATAGGGAGAGGGGCTGTTTCCCTATAAAACCTGTGTTTGAATTTTGAGAAGGTTATAACTGATGTGCTCTAAGAGTCCAAGCAGTGTTTTCCAAGATGTGCCACTTGCTGTTTAGGTGAAAAGATGATTTCTTTTAAAATAGGTTCTCCAGTCAAATTAATCATGGAACTTTTTATGCAATAGCTCATTCCTGCTAGAGAGATTATAATGAGCATATTATAGCAACTTAAAGTCTGAAAAAAATTCTGCAATGAATAAAATGACCCCTAATAACCAGTTTGGCTATAGAACCCTTTCCTTTAATATCTATTACCATCCCACAAAACACACTTTGGGATATGATTTATTAAAATACTTTTTTCCCTAGAGAAACCAATTGGGAATAATTTTTTTTCTCTGAAAGCCAGGGAGGGCAGAGCTGAGCTAATGAGTAACTATATTTGCTTCTTTTTTAATGTGTGCTGTATGACAGATTCTAGGAGAGGGAGGTAAGATAAAGACACAGGCGATGTATAATAGGTAATATAGAAGTTTCAGTTCTTTTGCTGATGTAGTTTCAGGTATAGTTAGTATCTATAATGAGCCAAATATAAAAAGGTTAGGTGGATTTTGTGAATCTGTGGTGGTAAAAGATAAAGATGAATAGACACCTCTTGCAAGGTTTGGATTTGCATATTGATTCACACCCACCTTGAATACCATATATCTTATATATTTTTTATCTTATGTCTATACTTTTGTTTCTTTTGACCTAAGAATTGTATAGAAAAGGTTTTCATTTCATAGTTTACACAGTATGTAAGAGCTTAGCGTATATAATTTGGTGATAATATCAGCCTCTAGTAAAATATAGTCATCATATTACTTAAGCACACTTGTAACAAATAAAATTCAACTTTAATGCTTTCCCATCTTAAAAGGATTACATTACATCTTGCTAAAATTAAAAAAAAAAATTAGGGGCACCTGGGTGGCTCAGTTTGTTAAGCGGCTGACATCGGCTCAGGTCATGATCTCGTGGTCCGTGAGTTCGAGCCCCGCATCCGGCTCTGTGCTGACGGCTCAGAGCCTGGAGCCTGTTTCCGATTCTGTGTCTCCCTCTCTCTCTGCCCCTTCCCCGTTCATGCTCTGTCTCTCTCTGTCTCAAAAATAAATAAATGTTTAAAAAAAAATTAAAAAAAATTATATGTTAATGTAACAGTTCAGAGTGACTTTTTTATGTTAATGTAACAGTCAGTCTGAACTGGTTGTTTTCAGAATGATCCCTTCACAGAAGTAATCACTGATTTAACATAAACAGCCCAAAGAAATGGAAGACACATTTAATACACCTCATAAAAGACAAGCCACATTTTGCAGTGCTTTAGGAGGTAGACAAGTGATGTTTAGATGTTAATCAGTATGGAGCATATTAAAATCAGAAAACTGTCTTGTGTAAGAAGGAATTAAAACACTGTGTTTTAAAGAGAATAAACTGGAAAAAAATACTGAGTCAAAAGGATATATGCACCCCAATGTTTATAGTAGCATTATCAACAATAGCTAAATTATGGTAAGAGCCCAAATGTCCACTGACTGATGAATGGATAAAAAACACGTGGTGTATATAACACCATATTAGCTATATTAAAGCCATATTAGCCATAATAAAGAATGAAATCTTGCCATTTGCAACAATGAGGATGGAGCTAGAGTGTATTATACTAGGTGAAATAGGTCAGTCAAAGACAAATATATGATTTCACTCACATTTGGAATTTAAGAAACAAAAAAGGTGAACATGGGGGAAGAAAGAGAGAGGCAAGCCATAAAACAGACTCTTAACTATAGAGAACAAACTGAGGGTTAACTGGAGGGGAGGCAGGTAGGGAGATGGGTTAAATGGGTGATAGGGATTAAGGAGGGCACTTGTGATGACCATTGGGTGTTGAATGTAAGTAATGAATCACTAAATTCTAAATCTGAAACTAATATTACACTGTAAACTAACTGGAATTTAATAAGAATTTTTTTAAGTTTATTTATTTATTTTGAGAAAGAGAGAGAGAGAAAGAGAGAATTCTAAGTGTTTCTCAAAACACCTTATTCAGAACATATTTGGTTGCAAGGAACAGAAGCTAGCTGAAAAAAAGGGTGGTAGGGGAGCCTGGGTGGCTTAGTCAGTTAAGCATCCTAACTATTGAATTTGGCTCAGGTCATGATCTCACAGTTTCTGAGATTGAACCCCACATGGGGCTCTGTGCTCACAGTACGGAGCCTGCTTGGGATTCTCAATCTCTCTCTCTCTCTCTCTCTCTCTCTCTCTCTCAATAAATAAATAAACTTTAAAAAAGTGGTAAATTATAAGGACAGATTTTATAGTATGCAAAAAAACACAAAAGTATGCAAACAAGTCTCTGAATGGATGAAATCATTGCGTACCGAAGCAGCAAGAGATTTTGGATCATGATTATAGAGCTACACTATTTTTGGGACTCAAAAGAGATTGTTTCCCAATCTCTTTGATTTTAGAACCTATATTTTCTGAAATCAAAATATATTTACATATTCTCCACCTTGATCAGTCACAACCATCTTTAAAAGCACATCACACACATGCACATATACTTACACACACACACTTACACACACACTAACCAAACACAAGCTAAATACAAACTCAGTTCTAAAACTGTCAAGAAAAAGTAGAACTAACACTATTTGGTATAATTTCAGAGAAAGAGTAATTTTGGGCAGCAATATTTTTTAAAGTCTCAGATTAGAAAGCATTATGTCAAAATACAGGGTCAATCCAAGGTTCCTATGCAGGATTGTTAAATTTGATCTATTCTATAACCACTGATGCCATAACCACTAATCCCAGTCACCTTGACCCTTTGTATCATTAGTCACAGTGGGGACTGTTGTAGTGCGAATGGATCAATGCAAATCCACCCCTGTTACTGAAATACTATTTCAAATTGCATGCCCAATAGCGGGTAAGGGTTAACATCTTGATTTATAAGGAGTTAATTATAACCACCATTGAAAGCAAGATCAAGAGCTGGAACTAAAACAAGCTAAAAGACAATCTAAACATGTGGGAAGACTAGAGAGCCAAACAGCTAGATGGGAAATGCTAGTGTAAAGAGAAGAGGTAAAAAGGAAAGCCAGTGTACAGATAGGGGATAAAGGGAATAGGAAAGTAGAGATAGAAGAGAAATAAAATATTGTAGACATGCTGTACTTTGAAAAGTTGAGCTAACTTCATAGTATAAACTGTTACATTAAGGGTCTATTTAAGAAGCTAGTGATCTGGGAACAATTTTTGAGGATTCAATTCTTTTTACCTCACAACTGTAAAGGACTCTCTTTAAACAAGGGGAGCACATAGCTACACCGAATGACATAAAACTTGTTTTAAATGAGGGACTAATATTTTCAAGTTATGTATCTGGAACCCATGGTTTCTCAAGTGGTCTGTGGATAGAATTCAGGGGTTCTGTAAATTTGGATGGGAAAAATTATGTATTTTTATTAAGTTAACTAAAATTTAGCATTTCCTCCAATTATGAGGGTAAACAACAAACCACGGCAGTATTAGTGGTATCTATAACTATGTCATGAGTAGAAGTTATATATATCTTCATACCACACTGTAATCGTTATAGATATCCCAAACTACATTTATGTTTATTACTTCTTTGAAATTACATGTTATTAAACCTGCTCCTGGATATTGTTATCAAATGTGTCAATAAACAAAACACTTCTATTACTATATCACAAATTTGTTTTCTTTTAAATATTTTGATAATTGTATTCCAATATAATTAGTTTCCTATGTACTACTATGTATTTTACCTTAAACATATAAAAACATTATTGTGAGAAACACTTCACAGGCTTAACTAGACTGCAAGAGGGTCCATGGAAAATTTCAGGACTCCTGACTAAGGGGACTCAAAAATATCAGTGATATGGTAAATACTTTCATGCCAATTAAAAAGTATTTTTATTTTATAAGCAATACAGATGCTTTTTTAAAAGAAAGAGGAAAAAATAACAAATAATATGAAAGTATATAAGTAAAAATAAGAGGCTCCTAGATAAAGAGTACACTTATGATCGGGGGGGCTGTGTGGCTCAGTCGGTTGAGCATCTGACTTTGGCTCAGGTCAGAATCTTGTGGTTGGTGGGTTCAAGCTCTGCGTCAGGTTCTGGGCTGACAGCTCAGAGCCTGAAGCCTGCTTCTGATTCTGTGTCTCTCTCTGCTCGCGCTCTCTGTCTCTCAAAATGAATAAATGTTAAAAAAAAAAAGAGAGAGAGAACACTTATGATGAGCCATGGAGTAATGTATAAAATTGTTGAATCACTATATTGTACACCTGAAACTAATATAACACCGTATGTTAACTTTACTGGAATAAAAAAAAAAAAAAAAAGAGAGAGTCCCTGTTACCTCCATAGACTTCCACTACCCAGTTCACTCTTTAGTATGTATGCTTCCTGACACTTCCTATGTACATTAAAAATATCTTATTTATAGAGCCTTTTACAATGTATAAACAGAATCACAACATAAATGTTTTACAACATGGGTTTTAAATTTAAGATATATTGTGGCTATTTCTTTATATCATTACATATAAATTTACCTCATTATTTCTTTGTGTCAGAATATTTCATGACGTTGCTATCCCACAAATAATGTAATTGATCTTTAGTGGGTATTTAGATATTTTTAAACAAATTGCACTGAACATCTTATTCGCAGAGGTGATATGAAAATATTTAAAGATCCTTATGTCATAGGCACTGACCAACAAACATGGATCCCAACTTTAGCGCTGTAGTGAGATTTTAGTGGCCCCCTGCTGGACCAGGCATGAGTTATTTGTTGCTGTGCCACAAAGAAGCCCACTCCAGAGGATGAGGCAACTGAGGCATAGGGTGAGGAAATCATGGACCTCAGTGCAGCAACCATTTACAGAAGGGTTTCTGTGTTTTAACAACCAGCATAGCTATAATTTTGCCTACTGGCTGAATATAAACTCTATTTGTACATCTTTCAACATCTGTGTGAATATATCTGTTGCATTAATGGCTAAAATGCAATTGCTAGTTCAAGGGAAATCTATATGTATATTTAGATAAATAACATCAAATTGCCTTTTTAAAAAAGTGTACCTATTTATTCTTGTTCTAACAAAATTCATTCACCATATCATTTTTTAATTTTTGTCTAAATGTACATAGAAATCTTAATACTTAATACCAAATGTCATCTTTTTATTACTGGTTTATAGAAATTTGCATTGCTCTCTTTTATTTTGCATTTTAAAAAATTATGAGTGAGGTTAAGTGTCTTCCTAGGTTTATATGATTGGTGTTACTTTCTCTGAGGCCAGCCATGTTGGGTCCTTTGTCCATTCTGCTATTGACTTTTCATTTGTTTTTTATAGATCTTCAAATTAATAGTTTTTAAAATAGTATTGAAGACATTAGCCCTTTGTCTACCATATTTGTCATGCTCATTTTTTCCAGTTTGCAATTTTTTGTTTTACTGATGTTTTTAAATATTGAGAAAGCGTTTATTTCTATGTAGTCAAAATTGTCAGTCTTTTCCTTTTAAATTCTGGGTCTTGTATCACATTTTAAAAGCCTTTCCTATTCCAATTTTATTAAAAACAGTCATCTGAGTCTTTTTAAAACTACTTTTATGGTTTTAGTTTAAAAATTTTTTGATCCATCTGGAATTTATTTTAGTATAATGAGTGAGGTAGGAATCTAGCTTAATTATTTTCCAAATGGCTAGCCAGTTATACCAACACAATTTATTGACTAATCAGTCTTTCTATACTAAATTCTCAAACTTACTTGCATCCATTTTTAGATATTCTTATCTGCTCCATTGATCTTTTTATCCCTATTCTAGTATCACACTGTTTTAATCACTTTACGTTTTAATATTTAGCAGGGCTGTCTCACTTTGTTACTTTTTGCTTTCAGATTTTTTTTTCAATAATCTGATGCATCCAATCAGGTGCCACAAAAAACTCTGAATTATTTTTTCACATTTCAAAAACCCAGTTTTCTAATTGGGCTCAGAGTGAATTCATATATTAATTTAGACATTTATATCATTACAATAGAGTCTTTCTATAAAAGAAAATGTTATCCCATCTATTGACATCTTCAGTAGAATTTTAATTTTTGCATTGTTCCTTAAAAAAATTTATCTTTAGATTTTTGAATGTTGATTACTATTGTAAATTGGATATTTTACTTCTGTATAATTTTGAAATGTTATTTAATGTATATAGGAAAGTTAATGATTTCTTTGCTTTTTTAGCTAGTATGCTTACCGAATCCTAGTTGTTTCCTATTATTTTATTTTAATTTTAAAATTAAAATCTCTTTTTATTGGGTCTTCTAGATAGACTGCCATACCACGTGGAAATACAAAATTTGTATTTTTTATTTAATTTTTTTGTGTAATTTCATTTTCAAAAATAGGAAAATCATCAAGGTAATAGGAAAAAGAAAGGGGATTTTCTCCAGGGGCAAAACCATGTAAAGATTTTGGGATAAAATAAGATGCTAAGAATAACTCTTCTCATTCAGTGAAGCTACTTCTATATACAGTCATCACTATATGAATCATTCTTGGTCATATTTTCAAGCTGCACATACACCTCCTGCCCTATAATTGCTCTAATAATTTTTAAATAAAAACACTGATAGCTGTGGACAGCTATAAATCACCAAAATGGAAGGCATTTGCACCATCCTTTCAAATGCACTTGTTTAGCTTCACTTTGCCAATAACTTAAACCATATGGAAAGGGCAAATCCTCCTGCACAAACACATTCTACAAGTGGCATGCACAATAAATGATAGCATTTGACAAGTTTTTACCAGTTTATTTCTTTTCAGAGACAGAAAAGCCAGTTGTTACAATTGGTGTAAAGTGAAAAAACATGTACCTTAACCAATCCAGAGATTTTTTTTTTTTTTTTGGCCTGTGTTAAATCATATTTATACAACAGCAGCTCTGCTGGACAGCTTGCCATATATCCATTCCTATTCCCTTTGCTTCTGTTCCAGAAGCTGAAGGGGAAGTGACATAGTAATGCTTATTAAATACCATTTGGTTATGACATTGATAATTTTTAGGAGCTGAAAGTTGAAGACAGTGATGGACTTCCAGAGGTTCTGACTTACTTGAAGATCAACTTGAGAAACTGAAAGCTGAGCTTCACTGCACCTAAAAAGTCCCACTTGGGCTTCTCAGCTGAGATGCTACAGGGAAGCTATAGAACAAGCCATGAATAGGAGTTATTTACGGAAATTGATTACTTAAACTACTGCACTTCCTTGCCACCTCTTCTCTAATAGTGACAGGAGTGGAAGTAAAGGAAGCTAAGGACACCCACATTTGAACAACGAACACTTTTTCTGTATGAGATAAAAGGTAGCCTCTCTGGTGCATTTGTGCATATCATGGCCCTTTTCCTGTATACTAGCGCTTGGGCCCGGATCATGCGCAGAGAGAGATGAGAAGCTGAAAGTAATGTGTGTCAGAGGTTAACTGAGGACAAGTTGTGATTGCTTGAAGATTAGGGAGTCCTTCAGTTAGTTAATTCTACTGTCTTTTCAGGTGAGCACATGTAGTTGTTACCTACACTCATTGTGATACTAGATTTACCCACCTTGAGGGAAGAATTAAGTTGATGATTTGGTTATACATTATATTTTATTTTAATTTCTATTGAAGATTTAGTCCTTCCTTTTAAGGTTGCTGTTCTAAATAACTTACAAAAATTTTTAAATGACTAAATCTGGTGAAACTGTAAATGATCAAGATCTAGATTTAGGGGATCATGTAGCCAACTACAAATTGGAAGTTTTTCATAAGAACTAGGAGCATAGGAGAAAAGAGAGAGAGGTGAGAAAGGACAAAGTTACAGCCTGCATTTTGAGTGTTGAGACGGTAAAGATAAGGTAAGATAAGCAATGGTGTAGTCTGAGATGGTCTGCATAGGCGATCATGTATGCTGTGGCTGTTAGGTTACATATCAGTGGCAATTTCTAAAAAATTGGAAACAGAGCCCTCAAAACAGCAAATTTCAATCTGTTCCGTGGACCAAGCAGCCATAACCCTAGGTACTCTGTCCTTCTATCTCCAAATAGCTACTTAGACATTTATGCCATTATAAAACTAGGAACAATTTTATTATCATAAAGTAGAGCTGTATTATAGGCATAAGGGTTTCTGAATCTCAAAGATAATGGTGTATAGAATTTATATTAAAATTGTATATTTAGGAGGATGGATATTATCTTAGTTACCCAATTTCAAGTCAAATTATTTTGAAATTTGCTTGAAGATCAGGAAAAGCATGCACCACAATTTTAAGAAAGAGTTCTAGAAAAATTCTTAAGGAAGAATTTAACCTTGAGAAACCCCATTCACTAAACTAAATTCACTGGGATTTGAATAAGGGAAGAAAAATCAGACAGAAAGAGTCTTTCGTCATATGTGTTTTTTAGATCTGCTTAGTAACTATTTTTTGTATGTGGGGTCTATTTTCTCTCTAGGAGCAAATTATTTTTTTAAAGCTTATTTATTTATCTTTCAGAGAGAGAGAGAAAGAGAAAAAGAGAGACAGAGACAGAGACAGAGAGACAGAGAGAGAGGGAGACACAGAATCCAAAGCAGGCTCCAGGCTCTGAGCTGTCAGCACAGGGCCCTAAGAGGGGCTTGAACTCGTGAGCTGTGAGATCATGACCTGAACCCAAGTTGGATGCTTAACCAACTCAGCTACCCACGTGTCCCTAGGAGCAAAATATTGAAGTAGAAATAAAATGCCCCTATACTTTTGTAGACAAGTTAAAAATTCTATGCTAGTTATGTTGATGGAAAACTCTGTTCATCCTTTAGTAAATTAATCAGGGCTCTTTCAGCAGTAAGAAACAGAATCCTAAATCAAATAATTTTAGGGGAACAAATTATAACTACATGTAACTACATTGATGTATGTAACTACAAAGAATACAAACGTAAGTCATGAAATGAAGGAAGAACTGAACTGGAGATGCAACTCACTGCCACCAGGACTCTGTTCATGCCTCCACTTGCATATGCTTGATTTTTTAAAGTTTATTTATTTATTAATTTAGAGAGGGAGAGAGAGAGAGAGAGAGAGAGAGCACCTGTGAGTGGAGGGGAGGGGTAGAGACAGAGGGAGAGAGAGAATCCCAAGCAAGCTCTTCACTAATACACAGGGATTGAACTCATGAAACATGAGATCATGACCTGAGAGCCAAAATCAAGAGTCAGACACTCAACCAACTGAGGCACCCAGGCACCCCAAATTTATTTTGTTTTAAATCTCTCACAACCAAAGTGTCCATTGTCTCATCTGTTTTGTACCAAAGCAAATGGTCCATAAGAACTAGAGAAGATGGGTCAATGATTAAGTTGTTCTTTCTTTCCTCCCATTCACTAAGTGCATAAGCTTCTGCAGTATAAAAAGTTTAGGTGTTAAACACCAATCTTCTAAGTCTGGAGAGTCACCGAAATTATTCAATCTGATGACTTGTGTAGATTGCAGTACCATGGGGAGCAGACAGAGCGTCTATCAAATATCCCAATTTTCATGAGGTTTATATGAAGAATTGAGCAAAAATCTCTATCTTGGGTGGATCTAGACAGATGGGGAATCTCAAAGACCCACTGAAAACTTTGCTTTATGACTTTCAGGTAAAAAATGGATTAAATATACATGCATCAAGTTTCACCCCCCCCCCAAAACACAAAACCCTACCAAAAAAATCAGAAAATTAATTTTTTAAAAGAAATGAACTCAAAAGGAACTCAAAAGGAAAGAGGAAAAATAGCACACACTTTTGGGATCTGGAAAGCAGATGGAAAGGTAGAACTGATATAGTGTACTTGAGAAAGTTAAATCCCAAGTCTGCAGCGGGAACAGCAAAGAATTAAGTTAGCTTATTACGAATCCTCTCAAATGTCAGGAGTGGTGACATGCAGTGCACTGTCTCTGCAGCTGACAGCCTGCCCCTATCTTATAGAAGACTGCAGGTTTACTGCTTGGACAGGATAACACATCAGGGCACTAGAATGGCACACACTGGACACTTGTTGAGTGAGGAAGTGAGCTTTCCTTACTGAAAGCAGGACACCGAGATGTCTAGTTCTTCTGCCTATTTGGCTCCCAGAACACTGGAAGCCAGGCCTTTGCCCTCTCCAGGAAGGAATTGGAAGAGTCTCTTCAGAAGACATCTAAATGCCTAAAGATTCTAAAACTGGGAACTAATCGACAAAATGTCCTAGCCAAATTATCCTCCTGTGATGCTCACATTCAATAATTATCCCTCATGCTCAGATCTTCCAATCTGTGCTTCAGTCCCCTATCCTTAAATATGAGCTGAAAATCAGGATTACTGAACACTTGAGAAGGGCTTTAACATGGAACATAAAAAGAAAAGAAAGGAAGGAAAAAACCAACACTTTGAAGGAAAAGGAGACTATGCAATAAGAAAACCTGACAAATGGGACACCTAGGTGGCTCAGTCGGTTAAGGGTCTGACTTCGGCTCATGGTCATGAATTCGAGCACTGCATTGGGCTCTGCACTGACAGTGTGGAGCCTGTTTCAGATTCTATGTCTCCCTCTCTCTCTACCTCTCCACCACACGTGCCCTGTATCTGTCTCTCTCAAAAATAAGTGAACATTAAAAAAAAAAGAAAACTTGACAAATAATGATGAATTTTTCAGAGGGTGAGAAGATAGTGCCAATAAGAGACAAGTGAGAGCTCTTAGAAATTAAAAACGTGAAAGCAGGGGGAAAAATAATAGATGGAAGAGATCGTTGAGAAAATTTACCAGAGAGTCTGGCAAAAAGACAAATAATTGGTGGATGGGGAAAAAAAGAATGAACATTAGATTAACTGTCCAGGAGATTAAAAACAATTATATGGCACTTACGATATACACACAGGCATTCCATCCACTGTATCATTGACTAATCATAAGCGCCTATGACATAGGTACTTTTATTATTTCTATTATCCTAGTGGAAAAACTAAGGCACACAAAAAATTAAGTCACACTGTTAATAATTAGAAAGTCTAGGATTCAATCCTAGGCAGTCTGACTTGAGAGCCTGGGGATTCCACCACTTAGCCTGTCCAAAGTTAAGAAAGGGAGAGTAAGAAAACCGAGAGGGGAAAAAAAAAATCCCTCTTGGAAAAAAAAAAAAACAAACAAACTGATGAATCACTAGATTCCACTCCTGAAACCAATATTATACTGTATGTTAACTAACTTAGATGTATGTTTTTTTGAAGGTGCTTATAAAGGACCCAGCACAACAAAATGAAAAGACGCACACCAAGGCTAATCTCAGTGAAATTCAGAAAACTAGAGATAAAGGAAACATCCAGGAAGCTTCAGAGACAAAAGAACCTTTCACAAACAGAAGAGTGGGAATCAGAAAGGCTTTGGAATTCTGGATATAAACACTGTGAGATGGACAATGAAATAACGCCTATAAAATTCTGGGGGCAAAATGACTTTAAATGGAGAATCATATTATCATATAAACTATTAATATAGTGTGAGAATAGAAGAAAGACATTTTTAGACGTGCAAGTTCTATTTTTTTTTTTTAAGTTTATTTATTTTGAAAGACAGAGAGAGAGAGTGCAAGCAGGGGAGGGGCAGAGAGAGAGGGAGAGTGAGGGAATACCAAGTTAGCTAACAGCACAGAGCCTGATGAGGGGTCTCGAACCCAGGAACCATAAGATTATGAGCTGAGCTGAAAGCAAGAAAGTCAGATGCTTAACTGACTGAGCCACCCAGGTATGCAAGGTCTTAAAATTTTCTCTCCCATTTCCCTTTGTTAGGAAGTTGTTTGAGGAGAGCAAGATGAAAGTGAAGGAAGCAGGAGACTTGGGAAGAGAAGAAGTAACAGAAATCAACGCCTGGGGTACACATAAGCCAGATGACAGGAGGCCAGAAGGCTCCAGGAGTGGTTTTTCCGAGAAGACCAAATCAATAGAATATCTGAGGTATCTAAACTACTAAGTGGAGATTCATACAATTGGCAGGGAGTTTGAGGCTTGAATTTAGTTATGATAAATATATTACAAATCGAAATCAAGGAAAAAGGAAGAAATTATTAATTAATTCTAGGAGAAATGTAAGAATAGTAAAGGCAAAGTAACCATGGTCTTTTCGAAGGTACAACTTTGAGTAACATTGATGAAATTATACTAATGTGAATACTGAACAACCATCTGCGGTGGGAGGACAGACGTGGGGAGCAATGCTCTGTGATGGGATGTGAGAGGAAGGACAGCCACAGCCTCAGCCCCAGGAGGAGGTGATGCCAAAGACTGAAAGAAAAACGTAGCATCGCAACCATGCAGTTTTAGAGATATGGAAGTATTAACCAATATATTCTCTAAAACTACTGTTTTTCACAACAAAGTTGCTATGATCTTTGTAGAACAATTTAGCTCATTGAATTATGTGTATGAATTACAAGTAAAAAAAATCCTTCATTTTTGATTATTAGAATTTTCTTATGACTAAGATTACTTGGAGTGCAAATTAAAGTCCTCATGGGGAGCTAGGGGGGCTCAGTCAGTTGAGTGTCTGACTTCGGCTCAGGTCATGATCTAACAGTTCATGGGTTAGAGTCCCGTGTAGGCTCTGTGCTAACAGCTGGGAGCCTGTAGCCTGGAGCCTGCTTCAGATTCTGTGTCTCTGTCTCTCTCTGCCCCTCCCCTGCCCCCAACGTGTGCTCTGTCTCTCTCTCTCAAAAATAAATAAACATTTAAAAAATTAAAAAAAAAAATAAAGTTCTCTTGCATTGAGTTTAATGAAGAGCATTTACATGCAGTAATTCATAAGTAGAACATATAGTATTATTATATTTAAAATGTTTTTTTAATTTTGCATATGTTAAAATCCCATTAAATCATCTTTAAAATCCCTTTAGAATCATCTCTTGCTTAATATATTCTGTATCCTTATGAAGCTAAGCATTTTTCTCAATTTAAAATGAAGTTTTAGAGAAGGAGATTAATTTTTTAAATTGCCAAAGATCTCTTAGGGATTTGGGAAAGTAGTATGATCAGAACATAACATTCCCAATTCTGTCATCAAGCCACAAATTACTGTTGAATTTTCACAAATATTTGAAAAATAATAAACAAACACAAAAAGACAAATAATTTGAGAATGCCAAAAAGAGAAGCAACGATTTTGGCACAAAAATTGTGCATGTTTGACAAGTACTTATGAATTCCTGTCAGATGCAAAAGTAAAGAAGTCTATTTTCTCCAAAACTGTAGCAATTCACAGCAATTCAATAAAAACTATCATGAATAAGTATAAATAGCAGAATGAATGATAAGATCTGGTATATTCAGTGGATAAATATGGTCCAAGGCTAATTATAGTGTATCTATGAAATCAATGAAGGGTAGAGAAAGTTAAACACACACACACACACACACACACACACACACCCCACACACACCCTATTCTAATTATTTTCCATCAGTGAGACTGATTATTTCTGGTTTTGATTGGATAGGACCTCATATTACCCTTTTAGATCAGAATATTATTTAAATTTATTTTATATGAAATATTTCCTCTTTTTAAATTTTTATTTATTTGGGGGTGGGGAGCAGAGAGAAAGGGAGAAAGAATCCCAAGTAAGCTCTGCACTGTTAGCACAGAGCTCAACATGGGCCCAAACTTACAAATCACAAGATCATGACCTGAGCCAAAACTAAGCTGACGCTTAACCGACTGAGCCACCCAGGTGCCCCTGAAATTCTTCCTCTTGGGACGCCTGGGAGGCTCAGTCGGTTGAGCGTCCGACTTCAGCTCAGGTCATGATCTCACGGTTTTTGAGTTTGAGCCCCGCATGGGGCTCTGTGCTGACAACTCCAAGCCTGGAGCCTGCTTTGGATTCTGTGTCTCCCTCTCTCTCTGCCCCTCCCCCACTCATTCTCTGTCTCTCTCTCTCTGTCTCTCTCTCTCTGTGTCAAAAATAAATAAACATTAAAAATTTATATAAAAAAAGAAATTATTTCTCTTTAAGAAAATATTAACATATTAAAAGAACAGAAACAGGTGAGTAGATACAGATTTGGCCTCAGGTTCCTCATCTGTAAAATTAGGACAATAATTGTACTTATCTCACAAAATGTTGTGAAAGTTAACTGAAATAATGCATGAAAGTAATTGGCATACTGCTTCAAGCCACTGAAAAGGTAAACTTTAATTTCAATGTTTCTGCTTAGTTCTCTATACTGTTCTTAAACTTAGAGGAATACCTTAATGAACATAATATTTTTTTTTAAATGATGACAGGGTCCTTAGGCATAGTCTGGAAGGAGAAAATTGAAAAGAGAAAAAGAAAAAAAACTTGTCTGTATAATGTACTAACAGGTGCTTTCAATTGGTTGGGAGTGGGGGTATGAACTAGAGGTTTGGGGGTCCTGGTCAGAGAGGAGAGGAGTGTACTAGTAGAGAAAAGACAAAGAAATACCCAAAGATGGGGAAACAGCACAGTTTAAAACAATCTCTTAATGATTAATTTCACTTTCCCTTTTCTATGTTGGACATATTCCTCCTCCTCAAATGTTTTGTTTAATAAAAAGTTGGCAACTTACCCAACAATCTTTTGGAAAATGAATAGGGGTTAAGCATACAGACAGAGAAAAGTCCCAGAGACAAGGCAGTGAATGGAGATTGAAACTGAGTGAGAGATAACTGGGCCCCTTGAGCCTCTCCCAAACCCCCTCCCTCCTGGGAAATTGTGGAGGGTCCTGAATTTCCTAGTGTCTACAGAATATGGAGTTGAGCAAATTTGTTTGATTACCCTAGAAAATTTGGGCTTCTCAAGATTAACATCAGCTTTTCTTTCTTTTAGCTAAAATACCCCAAAACACAAATAATGATGCCAGATGATAGCAAGCCACATTGGTTCCCTAAACAATGACACATAATGAGCAAATTATTATGACATAAGGGGAATGGATAAAAAAAATTAAAAATGTTTAATGTTTTATAATATTGTTTCATAAGTATTAGCTCAAGCAATTATCACAAAGACTCTTAGGCCATAGAACCCCTTTTTATTTTTAATGAGAAAAGTACACTCAGATATACTTATGAGGTTGCCCATAGGACCATGGTGAGTGCAGGCTTTCTACTACAGTACAAAAAAATCCGAACAAACCCTTAGAGGGGAAGTAAGAAGACAAAATTTGTCCTACTTCAAATTTGGCTATACCGCTTCTGATTGATAAATCAACTTGAAAATCGACGCTATGCTTAGTATTATTGTAGCTGCCATTTCAAGATATTAGTGAGTGTGGTTTTGGTAATCCAGGATAGTTTTAAAAATTTTACCAAAAATTAATGTGCATTCTAAGAGAGGTTACCCTCCAACATAAGTGAGCAATATTTTTACAAGACCCATTCCCTTTTGTCTTGGTTTCCCCTTGTTTTCCATGACACTTTAATGAAAGAAAGTGAATTATTTTAATAAGCCCAGTTCTATAAAGAGGAAATCTTTGGGGCGCCTAGGAGGTTCAGTTGGTTGATCGACCGACTTTGGCTCAGGTCATGATCCCGTGGTCCGTGAGTTTGAGCCCCACGTCAGGCTCTGTGCTGACAGCTCAGAGCCTGGAGCCTGCTTTGGATTCTGTGCCCCACCCTAGTCTCTGCCCCTCCCCCACTTGTGCTCTGTCTCGCTCTCTCAAAAGTAAATAAATGTTAAACTTTTTTTTTTAATTAAAAAAAAAAGAGGAAATCTTTAAGAGTGAATTAGAAGCCGGTCTGCAAACATATCATCTTATTATCAAAGTACTGATGGAGGTATGGGGTCTAAACATAAATGAGGTAGGAATGTCATACAATTTGAAAGCAAATACTCTAAGGAAGGCCAAAAGAAAGTGAACTTAGGAAATGAATCACTAAGGAGAAGAGGCACTATAATTTATATGTTCATGATAGAAATGTATTGCTTAATCCATTCAAAAGTCTACACATGAGTAAGTGCCCAATATGTGGCTCTGTATCATGTCTTTAAATTTTGACCCATCATAAGCACATAGGAAACCTGTCTGGGTACAAAATTTCTATTTCCCAGGTATGCAGTTTTTCCCCATTGGTGATGATTGCTATTTATATGCTTGGTGCCGAAAAAAGCAAATTTTTCCTTGCTTCCTGGTTTCTATTATAAGCAAAATGACAATCCATTGATTGAATACTGGTGGTGGTAATCATAATGTTTTGCTTGTTTTGTCAGCCTTCCGATTAAATTGTATTTGAGATAGTGCTTGCTTCGGCAGCACATATACTAAAATTGTATTTGAGATAATCTGTTATCATTTTGTTAAATTAACAGCATTTCTGCTTACATTTTGGAGTTGTGAAAGGTTCCCTGTACCTGTGCTTTACTAGGATTTAGTGCTATTGAATACAAGGCCCTGTTCTGCCAAAAAAAAAATCATGCCAAAAAAATATGAAACAATGGAGCCCGAGCCCTGTATAAACACAGCATGATATTAGCAACAATGCAGAACAAACAAAGATTGAAGTGAACAGCTACAGGAGAACCCATCACACTTCTTCCATTAGATTTCATAAGCTGAGAACATTCTTCTTCGACAGTTTCCTCTATAATCATTTCTCTGCCTGGGTTGGCATATAGCAGTTAAGCACCTAATTCTACCACCTATCAGTTGTACTGCTAACCTCTTTATACCTCACTGTCCTTATTGATAAATGAAGATAATGATAGTGTATATACCTCATAGGATTGTTATAAGGCATGAATGAGAACCTGAGTGGTAAAAATAGGGCTCAGTACATAGTGACTCAATCAACATGTTATTTATTATTTCTGGTTTTCATTTTAGCATAATTTTTTCATGTTGAATGTATTTGTTAAAATGCTTTTAGCTGAATGTTTTAGACCACTTTAGAGTCATCTAAACACACAGAAGTTTATTTTCTCACTTAACAAGACATCTGGATATAGGCGGTTCCTTCAGAGGCTCAACAATGCCAGGGTGTGGGGCGCCTGGGTGGCTCAGTCGGTTGAGCGTCCGACTTCAGCTCAGGTCACGATCTCACGGTCCGTGAGTTCGAGCCCCGCGTCGGGCTCTGGGCTGATGGCTCAGAGCCTGGAGCCTGCTTCCAGTTCTGTGTCTCCCTCTCTCTCTGCCCCTCCCCCGTTCATGCTCTGTCTCTCTCTGTCTCAAAAATAAATAAACGTTAAAAAAAAAAAATAATAAACAATGCCAGGGTGTAAGCCAACGTTTCTGCAATTTTTTTTGGCTTTTGTACCCTAACCCTTATCCATGATCACAAAATGGCTACAATATCACATGAGAGTATTCAGAACAGGTAAGAAGGGGACAGGCAGAAAAGCGACCTTCTTTTCTCACAGAGATTCTCCCCATGTCTCATTTTCTGGAACTGGGTCTCACACTCACCTGTAGGCCAATAAAGAATGAAACTCCTATGACTGATAGAGACCAATAAGAAATTATCCCCTGAAGCCTACTGTGGGGATGGGGAGGGTGGGGGATTGCTAACTCAAACAAAATTGTGGTTTCACTTGCAAGGCAGAAGAGTGAAAAGGCCTTAACAAGACACACAACAGGGTAACTGAATGTTTTGTTCCAAGGCTCCCCTGTGATAAAGCTTGACTAACCACATAGAATGAATCATTACTGGTCTGTTGGGCGTTATTTCAATAAATAGCAAAAGGAGGCCAGAACTCAATGTTTTTTTACTTTTAAACAATATAAAGAACTATACAACCATATAGGGAAATTTAGTTTGTATTCATAGGTTCTTCTCAGTGGTGGTTTGTTCATTTTCCCTGAATTATGTAGGTAAATGTTTTTATTCCTAACTATATTCTATAGGTTTATCCAGTCTTTCAACATATGTGCAAACCAACTTTTCATTTGTTTTATGTGTTTTTAAAAATAGATTGGATGGGGCATATGGGTGGCTCAGTCAGTTAAACGTGCCTCTTGATTTCGGCTAAGTCATGATCTCAGGGTTCATGGGATCAAGCCCTAGGATGGGCTCTGGGTTCACAGCGTGGAGCCTGCTTGGGATTCTCTCTCCCTCTCCCTCTGCTCCTCTCTCAAAATAAATAAATAAGCATTTAAAAAAATACATAAAAATAGATTGGATATTAATCTGTCAGGCAACTGAGAGAAAAAAAAGTGATTTTCTTTCTAATTATGTAAAGATATCTTCCAATTCTTTCTTTTTGTATTTTCTCCTACAGCTGGTCGCCACAAGAATTACTCAGCAGTGAATGTTAAATGGATGGACATGTAGGTGAAAATAGTATGTAAAACAAAAGAATGGGAAACCATCATCATTTGGAAACAATGCAATTAGTCTGTTTGAGGAGTTCTTTAAAAGATTCAAGGAATTTGATTACTTTTCATTGTGAATAGCCAAATACGAAAATTTCTATTCATAGAGTGAAAAATCATTTGTTAGTTTCATCCTTAGGTCTTATATTTATTTTATTTTTATTCTGTTTTGCACCAGGCAGGAATTCTACGTAAGTATCCTTCATTCTCTTTTATCTGCTATTCTTTTGGTGTAATGCATACCAGAAGTCTTCCAATTTGTTGTGAGCGTCCCTTTACACCAATTGTTTCTAAGGTATCACGGCAGCTGGCAGTGACACAAATATTCATGAGAACACCATGTGATCATTAGTTCATTTATCTCTTTTTGGCTGTTCCAACCCCATGTAGCTAATACTATTATCATAATGTTACTATATGAATCTGGTCCAAAGAATAAGAATGCTGAGGGGTGCCTGGGCAGCTTAGTTTGTTAAGCTTCCGACTTTGGCTCAGGTCCTGATCTCACAGCTCTTGATTTCGAGCCACGCATCAGGCTCTGTGCTGACAGCTCAGAAACTGGAGCCTGCTTTGGATTCTGTGTCTCCCTCTGTCTCTGTCTCTGTCTTTGTCTCTGTCTCTCTCCTCTCTCCCTCTGCCCCTCCCTTGCTCACATTCTGTGACTCTCTCAAGAATAAACATTAAATTTTTTTTAAAAAAGAATAAGAATGCTTTGAGAAAGAATTGAAAAATATTTGAGATATGTCAGTACAGAAATGGAACCAAGTTCCTTTAAAAGGGACCAATTTTCACCATTTATTCCCACAAAAGGTTTCACAAATGATTTCTAGTACCTAAGAATCTTTTTGTTGCAGGATTTTTTTACCTCAATACCCAGAGTTCAATGTCTTGCAACTCTGAAGAATGAAGAAGTGGACACAGAATGAGCAGCAAGCAAAAGTTTATTAGAGTACAAGATCAGAAAAGCAGACTAGTGTGAAAGCTCTTTTTACCGAGAGGGGGCATTCAAAAGTGAATGCGCCCAACAATAGGCAAGGGTCTTTGTTTTATAAGATTCTGGTCACCCTTCCCCATTCACTTCCCCTTCGTTTCTTCTCAGGTTCTACCCTTACTGGTTGGATAACTCTAGGTGCTGGGTTGTCCATTGTGTGGAGTCAGGCTGGGCATACCGTCCCTTGAATAACATAAATTTTCTGGTTTAGTTAGGTATTTTGATTGTCAAATTGCTGATGGGAACCTGAAGGGGATAGGTGGTGTCCGCTGATGAGAGAGCATAAAGCAAGCTGACAGGCTGCAACCCCTCCCTCCGCCCCCAGCCCCTCTCCCCTCCTCCCCCAGGTGGGATACGTGTGATATTCCTAGGCACTCCTGGCTGCCCAAGAACAAAGGAAAGGGGAAAAACAAATGATTAACTGACAGAGATCATAGTCCTGCGGACCTAAGTCTCCATCACCTCCCCATAGTGATGTGGGAAACAGGCAGAAGGAAATGACAGGTAGAACTAAAATTTCCTTATAACCTGCAGCCCATTGACAAATACTTGAGGCTGGCAGAATAAACCTTTTCTCCAGGAACTCCTTACTGTCTTAATGCTAATACTGTGCTAGAGGGAAAAACAACACTACCTTGACTATTGTCAAGGCCCCCAGTACCCTGTGAGTTTTTAGCATATGAAAATCTCACTGGAAACTTCTCCGGGACTTTACCTCCCCCCAACTCCATAGTACATAACCAGTCTCTTCTCATGGTCCCTGGGGCAGCTCTTCCTGCCCACAGGTCCTGTCCGCATCTTCAATAAAATCACCTTTTTGCACCAAGGACGTCTTCAAGAATTCTTTCTTGGTCGTCAGCTCCGGACCCCACCAACCCCACTGTCACCCCAAAAACCTCATCATCTGTCACATTCTTAAGATGGACTTTACACCCAAGGGGGTTTACTATAGTGGAACACTGCCAGCATTGTTCCAAAATATGTGTTTCTCCCACCTCAGGGACCTCAGGTCCTAAGCTTTCCCTCTCTGCTTATTTTACCCTACTTTTCCCTATCATATTTTCAGCACTTAATTTTTTTAAAATTTTTTAAATGTTTATTTATTTTTGAGAGAGAGAGACACAGAGTGTGAGCAGGGGAGGATGAGAGAGAGAGGGAGACACAGAATCTGAAGCAGGCTCCAGGCTCTGAGCTGTCAACACAGAGCCCGACGCGGAGCTCAAACTCACGAACTGTGAGATCATGACCTGAGCTGAAGTCGGACACTTAACCGAATGAGCCACTCAGGCGCCCCAGCACTTAATTTTTTTTTTAAGTTTAGTTATTTTGAGGGAGAGAGAGAGAGCATACACAAGTGTGGGAGGGGCAGAAAGAGAGAGGGAGAAAATCTGAAGCAGGCTCTTTACTGTCAGTATGGAGCCCCAACGTGGGGCTCAGACTCACGAACCACAAGATCATGGTTGGAGCTTAACCAACTGAGCTCCCCAGGAGCCCCTCAGCACTTTGTTTTAAAAGATTTTATTTTTTAAAGTGATCTCTACACCCAATGTGGGTCTTGAACCCACAACCCTGAGACCAAGAGTCACAAGCTCCACCAACCTAGGCAGCTGGGCACCCCTTGAGGAGGTTTTAATAACTGTAATTTCTGTCCAAAGAATAAACCAACCCAACTCTTGGATGAACTGGGTAACACATAAGAAGAAGCTATATAATTCCCTCACATGAAAACATGCTGATAAGAAAATGTACAGACTAGATATGTAGGCTTCTTTTTCAGAGATACTCAGTTCAAAACACTCTGCTAAAAATTAAACCAAAACCCACGGATAAATAACCTCCAATCCAAAGCTTGATTTCTGATGAGGAGAGAAGAGAAAAAACCATCATGGCCATCAGCCCTGAGAGGTGTGGTGACTGTGTTCAGAGACTGTGATCTGTGGTCTCCTAGCTTTTTAATTGGCCTCCAGGGGGTATGTAGAACGCTGTGTGTTTGTCACACTTATAAGAGATCTTGGCACAAACGATTTACAGCTGTTTGGAGCTTTAACATACAATAGAAAGGGCCTGCTGGGTCTGGCATTTGCTGACACAGCCTTGGAGTCCATGGAAAAGTCTGGCTTCTTTTTTGAGGTCCTCACAGTGAAGGATTTGCAGACCGTAAAGTACACAAGAAGCTAAGAATCCTCCTTAGCACAGCCAAAGCTCTTCTCTGCAGGGCTCCAGGGGGTCTGGTGAGTATGCTTTTTCTGCAGAGCCCTGGAACATTTTCACCCTCTTCACTTGAATAACATCATCCTCCACACTAAAACACTTTACAAGATTTTACCTACCTTTACCACACAGAGATTATGATAGAAGATTCCACAGTGGAGGTGGTGGCAGACTGGTAACTAGTGGGCTGAATCCAATGCACAGGCATTATGTATTATTTTTTTGGTTTGAATTCTCATAGTGTTTCATTATGCTTTGTTTAATTTGAATTAGTTGCCAACTTTCAAAAGTCAGAGCATCTCACACTTTAACAAAAGTCCAGATTACTGATTTCTCTGGAAAAGATCAGATCTGGCAACACAAAGTCTGAATTCTTGCATGTGGCAACAGATAACTAGGAATGGGCTGTACTTGCCCTCTTTGAGGGGATTTGTGTCTCAGGTGCCAGAGCCCCTCTGATAGGCCTCTTGCTGGCACCACGAGGCACGAGTGAATTAACAACCACTGTAAACAGAACATGTCTTTAAAACACATTTCAAACACACGGAAAAATAAGGAATAATGTTATACATAACATAACCACCTCTTAGCTTGCTTAAATAACATTTTTCTACTTTGCTTAATTTTTTTTTTTTTTTAAGAAATAAAAATGTATAAATTTAAGCTCCCTGTGTATCTCAATCTTCTTTCTCCAACTATACAGATGACTGCTATTCTGACTTCGGTCTTTATCATTTTCATGCATATTCTTTTACTTTTGCTATATAGCTATTTCTGTTATTTTTTAAAAATTGTACTCTTCTGTACATTTTTAAAGTTTATATATATATAATATATACATTAATATATACATATATATAATATATATAATATATACATTAATATATACATATATATAATATATATATTATATATACATATATAATATATATATATATATATATTCTTTTGTGCCTTGCCTATTCATTCAAATTTACATTGTTGAGATTTACCCAGGCTGAAACATGTAGGTCTAGTTACTTCATTTAAACAGATCCATAATCTGTTTAAATTTATGTTGTAATCTATTTTGTGGCTATATTTCAGTTTATCCATTTTTCTATTGCTGAAAATGTATGACATTTGCAGTTTTTCACTATTTAGAAAAATTTAGAATGCTTGGAACATTCTTATGCACACTTCTTTGTGCACATATACCAGAGTTTCTTTATGATATACCTAGCAAGGAATTGCTGGGCCTTAAGGTGTCCGTATCCTCAATTTTCTAAGATACTGACAAATTTCTCTCCAACATTATTTTATGTAATTTACCCCCTTATCAACAGCATATGATATTCCTCATATTCTTCTTCCTCACAAATACATGTCACTTTTTCAATTTTTTGCCAATTTAATGTGAGTAAATGGTATTTTATTATTATTTTACTTTGCATTTTCTTGTTTACTAGTGAGATCAAGCTTCTTCTCATAAATTTATTGGTCTTTCAAGTTACTCAAGATTTACTTGGTGGTTTTCTTTGTTCATTTTTTATTGTTGCTTTTTATTTTTCTCAGTGATTTGGAGGGATTCTTTGTATATCCTGGATACCAAATCTCTTGTTGATTATATGCATTGAAAATATCCCAGGCTTTGGCTCATCTTTCACTCTTGGTGCCTTTTATTTACAGTAAATTTCCATTTTGATATAGAAATTGTCAATACATTCTCAAGGTTTGTGCTTTTTTAGTCTTGCATAAGAAATCCTTATCAAAACCTAAGTCATAAAATATTCTTATGTACTTTCTTCTAAAAGTTTTCCTTTTCAGTTAAGTTTCCATCAACTTGAAATTAATTTTTGTGCATAAGAACCTAATCTTATTTTATTTTTCAATATGAATATCCATTTATGCCAGCATAATTTATTGAATAGACCATTTCACCCCCAAGTTTATAATGCCATGAATGAATATATAGAGTTTAGGGATTATCAGTTTTGTTCTGTTGATCTATTTGTCTGTTTCTATATCACTATTACAGCCTTAGTAATAGTGTTACTTACTGTAACTTTAAAACAAATCTTGATTCTTTGTTTCTATGTCAGCATCACAGTCTTAGTTACTGTAACTTTCAAATAAATTTTTATTCTTGTAGGGAAATTCTCTCCTTTCTACTGCTCCTCCTTTAAAATTATCTTGATTATTCTTTACATTTGCTCTTCTACATGTATTACCTTTTCAATTTTTTAAAATAAACAAACAAACAAACAAAACCCTGTTGGAGTTTGATCAGAATTGCAATGGATGTTCAAGATCTATTTGGGGAGAATGGAAATGTTTACAAAAGAGAGCCTTCTTATTCATGAACGTGGCACATTCTCCATTTGTATAGAAAATTGTCAATAAAGTTTTATAATTTTCTCAATAAAACTCTGCACATTCAAAAAATTTAGTTCCTAGATTCCTTATAAAATTTAATATATTCTAAACATATGTATTAAAATTATTATAACTTACTTCTACTGTTTTTTTGGTGGGCAATAGAATTCTCAACCAATTTTTATAATTGATCTTGAATCCAGCCACCTTGCTGTTTTGTTTTGTTTTCTTTTCATCAGATATACAGTTTGTATTCTATTAAACAATCATATCATCTTTGTATAATGAAAGTTTTATTCTTTTTCTATCCTTACGCTTTTGGATTTTTTTGTTGAATAGAATTAGGATTAGCTGGTATTTCACCACACATGCAAAAACGTGAAGTTTTACTTGAGCTAAAGCCTACTTCATTAAAATGAAGGAATAAGTAACCTTTTCTGGTATTTTCTAATAGCTCTCAGTTATTTCCATTTAACTAATTAACTCAAGAGCCATTTGACACTCAGACTACTGCAATAGCATTCTAACAAATATTTTGCTACTTCTATGTGTGCGCTTATGTAAATAACTTTAAAATGTAAATAAAATCACATCACGCTCTTATCTAAAATGTTTCAATGACGTTTTCCTTCTAATGCTTAACTTTCAGTCTCAGTCCTTACCACTCTCCCTTATTTCATACCAAGGCTGGAGATTTTACCTCTATTGAGAATCTTCCCTGACCACTCTCTCTAAAATACAGTCCCAGGGCACCTGGTGACTCCATCAGTTAAGTGTCCCACTCTTGATTTTGGCTCAGGTCATGATCTCATGGTTTCATGAGTTCAAGCCCCACATCAGTCTCTGCTCTGGCAACACGGAGCCTGCTTGGAATTCTCTCTCCCTCTCTCTCTGCCCCTCCCTCACTCACACTGTCTCTGCCTCTCTCAAAATAAATAAACTTTAAAAAATAAAATAAAATAAAGTCCCTCCACTCTGTCCTGTGTTCCTGCCCCAGTTTCTCTTTAACACATCACCCTGCTTGTTTTCATTCTAGCACATACCACATTTTGAAATTATATTATTTGCTTACTTGTTTGTTGTCTGTTTCTTCCACTAGAATATAAGCCCCATGAAGGCAGTCTTGTTCATGCTAGTATTCCCTTTGACTGATGCTGGGCACATAGTTCATATTAATAAATGCTTTTTGAATGAATAAATTAAAAAAGTTTTTTCTCCTCTTATCCATAATTATCTCAAATGTACCCTCTGCATTTTCAGACTTCCTTGAGTATAAGGCAGAAAATTATCAGATGTTGGAAAATTTATCAAGAATAAAGATCTAACTTTTCTAGATAGCTATTTAAAAATATGTATTATTCTTCCTAAATGTTAGGAAGACAAACAAATGTGTTCCTATTGGATGGGTAGCCTTTCAGGTGAGGTTCTATAACCTAGGTTTTCTGGGGTTAACATGGCTTCTTAGCAGAACTATCCCCCTTACAGTGGTTCTATTGCTGTTCCATAGATCCAGGCACTTTTTTCGGCTATGGATAATTGTGGAGGATGGGGCCCTGGTATCTAAATCCCAAGATTCCTGTTTTGTCTTGTTGTCCTCTCTTAGTGTCCTCCACCATCTATAGGCTTTCTCCCCAAATAGTTACGTTTATTTCTCTGCTAGATAACTGTCCTCAAAAAGATAGTGAATTTAGAATCCCAGCCCTTTGCAACCTAAAACTTCTACACCTTATCTTCCAAAATCCTAGTCTTTAAAAACATGGTGACATTTACTCCCTCCATGGAGACTTCATATCATGCTCCAAATATATACTTGTTTCTACAAGGGCAAGAATTGGAGCAAATAATGCTGAGACCTCCACTGTGCTAATTAGCATGGAAAGACAAGAAGCCAGGATTGGAGTGGAGGCTGGAAGTGGAAAAAGTAATTCAACAGCGAGGTCTGAAAGCACAGTTCAAAAGACATGATTAAGTCCACTGTGATCCAGGATGCCATTCTGTCCTGTTACAAATCTATAAATGGAGAGGGGGTGGTTCCAGGAAACAATATTTAAAGCCATGTAGAAGACATTAAGTTTGTTGAGAGAACAGGTAAACAGCTGATGAGCCATCATCTACCATCCACATTCCACCAGTTCAGTAAGTCAGCTTCAACCTCTTCTTCTCCATATACCCTTCGTTCAGTCAGTAAACTCACCCTTATTATTTTAGTTTTCTACAAGTCCAGAAGCAGGTTGGCCCAAAGTTATGAATTCAGCCGCTCAAAGAATTTGTCAAGGATCTGGGATTTGTTTCCTTCTTTCCCTTCTGCCATCCTCAACATGTTGGATCTTGTTAGGCTTTTTCTTTTTTCTTTTCTTTTTTAAATCATGGCTGCAAGATGGCTGCAGCAGCTTGAAACATCAAATCCTCACAAATCCACATCAAGCAGCAGAAGAAAGGTTAATCCCTGCCCCTGTCCCATTTTAAAGTTGAGAAAAAATTTCCCAGAAGGCTCCCAGCAAACATCTCAATACATTTTATTGGCCAGTGTTTAATGCTTAAGATCACTGACAAGAGAAATGGAGTAATTAGGACTGGTTTACACTAATCAACATTCACTCGAGCTAGAGAGAGGTCCATGGGTTACTATACTTTCAAATACCTGAACAAAACTTGAATTCTATTAACAAGCTGTTGAATAGGCAGTTCTAGGAGACACTGTTGGTGCCCCAATCATACTCCACAGGCTTACTCTGGTGGACTCCTGCTGAGTTTCCTCACACACTCATGACTTCCTATTTTACTCTGCTTGAGAGTTTTCTCTGCCTATGGAAGCTTGCTGTATCAGGAGGAATCCTCAACTAAGGAAGACAGAGGTGATGGGTAAATACCCCAGCTTCCCCTAACTAACGGAACATTTTCGAGGCATATTCCACACAACTTCCCAGAGAGTCACCAGTAAGGTGGAGCCCCACTTGCCCAGAGTGGCAGTCCGCTCATTTATGCACCATTCGTGGACTTTCCTCCCTTCAGTGTCTCACTTCCTCACAGCGCTTCCTGGGATCACACCCAAATCATTGTCTTGTGTTCTGCTTTTGTGAGCACTTGACTAACTCAGTGGTCAACAGTGTGTCAGTTATAGCACAGGAGATTCTCTTCTGTGAGATCTTTCCTGATCCTCAATAAGGAGTTATTATTCCTTTGTGTGGCCACTATATTGTATAACCCCTTACTATAGCACGCATTGTTTTAAGTGTGTTTATTTCCTACTATCCTCTATGTTCCTGTTCTACTCATTGCTACACTCCTATCATTGAGCACAGTACCTGGCCTATAATAGATACCGACTAAATAAAAACATTTACAGAGCCCATTGTTGGTTTCTTACTGAAGGCTCCTCTCACAAAACAAAACATCACAATCCTTTGAACACCCCAGTCCCGGCCCCTCCCTCTCCTTTGTGTTTTCATCACTTCCATTATTCTGCTTCAACTGCTGCCTTAGAGGTTAAAACTCTGGATTTCCCCAGACTAGCAAGGTATACTATGGGATAAATATGCTCTCTATAAGTGAATACCTCTCAAGGCATTTATTTTTTTTTTTACCCATGTTTCAGCATTCCCAATCTCTGACACAGATCTTTTAACCTAAACATTGCCTCACAGCTGGCAGATCATGTCCAGACCCACTGAACTCCAGCTCACTATGAAAGCCAATAATTCACTGGCCTAAAATATGGACAGCAGGGCAGAGGGCTGCCCTTCTGCTGCTGCAAAGAAATTTTACTTGAGAAATTCTAATTCTCAGTGACATATTTAGTATATTCCCATTTTTCCTTAACTTTATTGCCTCATCAGTAAAACTGAAACCACCTTACAGTACTGAAATTGAGTAGCTAGAAAATAAAAGTCACACGAACAATGTAGTGGTTGCTACTCGTTTGTCTTACCCTTGCTCTTTAAAGTTCAAGTGCTATGAGGTAAAAATAAACAGTTACTGTTTGTTTTTAGTTACAGTTTAGTTCCAGTTATTTATAGTTACTATTGCCAATAAAATAGTCATCAATTCATAATGTAGAATGACAGTTAAGGAAGAAAAAAAATAGAGAACTTGGGTCTTGGGGAAAATTTTTGGAAAGAGAGGAAGAATAAGATTTTCAGGCCAACGTAAAGCTAGAGCAGTGGTAACACAACTACTGACCTCATTAGATTGGTACCAGGGTACTAACAGCTGTCTTGGTGAGGTTGGCTTCCCATACTGATATCCGACTGGCATCTTGTTGAACACAGTAAACAAGAGCAATGGATGTGGGGAGAAAGGGTGGGGCTGCACCACGTGTCAGACAGAATAATCTGTGAGATGAATGTGGCTCAAATATTGTGTCTTGCAAACACGGTGGGCATAATGGAAAAAGAAACATGTTGCAATCAAGATTTCAGTCCAGTTACCAGAGGCAAGCTTATCGTGGAATTAAATGAAGCTTGGGTTTTACACTCCCTTCACTCCTACAGGTCCCTGCTAAGGACCAGTACCTAATTTGTATCTATTATTTTTCTTTCAACTAGTTCCCACAAACTGTGTGAGCTCCAAGCTATAAAACACCTAAATCTTTAATTTTTGAGAAGCTATCAGCCAACATTGTAATGAAATACTGTTTCAGCCAACATTGTAATGAAATAGTTTCAAAACAGTATGAAGGCCTGAAATTCTGATAAACAAAGAAAGAAATATGCCATATCATCCAACAAGTATTTATAACACCTGATTAAGAGGTTTAAGATCTGTTTCTCGACAAAAATCATATGACTTCATTCATATGAGGACTTTAAGAGACAAAACAGATGAACATAAGGGAAGGGAAACAAAAATAATATAAAAACAGGGAGGGGGACAAAACAGAAGAGACTCATAAATATGGAGAACAAACTGAGGGTTACTGGAGGGGTTGTGTGTGGGGGGGGATGGGCTAAATGGGTAAGGGGCCCTAAGGAATCTACTCCTGAAATCATTGTTGCACTATATGTTAACTAATTTGGATGTAAATTTTTTAAAATAACAAATAAAATAAAATAAAATAAAATAAAATAAAATAAAATACAAAAAAAAAGAGGTTTAAGATCTGTTTCTTTGAAGATATTACACTATAATTTAGGAATCAATACTTAGGCACAAAAAAGCAACAATTTCAATTAAAATTGAAAAATGGGATGTATTCATTTAACAGGTATTTAGTAGTTGTGAATTCTGTGAACTGAGTGCCCAGTAGTTAATAGTTAATAAATTAGTTAATAGTTAATAAAATAGACATGATCAGCTTTCACAAACTCTACAGTAGGAAAGAAGTTTTTAAAAAGCAAATGATTTAATAGAATCATTTAACGTTGTGAGAAGTTCTATAAAAGAAGCTATCAGGTTGCTAAAACAGAGATTAAAGAAAAAGCCTCCTTTAGGTTGGGTAATCAGTGAAGGTCTATTTGAGAAGGTGACACACCAAAAAGGAGAGAGGAATTAACCATGAAAAGAGATGAAAGGAAATATGTTCTGGGCAGGCATGTAAAGATCTGAGGAAGGAAACAGCTTGGGCCCTCTTGAGCAACAAACAGAAAGGAAGCCAGTGTGGTTAAGTACAGTAAGCAGCCAGAGACATGAGATAGGGCAAAAGATCCTTCGTGCTTGCAGATGGAAACTTCTGGGTATTTTCCATATTATATTTCCTTCTTGGGAAGTGATGAGATTGGAAAACTGACTTTGCTTCTCCGAACATAGTAGCGCAAGCAGCACAAGATCCAATCATTGTGTTCCAAGAGATAGTTTATGAAGTTACAATAAAGGAAGAAAAATTAAGTATGTGCTGTTTTATAAAGTTCTTAAATCCCACTCTCTGTTAAAAAAAGCATATATCCTTCCTGATTTGTGTTTTTATTAAGTTAGAAAATGGTGAAAGCCCACCTTCCAGTGTTACATATAAGAAACATGGTAATTGGATACCAATGGATAACACTGTACTCCTTCCAATCTTTGGAAGAAATTACCAGCACGTTCATAGAATTTAACCATAGATGAATTTTATTCTATCTGTGGTGGAGGAGTGGGATTAGGATCAGTAACTGCAACTGTCTCAACTTCTGACATAAAGACATCTTACCAGCTGAGGTTTGAGGAACTATATATGCAAAAGTTTATTATTTAATATTAAGTTAGATAAAAATAATAAGAGGAATTTTGGTAAAAATCTTTTGGCTGATTTCTTTCCTTTGGAGTTCTGAATCCCCATTTCACTTCTCAATGAAGAAATGAATCAATTAGAACTTGACAAAGAGGAGGTAGAAAAGGATAATCATACCTGGTCCTGAAGCCAATGGCATGGAAACTGGAGTTTGATTTAAAGTCAGTGGAAAGCCATTGAAAAGTCTTAGCCTGGAAAATCACTTGGTTCAGTTCATGATTTAGGAAGCTGTATATTTTAAGAAGTAGCACAGACAATGAACTCTATATTGGGAAATTAGTGTGTGCTGATCATGGAGAAGGGGACGTGCATGTAGATAAAATTTGGACTTGAAAGGATGGGTGAAAATAGATAAGCAGGGGAGAGAACAAGAAGAGGCATTCATGGTAGATTCAATGAAATGAAAAATGGTTTTGAGGCTGGCTGAGGTGGGAGGGGTAGGGAATAGGCCCATCTGACTGAGGTATATGCAGTTCTAATCAAATTGTAATGGACTCCGCTGATCAGACTAGGAACATCTAGGTAATAGGAGACTCCAAAACTGTTGTATGCATGATGTGATGGAAGTAAAGCTTCAGAAACAAAAATTTGGTAGAAATGTGAAGGGAGGACCCATTCAAAAGTGGAAAAGTAAGTTAAAATAAATAAGAAAAACCTGAGCAACAAAGTATAGTCTGAAGTAATATATACATTTCCATTTTCCCTTCCAGTTAAAACCTATATACACTTGGCAATGGTTGTATTATTTTTTGATTAGGAGGCCAGGAAGAAATAGAGAACAAGACCAGGATAATGCAGATGGAGTTAGGATAAGCTGTAGACTGGGTCTCAAGGGAAGGTGACAGGAATCAAAATCAGTCTGAGTGTATAACAGCTTGGGCTTGGGCATGATTCAGTGGTATTCGTTGAATCTTATGTGGAAGGTGGCATATGGTGCCTGGTGTCATGTATGTGCTGATACAATCATTATTAGTATTGTTATGGTCAGGCAAGTGGTCTCAAGGGAGTGGGAATGGAGGGGAGGCACAAGAAAGAAGGGGGACTGGTAAACATCTGTTAAAATCTATGATGGAAGTTAAAGAATTTACCACAACTCAGTCATAACACAAGTATCCAAGGTTGCATTTTGAGTACTCTGACTTCAAGTAGGTAAAATGCTAATTAAATATACCAACCATTGGGGAAAAGGGGCACCTAACACCTGTAAGTCTTGGTTCCAGTGGTCTCGCCAGTGGTCTTGGGACCAGAACAAATCTGAGACTGCTTAATAGGGAGGTAGTGTGTTATAATGTAAAAGAAGCCAGGGACCGGCACTCAGAGTCTGGCTTCTCTCTGCCACTTTCTATCTGGGTGACAAGGTATAAATCTGTCTGGACCTCACTTTCTTTTTCCAAAATATGAAGATACAAATACCTAAACGCCATGGTTGCAACAACAACATTTGTAAAAATGCTTTGTATAGAGGATGATTTACTAAATGACAGCTTTAAAGAAAATGTTTTTATTCTTTATTTATTTTGAGAGAAACAGAGACTGTGAGTGGGAGAGGGATAGAAAGGGAGAGAAAGAGAGAGAGGGAGAGAGAGAGAGAGAGAATCCTAAGCACGTTCCTCACCATCAGTGCAGAGCCCGATGCAGGGTTTGAACCAGTGAAACCATGAGAGCATTACCTGAGCCAAAACCTAGAGTTGGATGCTTAACCGACTGAACCACCTAGGTGCCCCAACAGCTTTTTTTTTTTAATGATGTCATTAGCCAAATAGTCTGGAACCTATATCAAATGTTACCTTGAAGGATTATTATACAACTTGAAATACTCAGTCATTTCCTCCTGAGATAAAGTCATAAGGATAAACATGAATATTTTGAATCAGCTTACTGGGCCACAAATGGGCATATACTGATAGTAAATAATCAGGAACATCAGACATAATGGATCAGAATGTACAGTGATTCCTTGGTGAATCCAAGGGATGTTCTCCTTGTTCTCCTCTGGAACACTGGTATCTTACAGCATTTTAGAAAAGACTGCTCAGACTCCAAGGAAAAACTGCTATAAGCATCAGCTCCTAATAAAGACATTTGAAAAATGATACAACATCAAATCACTTAGCAGATGGTGCAGAGGAAGAGGAAATGTGTTCCACATTAATGAATCTGCACAGAGAAGTGCCCCGTAGGCTTATAGGAGAAGGGTCTTTAAAAGATTAACATGCTACTTTTAGTACAATGAGAGTAAAATTATGTATAAAAGCAAAATTATTATAGAAAAGAAATGGTGGTATTTAGCAAGTAGTGGAGGTACGGAAAGTTCCTGAAAAATAAAGTAGAATTATACAGAGGGAATGGGACCCCACAGGTTGTTTAAGGGGAAGTCTGTCTATGTGTTCTTCTAGAACCTGTGTTTCCACCACCGTAGCACTTATACCCTAGAATGTAATTAACCATCTGTCTATTTTCCCCATGAATTCACAAGCTCCATAGCAAGAGGAAGTCAATCTAACTTGTTTATGACTCTTGGTACAATCCCAGAGTCTAACCCAGTGCTTCGCACACAGTGGCTGTTCAAAAAATACTTGATATTAAATAATCAAGCTAGCGTCATAGAAAATACTGTAGCAACCTGTATAGAAGATAAGGTAAATATGAGGAATTTCACCAGGAGAAAAAGAAAGAAAAGAGGCAGTACAGCATAGAGGCAGATCTGTTTTTTAAAATGCCCTAATGTTATATATCTACAAAATACAAAACCAACTTCTCCATCTGTGACTCTGATGAAAAAGAGAAGAGAAAAAGAAAAATTAACTCTAGGTTGTAGGTGAGTGTATATTAAACTTTAAATTGTGGCCATGGGGGCGCCTGGGTAGCTCAGTCAGCTGAACATCTGACTCTTGAGTTTTGGCTCAGGTCATGATCCCAGGATCACAGGATGGAACCCTGCACTGAACTCCGTGCTGAGCATGGAGCCTGTTTCAGATGCTTTCTCTCTCCCTCTGCCCCTCTCTGCTGCTCATGCTCTCTCTCTAAAAATAAAAATATTAAAAAAAATTGTGACCATAGTGGCTAGAAATCAGATTCTAGGTCAATTTATGGTGAACATAGTTTTTATTTTATTTAGCTTATAGCTTAAAAAGGTAAATACCATTGGTTATTTTACATATATGATCCAGTCTTGGAAAATTTTACACAAAAAGGAGAAAGAATCTTCTAGTATAAAATTAAAATGTAATCAGGAGCAGTAAAAACAATATGGTTGTTACTTTAAGACTGAAGAAGACAAAACTCCAGGTCCAAAAGCCTCAGAGAACTTTGACAAATGTGACCCATGAGAGTTGTAGGATGACCTGGAGGTGTTGGAATTGGATGCACACATCTATTGCTATATGTTACAGCTGGATGATTTAAGAGACCCCAACACTAATGAATATCACAAGGAACCAGAAACTCCCTTGACAGCCATGTATACATGTGTAAAATAACAAAGAATCTGAATGCAAGTGTTTGTACTTCATCATTCAGTCTGAAATTCTACCCAATCCATTCAAGCCCAGAGAAATGTGCAACTTTAGCAAAAATCAGTCCCTCCCCCGAAACAAAATATTAATGTTACCAGTGATGCACCCACTTTTCTAGGCGTTCTTCATTTCAGATGTTCTTAATACAACTCTGACACTGCATCTAATCAATCCATATTAAAGGGCCAGCAATAGGATTTGACATTTCTTCTGGAAAATTACATGTGTTAATATAAAATCTGGGCATTTGCCACAGAGATATTTCGTATTAAGTGAAAACTGCTGCTTAAGAAAACAAAAAGATTTTGCCTGAAGAAAATTTGGAACATTTTATCCAGCTTAATTTGATACTGAAATTCAAAAAAGGAGACAGCATAAATATGTTGCTTTTTCTATGATGATATTTATACATCAAATGAAACTACTCTTGCTGTTTTGTGTCCTTGTGTTTTCTGTAATACACTTTACCCCACATTAGGTCTAACTTTAAAAAAATAAACGTTTTGCAAGTAATAAAATTTAGCTGGAGGGAAAAAATGTCAGTTAAAGTTCATGTAGACTGGCTTAATTGGACAACCAGACAGTATACAGCATCTTTCTAGAAAGCCTGTGTTTTATATATTGTGGATAGTTTATATATTCTCCTACGAGAATACCAAGGCTAATTGAACTCTTATTGACTTCATCATGATAATGGATGCCTTTAATGTTCAAATCATCATTTTTGAGATTTGGACATTTAAAAAGACATTGGGTATATTCCGCAGCCCTACCTCTTTAATAATTACATTGCTTAATATATATGGATGTGTGCTGGCCAAAATTTGATTGCTAATACCATTAATTTAACCCAATCCATATTTGTTCAGTTGTTTACAAGACAAAGACACAAACTAAAATTAAAATCTTATACTGACAAAGTCACATTTCATGATAATAGACTGGATGAGCATGAAAGCTCAAAAGTTATAGGCATCAACACTTCATGCTTTGTAACAACTGAGTCTCGGCTGGCTAGAGAGAGTCTAAATTTTGCTTGGACCTTGCTAGCCTCTCCTCTACCCAAGCTCTTGAGTTTAGATAATTTTAGGAATTAGTCCTGGATTGTCTTCTTTTCTCCATCTTGGTTCTATCCTTAGGCAATCTTAACCACTTCTAGGGCTCTAAACATCTTCAGCACAGACCTCCTAAACCTCACCTAAACCTCCATCTTTGACAGCTCCACTTAGCTGGCACATGTCCATTTTAGACTCCATTCTCCACAGAGTTATATTTTTTAAATGGGAACAAGATTGTGCCTCTTCTCTGGTTAAATTTCTTCAGTGGCTTCCATTCCTTTTAGAATAAGGTTCAAATTCCTTATCATACTCTAAAATGCCCTGCCTAATGATCTCTTTCTAATTCCTCACATCATCTCTCCATTGCTCATAGCTATTCTGATTTTCTTTCCCTTCCTCGGAGGGTTTGCTCTTTTCCGATCTTTACGCTTGTTCCTGGACTGCTCTGCTTTTCCTGCAGCTGTTGCCCTGTGCTTGCTTATCCTCAACCTTGGGTCAAGGAGCAAAGACCACCCTCTCGGAGGATTTCCCTGACCACCTCCCTAAAGTTTCTTTTTCCATTTTCTCTCTTTTTCCTCACCCAGATTTTTCTTTCATCTTAGTACTAATGATAACCTGAAACTACTTTCATTTTTTAATATTTAGAATTCTCTAAACACATTTTTGTCTTCCTACCTTCCTATTTGTGCCCTACTCCCTGTTCACTGAGAGGCCCCCATTGTCTCAGGGAGGATTAGGGTTGCTATAGCATGAATGAGACAAAAAGATGGAATCGGCATTCTGCCTATTTCAGTCACAGCGGTTATAAAACATGAAGCCTTTTGATTTATAATAGCTTTTTAAAAAGGTTTTTGAGGAGGAAAATATTTTTTCCCTAAACTTCTGAGTTTTGGTTTATCCATACATGAAAGTTCTAAAAAAACAAACAAACAAAAAAAAACCAAGAAAATGAGGAATTTGTGGAAAGTATAAATAAGGGGTGAAAAGAGGTAGAGATGAGGAGCTTTAATTAATTTAACTATTCTTGACAGAATGGAATTCAGTGGGGGAGAAACTAAAGGCCATTCCTTCTGCCTTTAATAGAGACTTAGAGTCAGACTTTCTCAGATTGACTTTTGGCTTCTAAGTCTACTAGCTGAGAGTCTTTAAGACAGATGCCCTACTTAACTGTAAAAAGAAGATAATAATATTTTCCACCTCATAGAATCCTGAGGACTAAAGTAGTTAACACATGCATAGCACTTAGAACAGAGTCTCATAACACAGGGGAGAGCTCAGTATTTACTAATTTTTATGACTATCTGCATAACCACCTCTCATTCATTTTTTGAAAGTGTTTAGGTGTCATATCTCCTCTCTGAAGACTTTAAGGTTATTCCTTTTCTAATCCCTCACCTCCCAAACACACAAGATATTTGCACCTTTGTTCTTTGTATCTATTTGAATTACTCAGTATCATGAAGACATTTACTGCCTGTCCAAAATTGGAAGATGGGTAAAATTTTTCTCAATTACTTCTAATTTCTTCTGAACAAACAAAGGTTTCTGTAATGACAGTTTTTTAGAAATATATTTAAATTGGGGCGCCTGGGTGGCTCAGTCAGTTAAGCGTCTGCCTTCAGCTCAGGTCATGGTCTCACGGTCTGTGGGTTCGAGCCCCGCATCGGGCTCTGTGCTGACAGCTCAGAGCCTGGAGCCTGTTTCAGATTCTATGTCTCCCTCTCTCTCTGACCCTCCCCTGTTCATGCTCTGTCTCTCTCTGTCTCAAAAATAAATAAAGGTTAAAAAAAAAAAAAGATTAAAAAAAAAGAAATATATTTAAATCAAACTGTGGGTTGGTAGAATTTTAAATTACAAGTAAAGTTTATCTTCCTAAAGGAACTTTAAGAGGCACATTGTTAATTTTTTTTAAAAAAATCAAAATGAGAATTTATATGCTTTTCTCGAGCATTAAGCTTTTATAAACTAAAAATTTCTCTAAGTGATTTATTATTATGCCCTTCTTACGTTCTGAATCAAATGTTAATGTCCCCATCTTATATTTATGGCATAATTATTATAAGAACACAAAATCATATTCCAATTATTCTCAATTGCATGTTGCTATGACTTTTTCCCTCTGAGAGATTGCTTACTTAAAAGTACATCACATGCACTTGTGGGAACTTCTAGAAATCACACTAATTAAGTGCACATGGAAAAATTACTTCGTGTTCCAGGGTTGCTTCATAAGCTATCCTTAGATAATAGATTAGCACAAGTGGAGCATGAATAATAAAATAAGCCATCACTCAAAGGACTGATAAATTTTAAACCTGTGCACTGAAAGGTAATGCATACACCTTATAAGATTGCTACTAATCATTATTGTATAGAGGCTTTAAAAAATATATATGTTGAATCAATAGTCACAGTTTCTGGAATCCTTTATAATTTGTCTAACAAATTGCTATTGATACACATCAGAAGACAACTCTGGAGGTTAAGTTTCTAATCATCAACGAGAGTGGTTCAGCTGTAATGTAACTCTCCAAGACACAATTCTATTTTGGGAAAGTGTTGAATTTCATCTTTGGTCTTAGGAGTTAAAATATCTGTGATCTAAATAATTTCATTAATATAACAAGGATCTTTTGCCTTTATTTATGAAAAACTTCTTTCCCTTAATCACCTTGGTGTTACAGTTGGAAACATAGAATGTTTACATAAATATTCACTTCCTTTTCAAGTGACTGTGTTGCAAACCTAAATGTATTAAAGCATACTTTTTTTTAAAAAAAGATTTTACCTTTAAATAATCTTTACGCCCAGTGTGGAGCTCAAACTTAACAACTCCGAGATCAAGAGTCACATGCTCTGCTGGCTAAGTCAGCCAGGTGCCACCTATGAAGCATACTATTTAATCTCTATTCTTGGAATATCTCCCTCTTCATATCTTCCTACCAAATATACTTTCCTTTCTGCATCAAAGCACCCCCATCTCACTTTCTCCCTGAAACTTACCATATTAAATGTCAACAACACTGTAATGCTTTTCATCCTAAATCTTACAAAATGAGCCAGTTTCGTGTAAAAACATTAATTTTTTAAAAATAGCCCTCCCTTCATCCACTACAATAACCTCACTCCTACTATAGAGCTCTGCCCTTTATAGCCCTTAGCATCTATTTTCTCATCAACCTTTACCTGTCTTGCATTCCATTCTCTCAGGGCTTTCAGGTAATGATTATATCATTTGAAAAACTAATTTGAACTAATGTACTGAAGGACTAATGCTGGTCATGTGATAGGATAGGTATAAAATACAAAATCTGAGAATGTATGAGCTCAGAGTGCAGAGATCATCAGTCATCAGGCGAGGGAACTGGAATGAACTAGTCAGAATCTACCAGTTAGGAAAAAGCTTTGTTCTGGTCTGTTTTATAGCTTGTGGCATATATTTTAAGTTGGTACTTTAAAGAAAATAAATTTAATGACTAGTAAAATAATAAAATTATTTAGAGAACACAAGTTAAAAAAATCTCACGGAATAAATAGGTGTTACTGGAACTGAAATTTAATGAATTATAATTAAGTGGCTATTGTAATACATGCCTTCTCATTAGATATTACTTTCCTTGAACATTCTGACGCACCAATTTAAAGGCCAAGTGACTTCATTTTTCCCAGAATGGCAATTTCCCAGCATAACACACCCAGGAATGTATTATTGTGGTTTCAAAATGGTCTGTGTAGTGGCAAATTTGTCATAATTAAGATGTTTGCAGAAAATAATAACAGCCTATTAAAGTATTAAGTGAAAGTTATTCCTAATTATAAATGTTGACATGTGTGAAGATTTATGTACATAAGCATATATAATTTAATATACTTTTACATTTATATTTTATACTTACATAATTTCTAAAAATTTATATAAAAACACATATGTAATTCCTACAGCTTTATATATATTACATAACTCAAACTCATTTTAACTTTTTCCAAATTTAGTTCATACTCTTTTCACCATGCAATTTATTTAGCTGATATTCTCCTTAGATATAAAGCTTCAGAGAGGACTGATGAACCAAAAATAAGGTAAATTAAGTCTTCATGAATTTAAAAAGAAAGTAAACTAATACCTATGTTAGTAGGGGTAGGGAGTAACAGGTGAGTTCTCACATAACTAGTGAAGATGTACATTGTTATTTTTTTTTCCTTGAGATAAAGTTAGTCTTTATAGTAAATGCCTTAAAGTTGTGCACACCTTTTCCATCTAAAAAATCTCCTTCTAGAGATTCATCCTAAGGGAATTAGATAAAAGTATAAAGTTGCATAAATAGGGATGTTCATTGTAGCATTATGTATCACATTAAAATGAAGCTAATCATCTAAAAGTACAAATGGAAGAGCTTATTAAATGTATTATGATATACAACTACAATGAACAATTCTTCTTTAAAGTGATTATGCAGATTACATATGCTAACATGGGAAATGTTTGTGTTCAGTGAAAAAAATCAGATTACAAATATTACAAACAGTGTGACTCATTTATACTTAAAAATATGAATTTATGTGTTTATGCACACATACATATGTACACATATTTATATGCACACCTTGGTACATGTGTATGCATGCATTTCTTTATGCATGAAAAGTCTACATTTATTGCATTGTTGGATGAATTTTCTTTTTTTTAATGTTCATTCATTTTGAGAGAGAGAGAGAGAGACAGAGAAAGAGAGAAAGCAGAGGAGGGAGAGAGAAGGAGAGACAGAATCCCAAGCAGGCTTTGCACCATCAGAGTAGAGCTCAATGTGGGGCTTGTACTCACGAACCATGAGATCATGATGAGCCAAGATCAAGAGTCGGATGCTCAATCGACTGCGTCACACAGGTGCCCCTGAATTTTCCATGATGAAGGAAATGTTCCATATCTCTGCTAATACAGTAGTCCCTAGCTACTTCTAGCTGCCGAGTACTTGAAGTATGGCTAGAGCAAGTGAGGAATAGAATTTTTACCTTATTTTATTTTAATTTAAATACTGTATGTGGCTAGTGGCTACCATATTGGGCAGCACAGACCAAGAAGGGTGTATACCATAACAGTGGTTATGATTTGCTATTGTTTATTTTCTTCTTTTTGACTAAGTTCTAAGATTTACAAATGACCATGTATTACATATGTGATAAAAAAAGAATAGGGCTCCTGGGTGGCTCAGTTGGTTAAGCGGCCCATTTGGGCACAGTGCATGATCTCACTGTTCATTGGTTCGAGTCCCGTGTTGGGCTCTGTGCTGACAGCTCAGAGCCTGAAGCCTGCTTTGGATTCTGTGTGTCTGTTTGTCTCTCTCTCTCTCTCTCTACCCCTTCCCCCACTCATGCTCTCTCTCAAAAATAAACATTTAAAAAATTTTAAGGAAAGAATAAGGGCTCTTTTTTGAGAAGTCAAGGAGGGAATTCAAGTGTAGGTCTCAGAGTCTGAAGCCCTGGATTTGAGTACTGGTTCTGCCATCTATTGGCTACACTAATTTTTACTTAAAAATGTTAAGCCTGTGCGATACCTGCAGCACCCCTTACAATATTATCATTTCATGGTGTTTTGTTTAAATTGGTTAATGTTTGTGACCAATGAGTTCATTTAGAGAAAGTTAGGAGTAAAGTAAACTTTATGTTGTAATTTCTACATAGAGAATGAAAGGATGGATAATAAAGAAAGAAGAAATATAAGAATAATGAAACCAACTATGATCTGATGTTTATGAAATTGGAAACAAAAACTAAAAGTTTGCATAGAGTGAGAGAAAAGTGGCCAAAAAGAAAACGAAATTACTTGAGACAGAGTCATTAATGTAAATGAAACTGTTGGCATGTGTCTTACAGTTAACTGTTAACCATTTTAACAAGGCATAATAAAAGCAAAAACATTCATCTAAGGATATCTCACTGATTAGAAGAGTTATCCAAAATATTAATAGAAGCCATGCACTCATTTAATTAAATCTCACTAATTAAATTTTAAAATCCACATGACTGCAATGAAAATGTGGCATTTTGTTTGTCCAGCATATAATAACATGGTAGTTAAAAAGTAGTTTTCTGTTTTAAGAGCCTGGAGAAGGATATTCTTGAGATAATATTTTGTAAATTCAGAAGAACCCTACTTAAAGAGTTCTTAATTCAGTGAAAACGGTCATTGCTTCATTCAACAGAAATGTTCTGATAGTTTTTTTAAAACATAGCAACACTTTAAAAGCATTTACTTAGAAGTTAGATGAACACCAAAGTATGGATTTTATATTCATAAATGAAATTAGGCATCCAGTATAGTGGCACTTGGAAGCCAGCATTTAAAGCAACTCAAAAAACTCTGTTGCTAAGATATCCGTAGGGGAATAATGTTTTTTAAGGTTACTGAAAGTATCTTAGGATACTCTTGTAGGATTCAAATAAGAAGCCAAAAGAAATAAACTATAATTATGAAGAAAAATAAAAGATAAAGATGTTTATTAAATACATTAGGTATGAGAAAATTAAAAGAATATCTCAGCTATCCAAATGATTAGATTGAAGTGTTATTATTTACCTTTATTCTCTTTGAAAAACTCATTTGTAACCTGATTCATCTAGGTGACTACAAATGGATGAAAGACCAGAGACAGCCCTAAAATATATGAGAAAATAGGTAATTTTCTCAACTGAGAAGTTTCCAATTTGTAACTTCCAATTCTTTCCTCTTATGTTTTTTAAGGCATTAGCTGAAGTCATCACAAGCCACTAACAATTATTTTCAAGCCCTGGGGAGACTGGCCAGATGCCAATGGGCTACGTTATAAGTGCTTATAACCACAGGGAGGAAAAATAACAATGTTAGAAACTATAGATTCATTACATCAACTACATAACTCAAGAAATATTGATATATATTTCAAAGAAATAGATTTATAGCCATTTAGATCTTGGATTTAAAAATAAAACAATTTGGCCCTTTTTCTTTCTTTGATGTTGTTAAAAGATGACTATAGCAATTTTTTCTAAGCATTTACATTTGAGAAAGAGATTTTAATATTATAGTGATCTGTAGTTTATAAAATATTTTGCATGTTACTTTATTTTTGCCATAAAACTATGAGTTACGATTGATTAAGATAAGATGAGAATTTTACAGCTGAGAAAACTCAAGAGAAATTAGTAAATTTATCTAAGGTAATTTATCTAAGTGGCACTGGTGGGGCTTGAACCTTGGTATCTTGACTGTAAGACTGGTCTCCTGGCTTTTATGACCACTTTGAGGCAGAGTCATACCAGGTACATAGTTGTTTATTGATCCAAACAGCTTTGCTTAATGTATTTCCAGATCTTAAGGAATGAAGGCCTGATGTATCTTTTTTCTGCTTCACCACTCACCCCTTCCCACTCCTAATAGCATAGGCAGTATGGCTCCTTCCTGGTACTCAATTATTCTTGTTTTGAGTTAGGCATAGACGCCCTTCTGTTTGGAATATAGCAGATTATTACCATGTACTTAAAAAATAAACTCCAGTCTAGACCCACTGATTCTTTTAACAACATGCAATATGAAACCCACATGTAAGCATTATTATAAACTGCTGTCCTGAAATGTCAGGAAACTATTGTCCCAGGGATGGCAAATCATCAGACCCACATAATTACTTAGTTTTAAGGCAAAACTTGTAACAGGAAAGAGATATTTGGTGTGTCACTTGTAATTGTCTGGTTCTTCTCCTTTCCTGGCAATTTTTACACTAAAAAGAACAAATCCTTTACATCAACCAAATGAAAACTCAGCCTGTGATTGATCAATAAAGTTATCTGTGGTTGTATAACACTATTGCAAATAATAAGTTTGGGACTCTCCAAGTCAAAGGTAAAGCTGTATTTACTTGTGTGTGTGTGTGTGTGTGTGTGTGTGTGTGTGTGTGTTCAACAATTATATCCTTGTTTTCCATGAGTTTTAGAAATGTTTTCATTTCCTTTGGTAGAAGTGATGGTTAAAGCCCAGATATTGATCTCCAAGATTACGCACACAGTTGAAGCTTTTCCAAATGTGTGACGAGGCAAATGAGAAGGTGAAAGGGTGAATTGTTGTGTTGCCTTAATCCTTATGAACAAGCGTTTATGAATCAGCATTCATAAGGCATGCTTATCTCTTGGAAGTAATTTCACAAAAGCTATTTCCAACTTGTAAAATAATAATCATGTGATGCTGAGGTACACCTTCTAATTTAGTCAGGCCTCTGTAGGGTAATGTTAAAATCTGGTGAATCTGAGCTGTGATAATGACTCTTTTTAGAATTCTGACAGAACATACATTTTCCTTATAGGGTTAAGAAAAACCAATGGGAACAATAATTTTTGAACAAGTCATTTTAGTTTTCATGTTAATATTTATAATGCTACTAAAGGTGACATTGAAAGAATAAGCATACAATAAATGCAGAATTCATGGTCAAATTAATATATGAATTAGCTTTTAATGTTTGAATATCTCTTGAGCATTTATTATGTGCTTAGCACTAAGCTAAATGCTTTATCTACATTATGTTGGTTACCCTTCATTAATAATCCTATGAGTTTAAAAAGGATTATGTCCATGTTATACATTTATTTTCTATATTAGCATTTCCCAGTATGTTCCATAGATCATTAGTTCTAAAAGTTGTCCAATGAAAAAAAGGTCCCTGTGATCAAAATCTGTATCATTGCTCCTCTTGAATATCTAAAACATATTTTATGAAGGATATGGGAATTAACAATATCAAAAGCCTGAAAACCAATATGATCTTTTCAATAGCTATCGAAAAATAATTTGACAAAATTCAACGTCCATTCATGATAAAAGCTCAACAAACTAAGAACAGAAGGGGACTGCTTCAACCTGATAAAAGGAATTTACAAAAAAACCTAGAGTTACCTGTCACATTTAATGGTAAAAGACTGAATGTTTTCTCCCTAAGATTTGGAACAAGGCAAGGGAGTTCCCTTCATTACTCTAACATTGCCTTGATGATTTCAGCAGGTGAAATTAAATAAGAAAAAGAAATACAATTAATCCAGATCATAAAGTAAGAGGTAAAACTTTCTTTATTCATAGATGACATGATCTCCAACATAGGGAATCCTGCAGTTTACAAAAAGTCTCTAGAACTAATAAGTGAATAGAGTAAACTTGCAGATAAAATATCAACAAAAATCGGGGCACCTGAGTGACTTGTTTGGTTAAGCATCTGACTTTGGCTCAGGTCATGATCTTGAGGTTTGTGAGTTCAAGCCCCGCATGGGGCTCTGTGCCAACAGCTCAGAGCCTGGAGAGTTCTGTTTCTACCTCTCTCTGCCCCTCCCCTGTTCACACTCTGTCTCTCCCTCTCTCTCTCAAAAATAAATGAACATTAAAATATCAACAAAAATCAACTATATCTAAATACTAGCCATGGACAATTGCAATTTGAAATGGAAAGAAATTATTTAAAACAGCATAAAAATCATAAAACATGAGACAAACTTTTAAAATGTATGACATCTGTGTGCTGAAAACTACAAAATATTAATTAATGAAATGAAAGAACAACTAAGTAAGGGAAAACATTTATCAAATTCATAGATTAGAAGCTCATCTTGTTATGATGTCAGTTCTCCCCAAATTTATCTCTAGATAAAGAGGTGGGAGGACACAGGGAAGTAGTCTTTTAGGAAAAATGAAAATCCAGGGGAAAAGCTTTGAGGTTTACTATTTCTAGCATGTTTCATGAACAAGAGGCTAGAATAAGAAGGCCAATGGGGCTAGAGCAGAGGCAAGGAGGAATTAATAGTCAAGAAAAATAGCAGGCTGCTATAAGGCCTTATATTAAGAATGAGATAGAAGTTGTTGGAAGTTTTCCGAATAAAGACATGATAATATCTATAAGAAATGACAAGTGTTGGCCAGGATGTGGAGAAAAAGGAAACTTGGTGTACTGTTAGTGGCAATGCAAACTGGTGCAGCTACTGTAGAAAAGAGTACAGGGGGGCGGGTTCCTCCAAAGGCTAAAAATACAACTACCCTATGATCCAGTAAGCACACTACTGGGTATTTACTCAAAAAAATACAAAAACACCAATTCAAAGGGATACATGCATCCCTATGTTTATTGCAGCAATACTTACAATAGCCAAATTATGGAAGAAGCACAAGTGTCCATTAACAGAGGATGGATAAAGAAGATATAGTAAATATATCTTCAGAGGATTCAGCCATAAAAAAGAATGAAATCTTGCCATTTGCAACAACATGGATGGAGCTACAGTATAATGTTAAGTGAAATATTGTCAGAGAAAGACAAATACCATATGATTTCACTCATATGTGGAATTTAAGAAATAAAACAAATGAACAAAGGAAAAATTCAAAGAGAGAGAGAGAGAGAGACAGACAAACCAAGAAACAGACTCTTAACTGTAGAGAACAAACTGATGGTTACCAGAGGGGAAGTAGGTGGGGAAAACAGGTGATGGAGATTAAACAATACACTTATGATGAGCGCCGAGTAATGTACAGAATAGATGAATCACTGTACTGTACACCTGAAACTAATATAACAGTGTATGTTAACTATACAGGAATTAAAAACTTAATTAAAAAAAAAGAAATGATAGGCTCTAACTTATCTTTTAAAAGGCTTACTCTGGCTTTTATATTGACTATATGAGAACAAGGAGTTAAGCAGGAACCATAAGAAGGCAGTTGCAATAATCCAGGTGAGAGATAGGTGTGGTGAGAAGAGGTTAAATTCTCAATATATTTTAAAGAAAAAGCCAAAAGTTATTGACAGATTGGACGTGGGGTATGAGAGAAAGATAAAATTTTTTGGACGGAAAATCTGAACTGATGTATTCGCCATTACTGAGGAAGGGGAGACTACTGGAGACACTGATTTGAAAGCAGATTGAAGAATGGAATATTAAGAGTTCAATTTTAACCATATTTAGTATGAAATGTTGTTTAGACATCCAATTAAGGATGTCAAGTAAGCAGTTATGTATATGAGTCTGAAGTCAGAGAAGAGAAATAGGGGGTGGGATATAAACTTAGAAGTCACCAGCAGGTAGATGACATTCAAAGCTATGTATCTTGATGAGATTACAGAGATATTCAGTAACTCAGCTTTCAGGCATTCTAATGTTGCTAGGTCAAAAAGATTTTGAGGATCCAATAAAGGAGTCTGAGAAGTGGCCAGTAGGGTAGGAAGAAAACCAATAGACAGAGTGTCCTGAAAGTCACTGTTTAAAATGCTGCTCTTGGGGTGTCTAGGTGTCTGAGTCAGCTAAGTGTCGAGACTCTTGATTTCTGCTCAGGTCATGATCCCGGGGTCATGGGATTGAGCCCCATGTTGGGCTCCACACTGAGTGTGGACCCTACTTAAGATTCTCTCCCTCCCTCCCTCTGCCCTTCTCCCCCACTTGTGCACACACACACTCTCTCTCAAATGATAATAATAATAAAAAGAATTAAAATGTTGCTCTGAAGCTAAGTAAGATGAGGAAAGAAAATGAACCAGTGTATGTATTTAGAAAGGTGAATGCCATTTGTGTTCTTGATAAAAGATAGCTGGGGAAAGGAAAGTACAAAAGACTGATGTGAGAAGCCATGATGTTTTCTTGCTTATAATCCGTGAGAAAGAAAAATAACAATAAAGGAGAGGGAAAAATTACTGGAATGACAGCCTGAATTGAAAAAAAAGTCATGAAATTGGGCGATCAAGTGCAGGGGTTGGTCTTAGGAAAAAGCACAAACAACTCACAAATAGGAACAAGAGAGAAGTCGGAATATATGCTGTTTACAGGAAACAGCTTATGTTCATTTGTTACTATTACTTTTCTTAGATTCCTATTTTATCTTTGACTTATGAGTCTTTATTCAAAAAAATAGATTAACACCCTTTAATTTTCTACATATTTTATTTTTCTACATAATAAAACAAAATGGCTTTCTAGATTCTAGAATACCTCCTTTCAGTCCAAAGAACTTGCTTGAAGACCAAGCAATTCCAGCATGCTGCAAAACTATTCCAAATGGCAAAAATAACTCAGATTCATATAGGACATTCCATGTCCCTTTATTGTTTTTCTTAACTAAGAAAAAAGTAACCAGAAATCCCATAAGGGTATTCCATTAACTGGGATGTGCCAAGATAATATTCCTTTTACTCTATGTTACTTATATCAAATACAATCTCCCTGTATATTAAATATCCTGGGACAAATATACAGGAAGATTATATTTCAATGTTCAGGGAGATAATATTTGACATTTGTTATATTTAGGTCAAATAACATACAGTTGTCCTCTTTTCCTATGATTCATAAATTGGAGCAAGTAAGATTATATCAGTAAACTATTCAGGCTTTTGAAATATTTTTATTTATCAATAAATAATAACCTAAATATTAATAACCTAATATGCTGGAACTACCAGTTTCAAAAATTCAAGTGGTCTTAAATATAAATGAAGAACTATGTTATTTTTCAAAGATAGTGACTTCTAAATTTGTATCTCCCACCTAGACCTTTCTAATTTACTGACTATATATACGTATATATAAATACAGGCACATAAATTTATATGTATGTATATAAATTGCCAGGAGAATGGCTTGCATACTAGCTGTATTCCAGCTTTTAGCTCAGTAAATTTCATCTGGTAAAACAAAAAAACAAAGCTAATATCATATGTACTCTGATGATGCTACTGAATGCATGACTATACAGCAGCTTTATTCATAAGGTATAAAACATTGCCAATTTATCTATTAGTAAAATTTAAACTAAACACAATAAAGAATAGTGTGAAATATAACATTAAATTAATAAAATTACCAATATTTTTCGGATCCTAAGACATAATCTTTTGGTTATTAGTGAAATTTCTAGTAAAGGATGCATGTTAGTCTGGGACATGACTGACATTTCCTTCTTTTTACTCTAAAACAGTTCATTTGTTTTCTAGGGCTCACTTAACAAAAGTGGCTTATATTTTCTCACAATTCTAGAGGTTGCAAGTCTAAGAGCAAAGTGTCTACAGGGTTGTTTCTTCTTAGGCCTCTCTCCTTGTCTTGTAAGATGTGATCTTCTCCCTGTGTTCTCTCTATGTTCTAACCTCCTATTCTTGTAAGGAGACCAGTCATATTGGCTTAGGGTCCACCCTAACAAACTCATTTTAATTTAATTACCCCTTTAAAGGTCCTATCTGCAAATAAAGTTACATTCTGAGGTACTGGAGGTTGAGCTCCAAAATATAAATTTAGGATGGGGGTCACAATTTGGCCCCCCAAAAAACACTCTAGCTAGTTACAAGGAAAATGCATAACTTGGAAAAGGCCTTCTGGTATTTTTCTTTTCTGAAGTCATAATACATGTTTTTTTTTTTTTTAACATTTACTTATTTTTCAGAGAGAGACACAGAGAGAGAGAGAGAGAGAGAGCACGCATGAGCAGGAGAGGGGCACAGAGAGATGGAGACACAGAATCCGAAGCAGGCTCCAGGCTCTGAGCTGTCAGCACAGACCCCAACGTGGGACTCGAACTCATGGACTGTGAGATCATGACCTGAGCTGAAGTGGGATGCTCAACCGACTGAGCCACTCAGGTGGCCCTGAAGTCATAAAATCTTAATTAAAAGTTAGGCCCATCAAATTAATCCATTGAAATTCTTTTTATTACAAAAATTAAAATTCCCATTCCTAAAATTATCACTATCGCTCTAAAAACTAAAATTGGTGAAATTTATTTATGAATTATACATATTTCTTTATACTTACAAGGCATTTCCATATATCTGTTATTGTTTGAGTCACACAACTCTGGGAAACTGACACAGAAATTTAGAAAATAGGACTAGGTCTAAAACTTCTCTTGTTCTTCATACAGTGGCCATTTAACTACATTATGTGACATCTATAGAAGAATAGCAGACGACAATTTATGTGCACGAGGATTTGGGAGACTCAAAAAGTCAGCATAGATTATAAGGGTTTATCTAGAAGAATGACCTAGGCCTAAGCCCACAGTTACACAGTGTTTTTTCAAAGACCGCAGAATGGTTGTACCTATCATATGGTGGCAGAAGTGGGGTGAAATTAAGAAAGGACAGGCTTATTTGTTAAACTGCACTAAGCTATTCTCCTAACTAATCTGATATTATTTAGCATATAGTTTACAACCAGATTTTCCTAACTCTGATAAAGTAATTTGAAAGCTTTGGCCAATGTTTAAAAGTTCAGATGACTTCTAGTAGTGAAGAGTGACTCTGGTAAACTAAAATTGTGTACTTTATTTTTAAGGTTGCAGTTTAAAGAGCAAAGCACATTAACAGGATCAGTGGCAAACACATGGCATTCTCCTTCTTTGGGGATGTCCCTGGAGCTTCACCACTCAGCTTGATCATATTAACTGAATCATTGTTCCACTCACTGAGCCAGTGTGTTCACTGGCTAAAAATTCACAACTCTGCCAACTGTGGCTACCACCATTATGGTGTGCTTTTTCCTGTTGGCTAATTTGCTTTTTATTAAGGAAAACTATAAAACATTGTAATTGAAATTTCTTTATGTAAATTCAGGAAAATTCTTCATGCTAGTTTTTTCATATTGAATTATTTTACCCTGGGAATAAACTCAGGACCTGGCAAGAGGGATGAGCAGAACCATCTTTTAGAAGGGAAACTAAATTTATACTACATGAAATGAGGAGAAAACTTCTGATTAACTAGGCATCAATTTCCTCATTCTCTTGAAGCACCAATAAAGTAAAGGAATAAAAAGAGAACAAAAAAAAATTAAGGGAGATAAAGATGATGGGAGATTTAAATGGAATTCTCTGGGTGATAGAAAGCAGATGGAGAGTGGTGTTCAGTAAATGAAGCTAAAACGTGGGTATACACATAGGACGTTACCCAGAAAAAACATGTTTTTTGTCTTTTTTTTTCTTCTTCCATTTTTCTTTTTGGTTTAATTTGCCCTACAGAAACATGGAAAGATTTAGGACATTGAGGCACAGGGTACTGGGGAAGTTGGTAGTGACACTCAATGCTAAAACCAAGGAAAATGGTTGAAAGTAGCTAGATCCTCAGATTTTATCTATTTCCCCACACTTCTAAGCTAAGTATTGCCCTCCCTATTTTCTTCCCACCTTCTACCCTGGAGGATATCAATGATTCAGCTTCTAGATAATTTACTACATCCCAGAGGCTTTGGAGCACTAATCAACATGAGGTATGGGAAAGGAAATGGGGCTGAGGCCAAAAAGATAAGTCAAAATTTTTATACTGATTGGTGGGATTCTGGCCCCCTTCTGGACCCTGCTCCTGAAATATAGGTGTTGAGACATATACCCACCCAGTTAGAAGAATAAGAGAATACTTCTCTGGAGAATCAAATGACCCCCAAAGAAAAGACCTAATGAAACTGACATTGAGAGATCCTAATTAAAAAAAAAAAAAAAGCCACACCCTATTCATCATAAACACATAGTGCTTCCATATAACATTCTAGTGACTTATACTTAAATATGAAACAGACAGCTGAGCATCACAAGACATTGAGTAAAGTCTTCAACATGAAAGGCAGACATTAGACAAGATAAAGAGAAAATGAAACATCTAAAGAAAACAGACACTGAAAGGAGCAGAACATACTTTACATAGTATTCTCAGAAAGGTAACAGATGATTACTGCTAACTAAAATAAGAACAACATGCTATTGGAAACACAGGGAACAAGGAAGGCTTAGGAATAAAAAATAAGATAGCCCAAAGACCAATTTAATAGAAGATTTGGAAGATGATATTGAAGACATTTCCCAAAAAGTAGAGCAAAAAAGTCAAGGAGATGGGAAACGAGATGAAAAACAAAGAATTTAGAGGATCCAACAAAAGATCCAACTTGCAAGCAAGAAAATGGAGGGAATGAAATCATCTAAAGAATTACACAAGAAAATTCCCTAGAACTGAAATGTGTAAAGGACAGTCCAGGTTGGAACAGGGTATAGAAGAGAAATTAAAAGCAGAGAAAGAAGAAATTGATGATTGAACACTCAAAAACAGTACTGAAAAACTACAGTAAATTTAGACAAATGAATAATAAAAACTGGCAAATGAACACTTTAAGTAATTACTAAATCCAAGAAAAAATGAAAGGTTATAGAGATGGAAGGAAGAATTGCTGTGTTCTAGTTGGCCTATGATGGCAAAATGTATTTGCGTGTTTGAATAAATTTGGGTGTTTGAGAAAAGTAAACCCTATATAAAAAGGGAACGCAAAGGGGAAAAGAAGCAGTGGCAGCAATGACACTGCTATACTGAGGTAACAGTAAACAATATTATTTAGAAATACAGAAATAGCAGGGAAACATACATTTAGAAGAATTCAGTACTTGGTTTGGGTGAAGAAGATAGGCATTATTATAATTACTTCAGCAAAATTTGCCTTAATAAAAACTATGTACATATATTTGATAAAAATAAAAATCTAACACAAAAAGGAAAATCCAAGATTATAACAAGGGGTAAGAGACTAGAAAACAGTCAAGATGTACATATTTCATCTATATGTAAACTTTAAATATTATAAAAGAACTTTTAAGTGTAAAGCTGGACTCTATTTGTAATAGTTTTTTTTAGTATGATCAAATAATATTTATCTTACTTCACATTAGATTAATGCCTTCATTTATGAAATTTCTGCTTTTGTTTGACATCTTTACACTTACCCATGTACTACCTTTTATTTAAAAAAAATTTTTTTTTAATGTTTATTTATTTTTGAGACAGACAGAGACAGAATACAAGTGGGTTGGGGCAGAGAGAGAGGGAGGCACAGAATCTGAAGCAGGCTCCAGGCTCGGAGCTGGCAGCACAGAGCCTGATGCAGAGCTCGAACTCACAAGCTGTGAGATCATGACCTGAGCTGAAGTCGGATGCTCAAGCGACTGAGCCACCCAAGCGCCCCAACACACATACTACCTTTCAAAAACAAAACCAAAAGACCCAAACTGTCATACACATTCTACCAAATTAACAATAGTAACTTTAAGAATATAGTTCTGTAAAACTTTGTTTTCAAGTAAGACTAGGCTTACTTCTCTTACCTTAGTCATTGGTTGTAAGGAATACAGATTCACTCAAACTAATTAATTAATGAAGGGAAATTCATTTAAAGGATAAAACACTATTTAAAAAACTCAGGGGCAGGTTTTTTGAGAGACTGGAACAAGGAAACAATGCCATCAAGATCTAAGGCTGTTGATTTCATTCTCTCTATTCTCTCCCTCTAGGACCAAAGAGACTTTCATTTATTCATTTTTTTATGTGCCTGAATCAATTTTTTTCTTTCTCTCTGGAGATTTCTGTGTTTCACTTACGCAAGCTCAAACATGGCCATTCCAGGGTCAGCTTTACATGGTCTCCCTAAATGGCCCAAAGCTGCTAAGTAGAATTTCTAAATTCTAATTCCAAATGTTTGGAAGATGAATCTGATTGGTTCAGCTCGAGTCAAGTACCTATAATTAATACAATCAGCTGTGGGTTGTGTTTGGGGGATCTGTCATGTGACCTGACACTCACTGACAGGGACCGTGGAAGGAGAGAAGAGATTAACAAATAGGCAAATTGACTAACACACTTGCTCTACCTTTCCAGCTCTCTTGATAAGGACTCAAAAGGTTTCTTTCCACACCTAACCCGTTCCTCCAAACAAAATAGACACTCCAAATTGGATTGACTGACAGGTATCCCAAATGAAGTGGTGAAATGCAAAAAGCATAAGAATGTATGTCTCTCTTGTTCTTGAATTTTTTTCTTCACACACATGAAAGTTCTAAATCAGGGAAGTTATAGGAAACTTCTTAGTATTATTTTTCATCCTAGAGACATTCCCACAATTGTCCAGTATTTTAAGGCCAATATGATTCCCTGGTGATGTGAGTTATTACTTGATTTTCATTATGGCTATTGATGGTATGACAGTAGATGCTGTGTCACAGGAAAAGTTTCCAGAAGTTATTGTTCATGCTATTGTTGTTTTGCTTTATATTACAGGATTAAAATTACAATTATATTTCCAACTATGTGAAGCACATTCTTGCATTCCACCTATTTTATATTCTATGTAGATAAGTATTAAGGAACAGGATTGGCATGAGTGATGAGCTGGAAGAAATACATTAGATTCTAACACAGGAGCTATTTGTTAGCATTATGTTAGCCGTCATTAAAATATCCCATATGCCCTTTTCTTGATAACTGCTTTCATTTCCTTTCGAAGCTGAAAAAAGTAAAATTATGTTAAATGACACTTATACCTTGGCTTTTTTTCTTAAGGATATTAAGGAGAAATTCCAAGGAGAAAGAAACTCTTTATGTGTGGGAAGAGATGTGAGAACACATGTGATTATAATCTCATTGCATTCCACATCTTCATGGACAAGTTAAAGAGTGTTTTTTTTTTTAATGTTTATTTATTTACTTTGAGAGAGAGAAAGAGAGGGCGTGCGAGCAGGGGAGGGGCAGAGAGAGGAGAGAGAGAATCCCAAGCAGGCTCCGTGCTGTCAGCACAGAGCCCAGCATGAGGCTCGATGGAGGGCTTGATCTCATCAACCATGAAATCATGACCTGAGCAGAAATCAAGAGTTGGATGCTCAACTGACTGAGCCACTGAGGCATCCCCATGGACAAGTTCATTTTGAGTAGGCAGTTGCTTATTTTATAAACTTAAAAAACCATCTGAGTTTCCTGGCTATCTGGCTGAAAATTCAGAAAAACTGCCTGCGGATTTTATAAATTTAAAGTAGATGGATTAGTGAAGTGTGGATAAAAATGTAACAAATAGCAATTATCTTTGTTTCTTCCAAGATATTATTGTCAAATCTACCTCAGGCTTCTATTTAACTGTCGCCAAGGAAATATTACACAATTTGCCAGATCATCCTTTACTAGAGCTGAATGATGAATGGAAAACAAAATAGAACTAGTCCATGACATGATGACTTCATTACAGTGATTATTTTTAACCACTTAAAGTTAATTTTATTCATGTGTCAGGTATTGTGCTATAGTTTCACAGCCATTTGCACATTTAATCTTCTTAATAACCTCCTAAGGTAGGTATTATTATCTTCTTTCAAATGACATAGTCAGAGGACCTACACCAGGTCATGTTATGAATAGTTGGTAAAGTAAGAAATGAAGTCAAAGTTTTACGATTCCAAGGAATATCAGTGTTTTAATATATTAACTGCAATAGAAAAAAACTTCATAGAGTTTCTTTTCAGCAGTAGCTGTGAGAAATGGCATGTCTGTATATTTGTGTCATATATTTATTCAGATCACAATTTGCATGCCTACAATTTCATTTGAGTGTCTACCCCTTGGTGACAATTTCGTCAGAAACAATTGCCTCCTTATAGGCTTGTCCACTGGTAATTCAAAGACATATTTCAGAAGCTCAGCTACCTAAGTCTTTCAACAGAAAGGGTTTTTATAACTTCATTGAGTAATATACACCTCTTCCCCCGTCAAATGAAAAAAATATATTTATCTTTTCTAATTAAAAAATTGTCTATTTAACTCATGCAACTGCTCTAAGGTGACTATAATCTGAAACTTTGGAGAACTCTCAGAATCAAATCAGTGTACTCTGGTTGAACTTTGGTTTTTCAGTTAATTGTGCTTAGCATGCAACTCAAGTTGATAATCTTGTCTGTGTTGACACTAAAGTATCTGCTTAGTGATATTATGCTGCCAATTATAACAATTTTTGTAAGTAATAAACCAAATTTAGCTCCTGATAGGAAAACTATTTAACTCTTATCATTAACACTTCTCAAAAAATGATATTATCAACATCATTTTTTAATTTCCTAGCATTTTTAGAATGGGAAAACTTTTGTTCAAAATTAATGGCTCAACGTGTTATTAGCTATTCATGAACTAAATGAAAACCTGCAAGACTATCTTACATTTCTAAAAATATATAGTGTAAATGGGACCTCTTGTGCCCTACACTCATACTGAATCAGGCTAGATTAATAATAATGATAAATACCATTTCTGGCCACTCAATTGTTCCTTAAGTTAATACATTCAGTAGTATCATAATTGCGACAATCAATATGTTAAAACAGATTACTTTTCATAAGTTTTATTTTACATGTGGTGTGTTTCATACCAGAGTCAATGTACTACTCTTTTATGTTGAAGAATTCTGATGAGGCAAAAAAACACTATGTAAAAACAGCATAATTCATCTGGAGAGTTTATAATGTAGAGAGATCTATAATTCACAAGGTTTCTATTTTTTATTCCTGCATGTGGGTATTGTTTATCTACTATTTAATTAAGAGGCTGGACTTAGGCTGTGAAATTTACTTGTGAAATTGTTTTATAACAGAAAATAACATGCCTTTACTTCCAGCATTCTATTCTGTATACTATGGTAAGAAAAAAATGGGCTAGGGGCGCCTGGGTGGCGCAGTCGGTTAAGCGTCTGACTTCAGCCAGGTCACGATCTCGCGGTCTGTGAGTTCGAGCCCCGCGTCAGGCTCTGGGCTGATGGCTCAGAGCCTGGAGCCTGTTTCCAATTCTGTGTCTCCCTCTCTCTCTGCCCCTCTCCCGTTCATGCTCTGTCTCTCTCTGTCCCAAAAATAAATAAAAAAAAAAAACGTTGAAAAAAAAAAAAATTAAAAAAAAAAAGAAAAAAATGGACTAAAACCAGAATATTAAGGCCTCTTTCTTTTTTCCCCTCAGGACAGCAACAAAGTTATAATACAAAGAAAAATAAGAATAAGGAGAAAAATATTTGTGAAGGCACAATTCAGATTCAGAAATCTGTCCTTGTCTGAAGCATTACAACAGACACAGCATGCAGGCACGATCTTTAAGGGAGTCTCCTGTGTCATCAAGGCCCTAGATTACATCATCACTGATTTCATCTTTTCCATCTCCCAATTTTAATGTCTCTGCTTTTCCAAAGGCTGCTGTAATTTATCCCATGGGTTCTCAAAATAAGTGACATTTAAAATAGAAACATGGCTTCTGTGTTTTCTTTATTGTCTTTGCCATTTGTCGATACCACACCTATTTGAAGTGATAACAGTACCTTCTGTTCCAGTTCCAATGAAAATGCTCTTTACATATCCACTGTTTTGTCAAGAACTTTTCTGATTTGTAAAATGAAACACTAATAATACATTTATGTTGCTTTAGTGTGCAATTTAATCAAAATGAACTTTGCTTAATTTATGAGACAAGAGCTATATTCAACATAAACATGCCAGAAGTGTTTTGCGTCATGTGATGATCCTTCAACTATAATTTTATTTTTCTTCTTAGATCAGACTAGAGCAACCCCTCCCTGAACATATTTTAAAGACAAACAAAATTACAGTAGCTCTTACTTTCTAATATGTTCACTCCCTCAGGGTTTTGAATCCAAAATTCTTGAAGAGGCTAGTAAGTCCCAGCTGAGAATCATGTGCCAAGATGTTCAGTGACTTTTTTTTTTTCTTTAAAGACACAGATAGTAAGGACAGGAAACAAGTTTTAGCTATTTGGGAGTGTTTCATTAAAAAAAATCTAGAAGGTGCCCCCTTGGAAACAGGTGAATTATCATTTCAAATCTACGTGACTTATCTATCTGAGTAGGAAGGGACTTAAGAAGTTTCAGCAGTTCTCAAATGTGTCTGCCATGTGGTGCCAATTCAGGTAGAAGTTGTAACTGGTCTCTGGTAAAGAGGTTAAACACTCCTTCTCAGGGACTATTCTTTAGTGAATCTAACTCTTTTGGTGTTAAATAGCAATTTTAAGATAAAATTATTTGACGCTAAACTGTGGTTATTGCTTTTAATGTCCTCCCTTAGCAAAATATAAAGTTGGTAATTTATATTGACTCCTTCACCTTTTTCCTGGAAATTTTACTGGGTCATAAAGCCCCAAATAAGTAAGCATTGATCTAATGGAGCTTCTGCCTTTCTACAAATAATTATTGAGTCTCTGGGGACAGATCATGAACATAACACACAGATGTTGAATGGAGCTTAGAGTCTAGTGCTAGACACAAATGATGATATATAAAGATTATAATACAGTGGGATAAGTGCTTTTAGGGAGAGAGAATACTGGATGGAGCATATGAGCAGGGCACCTAACCCCAGTCTGGGGAAGTCAGACAAGGATCTCTGTAGGAAAGAGATACAAAATATGAAGTACAGTATCAATATACTTTTTGATTTCCTCACAGGTTTTATGAGGAAAGTAACTCCTTCAAGTACCTGTCTAGGTACTTGGAAAATTAAACCAAAGTGTTGCTTTATCATCATGGAATTAGAGCAAACAGGGCCTAGTATAACGAGGGCCTGCTGAATTTTGATGTAATAATCATGCCCCAGCAAATACAACAGTTTTTTAGTGGGCAGATACCAATTTCTCTAGACACAAGTCAGTGGGATAACATTTTTAAGGTAAGAAATGACATTCTCTTTTTCTGCCTGTCTCTCTGAGAGTGAAACTTGCCTCACCTTCCTCCAGACCCTGAATCTACTGTCTCAGGGAGTGTCAGGGAGAAAACTGGGAAGTCAGGAACCTCATCTCTCTGGTTTTGGTTTTCAAAAATCATCAGAGAGGATGTATGTAGGTGCCTCTGGAAAAATCACAAGACAATGCCTGGGGAATAAAGCATTGAGGATGAAGGGGTATGTTCCTTGAGACTGAAATATTGTTCACATAGGGTTGGGGAATGGAGGCCAGAGTGGTAAGGAAGAGGAGTCTCAATGGGAGCTGATAAAATTCAAGTTTGGAGCCTCCTAGGGAGAGAAGCCTTATGTCTCTTCAGGATCTCAAGGAGGTGAAAGGACCCAGAAAAATAAAAGACTGGAAATATGCATAAGGAGGGAACCTCCAATGCCCACATTACCCAAAAGTAGTTAGGAGAGCCACAGGACCTGGAGGCACTTGTGGAGAGAAACAAGGACTGTACTGCTAACTGGACTTAGGTGGGCTTCCCAATGCCTTGAGACCACATAAACATGACTGGTACAGAACTAGTATGGCTGTACTGGTTGATAAATTATCAAAGTACTTTGCATTCACTGATAAATAGACATTTACCCAGAATCACCTACCCTCCCCAAACTAAAGGATAATGCCTCAAGTAGCAGAGGAGGCTCCAGGATGCTTCATAAGCACTAAAGCCAGTATCTATACCCCTTGTGATTGTTTGGTATTAGTTATCTATTGTTGTATACACTTCATTCCAAAACCTGGCAGCTTAAAACAACAATAAACATTTGTAATCCCACATAATTTCTGTGGGTCAGGAATTTGGGAAAAACTTAGCTGAGCTGTTCTGGCTAAATATATATCATCAGTTTGCACTCACTATGTCAGCTGAGTCTGAAGTCTTGACTGAGAATAGAGGACCAGTTCTAAGATGTGTCACTCACATGGCTTGCAAGTTGCAGGACAACTCAGCTCCTCACTATGTGGATCTCTCTGTAAAGCTGCATGATTGTCTTCATGACATGGGAGCTTTCTTCCCCAGAATGAGTGATCTAAGAGAGAGCAAGGCAGAAGCTACAATGTCTTTTATTACAGCTTCAAAAGTTATACTTCATCATTTCTGAAATACTGATAACACAGGTCACCCATATTCAGTGTAGGAGGGGCCATACATAGGGTGCTAACGAGGTGAAAATCATTGGGGACCATCTTGAAGGCTCCTATCACAGTCTGTGACCTTGCCCCATGGTTTGTTCATATTCTAAATATCACTTTCACATTAAGTCAGAGTAGCCTTGAAAAAGGAGAAGGCAGCAATGCAGGGGCAAATTCCAAACTGAGATTAAATTTTTGTCTTCTTCCAAGAAGATACTCAAATAGAAACTGAGTTTTATAAAAATGTAAATTTTGTTCTTACACACCTGAATTTGTGCATTGAGATTCATAATCTCTGTGTCCCATGTAACTGTTCCCTGAAAATAACCACTAAAGTTTTTGTTCACCACTACTCTTTTGTTGCTTTAATTCTTTCTTTAAAAGGTACGGTCCTTCAATAACTTTGCTTATTCATTTGATTCTGGGAAGCACTCTGCCTTCTCCCATTAGGCACCGATTTCATTATATCATTCATTCTGGCAGGCCAGGATATGTAGCACGTGTAATACCCTTTTTAAAAGGGCATCTGTGCAGTGCAGCAAATGCTAACTAGGACCACCTTGGCATTCAGAAGGGAGAAGTACAGGTTGACAGTGAGGGCCTTTGGATTTATGCACCATTCATATTTCAGACCTGTAATTAATTTTGTTTTTTGGTGGTAAAGTATTAATAAAATTTGGCCTTACTTAAGTTTATTAACAAGCAATCATCAATGGTAGTATGGCAGCTACTCAATGAATTATCAAGGGGCATTGTGAGTACAGTATCTTTGGAATTCTCCAGTACTTTATGGAGATCTTGAGTTCTAGAATTTTAAAACTGCTGCCATTTTTCAATTATACTGTTATTCTTGGAAAGATGTTTAAAAATTCTAAATTACTTGTATATATTTTGAATCCTACTGAAAAAAGAAATATGAAATTCTAGGTAATTTATCAATGGCAGTGGCATGAATTCCAATACCAAGAAAAGAATGAATAATTCCTGATTAGTGTCTCATAAAAAAACAAGCAAATTTTCATGTCTCTGTGGGCTATATATAATCTACCATGTTTTTTCTTCAATACAAAGCAACTATTGCTGACCTAGTAATCATATGCTGGGAGAAGACATTCTGTGGAGTTGAAATGAAATTTCCATGCCTACTAGCTATGTTAAACAGCTTCTGGGTCTAGCTAGTTTTTCAAGAGACTTACTTCTGAACAAAAAATGGAAGATTACACCCAGAATGGAATAATATTAATAATAGTTCCTGTGGCAGCTAGGGAGGGGCACCGTCAGAATTTCGCTTCAAGAAAGAACTTGCTATTCAACTGCAAGGGAGTTCAAGGAAGCTGACAGCCTCTAGTTATTAAAGCCTTCAAAATTTATCTCAGCCTCTGAGCAGGCAGCCCCTAGCCAATAAATGAACATGTGGTAGTTCTGGGGCCTGGTCATTTCTGCCCAGTGTAGGTTTCCTCTAATGGGTAATCTTTGCTCAGGAGCTTTTTTATTGAATTGGCTAATACTTTGTCAGATCTAAATCATGGCATGAGACTCTTTCTGTCCAATCCAACTTCCTACTCTCTTTTCTTTCATGGGCATCAAATATACATCATCTGAAAACTTTCCCCACCCAAGCTTTCCCTTCCCAGAGTACAAAATGACAAAGCTACTTTATACTAAGATCCTACTCTGGGAAGGGGCATATCATAATTTATTTGGGCGAGTTATTTAACCTTTCCAAACTATTCCCTTATCTGCAAAGTGGGGTTGTTGTAAAAACTACATGAAATAATCAACAAAGCAACTTGTTAAAGGCCTCGTACATAGTAAGTACTTAATAATTGGTATATAATTGTAGAGTATTATACCACATGCCAAACTCTGTGTGAGAAATTCTGTGTTTATTACTTGTAATCCTTGTTATAATCAGAAAGTATTAATATGCTCATTTGACATATGAAGAAAGTAGGGTTCAATGAAGTTAAAATAACTTGCTCAAATTGCTTAATCACATAGCTAGAATAGGCAACCTGGGGTTAGAGAGCAACGTACATATGTGTTGGCAAATAATCCATGGCTGTTACTTTGGAATGTAATGAAACTGCATACCTTCTATGACATGGTATGTACAATTTGTAATTAATACAAACTACTTTGGGGACTTTCACAACTTTTAAGACTGTACACTTAATTCCACCACATATAGGACATTAAAATCTGTCAATGGATGTCTAAGACTAAGCATTTGTCTAAAAGCTTAGAAGAACTGTATATGTCACTGTTGCTCTCTAATGACCACTACTGAGTTATTCTTGTAGAATGGCTCTCAGTCTGGGTTTGTCTGATGTTTTCTCAAGATTAGATAGAGGTTATGTTTAATATTCTATACTCTTGCTATTGCTAGAAACTGCATCAATTGAAAACACCCGCCTTTGACAGCTGCAGCTCCCACCCCACCCACAGAAATGCTCAAACCCATTATTAAAAGATGACAAAGAATCTGTATTAGAAGTATAATGGCAGAAGGAAGTTAAAATATTCTATTGCTCAAAAAATCTCCAGTGAGGGGCGCCTGGGTGGCTCAGTCGGTTAAGCGTCCGACTTCAGCTCAGGTCACGATCTCACGGTCTGTGAGTTCGAGCCCCGCGTCGGGCTCTGGGCTGATGGCTCAGAGCCTGGAGCCTGCTTCCGATTCTGTGTCTCCCTCTCTCTCTGCCCCTCCCCCATTCATGCTCTGTCTCTCTCTGTCTCAAAAATAAATAAACGTTAAAAAAAAAATAAAAAAAAAATCTCCAGTGAGATGGCAGCAATTTGAACTGAGTTGCAGCTTTAAAGCACGCTTACATTGTTCCCTACCTCACAGTTCTAAGATAAAGAACCACAATGAGATATCACCTTACACCTGTCAGAATAATTAAGCTCAAAAAGACAAGAAATAACAAGTGTTGACAAGGATGTGAAGAAAAGGAACCCCTGTGCACTGCTGGTGGGAATGTAAGTTGGTGCAGCCACTGTGGAAAATAGTATGGTGGTTTCCCCCAAATATTAAAAATACAATTACCATATGATCCAGTTAATTCCACTACTGGGTATTTACCCAAAGAAAACAAAAACAATTCAAAAACATATACGCATCCTTATGTTCATTGCAGTATTATTTACAATAGCCAAAATATGGAAGTAACCCAAGTTACATCCATCTATGGATGAGTGGATAAAGAAAATGCACAATTAATACACAAGTAATAATTCTTCATTACTTAGCCACAAAAAAGAATGACATCTTGCCATTTGCAGCAACTAAATGGACTTAGAGAATATAATGCTAAGTGAAATAAGACAAAGACAAATACTATATGATTTCACTTATATGTGCAATCTAAGAGACAAAATAAACAAGCAAAGAAAAAAGGAAACAAAAAAGCAGACTCTTAAATACAGAGGATGAATGGGTGACTGCCAGAGAGGAGGTAGTTAGGGGGATGGGTGGAGCAGATAAGAGAGATTAAGAGTACACTTCTCATGATGAGCACTGAGTCATGTATAGAATTGTTGAGTCATTGGACTGTATACCTGAAACCAACACAACAGTATGCTAAATATACTTCAACTAAGAAAAAATAATTTTAAGTAGAATTTAAAAATTATGTTACATAAGTTTAAAAAAACATTTGACATTGTGCTGTTTCTGCAGGTATGAGATAGAAATGGATGAGGTTGGTAGAATGGATTTGGGGGATGGGCAGTTTTCTTAGTGAAATTCTGCCAAGAAACCAGACTTTTTCCCAAATAAATTATTGGAGTTGCCCAAGTAAGCCCCTGTATGTGCAAAAAAGCATACAATTTATGATCTGTAAGATAAGATGGACACTTAGTGCCCACTGTTGCTGCTGGCATTTCAGTCAATTCTAGCCAAAAATGGTCAGCATGACCATAGAGAGAGAAAGATGACCAGTAGAGGAAATGAACTTGTGCCCGGATGGCAAGGCTGATACATCAGAGCTTTAGGTTTGAATGAACAACTTAAGCCACTTGTGGCTAGAATGATGCTAACAAATCACAGAAGAGAGACTGTAGAAAAACAAAAATTGTGTCTGTAACAGAGTAACATGTACTTAGACAAAAATATGTAAGTTAACACTCAGTATATTTTTATGTGAATTTACCCATAATGCAGTTTCTTCATTGTGAATAAATACTTTTTTGAACATTTCTTCAAGTAAAGAATTTAGTTATAGGGGCGCCTGGGTGGCTCAGTCGGTTAAGCGACCGACTTCAGCTCAGGTCACGATCTCACGGTCCGTGAGTTCGAGCCCCGCGTCGGGCTCTGGGCTGATGGCTCAGAGCCTGGAGCCTGCTTCCGGTTCTGTGTCTCCCTCTCTCTCTGCCCCTCCCCCGTTCATGCTCTGTCTCTGTCTGAAAAATAAATAAATGTTAAAAAAAAAAAAAAATTAAAAAAAAAAAAAGAATTTAGTTATAGTTCTATTGCAGAAAATGAAGTCTAGATGGGCTCTAGAGACCATCAGGTCACTGTAATAGTTTGTAAAGACTCCTGGATGTTTGGTACCCAAAAGGGATGTTTACAAAAATGCCTTTCTGCACAAGGACTGTTTCATATGCACAGATATATGTGTGTATCAGAACAGAATATGCACTTTGGGGAAATAACTAAGTATCATTTGAAAAAGTGGATTCTTAAGTATGGTTATAAATCTCAAAAAGAAACAGCTCTAATTTATTGCTTGTGTGGGAGAAATTCTGGGTGTACTCTTTCTGGATGTACTTTCCTCCTCCCTGTTACAACTATGGCACAGAGCAGTAATTATCAGTTTGTGAATTCTACTATGAAAGGACCAAAGTGATCTCACTGGAAATGTTTCCCAGAGACTCTCCTTTATTTTCTAAAATAATATAATTGGGATGTGAAATGAACTGCTGGCACATTTTAAAACATATATACTGCAAATAATGGCAAAGATGGAAAAACTACAAGTGCCTAAATGCTACAACTGTGTCAGCAAAGGGGGTATAGGCTATCTTGTTTGGACAGGGCATATAAAATTACAAAGTCTGTAAAAAATGTAATAAAAACAATGTTCAGAAGGTTCCTAAAACAACTCCATGTTAATCTGGCTTTTGGTAAATAAAACTCTAAGGAAAACTTCCTTCCAAATGTGAATGTATCACAGTCAAAATCTAGTGACACGGAATGAAGATGAAATAAGTAATATTTTCCCTTAAATACAAAGGGATTTGTGGTTATGATTCACTAATTAGAAACAATAACACGATTTAAAAGCTATAGTAAATTCATATGAAAGTTATAGTGATACAAATTTACTTTCATGGATAATTGTCATAGTAAATAGAAGTTATAAACTGTGCTACATAATGTGGGATATTTTAATTCACTATGATTAAGACAGAACAAAACAGATAGTAGATTCTAAGTAAATGATTTGATGATGATGTTGGATATTGCAAAATCAATTAAAATGGTATTATGTTCTGTCCTGTTAAATGATGTCCATTTTATAAATGTCATAAGGTTTATTACTCTTAAGAAGTTGCTTTAGTCTTTCATAATGTCTGAGACAGTAACTGAATTAAGTAAACTTTGATCATAAAAGAGAAGCACTCCAAAGTGCTTTGTGGGCCAATCAGGCTTAATAAATAAAGCTTGTCCCATCTCAAAGAAAATAAAGTCTTATTCAAAGTTATTCCTTTCTGAATCTAGTTCATTCTGATGTATTATCATTCTAACTATTCAAACATGAGCCTGTAAAAAAAATGAAAATCATACAATAGTGTCAAAATAAAAAAGGCATATCATAAACCATATTCATGTGCTTTTTTCATTGTTTAACTGAGATCATTAAATGAGATAGCATTTCCCATGGTGTCTAATGTGGTATAATCCAATATTTGACTGCTTGGATATTTCCTTGGTATTTGTCACCAATGCTGGGGAGTGTTCAGTCAAAAAACTGAATTAACTATTTTTAACATACATGAATCAAAGCTTCTTTTCCAAAGAAGTGAAAGAGTGAGAGATAACATTTTGAAAATATTTTATAAAAGTAAATTTATAGAAAGTACACTTGATGTTTATATTCTCAGGGTTATGGTTTTATCTATAGAAGATATTTCTTTTTAATTTACATTTACAATTACATTATAAAATGTTAGAGAAGAATAAAAAGTTTTGTCACTGACATACCAGTTTTTTCCTGAGTGTGCTGAGCAGGGCAAGTTTTATTAGATATCTAAAATGTTATGATATATAAACACCATCATTTTCCCGCTTCAGGAAGTACTATTGGTAAAAAAAATTTCCCTTAAATATATTTTTCCTATAAATATATCATCTTTTATCTAGGATCTAAACAGCTGATCTCCTTCATATGTATTTGCCATCTTTGTTACCCACTAGTGGCAAGAACTTGAGCAAATCATCACTTCAGGGCCTCAGATTAGGAAACATATACAATGTCCAATTGTTTTTCAAAGTACTGGCATTACCCCATTAGTGGGTTGCACCTAGTGTTTTTAGAAAACAAAATAAAATTGACTCAATTTGAATAGAAACTATAGAGGACAAGACACATTGTAGGGCTAGGTTGTAAATTTTGTTTCGGTTTTATATATAATGTACACATACTGTGTGATGTAAAATGTATTTTCTTAATATAGGTTGCAGGTGAAAAGTTGGAAAAATGTAGATTTAACAATTCATACATACCTTTTAAATCTAAAATGAAATCGTTCAAATTTCCAGCTAAAAACTTCTGAAAATGACCTCCTTTAACACAATGTCATAAGGTTTATTGCCTGAGAGACAGTAGCAGCCAGTTACAAGGGCATTTAGTTGAAATGACTAGAGAATATTTACTCCCTTAATTAGTTGTAGTTGTTAATATCCATTGTAAGTATTTAAAAGATACCTCCTTGGGCTTCCACTCCCTCAAGAAATCCAACAAAATGTTGGGCATAAACAATTTAGTACAAATAGTAAATTGTAGATGTATGTCACAAATACATATACCAAATACTGTGTTAAGTGGCTGGGAGATGTTAAACAGATAGGTATGGTCCCAAACTCACTATGTTTATAATTTTTAGGAAAATATAGATAATATAAAGAGAGAACCTCCCATCCATAACCAAGGAGTAGAAATCATATGTTCACTACTATGAAATATTATCCTAACAATCACTTACACAAGCTGTTATGTTTTTGAGTATCTAACTCACTCATTCAACATTTACCATATGCCAGGTGTTTTCCTATGTTCAATTGACAAGGCTAAGATGACAAAGTCTATACTCTCAAGGAACTTAGATAATAATGAAAAATACAGAAAATAAGTAAACAGAAAAAGTGATAAGTGTCATAATGATGCAAAAGGCATTAACTAGGAGCCACTTGTTATTGGAGAGTCAAGAAAGGCCTCTTCATAAGTAGATCGTTTTCAATACAACTGAGATATGAATGACAAAAAGAAGACAGCCACTTGAAGATATGGAGATGAACATTCCAGGAAAAGGGGTAATGGGCAAATGCCAGACTAAAGGCAGATAGGAGTCTGGCATGTTTGAGGAATAGGGAGTAGGGAGAACGGCTTGGGTCTAGTGAAGAAAGAATGGTAGGAGAGAGCCAGACAGAGTAAAGCCCTGTAAACTGTGGTAAAGTGTTTACAGTATATGGGTTTATTGTCTGGGGGAGTCATTTGAGAGCCATAAGCAGTCAGGTGAGAGATGGTTGTGGCTTAGACTGAAGTAGTAGCAGTGGAGATGCAAATAGACTTTGGGAAAATTTTAGAAGTACAATACAGAATTTGCTGATAGACTGCATGTAGGGGATGGAGAATCAACAACACTTCTTAAAATTTTAGTTTGTGCAACTTAGGTGGACGGTGTCATCAACTACAGTGGGGAAGGGCAACTTGGGGGGGCATGGTGGCAGGAATCCAGAATTCTGTTTGGGATATGCTAACTTAGAGATGCATATTAGCTATCTAAGTGAGTATGTCAAAAAAGCCAAACTAGGTTCAGGGGAGAATTTTTGGAGTCATCAGCATATTTATATTTATAGCCAAAGGACTGGTACCTCCACGGGAGTGTCATGCAGTATCCTTTAATCTTGATAACAACTCAAAGTAGATATTTTCTTTTTATATAGATATAATTAACTCCTTTTTATAAATGAGCATCTCTGGTGCTTAGAGATACACATGCTGAAAGTCACGCAGCTACTAAATAGAGCCTGGACTCAAATCTGTGTGACTGAGTCCTTGTTTCCATCACACCAAGTTGTTTTACTGAAGAATTAGAATATGTGAATTTCTTTTATTTTTTAATAAAATTTTTTAAGTGTTTATTTATTTTTGAGAAAGACACACACACACACACACACACACACACACACACACAGTGCAAGAGGGGGAGGGGCAGAGAGAGCGAGACACAGAATCCTATGCAGGCTCCAGGCTCTGAGCTGTCAGCATAGAGTCCTACAGTGGGCTCCAACCCACCAATGGTGAGATCATGACCTGGGCTGAAATCAAGAGTCTGACGCTTAAGTGACTGAGCCACCCAGGCGCCCCAAATATGTGAATTTCTGAGCGGAGGGTTTTTAATTTTTTTAATGAAGAACTTCTAAAAAGTTCTGTTTACAGAAAATGAAGCTCATTCAGAATCTACTCCAACTGTATAAGTTCAAGTCTTTTCTGCCCTTACATAACTTGTCTGTGGCGGGTGCCATTGATAGTTGTGTGTGTGTGTGTGTGTGTGTGTGTGTGTGTGTGTTTTCTTTTAAAATCGTACTCCCTTGGTTGTGGGATAGGACTCTCTTTTCTCCTTTATCTTGATTGCCTGTTCTTCACTGACCCTTAACTACAGGGATTTTTAGGCTTCTTTCCTCACTTTACATATTCTCTCTTTACGATTTTGTTCCATTATTTTTAAATACTAAATATATGCGTTTGAATTTATTATTATTATTATTATTATTATTATTATTATTATTGCTTCTCCTCCGGACAGCTCTTCTTAGCTCTAGTAAACTACGTCTAAAAGTTTCTGAAAGCAATTAGCTTGGTGGGAAAGGGTGGGGAAAGAGGGCTTCCTTCCCCCTCCCCCCCATTTGAGATTACAGAGGAGCGACGTGCAGGGGCTCTGATGGTTTCATTCGTACATTTATTCAGTATTTCTTTCATTCATTTAATTATAAGGACTTACAAATTGGCTGATCTTACGAGATTTCAAATCTAGAGTGGCAGACAGTGATCCAGGTTGGCACGAAGACATTCACGTGAACATTAAGAAGTCCTCGGCCACACAAACGTTATGTGCAAAGGCAGAATCCCGCTTAGTCCCTCAACGAGATTAATAAAAAATTTTGGAGTGTATCAGTTTAGTCGAAATTCAAAAGGATATGGAAAGCAAATCCCATTTAGGAAGTAGGAAGATTGCGGACAAATAAAGGATTGGAGCAGCAAATTACATTGCAGCAGTACCTGAAGAGAACAAGATACTGACCGGGGAGTGGGGAAAGAATGAATACACCCATGTAAAAACAAGAAAAAGAAAAACCGGGTGTGGCGCACATTAAAAACTCACAGCATTTACTAAAACTCCCCGGTGAAATAGTCACCTCATCCCACGCCGACTCCCGCCTCCAGCGGTTAGCCGCTCTGTCCTCCGAGTCCCAGAGTGCCGCTCACCACCCAGCTCGCTCCGCCCCCTTCTCCAACAGCCCCTCCACCGAGCCGCGTGCACGTGCGCGGAGGATCCGGCCCCCTCCGCTCTCTCGACCAATGAGAAATGGTGTCGTAAGTCGCTACCGCCCGGTCGTAGGTCACGTGACGGTGTTTCCCCTCCCTCTGACCCCCTGCCTCCAGGTTCTGAAAAGATGGCGAAGGTCTCAGAGCTTTACGATGTCACTTGGGAAGGTAACTGGGAGCAGGGCGGGTGCGGAAAGACCAAAAGTCCTGGGAAGCGGTTCGGCAGTACCTGCTGCCGGTGGAGGCCTGGGTTTTCCGGTCTGTCTTCTGCACTGGAGCTGTCTCTCGACGGGCCAAGTTGAGAAGAAGGTTGAGGCCGGCTCCTTCCGTGGCCCGGTCACAGCCTAGAATCCACGGTGTTCCCTCGCGGCCCCACCCACCCCCACCCCGGTCCCCAGCTTGTGCTCCGATAGACTCAGTGACCCACATACCTCCGTTCCAGTACAGTGGCCCGGGGCAGCTTCCATTATAAAGCGGGAGGGACCTGGGGCTGGGGCTGTCACACATTTTATAGTGGCTGCTGGGCGGCGAAGAGGAAGCGGGGTAGTTGCTTGCTGAAGCTTCCCTGCAGCCAAGAAATACAGGGCCTGTAGGCCCTGTATTCAGTGCTATGTAAGGGTTACAACTCAATGAAGGTCTGTGGGAGAGTCACGAACAAATCTGGTTCTTCTACGTGCTACTTTACATTTTGTTCTCTCTGCATAACTGGATCTCTGATTTCTCTTAATTATTCGCAGCCCCATTCTCTCTGAAAACACATTTATGCACATAACACAACTTTCTTCTTACTTCTTACTTCCTAGGAAGGGGTAAAGAACTGGTTATGTTGGGCATACGCTCAAGTGTGGTAGGTTTCTTTACCCATCCTACTTTAAGGTGGAGTGTGTTCTTTAAATTTGGTAGCAGCCAGACTTTGAACCAATTCTGTAAGAGAGATTTTTCTCTTAAAAACTTCAGTGGGAAGCATGGCTAAGAGGACAGCTAAGAGTTTCTCTAAGGCATGAAACTTGTGTAATTGAAATTTATATTCCCAGCATTTAACAGACTTCAGTAGCTTATTGGTTTAGTGAATGCCTTCTTCAGATGTTTAAACAATGACCTAATAACATGTGGACTGAAAGTTATATTGACCATTTAATGGTGAATATATCTATCCAGTATTACAGAATTGCAAACCTGTATGGGAAAAAGTAAAATCCCATTATACTTGAACTGAATTCAATAATTTATTATTGGTTTTGTGGTCTCTAGTGCACTGTGAACCTCAGTATTTCTACCTGTATTTGGGGAATTACTTATATTAAACAAAAGTATTAACTGCTTAGTGCTAAATCTTGGATATATTAAATAACACACAGTACCTACCTTCACGGAGTCTAATGGAGAAGTCTAATGGAGTTCTAATGGAGAAGACAGTCTAATGGAGAAGACAAATCTGTAAATACATAGTTTTAAAAAGCTTGTGTCAGGATATTTACTAGCCAGGTGGTAGATATGTGGCTGTTATTTTTATTTATTTATTTATTTATTTATTTATTTATTTATTTATTTATATTTATTTATTTTTTTCAATATATGAAGTTTATTGTCAAATTGGTTTCCATACAACACCCAGTGCTCATTCCAAAAGGTGCCCTCCTCAATGCCCATCACCCACCCTCCCCTCCCTCCCACCCCCCATCAACCCTCAGTTTGTTCTCAGTTTTTAAGAATCTCTTAGGCTTTGGCTTTCTTCCACTCTAACCTCTTTTTTTTTTTTTCCTTCCCCTTCCCCATGGGTTTCTGTTAAGTTTCTCAGGATCCACATGTGGCTGTTATTTTTAATGCTACTTTAAAAATGTTTCAAATATTTCATACTTTTTTTTTCTTTTTTTAAATTTGTTTTTCAGATATTTCATACTTTTTAGAAAGTGCTACTTTGAAGGTATGTTCAGTATAGGTTTATTAGATGGTAGGAACAAGTAGGTGTGTAACTGTCATACCTACCAGCAGACAAGGTGATTTAACTGGGTAACTTGGACCTTACCCTGTAGGCATTCTGATGAGAAGTGATGTAATTAGATTTAGAATAATAAATATTAACTACTTCACAGGTTTAAACAACAACAACAAAAGAAAACATTAAAGTGCTTTTAAACTATTAAGTGCTTTATAAAAAAGATGGTTTAGCTCTTGTCTGTGTCTCCAGCTGTATCTTAAAACTATTTACCCCCTTACTCTATGAGCTGACTATGCTGACTTTTGTTGAATTCCCTAAACCTCTTATGCTCCTCTTGTCTTAGGGCTAGACAGATGTTATTTCTTCCACCAGGAGTGTTTCTCCCTTCTTGCCCTACACTTGCTACCATTATACGTTACCATTTCTCAGAATTCCCTTCATAGGTGACATACTTCAGAAAGCTTTCCTTGACCACCCTACCCCACTCCTCCACTAAAATTTTTAAAAAGAAAAAAAATAGCAAAGTCAACAAAATATACCCTGGTCCTTTGACTCCATGTCCTCATACTACTGAAGTACTTACTCAGTTTGTTAAGTTTTAGAATTTTGTTTCCTAGAATGAAGGGAGGGACCAGGCATATCTTGCTCTTATGCTAGACATTTTGGAGGAACTCAGTAATGATTTGTTGACTAAATGAATTGTTAATGACATTAATAATAAACATTAACACATTTTCACAAAAAGACTGTAAATCATTTTTCTAGTGTTGGAATCATTCCTTTTGTATCTAAGATAGACTTAGGCAGCTCACTATACTAATAGGATATGTTTGCTTGTTTGTGAAATGAAGGTTTCAGACCTTTCCAGAAGCAAACTCTGTTGAATAGCATCATGAATTAAAGCTATGGAAATGACTTATTTAGAAAGTACTATAATTCTTGTGATAGGAAAATTTATCATGTATAAAAGATCCATATAGTGAGTCTAACACTCTTCAATTGGGATCTAAAAAAAAGTAGAATATATAGTTTACTCATTTGGCCACTTGAAAATTAATGATGTTTATTATACAGAGGAGTTACGAGTTTAGAGGTAGAAAAGAGAGTTGTGGGGTTTCTGAGTGGTTCAGATGGTTAAGCATCTGACCCTTGATTTCAGCTCAGATCATGATCTCATAGTTCATGGGTTTGAGCCCCACATCAGGCTTTGTGCTGACAGCGCACAGAGCCTGCTTGGAATTCTCTCTCTCTCTGCTCCTACCCCCACTCGCGTGTGTGCTTTCTCTCTCTCTCTCAAAATAAATAATAAAAAAAATTTTTAGAAGAAAAAGACTCTTTAAAAGAAAAAGAACTCTTTAAAATAACTCTTTAAAAGAAAAAGAGTTCTAAGAAGGGTATAGTCAAATTTTTTGAAAGAATAGTTGGCCAGGATATGGATAGGATGTCTAGCACAATGCCTGGCCTGTAATAGGCACTAAATGAGTATTTGTTGAAGACATATTTATAAAAATGTTTGAAAGGATTTTAGTTTTTTATGCTTACTGTCTCTACTTCCTCTCTTTTTATTAAGACCTTCAAACAAACATAATTTGTTTTCCATTCTCTATCACTCCAATAGGATTTCTAGGGTGACCTAATGCCAGGTCTAATGAACGTGGGTTTTTGTTCGTTGGTTTGTTTGTTTTGTTTTTACATCTATACTGTATTTGTTGTTGTGGATCACTCCCTCCATGAAACATTCTTTCCTTGGTTTCATAATAACATAAAGGGTCTCCTCTTTTCAGACCTTTCTTTTGTGAGTTTTCTACAGCCATTTGGTCCTTGATTTTTGGTGTTCTTAGTGGTTCTTTTTTTAGCACTCAGTCTTATCAATGGTTATTAAACCTGAGATCAGTATACTCCTGACTAATGGAGGGGTGTTTTATGTGGCCTTTGAATTTCCTGGAATTATATGTAAAATTTAGTGTATGTAAACGTGTACATATTTCTGGGAAGAGAAAGTTCAAAGGTCTCATCGGCTTCAAAGAGTCTAAAATTGAAAGGTTAAATGCCTTCTTTGGGTGATCTTATCCATACCTAGCTTTAACTATTAGTTTATATACTAAATGACATGTTAATTAAATACATGTCTGAGTACTTTGCACCAAGCACTGTTCCAATTCTTAAGGATACAGTGCTAAATAAGACAGGCAGGGTCCTAGATCTCATGGAACATACCCTGAGATTTCACTTCTAAGCTAAAGATCTGTATTTATATGTGTGTGTGTGTGTGTGTGTGTGTGTGTGTGTGTGTGTGTATGTTTTGTGAAGGTAATTTTTTCAAGGTAAGACCTAGAAAGATAGTTTGGCCCTTTGAATACTAGCCTAATTTGGGTGTCAGCATATGGGCAAGAGGTACAGTGTAATGGAACATATCTATAAAACACTAAGTAATTTATATTCTCAAGGCATTTACTCTTTTAAAATAATCTGCCAAGTTGAAAGTGAAAATGGGTTTAAGACTATGTAAGTGAACCATGGCATAGGGGGATAGTGTTTGAATGAGTTCTGAGAACCCATGCTGTGGATCTAAAGATAACATATGTTATGTTGTGATATAATAAGGGATATATGTTTGGTCTTTATCCCCAGTTCCTGTCACAGAGCTCCTAAACCCTTGAAATTTCCTCAATGGTAGGGTTGATAGGAATATCTTTTGTTATATTTAGTCTTATTCTTGAGTTTCTGACACAAGAGCCTCTAAGACCTTTGGGGTTTCTAGAATGAGTATCTTTTTGTATGCTAATGAGATGATCTGTGGCTGGATAGCTTCAGATTGAAGGCTGGTCACCCAGAAGACCAGGATCCGTGATTGGAACTTTAGTCTCATTCCCTGAGTTTCTGGGAGGGGAGAGGATCTGGAGAACACTCATGCCCATGGAATGAAACCTCTATAAACCCCCCTAAACTACAGGGTTTGGAGATCTTCCAGGTTGGTAAGCACATCAAGGTGCTGGGATGGTGATTAGCTTAGAAAAAGTATGGAAGTTCCTTTGCTTCGCCTCTCCCCCCTCACTTTGCCCTATGTATCTCTTCCATTTGACTGTTCCTGAATTATATGCTTTATAATAAAACCATAATAGTAAGTGAGTTCTTATCTAAATTCTGTGATTCATTCTAGCAAACCTGCAGAGGAGGTTGTGAGAACCCCAGACTTTATAGCGAGTTGGTCAGCAGTACTGGTGGCCCTGACTTGTGATTGATGTCTAAAGTGGGGGCAGTTTTGTGGGACTGAGCCCTTAACCTGTGGAGTATGAATGACCTGCTTTTTTGTTTGTTCATTTCCTCTTCAACCTTGTAAGATTTAGTTCAGACCCTGTGGAGAGTGAAAGTCCAGCTGATTTCTAGTTGTTAGTAGAAGGAATTAACTGTGGTAACTTGATTTGCTAAGACCATTTAAGATCTGTTTTCATCTTACAATTTTTATTTTCATTTTTAGACTTTGAGCTTTAGGGATTCAGATAATGCTTATAAAAGTAGAGAAAATCCCTTGTGCTTCTTTTATACTTATTCTTTAGGGGCCTGTCATTGATTATTTAACTTACGTGTTCAGCAACAATGTAACTGTTTAAATCTATTCTGCATCTGTCTATAGAAGGAAAAGGTGAGTAAGTGTGTTAGATTTTCAGAGGTAGAAGTAAGAAAGCATATATGTGATTTGTGAATTGGAGAGTTTTTCTATCTTAACTATATGAAAAAATGATCTTTTGTTTACTGGATTAGGTACTGTTTCTTTTTCTCAGTTATTATTTCTGCTGTTATCAAAATGCTGCTTTTAAAAACTTTTCAGTTCACTCTTATTTTATAATATGCAAAGTTGTTCTTGTGACAGTTTTGTTTGCAGGTGCTTTTTATCTTACTTTCTTCTTTCCATTTATTATTATGTGTGTAACTGAAAGATTTCCTTTGTTCTGATTTTTTATGTGGTTTATTTTCCTGCATGGTTGTGTATCCTTATACATTATATGTACTGTTGTAATGTTATTAATGAAGTTTTGTGGTGAATATCCTGTCAGTGCTGATACCAAATATGATCCTCTGAGTATGAAATTTTGCATTCTTGAGTGAGTAGGTGAGCTTCAGGAGCACCTTGGATTTTTGAGATTTCTATGCATAATTTTATGTGTTTCTTTTTTTCTGGGAAAATGATCCCTAGCTTTTATCAAATTCTGAAGTTGTCTGTAACTTCAAAAAAATTAAGATCCATAGTTGCTTCAAGGGATGGAGGATCTTTGTGGCAGACTCATGACATTTGTTACTTTTATAGTTGTGACATCAATTGTGATGTCTTTTTAATCTTATAAGGGGTCTATTGCTCTTGTTAAATTGATTTTCTGCTTTATGAACTTTGACATACCATAGACGTACATTAATATGACCTTATTTTCCGGGGCGCCTGGGTGGCTCAGTCAGTTGAGTGTCTGACTTTGGCTCGTGATCTTGTGGTTCGTGAGTTTGAGCCCCGTGTTGGGCTCTGTGCTGACAGCTCAGAGCCTGGAGCCTGCTTCAGATTCTGCGTCCCCCTCTCTCTCCGCCCCATCCCTGCTTGTGCTCTGTTTTTCTCTGTCTTTCAAAAATGAATAAACATAAAAAAAATTTTAAATATGGCCTTATTTTCCTGAAAAGTTGATTTCAATTTCCTTGTCAATTTTTTGGCATTGATCAAATATGTATGTAATAACAACTTTATTTTTTTCAGAGATGCGAGATAAAATGAGAAAATGGAGAGAAGAAAACTCACGAAATAGTGAGCAAATTGTGGAAGTTGGAGAGGAATTAATTAATGAATATGCTTCTAAGCTTGGAGATGATAGTGAGTTCTTATTCATGCTTAGTTCATGTTCTATTTATGGCTTTTAGGTTTTTTAAAAACCATCTTTTCATTATGTTTTCCTGCTGTTCAATCTATGATTTGTCCCCTTTTAAGAAGAGTTTTCAGGAAGTCAATGATACATCATTTTGAGAAGGATTTCTAATTCCTGGTTGTAGTGGAGCTATCAAATAGGCCTTTTTGTTTTAATGACCACAGGGCTATCGTCCTGATCTGGTCACAATGTGCCTCATAAAGAATGTTTTAGAAGAGCCCAGGTATTAAACAATGGGAGATCTTTTTACTTTGTAAGATACTAAGATATTTTATATTACTGAAAGTATATGAGGATGCTTTCTTAATTCCAGGTATAATATGGTATATCAATTTTTAGTTATAAGTGACTTTAAAATATTAGAAACAAGAAAAATATCTAATTTCTGCTGGGAGATTTTGACATTAAATTCAGTTTTTTCCTCTCTCTCTATATTTATAGTTTGGATCATATATGAACAAGTAATGATTGCAGCCCTAGACTATGGTCGAGATGACTTGGCATTGGTAGGTATTTAAACTAATTTTATTTCATTTTAAATTTGCTTCACGAAGTATATATAAGTAGCTAAGACTTAGTATATGGCTTGTATTTGAGTGTTTTTATAGCTAGTTTTCAGTGCTACTCTTTTTTTTTTTAAGTTTTTTTTTTTTTTTTTGAGAGAGAGTGCAAGCGGGGGAGGGGGAGGGAGAGGATAGGATCTGAAGCAGGCTCTGCGCTGACAGCAGAAGAGCCTGATGTGGGGCTTGAACTCACAAACTGTGAGATCACAACCTAAGCCAAAGTCAGGTGCTCAACTAACTGAGCCACCCAGGTACCCCTTCATTACTACTCTTAAGAGTAGGTAAGACTAACTAGGTACTTGGGGACAGCGAACGTTCTTAAATCTTCTTAACAGTACTGAAGAAGTTAAATTAGTTGGTGAAGATTATACACTTAAGAGTTGAATTATGCTATATTATAGATTTTAAAATAAGCAGCGGATGGTTTAAAACAAGTTTTTCTTTTGGGTTGTGGAATGACTTTCATAGCACAGTCACAGACTTAGGATGATTTGACTTAGGATTTTTTTTTTTTTTTAACTTTTTTTTTTTTTTTAACATTTATTTATTTTTGAGAGAGAGAGAGACAGAGCATGAGCAGGGGAGGGTCAGAGAGAGGGAGACACAGAATCCGAAACAGGCTCCAGGGTCTGAGCTGTCAGCCCAGAGCCCGATGCGGGGCTCGAACTCACAGACCGCGAGATCATGACCTGAGCCGAAGTCGGACGCCCAACAGGCTTCCCTGACTTAGGATTTTTTGACTTTATGATGGTGTGGAAGCAATATACATTCAGTAGAAACTGCTTTGAATTTTGAATTTTGATCTTTGCCCGGGCTAGTGGTAGGTGGTATCATGATGCTGGGCAGTGGCAATGGGCTGCACCTTCCAGGAGGCATGTGATCACAAGGGTAAACAATCGATAAACTTATTGCCATTCTGTACCCTTACAGCCATTCTGTTTTTCACTTTCAGTACAGTATTTAATAAATTACATGAGGTAGTTGATACTTCATTATAAAATAGTCTTTGTGTTAGATGATTTTGTCCATCTGTAGACTAATGTAAGTGTTCTGAGCATATTTAAGGCAAGCTAGCCTAAGCTATTCTGTTCAATAGGTTGGGTGTGTTAAATGCATTCTTGACATTCAGTATTTTCGACTTACCATGGGTTATGGGATGTAACCCCATTGTAAATCGAATATTAAATACTCTTTTGCAGTGCTTTAAATGTATCTCTTTCTTAAATTACTAGAAAATCCTAACATACATAGAACATGACTTAAAATACTAAATATAGCTTTTAAAATAAAAGAATAACTCATGTGGTAGGCACTGTGCTATAAATGCTTTATAGCAGGCTTTATTTAATCTTCACTTTGATTTGTGCTTGACACTATTGTTATATTAATTTTATATATCAAGAAGTAGAGGTTTCTGCTCTTTTATTCTATTGTTTTATAATCCTGAGTTCTTAAGTATCATCTCCTCATTTAAGCCAAAAAAAAAAAAAAAATACATGCAAACTGAAAGTTGAAATACCAGGAGAACATACTCATATCTGAATTAGCATTATTTTTTCCAAGGTAATTATGTTATATTGTCTCTACACCTAATTTTAGTGGAACTGTTAGTGGTAAATAAATATTCCATAAAATCTTTTGGATTACCTTCAGAACCTATGAGGTATAGTCTTTGTAATATTCACAGAGGTGGCAGCTTACATCTTAAGGGAGATATTAAGGTTTTTTTTTAAGTAGCTAAATGCCATTTGACAAATTAGGAGATCATATTAGATAATATTGATAACCAAAGCAGGAGATCAAATTAAATGCTAACTTTTTTTGTAACTTAGTATTTTTTTAATGATTCAGAATTTCTACACAGCTTGATTGACCAAATAATATGAGTTTTGTGTGGTGTCATAGAAATAAATGAACATCATCTTTATTTTTAACTAATTGTAATGTTTTTCTTAGTGTGGCAGATTTTTAGCCACATACTTGGAAGCAATACTTGCAGATCATATTAAAACTTATTTTATTACTGATTAATAGTTTCTTCACTAATGAAATGTATTTTTTTGGTCACTTATGCTTTGGGGCACTAGAATGGACCATTTTTATAATCCTCGACATTTCTAGCATTCAGATGTTGGTGAGATCATAGTTGGTGCTCAGTAAGTATTTGATTATTTAAATTAATGGATGAATTATGTATATTTCCCAAAGGAGATTGGCTCCATAGACCTGGTGTCTGCATTTTATGACCCCAAATCAGGTTATGTGTACTGACAAGATGATTGATTAATACATGATTTCAACAGGGAAAAATTGAACAAAGTGTTAATATTATTTGCTAGGGACTTGAGAATACTATCAAAGAGCTTAATTGTTATAAAGAGAATACTTAGGCAATAGTTAGAAGCAAAAAACCTGGAAGCTGTTATAAGCATTTAAGTTGGGTCTGGCACATTATGGAAGCAGTTTTTTTTTTAAAGTTCTTTTATTATTTCTGAGACAGAGAGAGAGAGAGAGAGAGAATGAACAAGAGGGCAAGGGGCAGAGAGATTGGCAGACACAGAATCTGAAGCAGGCTTCAGGCTCTGAACTGTCAGCACAGAGCGCAAAGCAAGGCTCGAACTCATGAATTGTGAGATCATGACCTGAGCTGAAGTTGGATGCTTAACCGACTGAGCCACCAGGCACCCCAGAAGCCATTTTTAAGGAGGAATAATATGGCAATATCTCAAGACTTATTAGTGTACTCCATGACCTGCTCATTTTCCCAGTTAGGATTTTGAGAACTGATTGTTATTCCCACTGTAATTTCAGAGTTCTTCTTTTACCCCATTATTTATTACCAATTAATTTCACTTCATGTCATTAGATTACACAGATGAAATGATTTAAGAAGATACACTGAAGACTGTAGTCCATTCCTTGTAGCCCATTTGGTACATGTAATGTAATTACTACTATTTAAGCCTTTTTTACCAATTATTTTTTCAGTTTTGTCTTCAGGAGTTGAGAAGACAGTTCCCTGGCAGTCATAGAGTCAAGAGACTAACTGGGATGAGATTTGAAGCCATGGAAAGGTAACTGAATCTTAAAAACAGTGTGATCCCATTTTAAAATGGTAAACATGGGTATAGATGTAGGTCCTGCCTACATGGCAACATTGTTAATTGTGCAAGATTTTTTGCTACTGAGTTTCAGAATAGTGTCAGTGCTTCTCAGCATAAGTTTTGCCAATTACTCCCAATAAATAGGATTTGACATAGGAGTGTAATTCATTTACCATCTCTGGCTCTGGCCTAGAGAAATGGGATCATGTTCTGGAGTAAGGACAGTTTTATATCCTCTTTCTAGGATTTATTAGCTGTTTACCTGACACGTTATTTAACTTATTTTTGTTTAAGCCTTTTAGCTTTACTCCTTTGCAAAACAGGAATATTACCAACTTGTCAGGGTTGTTTTGGGAATTAGTAATGACATGTGTGTAGTATCCATACAGGCATTCAAGGTATAGAAGGTATTATTATTTTTTTAATTGAGATACAATTGACATTCCGTTGGTTTCAGTTGTATGATATCATGATTTGATATTCATATATATTTTGAAATGATTACCACAATAAGTTTAGTTAACGTGCATCACCATACATTGTTACAATATTTTTTTCTTATGAGAACTTTTAAGATTTACTCTCTTAGCAACAGCTTTCAAGTACACAATAGTATTGTTAACTATGGTAACCATGCTGTACATTATATTCCCAGGACTTTAACTGGACGTTTGTACCTTTTGACCACTGTTACCTAGTATGCCCACCCCCACAGCCCACCTCTGGCAACCACTAATCTGTTTTCTGATTCTATGAGTTTGTGTTCTTTTTGATTCTACCTGTAAGTGAGATTATACAGTATTTGTCTTTGTCTTTGTTTTTGACTATTACACTTAGCATATGCCCAGGGTCATCCAACTTCATAAATAGCAGAATTTCTTCCTTTTTTATGGCTGAATAATATTCCATTATATCAGACTTCTTTATCCACTTATCTGTCACTGGATACTTAGGTTGTTTCCATGTATTGGCTACTGCAAATAATGCTGTAGTGAACATGAGTGTGGAAATAAATATCTTTTCAAGATAGTGATTTTATTTCTTTTGGATAAATACCCAGAAGTGGAATTGCCAGATCAAATGGTAGTTATATTTTGAATTTTTTAAGGAACCTCCATACTGTTTTTCATAGCGGCTCTGCTAATTTACATTCCCACCCACGGTCCAAAAGGGTTCCCGTTGCATACTTGTCAACACTTACATCTTGTCTTCTTGACAATAGTCATTTTATTATGTGTGAGGTGATAGCTCATTGTGGTTTTTATTTTTGTTTCCCTGTTGATTAATGATGTTGAACACTGTTTCATATACCTGTTTGCCATTTGTATGTCTTCCTCGGCAAATGTCTTTTTCAATTCCTCTGCCTCTTCTTAGCCGCATTTTTTTTTTTGCGATTGTGAGTTTGTTTTGTTGTTTTGTTTTGTTTTTGTTTTGTTTTTATTTTAGAGAGAGCCAGCAGGGGAGATGGGCAGAGGGAGAAGAGACAGGGAGAGAGAGAATCTTAAGCAGCTTCCTTGGCCAGCGTGGAGCCCTATGTGGGGCTCAGTCTCACAACCGCAAGTTCTTGACCTGAGCCAAAGTAAGGAGTGGGACACCCAGGTGTCCCTGTATAAAGTCTTTATATGTATTAGATATTAACTCCTTATCAGTTATTTGCAAACATCAGATGATTTGTAAATATTTTTTCCCATTCTGTAAGTTGTCTTTTCATTTTGTTGAATGTTTTTTTGTTGTTGTTTCACAGAAGCTTTTTAGTTTGATGTTGTCCCATTTCTTTATTTTTGCTTTTGTCGGCCTTTGCTCCTTCTAAAAAATTATCACCAAGACTCTTGTCAGAGAGCTTACTGCCTATGTTTTCTTCTAGGAGTTTTACGATTTCATATCTTATGTTGAGGTCTTTAATCAATTTTGAGTTGATTTTTGCATATGGTATAAAGATAGTAGTCCAGTTTTATGTCTTTTGCATATGACTGTCCAGTTTTCCCAGCACCATTTATTGAAGAGACTATCCTTCTCCCATTGTATATTCTTATCTTCTCCTTGGTAAATTAATTGACCATTTATGTTTGGGTTTGTTACTGGATTCTCTGTTGTGTTCCATTAATCTGTGTGTCTCTTGTTATGCCAATACCATAATGCTTTGATTATTATGCCTTTTTTATATGGTTTGAAGTATGATGTCTTAAGCTTTGTTCTTATTGTGCAGGATGGCTTTGGATATTCAGGGTCTTTTGTGGTTCCATACAAATTTTGGGACTTTTCTAGTTCTGTGGGAAATGCCATTGGAATTTTTATAGGAATTGCATAGAATCTTTAGATTACTTTGAGTAGTATGGAAATTTTACCAATAATCTTCCAATCCATGGGCATGGATATCTTTTGATTTTCTTCAATTTCTTTCATCAGTGTGGTATAGTTTTCAACATACAGGGCTTTCACCTCTTTGGTTAAATACATTCCTGGGTAGTGTATTCTTTTTGATGACTTGTAAATGAGATTAATAGATTATTATTAGTATATTATTAATGTATTAATTTATTAATAGATTATTATTAGTGTATTAAAATGAAACAGATTTTTATATCTTGATTTTCTATCCTGCAACCTTACTGAATTTATTTATTAGGTCTAACAGTTTTTGATGGGATCTTATGTTCCATTAAGCTATGTTTATCTGTATTGATCTATCTCTCAATTTTAGGGGCAGTGGTTTACTTGGTCAATTTTCTGATGGATCTAAAAAGAGTTGTTGGTTTGTTAACTTTGTTTAGCCTTTTTCTTGTGAGGATGGGAGTGATGACTTTCAGAATCATCATGTGCCAAACCAGGAACTAGAAATCTTGAGCATCTTTTCATACAATTACTGGCCATTTGGAGAAATGTCTATTCATATTCTTTGCTTCTAGATGGGAGTTACTTATAAGAGTTCTTTAAATACAGTCTAGATGCACGTCCCTTGTCAGATAATATGATTTGTAAAACTTCTCACATTATGTGAGTTGTCTTTTCACTTGCCTAATGGTATCCTTTGATTACAAATGTAAGTTTTTTATTTTTTATGAAGTCCAGTTCTGTTTTTCCATTGTCACTTGTACTTACGGTGTCATGTAGAAACCATTGCCTAATCAGGGTCACAAAGGTTACACCTGTCCTTTCTTCTAAGAGTTTTATGTTGCTGTTAGTTTTTATATTTAGGTCTTTGATCTGTTTCAGTTAATATTTTTTATGGGGTGAGGTAGTTGCCCAACTTTATTCTTTGGCATGTGGATATCCAGTTGTTCCAGCATCTTTGTTGAAATAACTTTGCTTTCCCCATTTAATTGTCTGGCACCCTTGTTGAAAATTAATTGAATGTAAATGTGAGGGTTGATTTCTGGGCTTTCAGTTCTGTTCCATTGATCTATATGTTTATCACATACCACAGTGTATTGATTCCACACTATTGATAGTGTAGCTTTGTGGTAAGTTCTGAAATTTGTAAGTATGAGGCCTTTGACTTCCTTCTTTTTTTTCCCCAAAGAGGATTTTGTCTATTCTGAGTCCTTTGAATTTATTACATATGAATTTTAGGGTTAGCTTATTGCCCCTTACTTTTTTAATTTGGTGTTTTAAGTAAGAGGTAACTTGTACCTAGTTATAGTAGCTTTTAATAAGCAAGATGTATTGATATAATTTTTCTTAACCCTTTTGTTCCTTGGCTTTTGGCTTACGTGTTTGTTTATATGTACATTTTAATCTCATTGGATCTTCTCTGTAAGCAAGCAAAGGGCATAAAGAAAAATAAATAAAATAGTATTATTTTAGGTTAACAGAAAGTAATTTGAATCAGGGGACGGAATGGAAGAAATCTACAAAGGATTGTTCCTGAATCAGTGTTCTACTCTAATATCCCTTTTTGTTTTATTTCAACTATAGTATATCTAGTATTTTTACACCATTCTTAAAATATGTAAATAGCCAAACACATCCCAGAATCCAACATGAATGATTTTTAAAATTATCTTGTAAAGGTTTGAGAGGTACTAGTTTCCAAAGGACACATTTTAATAGTTCCTATCCCTCCACCCCCTTTCTAACTGTACAAAAAATTGATATGGTAACAATAATTTACTCTTAAGTCAAGTTTTCTAAGATACCTAGTGAACTTTAATTTCTTTACACCTTGCTCTTTAATTGAAACTCATATAATCATTTTACCTAGTAAAGTTTTGCTGTTGTGTTTTTTAATTTTTTTTCTCCTGAAAGAGTTGCTATTATGTGTCTTTGTTACATGGAGCCATTAACCATTGATTCTCATATACGATTGTGTGAATTAGAGTGATCTGTGCCCTTTTAAAAAAAATACGTAGTTGCCTAATCTCCATTTTACTGAGATCAGTTTGTTAGTGGTGTAATCCAGAATTTTCTTTAAAGGAAGCCCTGCAGGAGAATTGACAAGTAGGTTTGAGAACATTGCTGACTAAAGGTAAATTTTTGTAGACCTGCAGTGTATTAGGAGTCTCTAGAGAAACAGAATCTAGAGGGTATTTGTATACATATATGGGGTAGGAGGAGGGAGGTAGGACGCAAAGGGAGAGGGAGAGAGATTTACTATGAAGCAATTATGGAGGCTGAGAAGTCCCAGAATCTGCTATCTGCAACTTGGAGAGCCAGGAAGTTGGTGCTGTAATTCTGAGTCCAAGTCCAAAGGCCTGAGAACCAAGGGAACTAATGGTGTAAATCCCAGACTGAGGGCAAGAAAAGATGAGATGAGATGTCCCAGCTCATGTAGTGAGACATTAAAAAGGGATGAATAACTCTTTGCTCTGCATTTGTTCTTTTCAAACTCTCAGGAGATTGGGTGATGTCCACTTACATTGGGAAAGGCAGTCCGTTTTACCGAGTACACAGATTCAAATGCAAATCTCATCTGGAAACACCCTCAGACATACCCAGGAATAATATTTAATCTGGGTATCTCATGGCCAGTTAAGTTAATACATCACACTCAGTTAAAAAAAATTAACCACCACATTCAGTTTTTACAGAACTGAATATTTTGGGGGCTCCTGGGTGGCTTAGTTGGTTAAGTGTCCAACTTTGGCTCAGGTCATGATCTTATGTTTCGTGAGTTCAAGCCCCACGTTGGGCTCTGTGGGGACAACTCAGAGCCTGGAGCCTGCTTTAGATTCGGTGTCTCCCTCTCCACTCACGCTGTCTCTCTTTCTCTCTCTCTCTTAAAAGTAAATAAACATATGGGCACCTGGGTGGCTCAGTCGGTTAAGCGTCTGACTTCGCTTCAGGTCATAATCTCAGGGTTTGTGAGTTTGAGCCTTGTGTCAGGCTCTGTGCCGACAGCTTGGACCCTGGAGCCTGCTTCGGATTCTGTGTCTCCCCATCTCTGCCTCTCCCATGCTCATGCTCTGTCTCTCTCTCAATAATAAATAAATGTTAAAAAATTTTAAAAGTAAATACATAAACATTAAAATTTTCTTTAATAAATTACTATATTTTTATTGTAGTAAAACTTCAATATAATATAAAACTAGGTATTAATAATGTCTTATGTGTATAGTTTTTATATAGCTGTAACAGCAATGTAAGTTTTCTAATAAAATACTCCCCAAAACTAGAAGACTACTAAAATTCAGATTATCATTATATTAGTAAAAGGAATGGTTTCCTACCTTCCTGTGTCATTTTCTTTGTATTTCCCAGAGTTTACATAGTTGGAGAAGGATTCTCAGGGGATTCTTATGTACCGTGTCTTATGTACTGTGTCATAGAACCCTTGCTCTATAGCATTAATTTTATCTTTATATACTTCATTGTTTTGCTTTATTAATATTTAATGATTTTATTTTAGATTTCCCCATTTAATTGCAGGTTCTTTTGAGGCTAGCCATACTTACTATTTTAGCATGTATTTGAGGTCCAAACTAATTTTATTTGAACTGCTTTTAAGTCTAATTGACTTAATGTGCAGTGATGCTGTTTGGCCTTCACATGGTATGGACCCATTTACAAATTAAGTCTGCTTTTCTTTTTCTCAGTTGTCTGCTACAGTTAAAATATTCTTACCTACTAGCATGATCATAATCACAAAGAGGCTTGGGCACTAAAATTGTGGGGCAGTATTCAGTTAAAAGATGTGTCATCATAATGATCTAGAATATTTATATATTGAATATCATTAAGAGAAAAATATAAAATTAAAAAACTCTCTTAGGAAACTTATGAATAGATTTCAAGAATGTAGCTGTTGTTTCTAGTTTTAGAAACACTGTTGTGAAAGTTTTTACATACTGTTTTTGTTTTCTCTAAAGATCTGTATCTGGAATAAAGAAATTGATTTGGAATGGAGTTGGGGTTGTGGATGTTGTTAGGAAGGAATTTCAGGATCACTTAGCTATTTTCTTGCATCCTGAGCAAGATTACCATTTGTAAGACTATATGATGTTCTTTATGTGATTTTTGATGTATTCCTCCCCTTGATTCCCTATGACATAATGTTCATTTTGGGTTGTTAGTTATATGCTGTCATGTTTGATTATTTTTTTCATTTGATAAATTGTCAACTATTCTTATAAGATTGTAACTCACTAAAGTGTATTGCAAGTGTGTATTTAACAGGTGCTTAATGAATTGAACTGAACGAGCTCAACTAAGAAAAGCTATCATAAGTATTCATTAAAGGAGAATTAAATCATAGATCATTTACTTGTGAATTTGTTTAAAATTAAACTTGCTCTTCTGCCTTACTGGCTGTAATTCTAGGTATATCTAAGACCACAAAGGTATCTCTCTGTGCTGCTAGTTTTTACCTTTGTATTTAGGCCAAATTGAATCCATGTATTTTTGTTCATCTCTGTTTTTCTTTGTTCATGAATCAGTATATTTTTGAAGTCAGGTTTTTTTTATAAATGCTTTATACATGAAGCTTTTCTGTAAAAAATTTCTAGCAAATTACTACTGTTACATGAAGATCAGAAGAGAGTTGGATTCCAATTGTCAATGCATTTAAAGTCCTGCCAGTTTAATGTTTTTCTGTATTTACTATTTGTCACTAAATATTAAGGTAATGATTCTTGATGTTTCTTTTTTTTAAAAAAATAGATACGATGATGCTATACAACTGTATGATCGAATTTTACAAGAAGATCCAACTAACACTGTAAGTTAGCTGACTGTCTAAATTTTATTTTAAAAGGTGAAATTTATTCATTTTTGAAATAATGTGAAAATACATATGAAGCCAGGTTTTAGCTTCTTATTTTAAATAATTTATGTTGAGGGTGCCTGGGTGGCTCTGTCGGTTAAGTGTCCAACTCCTGAAATCGGCTCAGGTCCTGATCTTGTGGTTGTGGGATTGCATAGGGCTCTGTGCTGAGCATGGAGCTTTCTTGGGATTCTCCCTCTCCCTCTCTCTCTGCCCCTCCACCATTCACTTGCTTTCTCTCTCTCTTCCTAAATAAATAAACCTGAAAAAAATATATATGTTGGACCACAGTTTTAAAATAGATTTAAAACTCTTCTGTAAAATTTGACTCATAAGATACCTTATTAAAAAGAAACTAGTGGAGGGACCCCTGAGTGGTTCAGTCAGTTAAGTGTCTGACTTCGGCTTAGGTCATGATCTCACAGTTCCTGAGGTCGAGGACCATGTTGGGGTCTGCCCTGATAGCTAGGAACCTGCTTGGGATTCTCTCTCTCTCTACCCCTCCCTTGCTCTCTGTCTTTCTCTCTCTCTCTCTCAAAATAAATAAACTTAAAAAAAAAAAAAAGAAACTATTGGAAATTTAGAAAGAAAGAATTTTATGTGCTTGCAAAAAAGCCCAGCAGAGTTCAGTGGTTTTGTAATATTTTTAAGTTTATGATATACTAACTTGTTTTGTTTTGGTAGTTATATTTTAGTTGTCTCATTGAAAAATGAAGTCATGACAGTAATTGGTATATAGAATTAATAAAGGTGTTTTGTTTTTTTTCGGCCTTATACCTAGATAAGAACATATATATGTACATATAACATACATGTATACATATATACACATAAAGAAGAAAAATATATTGTGTTTCCCATAAGATAACATCTTTAATTATCCTGATTTGAACAAATATATTAGTGTATTGTGCAGAGCATTTGTTCCAGATATACTTATGTAATGTTACTTGTTTTTAAAGTACTCTGGTGAAGATTTTTTTTAATTTTGAGAACATTTTAGTTTACTACTTTTGCATAATGGCTTTCCTCAGACTTATCTTTTACTCAGTGAAAAGTTAGATTTTAGATAACATATCAGGCATTTTAATTTTTTATTATGTCCATGCATACATATGCCTGCTAAAAGAAAATATTTTTAGAAATTTTGAACAAAAACCAGTTTGATGGGGCGCCTGGATAGCTCAGTCGGTTGAACGTCCAACTTTGGCTCAGGTCATGATCTCGTGGTTTTGTGAGTTTAAGCCCTACGTCGTGCTCTGTGCTGACGGCTCAGAGCCTGGAGCTGCTTCAGATTCTGTGTCCCCCTTTCTCTCCACCCCACCCCTGCTTGTGCTCTGTCTCTCTCTCTTTCAAAAATGAATAAACATAAAAAAATAAAAATAAAAAAACAACCAAAAACCAGTTTGAGTTTGTTTTGTCCTTTTAGAGGAGGAGAAATTGTTATATTAGCATAATACAAATACATGAAGGTTTTCTCTTTTTGGCAAGCATTTCATTCAAAATACACATTTTTGAAAAGTCATTTGATGTATGATTGTGGATTATAAGATGCAGAAATACTGAATATTAAACATTAGTTACTTGATTTGTTTTAAGTAAATTATGCATGTTGGGGAATTATTTAATATTGAACTGTCCAATATTTAGTTAACATTTATCTCAGGCATTCATTAGTCATTAACCCCCAATCTCTGCTATCTCTTCTGATACCCTGTAGTAATTCTTATGTTTGTTGCTTGAATGATAAGCTTTTTTCAACTTTATTGAGATTTAATTGACAACATTTCGTAAGTTACACATGGTGGTAATATATATCTATGTAGTGAAATGGTTTAGATTTTTGCTGTTAATATTATCCCATCCCAGGGAAATTTTCTCTGGAAACTTCCTAGGGTTTTTTGGGAGGGGCTGGGGGAATGGAGTGTAGAGGTAGATATTTAAATGGCAAGGATGTATTATTTTATGAGGATTCTCAGCATATAGAAAGTTCAGGGAAAAGTTTTGACAGAGCTGCAAGCCTATCTGTTATTAAAAACAAAAACAGAGTTATTATTTATCTAGATATTTCCAATAAAAAGGGAGTTAAAATGGGAAAGTTTTGAATACTTTTTTTAATCTTAACTATCGTAATTACTTGCCACCTGTTTTAAGACAATGGCACTGTTTTTCTTTCCTTACAGATTTTCTCATGTACTTATTTCAGTTATAAGACTTTACCACAGTTTCAAAGGTATTCATTTTTCATGCAGTCATATATTGAAAATACAAACTCACGTTTCTGAAAAGTTTCAAAACATTTTTTTTGATAACAGTTAAAAATCAATAGCTTATAATTTAATTTCTTGGAATTATGGGTCAAACATTTTACTTATGTGTCATTTTAAGTGGGGGATATTTTTAATAAATTATTTCACTTTTTCAGGATTTAAGATAATATGTAATTATTTTTCTGTGTTTGTAGTACTTTCCATGTTCTATGGCTCTAAGACTGACTAAAAGAGATATCCAAATGGTTTTACTCGTAGACTATGTATGAGGGTGGTAGTAACTAAATCCCTTAGTTGCTAGGTAAACACTTTAGAACAAAGTAACTAAATTCAGCTTTGCTTAAATGTATTATTTTTTCATTAAATATTATCTTTATTTAATGTCCCTTTGGTCCCTTCTGTCCTTCTGTAAATGTTTATTGAGTACCTGTCATGAACCACCAGAATGTTGGTGTTACTAAGAATAAAGACCGTTTCTGTTTATGTATCCATAGAAAGCACTGTGGTAGACACTGAGGGAGATGACAAAACCATGAAAGACCTAGAACTAATTAACTCTAGTAGGGGAAGACTTTATTTGTATTATTAAACAGTTAAGTGGCAGTGTAAAAGACTTCACAGTTTCTTTTTTCAAAGCAGCTTTAATGTATGACCTTAAAGGTGGGAAAATCTGGTTTCATCCTCATCCATAGTTATAATTCAAGCTTTTACACTGTAGTTCTTCTTTGCATTGTCTAAAAGTGATCATATGACTCCTTCATTGGTCTTGTGCCTCTGTTCCTAGATATCCAGTATAGAAATTATCTTGTTCATTCAAGCTTTAAGGAGCTCTCCTTCCCTCTCACATGCATTCATTAATCTTTTTTTTTTTTTTAATTTTTTTTTTAATGTTTATTTACTTTTGAGAGAGACAGACAGACAGACAGAGCATGAGCTGGGGAGGGGCAGAGAGAGAGGAAGACACAGAATCCGAAGCAGGCTCCAGCCTCTCAGTTGTCAGCACTGAGCCCAACATGGGGCTCAAACTCATGAACTGCAAGATCATGACCTGAGTTGAAGTCAGATGCTTAACCAACTGAGCCACCCAGGAGCCCTGCATTCATTAATCTTTCAAAAAATATTTGTTGAGTGCCTGCAGTATGCTTGGTGCTGGGAATAGAAGAACAAATTAGACACCCGCTTGACTTTGCACTTAGGGATGCAGAGTGATATGAACAGATTTTGGACTTTGACAATAGACTATTAAATTCGTATTCTTTAGTGACTTGCTGGGTGATTTTTTGAGCCTTGCAGGCTTTGAAGGATGAGTGTGGTTGAAATGAAGCAAAGATGATGGGCTGGGGAAAGTCCTCATATCTTATGAATGAAGCCTTCACACTGTTAAAGTACAAAGTTTACCGAGGAAAGAAAGAAAAAAGTGATTAGAAAGGAAGTTTTCAATTTTCTTCTGGGAGGGTGCTAAAATTTTTTTTCTCCCATCTATTTTTTAAATTTGTTAAATATTTTTTTTGAAGATGTAAAACCTACCCATGTTTAAAACTACAAACAATACAAAAGAATATATGTATGTATAAGTCTTTCCTCTTACTCCTGATCTCAATTCCTCCTTCACTTAGGGAAACATTGTTAACATTTCTAATGTATTCTTCCAGAGACTTTTTCCTTGTGAACACACATGCATGTATGCATGAGTGTATCCCTTTTGATAGAGTGATTTGAAATGCAAATTATGGCATACTCTATTTCACAACACAGTGTAAAGATCATTCTATATATCAGCACATCCTTTACATCATCCTTTGATTAGCTACATAGCATTTTGTTGTATGATGTATAGTCCCTGTCTTGAAAAACAGTTTTAAGTTAAATTGAAACAGTTTGATGAACCCTTGGGTTGATTCTGATATCTTTCTCCCAGGAACAGTGTTGCAGTGAATGCCATTTGTAGGATGGATTCCTACTCTGCAGTCTAAGTCTGGAGGTCTATACATTTTAAACTTTGATAGGGGTGCCTGGATGGCTCTGTTGGTTGAGCAAATGACTTGATTTTGGCTCAGGTCATGATGCCATGGTCCTGGTATTGAGCCCTGTGTCAGGCTCTACACTGAGCATGGAAACTGCTCCCTCTCTCTCTCTCTCTTTCTCTCTCTCTCTCCCTCCCTCCCTCCCTCCCTCCCTCCCTCCCTCCCCTGCTTATGTGTGCAAGTGTGCTCTCTCTAAAATTAAAAAAAAAATTGTTTGATAGATGTTGCCAAATTTCCTTCCACAAAGGCTTTTTAGCATCCTTATTCATTTCTCTGGTGTATGAGAGTGCTTCTCCTGTATTCTCCCACATGGTATGCACTTTCAGCTTTTTGGTTTTTAACCTTTGCCAGTCTAATTGGTAAAAAATGTTATCTTGTTATAATTTGCATTATGAATGATGTTGGATCTTTTCATATACTTAAAAAGCCGTTTGTACTTCTCTTTCTGAACGTCCTCCTTTAATACCTTTTTTAGATGAAATTTTATTTCTATTCTTACTGAAGAGAGGGCATGGTACTGTGCTCTACCTAGTTAACCTCTTTCTTCTTCCGCACTCATTGACCTCTGAGAAAAACTAGGGTTCTGAGGAACAATATTTTGTACCTCTGAATTGGTTCTTTGTACAGAGTGACTGGAGATGCAGCAAGATGGCCTTATTTGTGAACAACCTGGTATGTTACATTTCAGAACTTAATTTTTATTCTTAGAAAATGCACAATGAAGTCAAATTTTGATTAGGGAAATACCACCAGATATTTTTAGAAATAACTTTTTTGTTAATAATACGGGAGATAAGGACGCCTGGGTGGCTCAGTCAGTTCGGTGTCCAACTTCAGCTCAAGTCATGATCTCACGGTTTGTGAGTTTGAGCCTTGTATTGGACTCTGTGCTGACAGCTTGGAGCCTGGAGCCTGTTTCCGATTCTGTGTCTCCCTCTCTCTTTACTCCTCCCCTACTCATACTCTGTCACTCTGTCTCTCAAAAATAAATAAACGTTAAAATAATAGAAAAATAATAATATGGGAGATAGTTTGAAGGAGATGTGATGAGATAAAATAATTTGTAATTTGGAGGCTGCTCGGTCTTAGGCCAGAGATTATAGGGATCTAAACCTAGGACAAGTAGAACTGGAAAGGGTAAGGAATGGATGAAAGAATATTTTGCAATGAAAGTACAAAAAAATTAAAATTACTGGGGCACCTGGGTGGCTCAGTCGGTTAAGTGTCCGACTTCTGCTCAGGTCATGATCTCGCGGTTCGTGAGTTCAAGCCCCGCGTCGGGCTCTGTGCTGACAGCTCAGAACCTGGAGCCTGTTTCAGATTCTATGTCTCCCTCTCTCTCTCTGACCCTCCCCCGTTCATGCTCTGTCTCTCTCAAAAATAAATAAACGTTAAAAAAAATTAAAAAAAAAAATAAAATTACTTAGATGTGAATGGTTTTTAGAAAGGTAACTCTCAAATATACCTATCAAAGCCAAGTATTGGATTAGGCTCACTGTGAGCTTTTATCCCTTGGCTTACCTGAGCACCAGTTTTTTTGTTTGTTTGTTTGCTTTCAAAATAAAAGTAGGCCTTTCTTCCTTTGAAAGTTCCTTGAGGGAAATCATTATGTCCATTGCATGGACTAATGCCTAGCATATGGTAGGCCTTCAATGAATACTTGTCGAACTTATATGCCTTTCAGAAAAGAGGTATAGTAATTACTCCCTTTTTAATTTAATTTCATATTTCAGAAAGATCAGATTTTGCCTAGAATTACAAACCGCATAGTGTGATTTATCAAATATTTGAAGTTTTGTTTTGGAATTAGATGTAATTGCCTCTGTGCCAAAGATGAAGATGTTTTCAGAATGCCACATTTCTTAGGGTAGTGGGCATAAGCCTTGGAAGAACCTAGAATTCTGCTTTCCTTCTGTAAGTCAGTGGTCTGTTTCTTCCTAGGTCCCAGCATCTGCAGTAAGGGAGTCTAGATTGTATTTTGCTGGTAGATCTTAATTCTTTAATCTTTTCCTAGGTGGCATTTCTTCCCCACTGTAGCTTATTTTTTTAAGATATGACAAGTGTTTCTGGAAGAATTGCTGGCTAGCCTCTTTGTACGTAGTGTTACAGAAAGCATGTAGCAAGTTTGATGAAGATTTGTTGGTGGTCATCAGTACTTTATATTTTATGATAGAAATATTTTATAATAGAAATTTCTAACTGCTGTTATTAAAATCACTTGTGAAGTGGAACAGTTTTCACTTTTTAAAAAAATCGTTATTTATTTATTTTGAGAGAGAGAGAGAAAGAGAGAGAGAACATGCAAGCCAGGAGAGGAGCAGAGAGAGAGGAGAGAGAGACTCCCAAACAGGCTCTGCACTGTCAATGCAGAGCCTGATGCCAGGCTCAATTTCACAAACTGTGAGATTATGACCTGAGCTGAAATCAAGAGTCAGACACTTAACTGACCAAGCCACCCAGGCACCCCTGGAACAGTTTTCATTTTTTTTTTTAAACATATATATTGTTTTTGTTTTTTTTCTTTTTTGAGAGAGAGCGTAAGCAGAGGAGGAGCAGAGAAAGAAGGGGACAGAGGATTTGAAGCAGGCTCTGTGCTGGTAGGCTGACAGGAGCAAGCCCAATGAGGGGGCTTGAACTCACAAACCATGAGATTGTGACCTGAGCCAAAGGCTCAGCTGACTGAGTCATGCAAGTGCCCCCAACAGTTTTCATTTCTAAGACTCAAACTGACATTTGCAAAGCTTTTTCCAAACAAGACATTTAGAAAAATTCAGAACATTGGCATACTTTTAGGAAAGAAAGTATAAAAAAGAAATAAATGGAAATTGATAAACATTCAAGACTTGACTTAACTTTTAGTCCAATTAATGCTATTTTAAAACTGTTTTGACATACAATTGATGTAGAATAGACTGGACACATTTAACTAAGGTGTGCAATTTGGTAAGTTTTGACACTTGGATATACCTGTGAAGCCATCACACAATCAAGATTGTGAACAAAACTATCATCTTCAAAAGTTTTTACTCCTTTCCATTTTTGTATTCCTGTAATATAATCTTGAGCTTTCTTGTGGTATAGAAGTTACTTGGAAGCAATTTGATCCTTTTGGGTCTTTGTTAGAGAGGTTCAGAGCAATGTATATAGGGCTAATGATACCTCATTACATCCTTCTGGGCACTCTGTCCATTGCCACAGGAATCATGGCATTTTCTAGTCTGGTTGGTGGGAATAGGCACTATTCCCATCCCTGTGTGAGCTCAAGACACTTCCCCTTAAGCCTTTCTGGTGATTCTTTCCTTGGCTTGGGTAGTGTTTTCACTCACATGCACTGGTCAGTACAAGGCTGAATACTCCAGGAAAACCCTTCAGATTCAAGGGGAATCTAGAGTTCTTATTCTGTTTCTTTTTTCTCTAGTACTATGTCTATAAGCTCTAGCCTTTGATCTTCCTGACACTCAGCTCCTTTTCCTGAACTCACAGTCTACTGAACTCAACCTGTTTTCTCTTCCTGCGTAGGATTCATTCCATGAAACTCCCTCAAGGTAGCAAGCCAGGACAATAAAAATAGGGCTCACCTCATTTGTTTCCAGCTGCTCAGGGATCACTGTGCCTCTTGTCCTGTGCCTTAAAAGTGATTGTTTCATGTATATAGTCTAGTTCTTTGATTGGTTCAGGCAAGAGGGTAAATCTGATCCCTGTTACTCCCATCTTGGCCAGAAATGAAATCCTTGCTTAATTAAGCTCACTTAAAATTATCATGATAAAAAAAGATTGGTTCTTATACCAGCATGTGGTATTATTTTTCTTTTAGGAGAAATAACATGGAAAAGACTGTTGCATAGTATATAACTTAATAATATATCATTGCCTATATGACAGTTGTTGCCACATAGGTATTTCTTTAAGCTGTCATACATAGTTTAATTAGGAAGACTGTCCTTGCCTTAGTTGAAGTGTTACCACTTAAAAGTTTGTTTTTGACTTTATACTATTAGGAAATAAAATGCTATATCTTAGGTTTTACATGATCAATCAATATATTGCTTATATAGTAGAGATTTTTGGGCACTTTTCCCAAATTGATTAATTAAAGCCTTATATTTAAAACTTTCAGTTACAAAGTTAATACTGAATTCTGTTTGTTTTACATTGTTATAAAATTATGACATTTCACCTACTACAAATACACATAATTCAAAATAATAGTAACAATTATTTAACCTGTAATATTTCAGATTCTTTCAGGAAGTCTAGAAGGTTCTAGAATGGGAATCAGAAATTTCAGATTCTACTCTTAATTCTGTCTCTTCTGATGCATTTAAGTTGTTTAAATCTGTTTTCCATCATTTATAAAAGGTGTGTTTTTTAAAAGGCATTTTAAACATGAATTATCTTTGAAACCTTACAGCAGTGCTTTACAAACTATATTTTGCAGCATGCTGCTGACCTAAAAATATCAGTGTATATTCAACAGTAGAGAGATGGTTCTGCTGTTAAATCACCAAGAAAAAGAATTAAAGTTAGATGGGTGTTTTTAGTGTACGCTTCTTCATGAAACTTATATTGTACACAGTGGTATCCATTACAATGTTCATACCATACTTCTTACCATGGAAGTATTCATTGTTATTCATGTTCATACTTAGACCTTTTGTCTGATATGTCACATTTGAATCTAATATTTTCAACAAATTTCATTACATCTTTGTAATATCTCAACTGGTGCAAATCCTATAAAGATTGGACAAGATTTTAGTATCAAACGAAGCAACCTGTTCTGGGCTTTTAAAGATCTCATAGGTAGAATTATATTATGCTTAACGTAATGTTAAGCATAGAATAAAGGACAAAGGAAGGAAGATACTATTTATTCAATACCATTATATACTGTGTACTGTGTTAGTTGCTTTACATTGGTACTTGGAGATTGGGGTATTATGCACATTTGGGAAGGTTAAGTATTTTGCCTTTGGTTAGAAAGCTGGTAAGTGCCAAGAGTTGGTATTTATTTCTTATCTTTTTTATTTTAAAACATGGACTCTGTTCTACCATATTGCCTGAAGAGGAAGTAGTATCATGATAGATGAAAGGAATAAACAGTTAAAATATGCTTCACATGATGTTGGATTGGTGGCATTAGATATGATATATCCAAAAGAAATTTGTTTCTTAGTTGTGTGTTAAGTTATCCATCACCTGTTTTCAGAAGAACTTGGAAGAAGGCTCTCATTTGAAGTCTAATATTCTTCCTCAAGTATTTAAGATTGAGTTATGTTTAGAGCTTTTCTCTTACTTTTCTTTCTGAATTCTTGAGGCCTTTTAAATGGTACATTTATTATAGCACGTTCATTATTGTACATAGTGAAATTATTCCAAAAATATTTGAATACCTGCCATATGGCAGGTATTGTATTAAGCCTTCAGCATGAGCTTAATAATCAAGGATATACATTTTAACACATTTCATTTTTTCTTACCAACATGTTTTTTATCATTGTTGTTACAAATATCACTCATGGTCTTATTTATTGGAAATCTCTTGATTTTCTCTGATTTTTTTTTTACTTTCACTTCTTTTGAGCAAAACCTCCACCTTTTTCACCTATGACAGGTAGCTCTGCTAGTCTAAAGAGGTCCCATTCATTTTACTTCCCTTGTCTGCATTTTTATAGAGTATGTATTGTATAAAACAATAGCAATCATGTTCATAATTCATAAACTTGGCCATAGTTTTGGTTTGTTTTATTGTTTAGCTATCTGCATTGAATTAAATAGAGATGGAAGAGATATAAATTTAATATTTTATATAGTGCCCTCCAGTCCCTGTTAACTCCCCCCTCAGATAGATAGTCTGGATTATACACAATGTTGCTGTCTGATTACACATACTGTTGGTGTCTTCTGTGCCTTTGTTTCTGTGTTCCTTCATCTGTGCTTTGTCCTCCACACAGTTTCCTCTTGCTTTTTTAATGTCTACTTGCTCTTTCTGTTTCAGTACAGGTATCACATCTGCAAACCTCTTTGCTTCCTGCCCTTACACCTCCTCCACTCTGCCACAGCCTGTATTAGGATATCCTCCATGTTGCCACAACACCCTAGATATCTCTATCATTGTCTGTTTATTTGATGTGTCTTTTTTTCATTGCTCCTGTAATGAATTATCTATTCTTTTTTATCCCCATATTTTCATTATCTTGCACAGTGCCTGTCAAATGATAGATGTTTAGTGCATATTTGATGAATGCATAATTGGCACTGATATTTATTGTTTAAAAAACTTTAACATGCAAGTTTAAAGTTTTGTTTATTATAAAATATTTTTTTCAAGTTCTGTGCTATTCTTTTGAAAGACTTACAGGTAGGTTTTTTCCTTAAAACTGAAAAAAGTTATTGGGAGCTATATTTTATAATGACATTCAAGTGGCCATGGTGAGATTTTTTTTTCTAATCTCCACTATCCCTCTATCTCTTAACATACAAATCTTATGAATGAGACAGGGTAAAGGAGTTTAGGCTGGGTAAAGATTAGGATTCCCTGCTGGCTTGTAATTATCAGAATCTGGATGGTTATTTATTTGAATGAAATGATGCATACATTGTGTACATCAAAAGTAAAGCATATGTGATTGTTAGAGGAATGTTTGAATTCCCCAGTGGGATGTCATGGGGTATGTTTATAAACTCCCAGTAAGCAGTATTTCTACAATGGAATTTCACTGGCATTGAGATAATAATTTGCACAGTCAAATTACCTTCTTTACAAAAACCCAGGGAATCATGAGGGCCTAATCCTTTATTAATGTCAACCCATAGGCTGCAAGAAAGCGTAAGATTGCCATTCGAAAAGCCCAGGGGAAAAATGTGGAGGCCATTCGGGAACTGAATGAGTATCTGGAACAGTGAGTGTCTTACAAGAGGATTGTGTTTTGTTATTCTGATAAATCTTTTTTAATTAAAATGGAATTTGCATTTGATTTTCCTTTTTGCCTCCATGCTGTTCATTTACAGAATATCTACACACTTATTTTCTTTCCCTTTCCTCTCACCAGATTTGTTGGAGACCAAGAAGCCTGGCATGAACTTGCAGAACTTTATATCAATGAACATGAGTAAGTTATAAATTTTGTTAGGAGTGTAGTTTTTATCACTATTATAGAAGTTCAGAGGATGTAGTGGTTTCTGAAGGATTGGTGAGAAGTTATGAGTCATGTGTCATTTTAAATGAACAAAATAAATAAATGAAACCTAACAAATCAACAATTTGTTGGTTGTAATATGTGAATTGCTTTAATTAAGTCATTTGCGTTTTGCTAAGTTATTTTGTTTGAGAAATAAGTTTTTCTTTCAAATACAGATGGATTCTTTGGAATTAGAAAGACCTGCTTTCGCTGAACTAAGGCTATTTTTAGTGATTCAAAATTGTGAATTTTTAGAGTCTAAATTGTTCTTATATACAAAGAGTATTATACACCCTGCTGTTTAAAAATTCTGTCAATTGTATGCATTTATTAGCCTTAGTATTAAGAGAATCAACTCTTCCAGAGTTAGAAGCATTCTGTTGCCTGGGTAAAAGACCAAGAATAATCAAGAATGTTGAATGCTGTAGGAACTTACTTATTGGATATTTAATGTTTTTGTTAGCTTTTTTTATTGATGCAGTGACAGGAGGAAATCCCAGTGTGAGAGGATTAGCCTAGTCTTAGTGCAAGTTTTCTAATATTGCAGCATTAACACCAACCTCTATCTACAGGCAGGATTTTTTTTTTTCTTTTTTCCCTTAGTTCTTCTAAATCTGAAGTATATCACATTGTTTCTTTTCTTCTTTCTGAGAGAATAGCCTCAGATTCTCATGCACATATTTTTACTGTGTATGAATAGTTAACCTCAGTCTCATACTATAAATAATTGAAACAGGAAATAAAATAGAATTAAGGCACCTACCTCTTGCCTTTACCCAGGGCTATGTGTGTGATGTGAAATGGAGAATTAAGGTAGTTATCTGCATGTAAAACTGGAAGCTAAAATAAAAGTAATAGCTGTCATTTAATGAATGTCTATTGTATTCTGGGAACCATTCTTCAGTTCTCTTCTCTCAGCTGTGTTCTAGCTGTCAGATTCTTTTTGTTTCCTTTGGAGAATTATGTCCTGAATTATGTGCATATAGATGTATGTATGATTCTATGATCACATATGTAAAAATACTCAAGATTTTCTTATGTATGTGAGAGTGATACAGTACATTTTGGTTTAAATGGTGATGTTTCCACTTTTCATAGCTTTTTTTCAAAATTTATTTTTATTTTTATTCCCATGTATTTAACATACAGTGCTATATTAATTTCAGGTGTTCCATTTTTCACAGTTTTAAAGTCAATCTTTATAAAGTGTACAGTATATAGTTTAACATGAAGCTGAATTTTTGGAGTGCAGTACAACAATTAACATTCGTTTTATTTTGTCCTTAAAACAGATGACAGTTATTTCAAATATTTTAGTGTCTTTTGAAGATCTTGAGATTAAAGGCATTTAAAAACATTTCATATTAATCAAGGCATTTTTTAAAAATTAAATATCTAATGAAGAAAGTTTGGAAAATGCAACAAAGAGTAAAGACAGAGACCAAAATCCTAATTGGATCATCCTCTTAACTTATCTACAATTTATATTTGATTTTTTTCCTCTGTACCTTTTGAAACAGAAACCTAAAATAGAATTATCTTTTATAGCTTATTCTTTTTACTTTGTTATGTTTTGACATACATTCCTTATCACAATAAATATTTTAGTAGCTTTCTATTCCATCTTATTAATGTGCTCTAGTATTCTTTACCAGTTTCCTACGGGAATGGAAAGCTTGGTCTTTTGTTTCTGTTTTTTCATTTTTGCTGTAATGCTATGCTAATTATTTTGTTTCCTGGTCTTAATTCTTAGAAGTAAAATTACATGATTATATGCTCATTTTTAGTGGTTTTGGTAAATGTTGTTCACTAGAAATTTACTCTCACATCAGAAACATTAGCATCCCCTTAACACTGGCTGCTATCATTCTTTTTAGTCTTCATAAATTTTGTGAAGTGGAAATTGGTTAAAACTTTTTATGAATTTTTAATAGCTTTTTATACAAATGATGTGAGTGCTCACTTTGGCAACATGTATACTATATATAAATGATATGAACCTTTGTCCTGTCAAAAGTATATCCTTGTTTGATATGTATCTTTTTAACATTGATTTTTTTAACTTACAAAAATTTCATATTTTTATATGTATTTCAATTTTGATTGCTTTCATGTCCTCTAAGAACTACATAAATGTATCACCTCGGTTTTCTGTTTTCTTTCTCAGTGTTACTTTTTTGTATGTATTTCTTATATTTCTGTATTTAGTTCTAAAATAGATCATACTCTATTTTTAACCCATAATTAAGTTTATTATTATTATTATTAGCTTCACCTTGTAATAGCCACATTCAGTTTTTCTTTGAATCTAAAGACTTCATTGAGATAGAGTTGAATATACATATACTTAAGAGAAATGAACTGAAAAATCCCAAGAAATCAAGAAATACAAAGACAGAAAATTATCATTTCCCCTGAGAAGAAATTACATTTTGGTACTTATTCTGTCTTTGTGTTTCTCAGTTTCTTGGGATTTTTCAGTTGTTCAGCCTACCTTTTTATCTTGTATCACGGAACTCTTTCTGGTCTTAAAGCTAGTTATTTACAAAATGACCATTTAGTTTTTTTAATTGAACGCAGAGGGAATATTCAGGTTTAGGGTGAGTGGAAATATGTCCAGATTTTTTGAAACTATATGAAAATCAGAATCTGTTCATTTAATTCATTTAACCTGTTTGCACAAGTTGCTGTGGTAGGTAGGTTTGTTGTTGTTGTTTGTTTATTTTTGGTAGAAGAGGAAACTTCTGTAGAATGTCTCTACAGTTTTGTGGGGATAGTGGCAAAATGTAGCAAATTAGGAGTTGCTAGATATATTTATCATTTTGGCATTCTTTCTGCCTAGGAGTAGTAGTTATAAGCTCTTTTAAGTAGAATAGGTCACAGGCAGCATTGCTACTCTAGATCTAGAGTTTTTACTCCAAATAAATTTCCAAAATAGAATGTTCATATAAGCCTATTCATTGTGTTAGAGAGGTTAAAGAGGATATGGAATTCTGCCATGTGTGTTTTTATATCTTTAAAAAGTTACCTTTATTTAACTTTGCTTCTTATTTATAAATTTGATTTATAAATTTCTGATTATAGTTCCTGTTTAGTGATTGTAGTGGTATATATCACACCAGTTGACCATATTGAGACATTTTACTTGTTCTAAATATAAAAAATTAGTTAAAATGTATATATTAGCACCACCAATACAAATTATAAAGGAAAATATGTATTTTGAACAAAGATACCTGATTTTTTCCCCTTGATTTATAGTCAGAACTAGATGTTATATCAGCAAGAAGCAGTTAGTAATATAAACTAATTATAATTGTGACTATATGTAGGTCCAGCCTTAACTATAAAATTCGGTAACAGATGGAATTATCAGTATCCCATAAGAAAAAAATCATAAATTTGATAAAGCAATGCAGGGATAAATATGACCTAAATAAATGCTTTTGTGAGGAACGGAAGAACTTGGAAAACTTTATTTAGTCATTGACTCTGACATACTATTAGTAGTTATTTTAAATAGATTCAGATCATTTTAATTCTCTAACCATTGAGTTATTGTATGTAATGAATTATCTTTTTTATGCATTTGGAATGAAATTGGCTAGGTACCATTCTTGGGAGAATTGAGGAAATAGTCACTCGAGTTACTTTCCATACGGTTTAATACTCTTGAGTGAACTGCTGCTGTGAAAACTGTATTAGACTGTCTTTTGCTTCTTTCAGCTCTAAGTTTATTTGATTTTATACTTTATCCACCAAATTAGTATGATTTTATACTTTGTAAAACAGGGGGAAGGTACCCTCTTCTTTGTGATACTAAATAATTTTGAGAAAAATACCTTGGCATTCAGTTTTCAGTAGAAACTCCTACCTGCCTATTTTATCTTACTCTGTGATGTATAAGAACCAGAATGAGAGTTGTGCTCAGCCTATTTAAATCTGTAAGAACATTTATTCTTAGCATTAATATGAATTTTTGCATCATCTTGATAAAAGGAACACATTTAGAAGGGAACTGTCTTTTTGGTAAAGTTGAGTGTTTAAGGTAAACTTTCCTCATCTCTCATAGAATGATATTAGATAGGTAGTCATAATACTTTTGTTCTAGATATTATTCAGTTATTTGTTTAGTGATTTATTATATACCTATCACATGTCAAGAACCAGTGCTACGTTTTGGATATAAAAATGAAAAGGACTAAACAGCTGTAGGATCCTTGATGATAGTGTGTACACATAAATCTAAAACGCTGTGATATTTAGGTCATCTATAGGGTGCTTTTGGTTTCTGAGGCCCTTTGGGCTTGATTGTTGTACCTGTTTTTATGTTATCATTGACATCTTCATCACTACCATCATTACCATGGTTTTTCATTGTGTGTAGTGCATAGAGACCATAAGCATAGTGGTTAAGAGTAGGCTGTCTGGAGTGGCACAGCCTAGGTTTCAGTTTGCATCTCTGTGCCTTCTCAACTATAAAATGATAATAATAATTTCCTCCTTCCTAGGGTTTGGGGAGGATTAAATGAGTTAATACATATAACATACCTGGAGAAGTGCATGATACATAAAGAGCATGTAATAAAAGGTAGCTGTTATTAGTCACTTACATATATGTGAAACTGCAGCATGTGTATTTTGAACAGTATATCAGACTTAGTGTAAAGATAGGTAGCTTTGTACATTGGTGACAAATGCCAAAAATAACTGGAGATAGCCTTTTTCTGTTAGGTACTATTACCACCTTTTCACTGGGAATAAATCTTGTAACACCTGTGTTCTTTAGGATTTCCTATAAATGCTGAGGATGCACATCACTTTAAACATATAAAATACATTAAGGGGAATTACAGTCATGTGGTGTAAAACTATTTTTCCAGAACCCTTTGTAGCGGTTCTCTCCTCAGGTTTTTAGCAAGATGCTTGTCCCTTTACCACATGATGAAATAATAGTAGAGTGCATATCAAAACCACTAACTTCATCTATTTTTCATGGGCTTAAAAATATATAACTTCATTATAATTTTGTATTTGACAAACAAGTAATAAAAAGTCTTTGTAATAGAATATATTAGTAAGTATGTATCAATAAGGATTTTTATGAATAGATAGTATTTAATAAAATGTTCCTCATTACACTTTAGCTATTTGAATATTTAATTCAGTGATCAATGGACTTGATGTTATTTTATATGTAGCCCAGTCCAAGGTCGTGAAGTCTGTGTTGTGAATAACGTTTGGATGTCATAATGGTGACCCAGTTTTAAGAAGGTGGTATCTACTGATTGTTCATAAGCTGCTTTAGGATTTAAGCATTTGTTATTTGTATTTATGAATTCAGCATAACAAGTATTTTATTAGTAAAGCTATTTAAATTTTGGGAATAAAATGTCTAACATCACTAAAATTGTTTTAAAGTTGTTTTCAAGCATTGTTTTAAGTTATTTTTAATTATTTTTAAGTTATTTTAGCTACAATGATATTTCTGACTTTTAAAACTGATTACTCCTCATTTTTCAGCTATGCTAAGGCAGCCTTTTGCTTAGAAGAGCTAATGATGACTAATCCACACAACCACTTATACTGTCAGCAGTATGCTGAAGTAAGTGTTTTCAGAAACAACAGTTGTATATGATTTTATTTTTGTGGGTGTTACGTATTATTTTAGAACTATAAATATGTCCTATTTAGTATGAGGCAAGTATATAAATATTTAACACATCCGATGAAAATTAACTGTATGAGTAAAAGTTTTAAATTTTTAACACTGTAATAGGAATATGACTTTAAAAATAAAAGCATTTCAAACAGTGAAAATTTTTTTATTATATACTATTTTATTTCCTAATTATGAACGATGATGTCACAGCTGTCACCATTTAATGGCTTCTGAGACATTTATAACAATTATGATTTTTAACTCCATATTCTAGGAAATTCATATTAAGATCAGTAGTTTTGGAAGTAGCAAGTATTTATCTCACTATTAAGAATAATGGTACACAGTTGAATGCTATGTTGGAAGGATTTTATTATTAAGAAATGTCAAGGTGGCTAGAAAAGGATGACTCGGTGTTTACATGTAGATTTAGAATGCTAGTGATAGAAAATATAAAGTTGTGAGGCATTTGCAAGGCAGTTGAAATAGAAATTATGTTGGCTTTTTTAATGACAGCATTTTGTTTTAAAAACGACTCTGATCTTAATGTTCATAGAATAGGCTTTTCAGGGGAGGTTATGTTTTAAAATTTAGATTAATTTTAACAACTTTAAGATGAATTCTTTTAACATCTTGCATTTGTTTACAGAATATCTGTTTCAGTTACTCATGCCTGTGGTATGATGAAACATGCTGTATTTCAAAGTAGTAAAATAAACAGATTTCAGCACTTTGCAATTTTTAACAGGTTAAATATACTCAAGGTGGACTTGAAAACCTCGAACTTTCACGAAAGTATTTTGCACAGGCATTGAAACTGAACAACAGAAATATGAGAGCTTTGTTTGGGCTTTACATGGTGAGTAGAGGTGCATGTTTAATGTTATTTTCTGAATTCTGTCATTTAAACCCATTAAGTCTATCCCATCCATTCATTTCTGTCTTGTTTTTTGTGTTTTGTTGATAGCATATTTTTTCCCCTCTAGTTAAATATGAGCAATAGGTTGTAAGGCAGTTTTATTTTTGAAAGTTAATATATCCTAGATATTTGACATTTTATTTTAAAAAATCTTTTATCAGAATTTAAGTCTGCCCTTATTAAATAGTAACAGATACAAAACCATATTGTATATATCTTAATTGTTTTGATATTCTTGGGTTTATGTCCATCATTTTTGTTTTTCTTACCTTAAATTTTATGACATATTTTTAAATTATGGAGTAACAGACATTAGAAAATAAAATCTCTATTGTCAAATATAAACTTCTTATATGGTACAGAAGAAGAGCTTGGAAATTGTGGGAGGCATGTAATTAAATATTTCTATGGTTTATGTATGCCAAATGACAAGCTTAGAAAAGTCAATTAACAAGGGCTATGGGAAATAGAGGAAGAATTTGCTGAGCTTTAAAATATACATAAAATGAGCCCCTCTCTCTACAATCAGAAAACTTTTTTTTTTTTTTTTAATAAGCTAGTTCTTTGAAATTTTAATTTATCCTGGTCTTTTCATGGACTTTTGGATGAATGTCTTGTTAAGGCTTAGTGAAAGAGAATTCCTTGCAGAGATAGAGGCAGGAAGAAACATAAATGAAATAATTTTCAGGAAAAGAATGACAAAATATAATTAGAAAACAGTTCAGAGGAATTTCAAGAAATTTTTTTTGGATCTACCAGTGCCAATTGTAGTGGCTTGGACATACAATATAGTAACGGTGACTCTTTTTACCAAATAAATGAAATACTAATAAACATATATATAACAATAGATTATTAATAGCTTACACATAACACTTTATGTGCTAAGCATTTTTTTTGAGCTCTTTTTAAAATTTAAATCATTAAATCTTCACATCACCTTTTTGAGAAGATACTGTTATTACCACCGTTTCACACAAAGTGAAACTAAGATGCAGAGAGATCTAATTAATTTGTGGAAGGATAGTTACAGACCTACTGAGTGATTGAACTGGGATATCAGCTCAAGCAGTTGAGTCCAGAGGCCTTCTTTTAATTGCTCTGTTTGCTGAAATTCATACCAAAAAAGGTGACATGAAAGACATAAAGGTGTAAATATAAGATTTTGGCATATAAATTCCTCATTGATAGAGGAGGTGATAGAGGGAAAGAGCCTATATAACACAGGCTAAGTATGAAAGAAAGGCTTAATTTGTTTTTAATAACATGGACAGAGCCTCGTAAGATTAAGACATATTTAAGCATAATATAAAAGATCTTCTCCCAAGAAATGTGTATATAAATACTTAAAAATAAGCATATAATTTTGGGGGTGTACATATTCTTTCATGGATCCTAGATTAGGATGGATCAAATTGCAGTGATTTTAACTGGTGCTGTGGAACATAGTTTGGAAACTCTGGATGTAGTGAAAAGAGAAGTAGATTGGAAATGAGGATCTCTTTCTATTTGTAAGGCTTTCATTAACTTGCTTTGGTCAAGTCACATCACTCCTAAGTTTTTTTCACCTGTTAATGTAGGAAGTTGGACTAAATTATTTTTGAGATTCCTTCTTACACGAGTATTCAATAATTCTATAATTCTGACATAGGATAGCTGAAGTAATACTGTGATAAATAACTAGAAATAATAACTTAATAACAAATAATAATGACCAGCAATCTTCCTACAATATTTAAGTGATTTAAGTGATATTCTACAGTACTTAAGTATTTAATTTTACCTTTATGAGTTTTGGTAGACAGCTAATAAAATAAATTAGATATTATGTAAGATATTCATTCTTTTTTTTGTTACCTTATTCTATATTTAAAAATATTTTTTCATTTTTGAAAACTCTATTCCAGTTTACTTTTATTTTTAAACTTGTTTTGGTACAGTTTTAAAAAACTCTTTGTTATCCCAATGCAATTATGACCTTTACATGGTTTTTTGATTATCTTGGCTAGAAGAAAGGAATTTTTTGATGTTTCTTTTTTGTTTTTAGTCGGCAAGTCATATTGCTTCTAATCCAAAAGCAAGTGCAAAAACAAAAAAGGACAACATGAAATATGCTAGTTGGGCAGCTAGTCAAATAAACAGAGCTTATCAGGTCAGTATTGATCATTTTATGTTGTCATTCATTATAGGTCAGTTAATGTATTTCTTACTTGTTTTTGTTTCAGCAGACTACAAAGCCACATGTCTGTCATTGAACTTTTATGCCTTTGGGTCTTAATCAGATGTGTTTTAACTGTGTAGAATTAACTTGTAGGATCACTTGTTCTTTTTCTTTCTTCAAAAAAAAGTCTTACTGGGGCAACTGGGTGGCTCAGTTGGTTAAGCGTCTGACTCGATCTCAACTCAGGTCTTGATCTCACGTTTGTGAGTTCAAGTCCCACACTGGGCTCTCTGCTGGGCGTGAAGCCTACTTAAAAAAAAAAAAAAAAAAACAATACAGTTCTACAAAAGAAGTCCATTACTATTTTGATCCTATAATTAGCCTTACCATCTGGAAATTTCAGTAGTTTGGCATTTGGCAAATAAAAAGTAATTCTAAAAATTCAGGAAAGGTAAACAAATTGCATAATGTATTTCAGAAGCAGATTGGGTATGTGAGTTGAGTGTATTATTAATTAGAGGTATCTCAAGTCATTAAAAGGGAGGAAGAAAAGCCTAAAGGTAAACTAACCAGATTATATAACAAAGGTTTTGTGCTTTGCTTACTTGTCAGAGCTTATCTGAAACTTCTCTTTTTTTAGTTTTCTGAAGCTGTCTCTGTGAGATTCTCCAGGAAGGGTTCATGGGAAAACATACCTTTTTACATCTTGCATGTTTATAAACTTATCTCTCAGTAGTCTTTATATTTGAAGGATAGTTGGGCTTTTTATACAACCTTTGGCTTACGTTACTTAAGTATCTTAAAAATATTGTTTCATTGTGTTTTAGGATAAAATGTTGCTGTCAAGAAGTCTGATACATACTGATTTTCTTTCCCTAAGTGACTTAGATTTTTTGTCTGGATGTCCAAAGGAATTTTTCCTTTATCATTAAAATCCAGTAGTTTTACTACAGTATGTTTTATTGATTATTATTGGGTCAGTTTTCCCAAATGCACAGTAGACCCATTTAGTATGTGGATTTAATCCTCTTAATTTGAGGAGTTGCTTTTAGAATTATAGTGTTAAATAATTTTTCTGTTTAATTACTGAAGTTTTTTTTCCAGGATGTAAGTTTATTGGATTTCCTTTCTCACCACCTTTTTGTATCATTCATTTTCTTTCAAATCCTTTTCTGTCATTTTGGTATTTTCTTTTTTTTTTCTCTGTAATGCTTTTTTATGAAGTTAGTCTGTATTCTTTTTTTTTTTTTCTTTCTTTCTTGTGAAATCAGATAGTTTCTATTAGGAGGAGGTTTTTGTGGAGTGAGAATGTCAGAGATAGGATATGATAACTCTCCCAGCTCGTCTTTTTATGGCTTCCTCTTTGTTACAGAGAACGTAAATATGACCTCTGTGTATATGCAGTCTTTCTTAGAACTAGGTCTGATTGAGAAAGATTTTCTGGCTTCAGCCCTTGAGCCCTGTAGATCTTGAATTTTGAGTTGTTGCTCTTAGCTTTAAATGTTGCATTTTGTTGTTAGGTTTCTTCCTTTCATTCATTCTTTCTGGGATTTGTTGCCTGTAGGCATCACTACCTTCCTCATCTCCCCCACCCTTCCCCTTTATCTGAACCTTCTCTCCCTCTTACCCCTATTGTTTCTGCCCTGTTCAATTCAGTTTTAGTTTCTGGTGATTATCCTTCAGTGTGAGGTTTTTTCCCTCCTAGAAGAGGATGTTTGCTGGGTATTTCAGAGATTTTGAGGTTGTAGACTGTTAGACTTGTTTAATGTCACATTTGCATGCAGCTTTTAAGACCTATCTTTGATTTGGAGCCTTTGAGACTGCCCTAGTTTTGTAGGCCATTTGCGGATTCAGCCAATTCATACTTTTTTTATTTGTGTGGCTTGTAGAATAGTAGTAAGTTGTCCATACATATCATACATACATACCATGCTCCTACCATACAGCTTTTGATCTTTTGTAGGTCTTGTCACTGTTGATAATAAAACCATATTATAGGGGTTTTTTTTTTTTGAAGATTGCCTGTAATGTAGTTGTTTTGAAGGGATTCTCTTTGGGCTTGTTTCCTATTATTTTGGTTTTGGTGCTGTTTTTTTTTGTTTTGTTTTTATACTCCTGGTTGGAGAAGATTGAGGAGATTAAAAAATTCAGTGCCCCCATGATCACATTATTTAAAGTTACTTTTGTGTACTTTTATTATATATAATAGAGGTTATTAGTTCTGTTGGCATATTGTAGGTCAGAATATTTAAAAATACTAGCTAGACTGTGCTTCTTCAAATGCAGTTAGTTTGAGATAGCACATCATAATGGGTTCCACACATAGTAGTAGGCCTTGGGTGTGTGTGTGTGTGTGTGTGTGTGTGTGTGTATTTAAAGATAAGACTTTGATAATATAAAACTGGTGGCATGCAAACTACATCCTTGTTTTTAAGATATTTTTGAGAAACAACTAGCTGCTCAGAGTGCTTTTTTTTTTTGACATGGCATGATTATATTTTTAAAACCAATTTTTATTATAACATACATAGAAAAAAGAACCCAAGTCATAAATGTACATTTCAACAAATTATACAAGGTAAATGTATCCAGGTCAAGAAATGGAAACATTTCTTGTTTCCCAGGGCACCCAGAGCCCTCATAGTATATCCTCTTCACTTGATCTTAGCCAAAAGGCCGAGAAGCGATAATCATAGTATATCCTCTTAATTTCTGCTCCTATCAACCTCAGGAGTGTTGATTTATAATCCCATTGTTTTGGCTTGTTTTTGAACTTTCTGGAATCATATAGTACATAATCATTTTTGTCTAGCCTATTTCACTATTATGTTTATGACATTATCCCTCTTTATGTCTGTAGTGCATTCATTTTCATTGTATTGTTTATTGTATGCACATGTTACAATTTAGTTAGCTATTGATAGGCATTTGGGTTATTTTCTGTTTAGGGCTATTATGAATAATATTGCACTGAATATTCCTGCACAGTCTTTTGGTATACATGTACTTCTGGTGGGTATATACCTCTGAGTGGAAATACTGAGTCATAAGTTGTTTTCCAAATTAGTTGTTTATAGTCCCACCAGCAGTGTTTGGCAGTTCTTAGAGTTCCACATCTTGCCAATACTTGGTGCTGTCAGCTTTTATAATTATAGCCATTCTGGTATATGTATAGTCATATCTCATGGTTTCATTTTGCATCTCCCTGATGACCAGTGAGATTGAACACTTTTTCATATGTTTATTGGCTATTTGGATATCCTCTTTCATGAAGTCTAGCTTTTTCATTGATTTATGACTTTTTATTTTGTTTTTTTGAAACAGTTTTCTTATTATGAGCTTTTTGTTTGTTGTATGTGTAGCAAATTTCTTCAATTCTTTACTCGCTATCTCAAATGATTTTGATGAATAAAAGTTCTGAAGTTAAATATGTTTATTTTCTTTTGTGGTTTGTGCTTTTTGTGTTTTGTTTAAGAAATCAGTTGCTACTCATAGTCATAAAGATAATTTTGTGTGTCTTTAGAGGTTTTTTTCTTCTACATTTTGTATTTAGATCCACAGTCCATTTTGAGTTGATCTCTATGTATGATGTGAAATAAGGGTATATTTCCTCTCGTGTAGATATCCAGAGAGTTTCTTTCCATCTCTGTATTTGGTCATGAGTCCCATTCTGTGGATGCTGGTACCATGTAGGAGTTAAGAGAAGAACACAGGGGCGCCTGGGTGGCTCAGTCGGTTGAGCGGCCGACTTCGGCTCAGGTCATGATCTCGCGGTCCGTGAGTTCGAGCCCCGCGTCGGGCTCTGTGCTGACAGCTTGGAGCCTGGAGCCTGTTTCAGATTCTGTGTTTCCCTCTCTCTCTGACCCTCCCCCGTTCATGCTCTGTCTCTCTCTCTCTCAAAAAATAAATAAACGTTAAAAAAAAAATTAAAAAAAAAAAAAGAAGAACACAAATGCTAGATCCATATTGTTGTTTTCAAAGTTTGGCGTTGACATTTGTTATTTATGTGGCTTTGGATAAGTTGTATACTATCACTGGGCTTAGCTTTTTGTCTGCAAAATGGACACAATTGAAGTTTTCTGAGGATTAAAGGAGTTAATAAATAGTATTCACCAAGTCACACTAATCCTCATTACGTTGTATTTACTAATCACATCCTCCAAGTTTTCTTTATGATGCCTGCTGTATTCATTGCAATTATAACAACAACAATAATAGCTACAAGAGCAAATATTTACAGACAATTTGTTACAAGCTAGGTACTTTGCCTGTTCTACAAATGAAGAAGTTAAAGCATGGAAAGATTAAATAACTTTCCCGAGGTGACATAGCTTATTAATGACAGCTGTTTTGTATGTATACTCCTCTATAAAGAAATGTCAGGTATAAGTGTATCTGAAGGTATAAATACAGTTTTACACTGTCTTCTTAATTATTTTCTCATGTGAATAGTTGATAGCTTACCCTCACTTGTGTCTCTTTTCAGTTCAGTTCAGAGCTTTAGCTCTAAATAGTAACTATGTTCAGACTTTTATTTTGTTTTGTTTTTTTTTTTTCTTTCTTCCTGTCTCTTCAGTAATACAAGACCAGACAAGCATGCTTTTCTCTGCCTTATGAGATGCATCACTGGACATGAATCTATCATTTCAGTATTTTAAGCCATTGTTCATAGAAACAAACCCTGTTCTTTAGTAATATTTACTCTTCCTGCCATTCTTTTTTTTTTTCTTTTTTAATTTTGCCTCACTAATTCCATTCTATTTATAGACTTATAAAGTCTCAGTGTTCTTTGGAAAGAGCTCTAAGAGTGTCACTGGTACTCTTCAGTATTTGAGTTTTGTATCAGAAACTCCACAGTCCCCAGAGATATTTTACAGATCTTTACTGAAGACATGATTTGCCTTCTCTTGACTCTGTAGGAAAGGATAGAAAAAAGAACTTTTGCCAGTTTCTATCATTTTAGATACTACTGCAGGAAAGATAACAAATTTCTCAGTTCCTCATGTCAGATTTCTGTATAGCAACTTCCAATACTCCTCAACTAGGAATCATTCCCATCATGCAAAATTTATTTGCCTGTAGATACTAGTAACAGGTTTTAAATAAAATCTCTTGGTGGTTTTAAAGCTTGCATATTTTTTGCTTTTTCTGCAGAGGTTCTGGGTTCTTTCTGTGAATCAGATTCTGTAAATATTTGTATCCATTACCTTTTGCTAACTTAGTGATTTGACTAACTTATTTGCTTATGATTCTATAGGTAGGCTGTTTAGCTTGGGTTCAGTTGAGTAATACTGCTTGTCTCGACTGGGCTTATTTATATTTCTGTGCTGTGCTAGTGGTTGATGGCCTCACTTAAATTTATCTGACTGTTGGCTTGCTGTCTGTCAGCTGGAAGTGCTAGGCCTCGTGTTTCTCATTTGGCAGACTAACTTGGACTTGTTCGTGTGGTCGTCTCAGGGTTTCATGAGGAGCAAACAGCCAGACTGCAGTGTGCAAGGGTTTTTTGAGTCTCTATTTATGTCATATATTGCTAATTTTCCATTGCAATGCAAGTCACATGCTCAACCCAGATCCAGGGGATGTAATACTTCACCTGTTAATGGGAAGATAACTATGTGGTCATTTGGCATTTTATTACACGGTTGTATAAGCCCATAGTCCCCGCCTTCTGTTTTCATTTATTTTGTCTTTTTCTTTTTATCTGATTTATTAAGGTATGACTTATACACAGTAATGTGTGCACATTTCAAATGTACGGTTGAGTTTAGACAAATGTATATTCCCTTCCCACCAGCACCCCATTCAAGATTTCCATTACCCGAGAAAGTCCCTTCTGCCACTTTGCAGTCAGCCCACTTGACACTGCAGACAAGCACTGATTTGATTTTTATCACTATAAATTGGTTTTGCCTGTACTAGAACTTTATATAAATGAGATCATAGGTTACATACTCTTTTGTGCCTGGCTTGTTTCACTCAGTATAAGGTTTCTGAGATTTATCCATCCAGTGTTCCAATTTATTTATCCTATTACTTTGTCCACCCATATTATTTTCCACAAATTATGTAAAGGTAAAGTTTAGCCCAATTTATCCCAGTTGTCATAGTGGATAAATTATTGACCTTTGAATTTGATAAATCAGTTTTTGTGATTTGAATGTGCTTTCTGGTGAGTTATCTTTAAGATCATAGGGAATTATGAAAACAGAGTTTATTTAAGCAAAATCTAACTGTATGAAAACAAAAAGGCAGAATTTGTGATTAATGTGGAAAGTATAACTTTCAGAGATTGACACTTTAGTAATTAGATAAATCTCTGGGATCTAATTGAGAATTTTATGACTCATGTCTCGGCATATAAACAAGTATAGAGTATATAATAAATACTCCTTATTGTAATGTTTTTCTAGGCATTTATAAATTAGAGAAAATGAGATTTTAAGAACTGCTTTTCCTTCTTTCTTTCTACTTAATAATGAAACAGAATATGGCTACTACTTACTCTTCAATTAGGTAATTGGTTTAGCATGTTCAGTACAGGCAGGCAAGTTTGATTAATGCTCATGAAAAACTTTAATGTGAACCTACTCACAATAATTTTCCAGATAAATGCTTCTTTGGTACACTGTTAAATTTGTCTGTGCTAGCAATCCATATGTTATTTATGATTGCAGAGGTGATTCTGTTACTATCCTTTTGGGAAATGGAAAATTAAATCATGATTTGAGGGAAAAATAGGATTCCGGCTTAATCAGTTAAATTGCCATATAATTCTGGAATAGACAAAATAATTGCATGTCAGGCAAAATTTGAAGTGATAGATTTATATTTCCAACTTTCTTTTTATTTGTTCTGACACAAATAAGTTTGGTTTATTCTAAATTGCACTGGTTGTCAGTAGTATTGACACACAATCTTTAGGTGATTTTTAAAATTAGCTAATTTAAAAAATCACAAATTTATATTTACTCTTATTATGTTTGAGTACAAGTCAAGAAAAGTTCTGTATTTTAAAATACTGGTCATGACTTCAGCTCTACAGAAATTTTTCATTTCTATTTTGCTAATTAACAAATTAGAGTGAATGTTACTACGTGGTATCCTATTTTTCTCCAACCCATCAAAGCTTTTTCTTAGAATTAGGCCTTCAAGTATCTGATTAGGGCCATTCCTGTTTACTTTGGATAGGCAGTAGTAAAATAAAAGGCTTTCTGTTCTTGGTAAGTCCTTGCGAAAGTGAATTTATCAACTGGATTATAGGAGTAATGACACACCCAACATCCTTTAGTCACCATGGGAAATTATGAAAAGGCAGAGTTTTAAATGTTGTGTTGCTGTTACCATATTTTGTAATTATGAGTTGTATATTTAACATCTGAATTCCTTAAATTAGTAATGTCATATGAAAGGTAAAGTAATCTTGATTCTTATGAGGAGCTTTTCTTTTTCCCTGGCATTTCTTCTAGAAATCCCCTTTATTTACTCTATCAAATCAAGATTCAACCACAGAAACTAATGGTTTAGGAAGTAGGAGAATCATAATGTTAACCTGCAGCCAGTGAGGTCAGAAGCAGGTTACCAATTTCTGAACTCTATTGCTTCTGTGATTTTACCTGTACTCGATCACTTAATCTTTCTTAACAGGACATGAGAAGTTTGCCAAATTAAGTTAATTACAAAAGAGAAGGAGCACATCATAAATCAAGTGTTAAGTGCTTAAGACAGCATTGGTATTTTTAGGGAAGATCAGTCATTTGAAAATGTATTGAGTGCTTGAATGTTAATTTGAAAATATTATATTTTGCTAATAGCAGAGGTCAATCAATACTTTAACCAGAGGGAATGGGTAATATAGATATAATAAACCTTCCCTTACCCCATAAGGAACACTTCTGTAGTAAATCTGTAGTAGTCAGTCAAACTGATAAATGATGAGAATTGTCAGTGTAGTTAGAAAACTCATTTTGAAATCAGCATGGGGTATTCAGCAGTGTTTCCCTCACTGATTATGTGCACTATATTGAATTTAATATGCCATGAATTTGCTTTTAAGTGTGCAAAGTTACTATTTTTAATGGATTGTGTTTTGTTTTCATTATGAAATCCAACGGTTTTATAAAGTAAATTACAACTTCACAAACTAGAAATGCATATTTTAAAACATGTTTGCATCATTTTAATATGTAGCATAGAGTTTTGACAGCTCTTTGCTGCTGAAACATACCATCTAATCAACTAATAATTCCAAAATTTTTTTAAAGATTGTGACTTATTTTAAATAATTTTAGAGATATCTTGCAACTTTAAAATATTTAATAGAAATTACTTTACATTTACATTTTACTTTTGTTGAAATTGTAAATATCTGTTTAGAGGGCTGACAAGTAGAAATGGTTCACATTTTTTACTTATAAATTATGCTTTTTATTTCATAAAAGTTTTCTTGTCTGAAAAGGTTAGTTTTGTATGTTTTTATAGGTTATCACACTACATAAACACTTAAATCAGTCAATTTTGCAGTGAATTCTTAATACACTTCAACTAAAGATGAAACTTAATGAAAATGTCTGTAAAGTCTAAATTTTGAGGAAATTGGACTTCACAAATTGATGAAAGAAATTAAAGACAACACAGGCAAATGGAAGGATATTCCATACTCATGGATTAGAGAACAAGTGTTGTTAAAATGTGCATACTGCCCAAAGCAATCTGCAGACTTGATGCAATCCCTATCAAAATACCAAAAGCATTTTTCACAGAACTAGAACAAATAATCCTAAATTTGTATGGAAGCACAAAAGACCCTGAATAGCTATCTTGAATAACAAAGCTAGAGGTGTCCCAATTCCAGATTTCAAGTTATACTACAGAGCTATAATAATCAAAACAATATGGTACTGGCACAAAAATAGAGACATAGATCAGTGGAACAGGATGAAAAGCCCAGAAACAAACCCACGATTATATGATGAATTTATCTTCAATGAAAGAGGCAAGAATATGCAGTGGATAAAGGGTAATCCCTTCAACAAAGGTGCTAGGAAAACTGGACAGCTACATGTAAAAGAATGAAATTGGACCATTTTCTTACACCATACACAAAAATAAACTCAATGCATTAAAGACCTAAATGTGAGACCTGAAATCATAAAAATCCTAGAAGGGAGCATAGGCAGTAATTTCTCTGACATTGGCCATAGCAACATTTTTCTCGATCTGTCTCCTGAGGTAAGGGAAATAAAAGCAAAAAATAAAACCCCAATTTTGTTTTATTGGAGAAAAGATATTTGATTTCACGCTAGTGATAAAATAGATAACGTTAACTCTCATTAGCAAAGTGAAGGTAAGATTGTGATTTTGAACCTGCCATGAAATTGAGCCTAATTGCATTTTTTTAAAAATTAGTTTGCAGGTCGAAGTAAGAAGGAAACCAAATACTCTCTTAAGGCAGTCGAAGACATGTTGGAAACGCTGCAGATCACTCAGTCTTAAGGTTTCAAACTCTTTCACATTACATTTCACAACTGCACAATTGAACTTACTGGCCTGTGACTTATTTACTAAATGCCTAGTGCTATTTATATACTGATTTTTTGTTAAGAGGGCAATTGTAAAGAATGTTTATATAAACCTAAAAATGCCTTTTATTGCTAAGCAGGAAGATGGAGAAAGTCCATGGAAGAGAGATTTAACAAGATTTATATTGATTGTACATCATTCTCTTCATATCACACATAATATAACTGCTTTTAAGCCACAATCTGATGTAGAAATCTCACAAATAAATTATGATGATTTATTAAACTTGCATATGAAGATTCTAGATTCTTTTTGTTAAAGTCAGATAGAGAATATGTTGTTTTAGAACTCAGTTTCTAGTTAAATTCTTTTTATTTGTGATAAGAAATACATAGCATTCACAGCTGACAAGGAAAATGCTCGCACGTTATTTTGATTCTCTTTCTAGTGTCAAGTTGGATTTTGCTGTGCATTCCGGTGGGCTTGTTTTATGTGCTATGTTATTCTGATAAATATTGCTTAAAATATGTCGTTCTCCAAAGTTCACTCATATCTTTTGTAAAATTTTTGTTTTATATGTCATTCTCCAAAGTTCAGTCATATCTCTTTGTAAAATTTTTGTTTTACCATAGGACATAATTGAGATTTTTACATATAAAAAGCTTTAAGGTTCATGTATACTATAATACTCAAATTTAACCTTTATGAAAGTTACATTTATTGAACTTTCAAGTATAAATTGCATAAAAGAATATTAAGAGATCATAGAGAATAGGGATTAAAAGGGTTTCAGTGGCAGGAAAAGAAAATCTAAAGTGTCTAAGAAAATCTTAACGGTCTTCAGGAGAAAAATTTCTATTTCTGATATTTCTTTACCTTCTTAGTAATAATTAGAATTTTTTTTTCCTTTTTCTCCTTTCATGATAAACAATCATATGCTTCAACAATATTTTGCATGTTTCAATAGAATAGAAAGAACTTTGAGAGTTAAACACTATTCAGACACCTGTTTTTAAAATAGGCAATTGGTCATTCAAGGCATGTATTATTAGTAGTAGCTTGCATTTTACATATATGCATTACATTTTGTATGTATCATATACATGTATAATTACATATATAAATATAAATACGTAGTTTACCAATTGTATACAGAAGCTCTTCCATACTTGTCATTGTTAGATTTAGGCAAATGGGTTTCATGGAGGAATTGACAACTTGGAAGTCTTTAGGAAGAAAATTATTGTCAACATCAGTTTTTTAAATTTTTTGAAAATTCTGTTAGTAAATTATTCTCCATATCTGGTCTAATTCTTTTATTTTGCAGTCTTTTTCATTTTATTCTTTCATAAGAAGTGAGCACATGTGAAATAACTCTCCTCATATAAAGGCAATTCTTATCAACTAATCTTTGTTATCACAAGATACAGTGTTTTTTGCCCATAAATTTAGTAACTGCATTTTCAACATAATCAGCCATTTAAGATGTGTTTCCTGTAAAGAAAGTAGTGCCCATATATTATTCCATTACCTTTCTTTCTCTCCTGCTAGTCACTAGAGTAGTATTTACTTTAGCAATTATACTTGTGTAAGTTAGTGCCTTTTATAACTGTCAGCCTAAGTTTCACTTTATTTTTCTAATTTTAATACCTTCTTGTCAAGAATTTTTTATGAAATACATTATTGATGTGTAATAATTTATAAACCTCAGTTTAAATGTACAGATAATCCCATCGTGGCAGATGTTTGCCAACTGCTTTTACTGCCACCTTTTCCTTGTTAACAGTATCTTACATTGTTCAGGTAGGAGCAGAGATCCCTGTTCTTCTAGGAGATAAGGACCTTAACCTTATGAATGATCTAAAACAGAAGTGGTTTCATTTCTTATGGGCTGTGATATGCCAAGGAAGAATTTTTTGCAGTGAAGGCAATATTCTGTATTTCCAGTGTCCAGTTTGGTAGCCACTTGCTGTACGTGGCTATTGAGCACTTGAAATATGGCCAGTAGAACTGAGAAATTGAATTTTTAATTTAAATTAAATTTAAATAATTGCATGTGACTCATGGCCATCAGAGTAGTGGAAGTGTAGATATCTAAAGTGTGAGCATGTGACCTATTTAAGGCTAAGAAAATGGACAGAAGCCTGTTGAGAAGGGCTTCCTTTCAAATTAACAAGTCAAAGCTTTGTGAAGTAAGGCTTTTCGCCTCTTTCTCTTCCTTCAGGACATGAGTGTCAACAACATGGTTGGAGATAAAACAGCCATCTTACAACCATGAAACAATAAATAGGAGTATGAAAGCTACCTTTCAAAGATGGTTTTGTAGAAAGATTAGGGAGAGCCTGGGTCCCTGATGGCATATTGAACACCTGAACCAACATGAACACTTGCCAACCTCTACACTTACTACATGAGAAAAATAAACTCTGTTTAGATGTTGTTTGGATTTTCTGTTACTTTTGCCATGCATATTTCTGACTACTATATCCATCATTCAGCTTTTTTTTTTTTTTTTTTTAATATGAAAAACTCTTATTTTAGACATGCTGGGAATGGTGTTTCATAATGTAATGATTTAAAGTAGAGAAGCATATATAACAAAAGAAGTAATATTTTGTTGCAGTTCAGCACACACTGTTTAAGGCAACTTTATAGGATAGTATTGACTTGGGAGCAGAGGAGGATGTAGAAAAGATAGAATTGGAAGACTAATGTTCAGTATGCTGGGAGCATATAATTTTTATTGGTAAATATTTCAAAGAATCTTTTTTTTTCCAGTGCCACATTTATTCTCAAATAACTTCATTTTACTTCATTTCATAGAACTGTAGGATTTTAGAAGGGACTTGAAAGATGATTTAGTTATACTCCATTTTAAGGTGAGGAATTGAGCGAGGTTCTGAGAAATTAAGCCCTTCTGTGACAGAGCAGGACTAGGACGTTAGGAGTTCCCAAGTCAGTGTTCTTTCTAGTGTACTCATATGCCTTTTCTGTGAAATGTTCTTCCTATTTTAGAGTAACAAAATTAAAAGATAGATATAGCCAAGAAACATTGCTTATTAACAGAGCAGGTATTAGAATTCAGATTTTCTGACTTGTAAAACAATTTTTTTAGAGGAATAATAGTCATAATTTCTTTAAGTCATAATTTCATTTTGAATTAAATTGAACTTAAAACTCAATTGACCATTTAAGCCGTTACTTCATGTAACATTGTGAGAAGTATTTAAGACTATTTAGAACTATTTCAAGCCTTTTACTTTGAACCTCTGATGTATCCTATCTCCCTTCGCACTCTTGACAAAGCAACCTTTTGTTGCAGACTGAATTGTGTCCCCCCAGTACTCCTATGTTGAAGTCCTAACCCTAACCCCCGGTACCTCCGAATGTGATTTTATTTGGAGAGAGCCAGTTAGGTCATAATGAGTGGGCCGTAATCCAGTATTGATTGATATCTTTAGAAGAGGAGGTTAGGACACAGACACACAGAGGAAGGACCGTGGGAAGACAAAGAGAAGATGCCCATCTACAAGCCAAGGAGTGATTCCACAGAAGAAACCAACTCTCCTGACACCTTGATCTTGGACTTCTGGCCTTTAGAACTATGATAAAATAAATTTCTGTTGTTTAAGACATCAGTTCTCTGTGTACTTTGTTAAGGCACCCCTAGCAAACTAATAGAGCTTTCTTACTATTTCACAGAGAAAAAGAGAAGTCACTGGATAAAAATATACCCTGTATCAGACATTCTTGTACCCATCTTCACCTCTTTTTCTCTTACAGTAGAAGTAGACCTACCCTTTTCTGAACTATTTCCCACCACTGTCTCCCTCATTTTTAATACTTTAGCCTTACCTCAGTTTCATGAATTGCCATATTCCCTTCTACCATAGAGCATCCTACCTTCCCCAAAACGTCACATCATCTCTTTTATTCACACTTGTCCTTAAGTTGTTTCTTTTCTTTATTATCTCTTCTCTTTCATTTCAACTAGATTCTTCCTGTTAACACTCAAATATGCCCATTTCGTTACTTTTTAAAATATCTCCCCTCCTTTTCACAGTCCTCCTCTAGCTACAAAACCCATTTCTGTTTTTGTTTTTGTTTTTTTACAGCCAGATTCCTTCAGTTTTCTAAACTTGTATCTGTCCCCCTGCCACCCCATTCTTTAAATTGCTCCAGTCTGACATTGCCCACCCCCCACCATTTCCTTTGAAATAGATTAGTTCTGTATCACCCAATCTGATGGATATTTTCTGTCTTTTAAACCATAACCGTGTTCCATTTATTTTATGCTGCTTTATACATTTCATGTCAGTTCTTCTCCATTTTCATTACTGCCACCATCACCTGACTCCTGAACTACAACGGTAGTCAGAAAGCTAGATTTCTCAATTTAGCCACATTTAAATTCCATGGAGTTGTTAATGCTTTCTTTTTCCACACACTTGATACTTGTTCCCTCTGTATAGAACAAAGCCTTCCTTGACTCCTCTTTCAGGGGGTATATCCCTCTTTTTTTCTTTTTTTTTCTACCTGTTTTTTTTTTTTTTAATAATGTTTTATTTTATAATACTTTGACTCACAAGAAGTTACAAAAATATATGGGAGTTCCCATGTACCAGCTTCTTCCTATTATCTTAACTGCAGTATATTATCAAACCAGAAAATTGACCCAGCAGCATGCAGCAACACAATTAACTCAGATACTGACCTCTTTTGGATTTCACAATATTTACAAGCTCTTTTTCTTCTGTTTATAAAATGTTATATTTGTGAATCATGTTATTATTACCACACAAAGGATATGGAACTTAACATCACAAAGAAAGTCTCTTGCTGCTCCTTAATAGTTATACCTTCATCTAACCCTAATGACTGGCATCCACTGATCTTTTTTTTTTTTGGCACTGTAATGTAGGTTTAAGGATGTTATATCAGTGGAATCATACAACTTGTAACCTTTTGAAGTCTGACCAGGTTTTTTGACTTTACACTCAGCATCTTGCCCTTTAGATCTGTAAGTGTTGTTGCTGTATCAATAGTTTATTCCTTTTTATTGCTAAATAGTATTCCATTGTATGGTTTTATCCCCGCCTGGTAACCCATTCACTGTGGAAAGACATCTGAATTGTTTCCACAACCAAGTGGAATTTATTCCAGATATGCAAGCCTGCTTCAATATTTGAAATTTAGTCAGTGTAATCCATTGTATAAAGAAGAAAATAAGGAAAACTACATGATCATATCAGTTGTTATAAAAAAAAAAATTTGTCCAAATTCACCCATTTATGATGAAAAAAAGTTCAGCAATGGAAGGAAACTTCCTCAATCTGATAATAAAAAAACATATAAAGCCCTACATCAAGCATTATACTTGGTGAAAGAATAAATGCCATTTTCCTAAGATTGGGAATGAGGCAAGGATGTGTACTCTCATCACTTCTCTTTGACGTAGTACTTGGTATCTTTGCTGGTGCAGTAGAATAAGAAAAGTGAATAAAAGGCATACAGATTGGGAAGGAAGAAGTAAAGCTGTCTGTATTTACAGGTAATCTGATGGTCTACATAGAAAATGCCAGGAAATCACCAAAAACATCCTGGAACTAATTGAGTTTTACAAGATCATAGAATACAAGGTCAACAGAAATCGATTATATTTCTGTAGGTTAGCAGTAAACACAGTATTATTTACAATTGCTCAAAAATATTAAGTACAAGTTTTAAAAATGTACACAGGATATGTTTGCTGAGAACTACAAATGCCAATGAAAGAAATCAAAGGAGACCTAAATAAATGGAGAGACATACCATATTCATGGATTGGAAGGCAGTAAAGATGTTAATTGTCCACCAAATGGTCTATAGGTTTAGTACAGTTCCTTTTTTTTGTTTGTTTGTTTAGTACAATTTCTATCAAACTCCCAGACAGATTCTTTGTAGATAGTACATTATAAAATTTATATGAAAAAAGCAAAGGAACGAGAATAGTCTAAACTTTGCAAATGAAAATAAAGTTGGAGGAATCAGACTACCAGATATTGACATATGTAGCTAGAGTAATCAAAATAGTGTGGTATTGGGGCACCTGGGTAGCTCAGTCTGTTAAGCATCTGACTCTTGATTTTGGCTTAGGTCATAATCTCATGGTTCATGGGTTTGAGCCCTGTGTTGGGCTCTGGATTGACAGTGTGGACCCTACTTGGGATTCTTTCTCTTCCTCTTTCTCTGCCCATCCCCCTGCTCACACTCGTGTGTGTTCTCTCTCTCAAATAAATTATATAAAAAATAGTGTGTTATTGTTACCTAATTGCTGTGTGGTTTTTTCAGAGTGATAGAGCAGTGGAACAGAATAGAGTCCAGAATAGACCCACACCAATATGGCAAACTAATTTTTGAGAGAGGTACATAAGCAATTCAGTGGAGGAATTGGTCTGGGACAATTGAATATTCAACAAATAATGTTGAAAAAAATTAGTCAGTCATAGCAAAAAAGGCTCTCAACCTAGACCTCTCACCTTATAAAAAAATTAACCCAAATGGGTTATGGGTTATGGATCTAGATGTAACAGGTAAAAATACAAGGATTTTAGGGAAAAAAAAAAACAGGAAGAAATTGCTTTGACTGCAGGTTAGGCCAAAATTCTTCAAGTGACAGCAAAGGTGCAATATATATATAATATACATATTATATAATATGTATTATATATTATACATAATATATATATATGTATTATAATATGTATGTATAATATGTATATAATATACATATTATATAATATATATATATTATATATATATAAAAACTTGTTCTGAAAACTACCCTGTTAAGATGAAAAGGCAAGCCATAGACAGAAAACACTTGCAATCATCTATTCAATTAATAATATTTGTTCAGAATATATAAAGAACTTCAGAATTCAATAGTAAAAAAAAAAAAATGGGCAAAAGAACAGACACTTAAAGAGGCTGTGGGCATGGCAAATATGCATATGAAAAGATGTTCAACATCATTTGCTGTTAATAGGGAAGTGCAAATTGAAGCTATAATGACATACCACTAGCACTTATTAAAATGGCTAAAAACATAATTTTATGTACTGATGATTAAATGTGGAGCAACTTGGAAATGTCAAATGTTTAGCTACTCTGGAAAAACAGTTTGTTGTATACTTTTATTTTATCATATATCTTTCATTTGGAGCATTACTCACCTTAATTATATTTTCGGGTAATTGTCTCCCTTAGTAGATTCTTTAATTACAGGAGGTCAGAGACCATGTCTATTTTTGTTCACTCTTCATTCCAGGTTCTAGCATGATAACCTGCACATAGTGCATATTTCTTTTAATTCAAAAGAAAAATACTATGTACATCATGATACAATTTATTTAACAAATTTTGCTTCCAGAAGTAGTTTGGCTTCACTTTGTTTTCTGGTAAAATAAATTATAATCAGGAAGTCACCTCAAAACTCTAATCACATATCATACGAACAATATTATAAGGCTGCCAATGAGATTTTATATATCTGTGTGTGTGTGTGTGTGTGTGTGTGTGTGTGTATGTGTATGTGTGTGTGTATGTGTATACACACACATACACACATACACACACACACCATATAAGTAATGGAATAAAACAATGCTTAGCAATATAAACTGGAGCCATTTTCAGCAAGCTATAGAAATTCTCCAACTGTAAGTAAGGATATTGCAAATGACCAGGAGTGATAAATAGGCTTTTGAGATTTTAGTTAATGGTTCTTAAAGTATGGTCAGTTTTGAACTTGTTAGAAATGCAAATTGTCTAGTAAATGAGAAACTCAAGATACAGTCCAGCAATTTGTGTTTTAACACACCCATCAGGTATTCCTGAAGCCCACTAATATTTGAAAACCATTTTTCTACAGTTGACTCAGTTATTTGGAAGACTGGAAGAAGCAAGTGGTTCTGCGGAGATTTGTATTATTTTCTTTGTTTCTTTCGTTATATTTGTGTATAGTGCTCTTAGCGTTATCCTCTCTTCTGCTTCCCACCGCCCTCCCTGCTTTTTCCCGTCTCATTTTTTTGCTACCCTATTTTCCCTGTCAAAACAAAGAACTGAGGTATACATGTTTGTTTTATATATTGAATGGAATATTTTTCTTTTTGTAATTTTAAAATTAGTATATTTGTAGAAATACTGCTATTATTTGTTTGATTTATATTAGTTGCATTTAATAGCTTAAAAACATTTTTTTTTTTGAGAGAAAGGTGATAGAAGTGGGTCAGTGTTCTTTAAAAAGAAATTCTATGTATCTACACACACAGATGTTCATATATACACCTCTTTCTTTCTCTGTATATATGTATATTTATATTTCTTTTTGCACTCAATTATAATAACCACAATGGGTGTGTAGACCATGGCCTTGTATTATAGTGATCATAGTAGAAAGCAAGAATAATACTAAGTTCTCTGTTCTGCATTCATTGTCTCTTAATATGAAAATCTGATTAATAATTAGATTTTGATGCTTAAAAAAGTTAAATTAGAACTCTATCACAGCAAACCATTTCAGCCACAAATGAGTGAATTCCAATTGGGTAAATTGCATGTCTACTGTATAAGAAAACAAGCATAATAACACAACTCATTTTCAGGTCTTTAGGTCCTGGAAGATTTCCTCTACCTCAACAAACTGTTGCCATCAAAACAACTTGGAAACAGTAATTTGGCAAATAAGTTACTGATAGGGAAACATCTACTTGCAGAAGTCCAATACTGAACTTTTCCAAGTAGAGAATGGACACTAGCTTTGAAGAAATCTGAGTTTATGCTTAACTAACTTGAAAGGGAACCTACTAAGAAATCTTGTGTGAGTTCACTTCTTTTATAGGCAACTATTACGTGAAAACATGGGTAACAATTACTTGAATATGTGATTGTATCAGATGAACGACCAAAGAAGTTAAGATTTTTCAAAAAGTATGTTCTTTAAAAATCTAGGTAACAATGTGTACCATAACATATCAATTTGAAATCAGTTTGAAGCTCTCCAGATTGGTAACTATAGCCACTAGTTTCAAGAATTGGACTCTAATGACAACTGATTCTGGATCCAATTTCACTGTATGTTTTATGTGTCATACTTAGTATGCCAGAGAGAACCAGAGACAACACAGTCCATTGGTTGCTAATTCCCCAGTGTAATCCCCCACTTCCAATCTGAACAACAAAAATACTGGGATAAATGACCATAATTCTTGTGAAGGGAATCAAAGTTGGAAGTTTTCAGATAAAAATCATTGAAGAAAAGCAGGGGCACCTGGGTGGCTCAGTCGGTTGAGCATTTGATTTCAGCTCAGGTCATGATCTTGCAGTTTGTGGGTTTGAACCCCACATTGGGCTCTGTGCTGACAGCTCAGAGCCTGGAGCTTGCTTTGGATTCTGTGTTTCTCTCTCTGTCCTTCCTCCCTTCATACTCTCTCTCTGTCTGAAAATAAAATATTAAAATAATAAATCATCGAAGAAAGGCTATACAAATTGTCTTGCTACAAAGAACTTCAAATAGCATGGTATATATGATGATATTTCTCTAAATAAAGATTTTCCCACAAAGAAGTATTTACTAGTCTAATGAGAATCATAATGGTGTATTTTGTGTTAATAATTATATCCTAATTTAGCTTAATAATTTTAAATTTACACTTAATTTTCTATTAACATATCTCAAATGTTCGTGAGCTAATTTTGGAATTCATATTCTTAACAGTTATTGGTCAGAAATGAAACAGCTTGCTTTTCAATTTCGGTGTATATTTTATTCCTCCTAGAAGCTGATAGAAGTACGCCACCTAGAGTAAGTTTTATAATTCTTAAAGTATAAAAACTGTAGGGGTGATTTAATGTTATTTTAAACCCCAGAAAGTAGGGATGTTTTAATCAAAATCAAACTAGATATTATAATTGTGGATTTTTTCATCTCCTTCATTTTTAAATGCAACTTTCTTAACGTTTTTGTTAATAGTTCCAAATTAAGCAATTTACCTAATTAGCCGTCTTGAACTGGATAACAAATCAAGTTCAGGAAGTACAGTTTTTAAAACCTGAACTCATAATGACATTAAGGCTGATTTTGAGATGTTAATACCAACTAAAACAATTATGGAAATGTTGGAGAGATATTAGAAATAATGAGTTATACACACACACAAACAGTAACCATTAATCTTGGTGTGTTCAATAAATTTTTAAATATAATTGTAGAAGACCTAGCCATTGAGTAAGCTTTGATGCTAGAGGTCTGAACATACAAGTAGGTAAAGTTTTTCAAATGCTAGTAAAATATAAATGAAAAAAGCCTTTTATTTGGCCTCTTAAATTTTTCAGGTGGGACATGAAGCATATAAAAATAAGTTTTAAAATTTATTTATAGACCTCAATATCTTTACTGATAAAACACTGTGTAAGATGTTGGGGTCTATAGGTCTCTTCAACTAGGCAATGTTAAAAAGCATTACTTTTTCTTTTTTCTATAGCTTTATTGAAATTAAGTGACATAACATTGTGTAAGTTTAAGGTGTACAATGTAGTGATTTGAAAAACATGTATGTATTGCAAAATGCTTACCATAATAAGGTTAATTACCACATCTTTCACCTCATGTCATTACCATTTTGTTGTTGTTATGAAGAAAAGATTTATTCTAGCAACTTTCAAGTATATAATACATATTGTTAACTAGAATAACCATGCCATATGTGAGATCCTTAGAACTTATTCATCTTAGAATTGAAAGTTTGTGCCCTTTGACCAATATCTCCCCTTTTCCCCCAACCTCCAGCCCTGGTAATTATCAATATACTCTCTGTTTCTGTGAGCTTGACATTTTTAGATTCCACATATAAGTGAGATCATACAGCATTTGTCTTTCTCTGACTTATTTCAGTTAGCATAGTACCCTTATGATCCATCTATATTGTCACAAAAGGCAGGGTCTGCTCCTTATTTATAGCCAAATTCTATATACACACCACATTTTCTTTATCCATTCATCCATCGGTGGACACTTAGGTTCTTTCCATGTCTTGGCTATTATGAATAATGTTGCACTGAATATGGGAGTGCAGATATCTCTTCAAGATAGTAATTTCATTTCCTTTGGATATATACCCAGAAGTGGGATTGCTGGATCATATGGTAGTTCTATTTTAAAGAAACCTCTAGGGGTGCCTGGGTGGCCCAGTCAGTTAAGCATCTGACTTGGACTCAGGTCATGATCTCACAGCTCGTGGACCCGAGCCCCATGTTGGGGTCTGTGCTGACAGCTCAGAGCCTGGAACCTACTTCGGATTCTGTTTCTGTCTGTCTCTCTCTCTGCCCCTCCCCGGCTCGTGCTCTGTCTCTCTCTCTAAAATAAATAAACATTAAAAAACATTAAAAAAAAAAAAAAAAAGAAACCTCTGTATTGTTTTCCCTAGTGGCTGTACCAATTTACATTTCCACCAATAGTGCACCAGGTTCCTGCTTTGCCACATCATCTCCAGCATTTATCATTTCTAGTATTTTGATGATAGCATTTCTGCCAGGTGAAGTGGTATCTCATTGTGGTTTTGATTTGCATTTCCTTGATGATTAGTGATACCAAGCACCTTTTCATGTACTTGGTGGCCATTTATATGTCTTCTTTAGAAAAATTCAGATTCTTTGCCCATTTTTTAAATTGTATTTTTTTGCTATTGAGTTGTATGAGTTCCTTGTGTAATTTGGATATTAACCCCTTATCATGTATGGTTTGCAAATACATTCTCCCATCTCTTAGGTTGCCTTTTATTTTGTTGTTTTGCTGTGCAGAAGCTTATTAGTTTGATGTAGTCTCATTGTTGATTTTTTGCTTGTGTTACTTGTCCCTTTGGTGTCATATCCAGAAAATCATTGCCAACACTGATGCCAAGAAGACTTTTCCCTGTTTTTTTTCTAGGAGTTTAATGGTTTTAGATCTTATGTGTAAAGCATTAATCCATTTCAAGTTATTTTTTTGTGAGGGGTATAATATATGAGTCCAATTTCCTTCTTTTGCAGTTTTCTGAGTCCTATTTATTTGAAGACACTATCTTCCCCATTGAGTATTCTTGGTTTCTGGTCAAATATTAGTTGACTATATATGTGGATTTGTTTCTGGGCTTTCTATTCTGATTTATTGGTCTTTCTGATTTATTAGTTTGTTTTTATGCCAGTCCCATATTATTTTGATTACTATAGCCTTGTAATATAGTTTGAAATCAGGAAGTGTGATGCCTCTAGCTTTGTTGTTTCTCAAGATTGCTTTGGCTAATCAGGGCCTTTTGTGTTTCCATATGAATTTTAGAACTTTTTTGTTTCTGTGAAAAATTCCATTGGAATTTTGGTAGAGATTACGTTGAATCTATAGATCATTTTGGGTAGTATAGACATTTTAATAATCTTAACTCTTCTGACATGTGAACATGGACTATCTCCCATTTACTTTCATTTTCAGTTTTTTTTCATCATTGTCTTATAATTTTTGGTATATAGATCCCTCACTTCCTTGATTATTCCTAAATATTTTATCATTTTTGGTGCTAGTTTAAAGAAGATTGTTTTCTTTGTTTCTTTTTCCAGTAGTTCATTGTTAGTGCATAGAAATGCAACTGATTTTTATATATTGATTTTGTGTGCTAAAACTTGGTTGAATTCATTTATTAGTTCAATCAGTTTTTTTGGTGGAGTCTTTAAAATTTTTCTAAATATAAGATTGTATCATCAGCAAACAAAGGTAATTTTACTTACTCCATTTTGACTTGGATACCTTTCATTTTATTTTTTTTATTGTCTATTGCTCTAGCTAGGACTTAGAGCACTATGTTGAATAGGAGTGGTAAGAGTGGGCACCCTTGTCTTGTTTTTGATTTTAGTGGGAAAATTTTCAGTCTTTCATTGCTGAGTGTGATGTTAGCTATGTGTTTGTCAAATATGGCCTTTATTGTGTGACATATTTCCTTCTTTACCTGGACTGTTGACAGTTTTCATCATGAAAGAATTTTGAATTGTTCATTGCTTTTTTATGTGCCTATTAAGATGATTGTGTAATTTTTATCCTATATTACACTAATCTGGTTTATTATATTGATTGATTTGCATTTAACCATCTTTGCATTTTCGGGATAAATCCCACTTGAGAATGATGTATGGTCCTTTTTTTTCTTTAATGAGTGAACTTTTTTTAAATGAATACAATTTGTTGTCAAATTGGCTTGCATACAACACCCAGTGCTCATCCCAACAAATGCCTGTCACCCATTTTCCCCTCTCCCCCACCCCCACCCCCGTCCACCCTCAGTTTGTTTTCTGTATTTAAGTCTCTTGTGGTTTGCCTCCCTCCCTCTCTATTTGTAACTATTTTTCCCCCTTCCCTTCCCCCATGGTCTTCTTTTAAGTTTCTCAAGATCCACATATGAGTGAAAACATACGATATTTGTCCTTCTCTGACTGACTTATTTCACTCAGCATAATACCCTCCAGTTCCATCCACATTGCTGTAAATGGCCAGATTTCATTCTTTCTCATTGCCAAGTAGTATTCCATTGTATATATAAACCACATCTTCTTTATGCATTCAACAGTTGGTGGACATTTAGGCTCTTTCCATTATTTGGCTATTGTTGAAAGTGCTGCTATAAACATTGGGGTACAAGTGCCCCTATGCATCAGCATTCCTGTATCCCTTGGGTAAATTCCTAGTAGTGCTATTGCTGGGTCATAGGGTAGTTCTATTTCTAATATTTTGAGGAACCTCTACACTGTTTTCTAGAGTAGCTACACCAGTTTGCATTCCCACCAACAGTGCAAGAGGGTTCCCATTTCTCCACATCCTTGCCAGCATTTATAGTCCCCTGATTTGTTCATTTCAGCCACTGTGACTGGCGTGATGTGGTATTTGAGTGTGGCTTTCGTTTGTATTTCCCTAATGATGAGTGACATTGAGCATCTTTTCATGTGTCTGTTGGCCATCTGGATGTCTTTTTTGGAAAAGTGTCTATTCATGTCTTCTGCCCATTTCTTCACTGGATTATTTGTTTTTTGGGTGTTGAGTTTGGTAAGTTCTTTATAGATTTTAGATACTAGCCTTTATCTGATATGTCATTTGCAAATATCTTTTCCCGTTACATCGGTTGCCTTTTAGTTTTGTTGATTGCTTCCTTTGGAGTGCAGAAGCTTTTTATCTTGATGAGGTCTCAATAGTTCATTTTTGCTTTTAATTCCCTTGCTGTTAGATGTGTCAAGTAAGAAATTACTACAGCTGAGGTCAAAGAGGTTGTTGCCTGCTTTCTCCTCTAGGGTTTTGATGGTTTCTTGCCTCACATTTAGGTCTTTCGTCCATTTTGAGTTTATTTGTGTATGGTGTAAGAAGGTGGTCTAGTTTCATTCTTTTGCATGTTGCTGTCCAGTTCTCCCAGCACCATTTGTTAAAGAGACTGTCTTTTTTCCATTGGATGCTCCTTCCTGCTTTGTCAAAGATTAGTTGGCCAGACATTTGTGGGTCCGATTCCAGGTTCTCTATTCTATTCCATTGGTCTATGTGTATTGAAACATACGGGTTTAGAGTCATTGTGCTATCTGTAGTTTTCATGCTTGTAGTGATGTCGCTGGTCCTTTGTGGTCTTTGCAACACTCACAGAGTACCCCTTAGGATCTCTCGTAGGGCTGGTTTAGTGGTGATGAATTCCTTCAGTTTTTGTTTATTTGGGAAAAACCTTTATCTCTCCTTCTATTCTGAATGACAGGCTTGCTGGATAAAGGATTCTTGGGTGCACATTTGTGATCCTATTCATCACATTGAAAATTTCCTGCCACACCGTTCTGGCCTGCCAAGTTTCAGTAGATAGGTCTGGTACTACTCTTATGTGTCTACCCTTGTAGGTTAAGGCCTGTTTATCCCTAGCTGTTTTCAGAATTCTCTCTTTATCTTTGTATTTTGCCGGTTTCACTACAATATGCCACACAGAAGATCAATTCAAGTTACATCTGAAGGGAGTTCCCTGTATCTCCTGGATTTCAATGTCTGTTTCTTTCCCCAGATTGGGGAAGTTCTCAGCTATGATTTGTTTAAGCACACCTTCGGCCCCTTTCTCTCCTTCTTCTTCTTGAACTCCTATGATATGGATATTATTGTTTCATTGAGTCTTTTAATACTCTAATTCTCGTCTTGTGATCCAGAAGTTTTTTAGCTCTCTTTTTCTCTGCTTCATCTTTTTCCATAATTTTATCTTCTATTTCACCTATTCTCCCCTCTGTCTCTTCAATTCTGGCTGTTACCGCCTCTAGTTTATTTGCACCTCATTTACAGCATTTTTAAATTCGTCATGACTATGTTTTAGTTCCTTGATCTCTGCAGCAATAGATTCTCTGCTGTCTTCTATGCTTTTTTTTAAGTCCAGCAATTAATCCTATGACCATTATTCTAAACTTATGTTCAGTTATATCGTTCGTATCTGTTTTGAGCAATTCTTTAGCTGTCATTTCTTCCTGGAATTTCTTTTGAGAATTCTTCCGTTTCATCATTTTGGCTACTTTTCTGTCCTTTATGTGTTTTCAAAGCTTGTTATGTGCCCTGCACCGATAAGCACTACTATGTTAAAGAGGGGTCATACATTGTCCAGGGCCTGGCCCTTCAGGAGGTGCTTTCTGGAGTGTTACTTGCTCTCTGTTGTGTGACTTTGGTTACTTTATCTCCCTACTCGTAGTGATGTTTTGAACCCTCCAGTAGGTGTGCACTGAAGTAGCCCTGGAAAGGAAAACAAACAAACAAACAAAACAAACAGAAAACAAAAACACTCAAAAAAAAAACACCCCAAAACAAAAAACCAGAAACAGCAGTTACAGGTAAACAACAGGGTGGAGGCAGTGCTGATGGAAGAAGCCCTATCCCATACAAAGAGAGAAATGACAGGGGTGGGGGAAAAAGAAAATATAAAAAGTGACCGAACAGAGAAACTATACTGCTTAATCCAGAGAGAGAGAAAGGAAAATAAAGAAGGAGGTGGGGAAAAAGAAAAGAAAATAATATTTTCCAGACAGAGAATCTATATGGCTTAATCTAGAGAGAGGGAAAGGAGAATAAAGAAGGAGGTGGGGATCATGTATCAAGAGAATGGATTAAATATGTCTGCTTAAACAAACCAACAACCAGAGTAACCAGACTGGAGGAGGGAAGAGATAAGGAGAAAAGTAAGGAAGAATATATAATAAGAATTGTCCAAGAATGAAACCAGGCAATGCAACAGCACTGGTCTGGAGAAGGGGCTGTCTGGTTCCTCATCCTCAATCCTGCTCCTGTTGATACACAGTTACCATGTGCGGAGGGGTGGGGTTTGGTGTGGGTGGGTCCTGCTTTCACTGTGGGCCCTGAGGTCAGATCCCTGAAGCCCCACCTTGGTGGTTGTGGGGAGAAAAATGGCGACACCCCAATCTCTACTCCATGGGCCAGGTGTCCCAAACAACTCTATTGGAGCCATCCTCACTGTGCCATGGGCTCAAATGAGGTGGTTTGTCCTGCTCCATGGACTCCCATGCCCTGGTGCTTGGCTGGGACTTAAACTCTCACTCTGTACACCCCAGTACTGGGGAAGCGCCACTCTGTGCAACCCCATATGTGGTTCCTGGCTGGCAGGCACAGGCTGGCTTTGTCCTGCCCCACAGCACTCCAGGGAGGGGATTGCTTTCTCCTATTGCGGACTGTGCCCCTGACCTAGCCACAGAGCCCTGGACTGGCTCCCTCCTCCCCAGGTGTGCGATCCGGGCAGCTGGCCCCAGTCCTGAGAAAGCCCCTCAGTTAGAGATTGGATCTTTCTCCCTCCTGGTCTGAGGTTTTTCTCTTGTCCAGATACAGTCCTATGCTTCCCCACCCTCTCTTTCTCTTCCCTTTGTCTCTCTGCTGAAGGGGATCCTTTCCCTCCGTTTATTTTATCTCTCCCAGTTGGCAGTCACACACGTATGGCTCATCAGGTTGTCCCGGTGGGGCCCTGGAAGTGACTGTCTCTGTCTCCTGGACTCTCGGAATTCAAAGTCCTTTAGCTTCAATGCTGCTTTGTTTGAGAGACAAGGGAACTTTGGATCCCCCTACTTCTCCACCATGTTGTCCCCTCCTTCCTGTATGGTCCTTTTAATACGTTTTTTAATTCAGTTGCTAATATTTTGTTAAGAATTTCTGCATGTATATTCATCAGAGATATTGGCCTGTAGTTTTCTTGTCTTGTGGTGTCCTTATCTGGCTTTGATATCAAAATAATGCTGGCCTTGTAAAATAAGTTTGGGAATGTCCTCTCGCCTTCAAATTTTTGGAAGAGTTTAAGAAGGTCAGGATTAATTATTTAAATGTTTTATAGAATTCATCAGTGAAGCCATCTGGTCCTGGACTTTTCTTTGTGTTGGAAGGTTTTGGATTACTGAATCAGTCTATTTACTAGTAATTGATCTGTTCCTATTTTCCAGTCATGATTCAGTTTTGGTAGGTTGTGTAGTTCTAGGAATTTATCCATTTCTTCTAGGTTGTCCCATTTGTTGGTATGTGATTGTCGATGGTGGTCTCTTATGCTTCTTTATATTTCTCTGGTATCAGTTGTAATGTCTCTTCTTTCATTTATGATTTTATTTGAGTCCTCCCCACTTTTTCTTGGTAAGCTTACCTACAGGTTTGTGAATTTTGTTTATCTTTTCACAAAGCCTACTCTTAATTTTGTTGATTTTTAAAATTATTTTTCTGTTCTCTATTTCATTTCTCTATTTCTATTTTCTATTCTCTATTCCATTTCTCTATTGATCTTCCATTTCTGTACCGATCTTTGCTATCTTCTCACTTCTGCTAACTTTGGGCTTAGTTTATTCTAACTTTCTCTAGTTCCTTAAGGTGTAAAGTTAAGCTATTTATTTGAGATATTTCTCTTTAATTTAAGCACTTATTGCTATAAAATTTCCTCTTAGCATTGCTTTTGCTGTATCCCATACATTTTGATATGTGTTTCCAATATCATTTGTTTGAAGATGTTTTCTAGTTTCTCCTTGATTTTATCTTTGACCCATTGGTTTTTCAGTAGTGTGTTTAATTTTCATGTATTTGTGAATTTTCCAGCTTTTTTTCTGTTACTTATTTCTAGTTTCATTTAACTGTGTTTGGAAAGGCTTCTTGGTATGATTTCAGCCTTTTAAATTTTCTGAGATTTGTTTTGTGACCTAACCTATAGATCTATCCTGGAGAATGTTCCATGTGCACTTGAAAATAACATGTATTCTGATATTGTTGGATGGAATGTTCTGTATATTTCTGTTATGTTTGTTTGGTCTAAAGTACAATTTAAGTTCACTGTTTTCTTATTAATATTTTGTCTGCATGATCTACCCATTGTTGAAAGTGGGATATTGAAGTCCCCTATTATTGTATTCTTATTTATTATTCCTTTCAGATCTGTTAGTATTTGCTTATATTTAGGTGCTCTGATGTAGGGTACATATATATTTATAATTGTTATGTATTCTTGATGAATGAACCCTTTTATCATTACATAATAACCTTCTTGGTTTCCTGTTACATATTTTGATTTAAAGTCTGTTTTGATTTTAAAGCTATCCCTGCTCTTTTTGGGGTTCCTTTTGCATGAAATTATCTTTTCTTATCCTTTCACTTTGAGTTTCTTTGTGTCCTTGAAGTTGAATTGTGTCTCTTGTAGGAATCATATAGTTGGGTCTTTTTAAAATTATTTATTTATTTATTTATTTATTTATTTATTTATTTATTTCATTTATCTACCCTGTGCCTTTTGATTGGAGAATTTAATTCATTTACATTTAAAGAAATTATAGATAGATAATGACTTACTATTGCCATCTTTTTAAATTTAATTTAATTTTTTTTTTTTTTTTGGCTCTTTGTAGTTCCTTTGTTTCTTTCTTCTCTTGTTATCTTCCTTTGTGAATTGATGCTTTTCTGTAGTGGTGTACTTTGATTCCCTTCTTTTTATGTTGTATGTGTCTACTGTAGGTTTCTGTTTTGTGCTTATCCTGGGGCTTACATAAAACATCTTATAGATTTAATAGTCAATGTTAAGCTGATAGCAACTTAACTTAGCTTGTATGTAAAAACTGCACACTTTTCCTCCTTCCTCTCACATATATTTTCATGTCACAATTTACATATTTTTGTATTGTTTATTAACAAGTTTTTGTACCTGTAGCTATATTTAATACTTTTTTCTTTAACCTTTATCATATTTTTAAGTTGTTAACTACACCATCATATTCCAGTATTAGAGTATTTTGAATCTGGCTATGCATTTACTTTTACCAATTTATTATATATTTTTGTGTGTTTTCATATTACTTACTAGTGTCCTTTTGTTTCAGCTTGAAGAACTCCTTTCAGCTTTTCATAGAAGGCAGTTTTGGTGGTGATGAATCCCTGAAGCTTTTGTTTGTTGGGAAAGGTGTTTATTTAGCCTTCATTTCTGAAGGACAACTTTACCAGGTAAAGTATTCTTGGCTGGCAGTTTTTACCTTTTAGCACTTTGAATATGTCTTCTCACTCTCACCTGGTCTGCAAGTTCTCTGATGAGAAAACCACTGGTAACCTAGTAGGGATTCCCTTGCATGAGGGAAATTTCTTTCCTCCTATGCCTTTAAAATTCTCTTTGTCTTTGATTAAACATTTTTTTTTTAATATTTATTTATTTTTGAGAGAGAGAGAGAGAGACAGACAGACAGATTGTGAGTGAAGGAGGGGTAGAAGGAGAGGGAGACACAGAATCCAAAGCAGGCTCCAGGCTCCGTGGCATCAGCAGAGAGCCCAACGCAGAGCTCGAACCCATGAATTGGGAGATCATGACCTGAGCCAGAGAAGGACACTCAACCGACTGAGCCACCCAGGAGCCCCTCTTTGTCTTTGATTTTAGATATATTTGATTTGGAGGTGTATTGAGAGGATTGTTTTAGATTGAAATTTGGGGTGACCTATTAGATTCATGATTTTGATGTCTAATCTGTCTCCAGGTTTAGGAAGTTCTCAGATAGTATTTCTTTACATAAGCATTCTACCCCTTTCTCCCTCTTTTCTCCTTCTGGGACTTCATTGGTGCATAAATTGTTTCTCTTAATGGTGTTTCATAATCTTGTAGGCTTTCTTCATTCTTTTTCATTCTTTTTCCTTATATGACTGGATAATTTCAAATGATCTGTCTTTGAGCTCACTGTTTATTTCATTTGCTAGGTTGTTACAGTTCAACAGTTTTCTGTTGAAGCTCTTACTGACTTCCTCAGTGCAGTCATTGTATTCTACAGTTTCAAAATTTCTCTTTGATTATTTTTTATATTTTCTATCTCTTTGTTGAAATTTATCATTTTGTTTTTATGTTATTTTATTAATTGTCTATATTCTTTTGTAGCTTTCTGAGCATCTTTGTAACAATTATTTTGAATTCTTTACCAGGCAATTCCTGAATCTTCATTTCTTTGACATCATTTATGGGAAGTTTACTGTGTTCCTTTGATGGTGTCATGTTGCCCTGATTCTTCATGATTCCAGTAGTCTTGCATATGTGTCTGTACGTTTGAGGAAGGAGTCACCTCTTCCAGACTTTATGGACTGACTTTGGTAAGGAAAGACATTCACCTGTGTTGGGGGACCATGCTGGAATGTGATGTGGGATCTATTGGTTTGGGGCACCAAATGCAGGTATGTGTGGTGGCTCTGAGCCCTGTGGGGCATGCTTTCTCAATGGCTTAGCCTGCTAGAGCCCATAACAACCGTGTGATTCTTGATGAACAATGTGGGGAATCTACAAAGGCTGCAAAGGCTTCTGGTTCCTCAGCAGCACTCTCAGCTCTAGTGGCTAGGGACCGGAGCAGATAGTGGTAGTGGTTAGAGCTAGTGGCGTACCCACATTTGGCTCTGAGGGTCAACTGCAGGCTCCAGTGTAGTGACAGGGGCTGGTTGCAGACACATGCACAGTGTCTGGGGCCAGGGGAAACCGCAAAGGCCAAGGACAAATGTGGATGCACTGGCAGTTGTGGGGCCCCTGGCTGTCAAAGGGAACTCCTGTGACTGTAGGTTCTTGACTGTCGTGTGTGCATTGCAGTGGAGGCTGGTGATGGGAGTCAGGCTGGAGGTGTGCAGGTGCACAGCTGGAAGAGCTAGCCCTGAGTGTTTGCACGGTTATGGGGATCAGCCATGGTGGTCTAGGCTGGCATCTTGGAATTACGCAGCAGTAGAGGCCACAGCAGGGTACTGGTGTGGGTCCCAGGCTCTAGTAGGGAGGGAATGGGAAAGTGGAGAGAAGAACTCAGGTATCTGGCTTCTGTGAACATGAAAACCTGTGGGGTGAAAACCAGTGAAATCTGCAGGGAGTCTGTGTGGCTGTGCTGGTTTCCTCAGTTGCAAAAACTCCTGAGGTCCTTTGCAGAGGAGGTCACTATGAACCATGGTCACTCCCACTGTGAGGCTGATATTGCTAGCCCCTGCCCTTCTTCCTTGTTCCTAGCCATAGCTGTACATTTCAGCTCTGCTCGTGTCTAGGTGGGTGAAGCTGAAGTGGATTCTTCGTGCAGTGCCCTGAAAGGCTGCAGAAGCTGATCACTCACCCTGTTCTCCCTTTCCCAGTGAGGGGAACTTTTTCTAGCTGGTGAGTTCCCTGGTAGCAAGGAGCAGTGCCAGCCTGAGGAGATGAGGCTGGCCAAATGAAGATCTTCTTTCTCTCCTTTTTGTGTAGTTATTCTCAAGTTTTGCCTTCTACTGTGTTGTTCAATTTCTTAAGTGAACTTCTGAGCTCTCCCAGAGCTGATTTTTTTCATAGACAGCTGACTATTGTTGATCTTTGTGGGGAGATGGAATCTGGGGTCTCCTACTCTGCCGTCTTGGTGATGTCACTTTTCAGCCCTGACATTTCATAGTGAATGTGATGAGGAAAGATTTTATAAAATTCAACACAAAATATTTTGGACTTAAAACCAAAGCTTTGGGAGAGATCATGAACCTCTATCTTATCTCAACTCTATTTTCTAGTTTTGTATCTGTTGATATGCAATGCTTGAAATTTTTGCTTTGGGAAGTTCAGAATTTAGAGAAATTGTTGAGCAAATGATGTTTCTTACAAGATCTCACAAAGGACAAGATTTTATGATGAAATACTGCTTTGATTTTTTAGTGTCCTATATAAGTGATTTCTACAAACTGTCAGAAAAATTTCTGCAGAGTTGAGGTCTAGTCTTCAATTTCCTTTCCCTATAGCATCTGACATATATTGTTGCCACAGTGGATGCTTATAAATATTTGCCAATTTCATATTTTGTCTCCAAGCCAACTGATGTTGGTGAAGAGTGTCACACAGTTGCTAAAGTTTAACATTCAAATTAAGTTATCAGACTATGAATTTAATTAGTAGTGTAGTTTTTTTTTTTTTTTTTAACTGAGTATGGTGAATTTTACTTAAGGCACAGCTGGACCTCCTTGATAGCAGTTATGTATTAAAAACTGCAGAATGAAAGGTTTATAAAAATTTCTCAACCCACTAAGAATATGAGTTACCATGAAATTACCTATTGAGTAATAGTAAATAGTTAATGTCAGTGGTAAAAAACAAACAGACTTATATTTCAGTTATATAGGATGCTTGCATTTTATTTACAATATAGCTTTCAGACTTTCTGCTGACCAGAACATCTTCCAGTTGCTATGGGGAGTTCTGTTATTTGTCAATGTGGGGTTTCCTGGTTGGCAGCATTAGGTATTTATGATGGCATCTGTGTTTGCTGGTTGTTGCATTTGCAGTGGAACTTGTATTTTGGCCAGTTGAAAAGGGAGAGAAAAAGAAAGCAAATTAAACTTGACTTCTTGGCAGTGAAGCAGTAGCTTCTTATTACATGGACCCATATATTGCAAGAACACCACATGTAACTTCTGTTGTGTACCATGATTACACTACCTATAACTGACTATACCTGCATTATAATAAACTTGTATAATAATATTAAAATCCAAAAGTTAAAAACTAAATATTATATCTTGTCAGTTGACATGGTACTTTTCTTTTTAAATATTTTTTTAAGTTTATTTATTTATTTAGAGAGAAAGTGCAAGCAAGAGAGGGGCAGAGAGAGAGGGTGAATCCAAAGCAGGCTCCACTCTGTCAGCTCAGAGCCTGATGTGGGGCTCGAACTCATGAAACTATGAGATTGTGACCTGAGCCAAATTCACAAGTCAGATGCTCAACTGACTGAGCCACCCAGGTGCCCTGACATGAGTAGAATTTTAATACAGGAAATTAGCTTAAGTAGAATAATGCTTATTTTTGTATATTTTGGTCAAAGAAAAATCATCATTATTATTTATAGTATTGTATAAGCCTTTATTTACTTAAAACAAGTGAAAATCTAAATGAACTGATTAAAGAAGTTCTTCCCTCAATTTTTATAAGGTAAATAGAATAGAAAATAAAAGTAAACTCATTAATATCTGGGATTTCTTTTTAAAAACAACTTCCATGTATATATTAAAGTCAGAACCCATTTTGCTCATAGGCCACTGTTGTAAACCCATCTACATCTACCACATAAATCTGTGATATTTGATGTTCATAAAGATTTTTAGGTATCCCAAGAAGTACCTTTTTAATATTAAAAACACAGAAGCACCTTCTAATAGTGATTCTTAATGCAAAAAACCCGATAATTAACTCCTTAATGTTGACAATTTATATTCATTGTAATTTGAGGATTTATAGGTTATGTTCATTGTAATTTATGTATTTCATTTTACTTTTTGAATACTGGCCATTTCTGAGGCAAAGTTTAGTTAAATATCTAGTAAGTTAACTTAAAATCTTGTGTATACTTCCAACTGTGTTGCAGAATTATATTCCCTGGTCTCTGGAAGCACTGGTTTTGCCAGTATATATAAAACAGAAGGCACATGGAGACAAAAATCTAATACTGAGATCTTGCCCTTAAGGCACTTACAGTTTAGTTTGAAAGACAGCATGTAAGAATGAAAACTCTATTAGTATAAACATCAAATAACTGTCCTGTGAGACAATATAAGAGTAATTCTTATTGCCTAGTGATATAATATGTTAGTGTTATACAGCTTTAGATGAAGACGTCCCTGCAGGTTGAAAGTTCTGTAGATCTTGGGGAAGGGGAAAGACTTGGTCTTGATACTGAAAGTTGGATGATAGTTTAGATTTGAGGTAGGGGCAACAATTTATGCATCAGGCTAGGAGAGAATAACTTTCTAGAGGTAAAGTGAGTTGAGTAAACCTTTTTCTCTAGGATGAGAATTTTGAAACGTAAGTACAGAGAAAGAATGATGGGAAGTATTAATTTTTAGGACAAATATTTTTTCTAGCACTTTACAATTTATAAGGTATTTCTATGTAATTCTCATCTAATCTTAAATACTTGTGGTGTAGAATGTTTATTCTTATTTTAAAAATATAGAACTAAAGCAACTGATGATTATTATAAAATATAAATGAACAAAGTATAAATGTAAGCATTGATGATCTAAAGAGAAAAATATAATAAAAATTAGGGTAAGATGGAGATTAGGTACAAGGAAAAATGTGATAACTCTAATCTTTCATTGCAAGGAGACAGTTTAAAGGTAAAGCACATCGCTTCAAAAGTGATGGCAAAGATTTTTTTATAATTTCTTTCTTACCTTTAGAGAGTTCTTTTGTTTAGTAACCATATCCTCTGTGGAGGTTAAACTTTTACCTGACTTTCAGTAATGCCTTCCATTTATTTAAAAAATTAAAAATAATCATGATTGTTTTTTTTCTGAAATTATATATATACCTGCCCATCTGAAGTACTCATCTGCATAGTGTACACATTTGTAAAGATGTTTAATAAAAGTTGGCAATGATTATTTTTGGGTGATGGAATATTGGTGGTCTTGTTTAGTTTCTTCCTGGCACTTTTCACTGTATTTTTTTTAAAGTTTATTTATTTATTTTGAAAGAGAGAGAGAGAGAGCATGTGTGCCAGGTGAAGGGCAGAGAGAGAGGGAGAGAGAGAATTCTAGGTAAGCTCTGGGTGGGCAGCCCAGAGTCTAACTCCAGGCTCAGTCCCACGAACCACGAGATGATGACCTGAGCCGAAATTAAGAGACACTTATCTGACTGAGCCACTCAGGTACCTTTCTAAAGTAAATGTGCATCTTTTTTTCCCTAAAACAATAAAGGCATTTTCTTAAAATTAAAAAATTCCACACAAGTACCATTCTGACAAATACACTTTGGTCACTACTGATGTAGGTAGTGATTGTTGTACATCATAGTAGTGATGTAGGCACTACTGATTATTCCTAACCTTAATGAATGAGTGATCATTTTCACAATAATATATGATTTTTAAACTTAGGAGTTTTGAAGATTATCTTCCAGTTTTTCTTTGGAGTGTAATGAAGTGGTTTACCAAAACATTTTTGTAATTAGGTTGTTACTTATTAGTATACCCAAACAAATGTGTCATAGATGTTAGTAGTTTGTATTCCTGGGTAAAATAAAGGCAAATTGGAAACACCAGTCATTATAGTTTATTTTATTAGCACTGCTTTCTGAGGTACAAGAAATACTGATGCATTTTGAAAAAATTTCTATCAGACAGATTGAATAGATCTGAAGGAGATCATTTGAAGACATTTATCATGTTTGTATTCATTAGGATGTCTTAATATGTATTCAGGCACTTTCTTGTGTCTCATCTTTCTTTAACCAGTGACTAATTGTGAGTATAAATTAGGTAATAAAGGACCAAAAATAGATGATTCAAAACTAAGTAATGAGTACTACCTTCATGATGATCTGCAGTGCTCTGCTGAGTTATAAAACAAATGGCAGTCACTATATCTGGAGGACTTTCCTCTGATTTCTGATAATCACTATTCATTCTCCAGCACATGCCCTCCCAGGCTCTTCAAATTGTTCAATTTTAGATGGATATTTAAAAAATAATTATTATTTACATTTTTAAAAGTAGATACTGAAATGGACACCGTTATTTTTAATATCATAAACTTGAATATTTGGGAAATGGCTGAACAGGAAATAATATAAGCATGGATTTCCATGTAATTCTTATGGAAAAGAGAGAATATAGAGAGAGGAGAGCAGAAAGTTAGGGACTAAAGGCTTATTAAAATTTGGGGGATGGATAAATACCCAGGAGTAGCATTACTCAATCTTCTGCTATTTCTATTTTTAACCTTTGGAGGAAATTCCATACTGTTTTCCATAGTAGTTGCACCAGTTTACATTCTCCAGCAACAGTGCACAAAGATTCCCTTTTCTCCACATCCTTGCTGACACTTGTTATTTCTTGTCCTTTTGATACTAGTCATTCTGACTGTTGTGAGGTGATATCTCATTGTGGTTTTGATTTGTGTCATAAATACTCTAAAGAACAAACTGGTGGTTGCTAAAGAAACTCAAGGAAAGGGGTGGGGGGTTGACAAAGTAAGTGAAGGAGATTCAGAGGCACAAACTTCCAGTTATAAAATAAATAAGTCACAGAGATGAAAAGTACAACATAAGGAATATAATCAATAGTATTGTAATAACATGTGACAGATGGTGACTACACTTATCATGGTGAGCATTAAGTAACTAAATAGAATTGTTGAATCACTGTGTTGTACATCTGAAACTAAATAACACTGAATGTTAACTATACTCAAATAATAAAATTTTAAAAAATTAAAATTAAATAAAATTTGGGGGATGGAAGAAGAAAAAATAGAGGATGAAGACAAAGGAAGTATAACAATTGCAGAGCAATCACCATTGAACGAATAACTTTATATGCTGTATCTCATTTCATGTAGTAATCCTAACCTATTTAGAATGAGGAAGTTGCAGCTCAGAAAGAAATAATTTGCCCACAGTGACCCAGTAAATGGTGGAATAATGATTCAAAGCAAGATCTACAATAAACCTCATGCTTTTTCCTCCTCAGCAGTCCATCTCTCTAATTCAGAGATGTCCGAAGAGAACCAGAAGACAGTAATATAATAAAAGTTAAAGGAGAGCTTCAACAATAAAGTGCTCTACATTAGACGTGGCAGAGAGATCATGCCAAATGAGATCTCAGGAAAGATCACTGGAATTGGAGGGGCCTTCTAGGGCTGGCTCTAGCAGCTCAAAGAGGCAAAACCATATTCTGTGGAGTTAAGGAGACATGGTTTCTCTTTCACATAAGACTTGTGCTTTATGATGTTAGTGTTATGTCTTACTCATTTTATCCTGGTATCCATAGGGCTTAGCACAGAGTTTTTCCTGCAGTTGGCCCCAGACTACGATTTTGCAAGTACATGACTAATGCTGATTGCAGGTCAAAAAGGTCTTGATACAGTCAGTCTAAGTCCTTGGTGGATATTCATGATCCAATGGGTCATGGTACTCTGAGAGGTGATCCACAGAAGGACTGATGATTTGAAGATGGTGGTAAATGAAAGTAACATGGACATTAAATGATGAAAACCAAAAATGGGTGGTATATGAATCATTGGGTTCTGCTTTTGGAGTCTGAGGAGAAGATTGTGCCTTCCCTCTCTCCCTTAGTCTGTCTCTTCCTGTTGAAGCTGATGTGAGTCAGTAATGCCACCTAAACCCACAATTTTAGATAAAGTAGGGTCACAGAAATTTGGGTCTGTATTACATTGATGACAACTGTAATTTTTTCAAAACTAATTATATAGAATGTATTAATGCTAGTATTTTTTCAGTAGATGAAGAAAAAAATATTTAGTATAATTCAGCACACATTTATGAATTTAAAAACTCAATGAATATTCTTTCCTGCTTTGTTGAAGATTAGTTGGCCATACATTTGTTGATCCATTTCTGGTTTCTTTATCTTGCTCCATTGATCTCTGTGTCTGTTTTTGTGCCAGTACCCTACTGTCTTGATAATTACAGCTTTGTAATACAGCTTGAAGTTTAGAATTGTGATGCGTCCAGCTTTGGTTTTCTTTTTCAACATTACTTTGGCTACTCAGGGTCTTTTCTGGTTTCATACAAATTTTAGAATTGTTTGTTCTAGCTCTGTGGAGAATGCTTGTGTTATTTTGATAGGGATTGCATTAAATGCGTAGATTGCTTTGGGTAGTTTTGACAGTTTAGCAGTATTCTTCCAATCAATGAGCATGGAATGATTTTCCATTTCTTTGTGTCTTTTTCAGTTTCTTTCATAAGTTTTCTGTAGTTTTCAGCATACAGATCTTTTACCTCTTTGGTTAGGTTTATCCTTAGGTATCTTACGGTTTTTGGCACATTGCAAATGGGCTTGATTCCTTGATTTCTCTTTCTGCTGCTTCATTATTGGTGTATAGCAATGTAACTGATTTCTGTACTTTGATTTTATATCCTGCGACTTTGCTGAATTCATGGATCAGTTCTAGAAGTTTTTTGGTGGAGTCTTTAGGGTATTCCACAAAGAATATAATGTCGTCTGTGAAGAGTGAAAGTTTGACTTCTTTCTTGCTGATTTGTATGCCTTTTATTTCTTTTTGTTCTGATCACTGAGGCCAGGACTTCCAGTACTATGCTGAACAACAGTGGTGAGAGTGGACATCCCTGTCATGTTCCTGACCTTAGGGAGAAAGCTCTCAGTTTTTCCCCATTTAGGATGATTATTAGCTGTGGGTCTTTCATATATGGCCTTCATGATGTTGAGGATTTTTTCTATCCCTACTTTCTTGAGGATTTTTATAAAGAAGGATGCTGTATTTTGTGAAATGCTTTTTCTGCATCTATTGAGAAGATCATATGGTTCTTATCCTTTCTTTTATTAATGTGATGTATCATATTGATTGATTTATAGATACTGAATCACCCCTGCAGCCCAGAAATACTCCCACTTGATCTTGATGAATAATTCTTTTAATGTATTGTTGGAATAGATTTGCTAGTATCATGAGAATTTTTGCATCCATGTTCATCAGGGAAATTTGTCTGTAATTCTCCTTTTTAGTGAAGTCTTTGTCTGGTTTTGGAATCAAGGTAATGCTGGCTTGTATAATGAGTTTGGAAGTTTTCTTCCATTTCTATTTTTGGAACAGCTTCAAAGAATAAGTATTAACTTTTCCTTAAATGTTTAGTAGAATTCCCCTGGGAAGGCATCCAGCCTTGGACTCTTGCTCTTGTTTGTTGGGATATATATATATATATATATATATATATATATATATATACACACACACACACACACATATTATGAATATATATGAATGATATATGAATATATGATATGATATATATGAATGAATGATATCAAGTTTGCATTCATTATATATATATATCATATCATATATTCATATATCATGAATGCAAACTTGATACCTCTGGTGTGAATGCTTTCTTTCTATCTTGTTTTGGTAAATTTTAGTGTGCTTTTCTGTTTAGGAGGACAGATCTCCCATCCTAGAATTAGATGATCCTCATTTGAGAGAGACAGGGTAACTTTTTTTTATTTTTTGTTTTTTAAATTTACATCTAAATTAGTTGGCATATAATGCAACAATGATTTCAGGAGTAAATTCCTTAGTGCCCCTTAAACATTTAGCGCATACCCCTCCCACAACCCCTCCAGTAACCTTCAGTTTGTACTCCATATTTATGAGTCTCTTCTGTTTTGTCTCCCTCTCTGTTTTTATATTATTTTTGTTTCCCTTCCCTTATGTTCATCTGTTTTGTCTCTTAAAGTCCTCATATGAGTGAATTCATATGATTTTTGTCTTTCTCTGACTGACTAATTTCACTTAGCATAATACCCTCCAGTTCCATCCACAGACTTGCAAATGGCAAGATTTCATTCTTTCTGATTGCCGAGTAATACTCCAATGTATATATACACCACATCTTCTTTATCCATTCATCCATTGATGGACATTTGGGCTCTTTTCATACTCTGGCTATTGTTGATAGTACTGCTATAAACATGGGGTGCATGTGTCCCTTCAAAACAGCACACCTGTATCCTGTGGATAAATGCCTAGTAGTGCAATTGCTGGGTCATAGGGTAGTTCTATTTTTAATTTTTTGAGGAACCTCCATACTATTTTTCAGAGTGGCTGGACCAGCTTGCATTCCCACCAGCAATGCAAAAGATCCTCTTTCTCTGCATCCTCACCAACATCTGTTGTTGCCTGAGTTGTCAATGTTAGCCATTCTGACGGATGTGAGGTGGTATTTCATTGTGGTTTTGATTTGTCTGTCCCTGATGATGAGTGATGAGCATTTTTTCATGTGTCAGTTGGCCATCTGGATGTCTTCTTTGGAGAAGTGTCAATTCATGTCTGTTGACCATTTCTTCACAGGAGTATTTGTTTTTTTGGGGGCGGGGGGGTGTTGAGTTTGATAAGTTCTTTATAGATTTTGGATACTAACCCTTTATCTGATATGTTGTTTGCAAATATCTTCTCCCATTCTGTCAGTTGCCTTTTAGTTTTGCAGATTGTTTCCTTTGCTATGCAGAATTTTTTTATTTTGATGAAGTCCCGGTAGTTCATTTTTGCTTTTGTTTCCCTTGCCTCCAGAGACGTGTTGAGTAAGAGGTTGCTGTGGCCAAGATCAAAGAGGTTTTTGCCTGCTTTCTTCTCGAGGATTTTGATGGCTTCCTGTCTTACGTTTAGGTCTTTCATCCATTTTGAGTTTATTTTTGTGTATGGTGTAAGAAAGTGGTCCAGGTTCATTCTTCTGCATGTTGCTGTCCAGTTTTCCCAGCACCACTTGCTGAAGAGACTGTCTTGATTCCACTGGATATTCTTTCCTGCTTTGTCAAAGATTAGTTGGCCATGTGTTTGTGGGTCCACTTCTGGGTTCTCTATTCTGTTCCATTGATCTGAGTGTCTGTTCTTGTGCCAGTACCATACTGTCTTGATGATTACAGCTTTGTAGTATAGCTTGAAGTCTGGGATTGTGATGTTTCCTGCTTTGGTTTTCTTTTTCAAGATCACTTTGGCTATTCGGGGTCTTTTTGTTTCCATACAAATTTTAGGATTATTTGTTCCAGCTCTATAAAGAATGCTGGTGATACTGTGATAGAGATTACATTGAATATGTAGATTGCTTTTGGTAGTATTGGCATTTTAACAGTATTTGTACTTCCTATCCAGGAGCATGGAATCTTTTTCCATTTTTTTTGTGTCTTCTTCAGTTTTTTTCATAAGCTTTCTATAGTTTTCAGTGTATAGCTTTTTCACCTCTTTGGTTAGATTTATTCCTAGGTATTTTATGGGTTTTGGTGCAACTGTAAATGGGATTGATTCCCTGATTTCTCTTTCTGTTGCTTCATTGTTGGTGTATAGGAATGCAACCGACTTCTGTGCGTTGATTTTATATCCTGCAACTTTGCTGAATTCATGAATCAGTTCTAGCAGTTTTTTGGTGGAATCTTTTGGGTTTTCCATATAGAGTATCATGTCATCTGCAAAGAGTGAAAGTTTGACCTCCTCCTGGCCAATTTGGATGCCTTTTATTTCTTTGTGATGTCTGAATACTGCGGCTAAGACTTCCAATACTATGTTGAATAACAGTGGCGAGAGTGGACATCCGTGTCTTGTTCCTGACCTTACAGGGAAGGCTCTCAGTTTTTCCCCATTGAGGATGATATTAGCGTTGGGTCGTTCATATGTGGCTTTTATGGTCTCGAGGTATGCTCCTTTTATCCCTACTCTCTTGAGGGTTTTTTTTTTTTTTATCAAAAAAGGATACTGTATTTTGTCAAAAGCTTTATCTGCATCTATTGAGAGGATCATATGGTTCTTGTCCTTTCTTTTATTGATGTGTTGAATCATGTTAATTGTTTTGTGGATATTGAACCAGCTCTGCATCCCAGGTATAAATCCTGCTTGGTCGTGGTGAATAATTTTTTTAATGTATTGTTGGATCCGGTTGGCTAATATCTTGTTGAGGATTTTTGCATCCATGTTCATCAGGGAAATTGGTCTATAGTTCCCCGTTTTAACGTGTGGTCTCTGTCTGGTTTTGGAATCAAGGTAATGCTGGCTTCATAGAAAGAGTTTGAACGTTTTCCTTCCATTTCTATTTTTTGGAACAGTTTTAAGAGAATAGGTGTTAACTCTTCCTTAAATGTTTGGTAGAATTCCCCTGGAAAGTCATCTGGCCCTGGACTCCTGTTTTTTGGGAGAGTTTTGATTACTAATTTGATTTCCTTACTGGTTATGGGTCTGTTCAAATTTTCTATTTATTCCTGTGTCAGTTTTGGTAGTGTATATGTCTAGGAATTTGTCCATTTCTTCCAGATTACCCATTTTATTTGCATATAATTGCTCATAATTTTCTCTTATTATTGTTTGTATTTCTGGTGTGTTGGTTGTGATCTCTCCTCTTTCATTCTGGATTTTATTTATTTGGGTCCTTTCCTTTTTCTTTTTGATCAAACTGGCTATTGGTTTATCAATTTGTTAATTGTTTCAAAGAACAAGATTCTGGTTTCGTTGATCTGTTCTCCAGTTTTTTCGGTTTCGATAGCATTAATTTCTGCTCTAATCTTTATTATCCTGTCTTCTGCTGGTTTAGGGTTTTATTTGCCGTTCTTTTTCCAGCTCCTTAAGGCATAAGGCTAGGTTGTGTATCTGAGATCTTTCTTTCTTCTTTAGGAAGGCCTGGATTGCTATATACTTTCCTCTTATGACCACCTTTGCTGCATCCCAGAGGTTTTGGGTTGTGGTGTTATCATTTTCATTGGCTTCCATATGCTTTTTAATTTCCTCTTTAACTTCTTGGTTAGCTCATTCATTTCTTAGTAGGATGTTCTTCAGTTTCCAAGTATTTGTTACCTTTCCAAATTTTTTCTTATGGTTGATTTCGAGTTTCATAGTGTTGTAGTCTGAAAATATGCATGGTATGATGGTATGATCTCGATCTTTTTGTAATTACTTAGGGCTGATATGTGTCCAAGTATGTGGTCTATTCTGGAGAAGATTCCATGTGCACTGGAGAAGAATGTATATTCTACTGCTTTAGGATGAAATGTTCTGAATATATCTATTAAGTCCATCTGGTCCAGTGTGTCATTCAAAGCCATTGTTTCCTTGTTGATTTTTTGATTAGATGGTCTGTCCATTGCTGTGAGTGGGGTGTTGACGTCTCCTACTGTTATGGTATTACTATCGATGAGTTTATTTACATTTGTGATTAATTGATTTATATATTTGGGTACCACCACATTTGGCACATAAATGTTTACAATTGTTAGGTCTTCTTGGTGGATAGACCCCTTGATTAGGATATAATGCCCTTCTGCATCTCTTGATACAGTCTTTATTTTAAAGTCGAGATTGTCTGATATAAGTATGGCTACTCCAGCTTTCTTTTGTTGACCATTAGCATAATAGATGGTTCTCCATCCCCTTACTTTCAAAATGAAGGTGTCTTTAAGTCTAAAGTGGGTCTCTTGTCAACAGCATATAGATGGATCTTGTTTTCTTATCCATTCAGTTACCCTATATCTTTTTATTGGAGCATTGAGTCCATTGACATTTAGAGTGAGTACTGAAAGATATGAACTTATTGCCATTATGATACTTGTAGAGTTGGAGTTTCTGGTGGTATTCTCTGGTCCTTTCTAATCTTTGTTGCTTTTGAGATATATATATATATTCATCTTTTCTCCCCTCAGAGAGTCCCCCTTAAAATTTTTTGCAGGGTGATTTAGTGGTCACAAAGTCCTTTAATTTTTGTTTGTCTGGGAAACTTTTTATCTCTCCTTCTATTTTGAATGACAACCTTGCTGGATAAAGAATTCTTGACTGCATGTTTTTCTGATTTAGCACATTGAATATATCCTGCCACTCCTTTCTGGCCTGCCAATTTTCTGTGGATAGGTTTGCTGCAAACCTGATCTGTCTTCCCTTGTCGGTTAGGGACTTTTTTTTCCCTTGCTGCTTTCATGATTCTCTCTTTGCCTGAGTATTTCGTGAATTTGACTATGATATGCCTTGTTGATGGTCGGTTTTTGTTGAATCTAATGGGGGGTCTTCTGTGCTTCCTGGATTTTGATGTCTGTGTCTTTCTGCAGGTTAGGAAAGTAAGCTATGATTTGCTCACATAACCCCTCTACCCCTATTTCTCTCTCTTCCTCTTCTGGGACCCCTATGATTCTGATGTTGTTCCTTGTTAATGAGTCACTGATTTCTCCAATTCTTAAATCATGCTCTTTTGCCTTAATCTCTCCCTTTTTTTCTGCTTCATTATTCTCTATGAGTTTGTCTTCTATATCACTGATTCTCTATTCTGCCTCATCCATCCTTGCTACTGCTGCATCCATCCGTGATCACAGCTCAGTTATAGCATTTTTAATTTCATTCTGGCTATTTTTTACTTCTTTTATCTCTGCAGAAAGGGATTCTAATCTATTTTCGACTCCAGCTAGTATTCTTATTATCATGATTCTAAATTCTGGTTCAGACATCTTGCTTGTATCTGTGTTGGTTAAATCCCTGGCTGTCGTTTCTTCGTGCTCTTTCTTTTGGGGTGAATTCCTTCATTTTGTCATTTTCAAGGGAGAAAAGGAATTAATGAGGTAGAAAAATTGAAATTAAAAAAATTAAAATTAAAAAATATTAAAATTCAAAATTAAACACACACACACACACACACACACACACACAAATCAAATAGATGATGCTAGATCCTAGGTGTTTTTTGGTCTGAGAGTTGAAAATGGTTTGACAGATTAGAGCAAAAAAAAGGGGGGGGGAAGAAAAAATAATAATGAAATTGTTTGAGAATTTGAAGAAATGAATACACTGAAGTAGACTAAAATGAGATGATGGGGTAAAATAGAATTTGAAAAAATACACACAAAATTTAAAGAATATAGTAGAAAAAATTAAAGAAATATATTTTTAATAAAAATTAAAAATAATAGGATTTTTTCTTTTTCTGTATTCAAGAAAAAAGAAAAGAAACAAAAAAGGGAAAAAAGATCAAAAAATGAAAAAAAAAAAAAGGAAATCGTTGGAAAATTTGAGAAAGTGAATACACTGTAGTAGACTAAAATAAAATGGTGGAAGTAAAATAGGATTTGAAAAAATTCACATAAAAGCAAAAAGTATAGTAAAAAATTAAATAAAAATATTTTAAATAGAAATTGAAAGTGAAAATGACGTTTTTCTCTTTCTGCATTCAAGAAAAAGAAAGTAAACAAAAAAGAGAAAAAAAGGAAATTGAAAATTTGAAAAGGTGAATACACTGAAGTTGACTAAAATAAAATTATGAAAGTAAAATAGAATTTGAAAAAATTTACACAATAGTAAAAAGTTTAGTAATAAAAATTAAAGAAAAATATTTTTAATAAAAATTGGAAGAAAAATGAATATTTTCTCTTTATTCAAGAAAAAGAAGTATAAAAGAGAAAAAGGAAGAAAAAGAAAAGAAAATTGGATAGATGAACCTGTTAACAGATTGAAGTAGGACTGAAATTACTTTGTTTTCCCCTAGAAGTCAGTGTATGTAGTGCTTTATAGTCCATAAACTAAGCCAGCAGTGAGACTTGTGTTCTTGAAGAGTGAGGTTGGCCCAGATGGGCGGGGCTCAGTGTAATAGCACCGCTTTCCACTAGATGGCGCTGCTAACCTACTGGGGTGGATTGTTGTGGCGCTTGTAGGTGCATATGTGCATGATCGGGAGAGGTGAAAATGGTGCCACGCAGCTACTCAGTCTGTTCTCCCAAATTAGCAATCCTGCACCCATCCTCTGTCTTCAGCTTTTGTCTATTCCCTGCTTTTTTAGTCTCTGTGACCAGGCCCCAGGCAGTACCTCTGTCCTGAGTTTTGTCTCAGATGCGGCTGTTTTCCCCGGCCCCTTACTTCTGAGGAACTGCAGCTTTGACCCGTTCTGCCCCTCTGCAGGAGGATCTCACCGAGCAATGGCTGAATGAGCAATGGCCGAATGAGCAATGGCTGAATGTCGGCTGCACCCAGGAACGCTCACTGGACCCTGCTGCTGCCAGTGGCTTGAGACTGCGGCCAGGTGCCAGCCCGCCCCAGAAAAAGCTCACGAGATAATGTAGCAGCAGTGTTTCAGGGATTATGGAAAATCACAACACACATCTGGTACCAGGCTTCACACTTAACGACCTTATTCCAGCACCAGTGAATGTGGCTATTTTCTGGGGTTTGCTGGGACCAGGTGGCTTCAGCAGTCTCTACCAAATGTCCTTCCAGCAGTGGAACCGCTTTTCCCTGTGTGGCCCGAGAACCTCCCGGACCCCACTCTGTTGCTGGGGATTCGCCCTTCCCACCGGAGCACCGCCAAGTATCCAGCTGCAGAGTTGCAGCCTTTGCGCTCCCCTTGTTTACACTCTTAATGGAATTTAAACCCTCTCCTTTTTCCTTTCTCCCTTTTTTGTTTAGTTTCTGTGGCTGTTTCCAATTTTCTGCTTTCTCTCCAGCTGCTTTTGGGGAGGGGTGTTTTTCCCATATTCTCCCCCCGTCCCCAGTCTCCATCCTCTCTCCACCCACCTGTTGGGAGATTTTTGATTACTGATTTAATTTCTCTACTGGTTATGGGTCTATTCAAATTTTCTATTTCCCCGTTCCAGTGTTGGGAGTTTATATGTTTCTAGAAATTTGTCCATTTCTTCCAGATTGCCCAATTTGTTTGCATATAATTGCTCATAATATTTTCTTATTATTGTTTGTATTTCTGTAGTGTTGTTTGTGATCACTCCTCTTTCGTTTATGATTTTATTTATTTGGGTCCTTTCGTTTTTCTTTGATAAACCTGGCTAGGGGTTTATCAATTTTGTTAATTTTTTCAAAGAATCGCTGCTAGTTTCATTGATCTGTCCTACTGTTTTTTTCCTCCCTATAACATTGATTTCTGCTATAATCTTTATTATTTCCCTTCTTTTCCTGGAAGGGCTTTATTTGCTGTTTTGGCTTTATTTGGTTTTGTTTTTCCAACTTCTTTAGGTTTAAGGTTAGGTTGTATATTTCAGACCTTCCTTCTTTAGGGAGGCCTGGATTGCTATATATTTCCCTCTTATGACTGCCTTTGCTGCATCCCAAAGGTTTTGGACTGTCGTATTTTCATTTTCATTGGCTTCCATATACTTTTTAATTTCCTCTGTAATATCTTGGTCAACCCATTCTTTCTTTAGTAGGATGTTCTTTAACTTCTGAGTATTTGTGATGTTTCCAAATTTTTTCTTGTGTTTGATTTCAAGTTTCATAGCATGTGGTCTAACAATACACATTGTATGATCTCAATCTTTTTGTACTTTTTGAGAGCTGATTTGTGACACAGTATGTGATCTGTTCTGGATAATGTTCCATGTGCACTCAAGAAGAATGTGTATTCTGCTGCTTTAAGAAAAAAGACAGCATATGGTGTTGGGAAAACTAGACAGCAACATGCAGAAGAATGAACCTTGAACACTTTCTTACCCATACACAAAAATAAATTTAACATGGATGAAAGACCTAAATGTAAGGCAGGAAACCAACAAAGTCCTAGAGGAGAAAAGAGGTAGCAACCTCTTTGTTCTTGGCCACAGCAACTTCTTTCTAGACATGTCTCCAGAGGCAAGGGAAACAAAAGCAAAAATGAACTACTGGGAGACTTCATCAGGATTAAAAAGCTTCTGCACAGCAAAGAAAACAATCAACAAATCTAAAAGTCAACCTATGGAATGGGAGAAGATATTTGCAAATCACATATTGGATAAAGGGCTAGTATCCAAAATATATAAAGAACTTATCAAACTCAACACCCCAAAAACAAATAATCCAGTGAAGAAATGAGAAGAAGACATGAACAGATACTTTTCCAAAGAAGACATCTGTATGGCTAACAGACACATGAAAAGATACACAACATCACTCATCATCAGAGAAATACAAATAGAAAAACTACAATGAGATACCACCTTACACCTGTCAGAATGGCTAAAATTAACAACACAGGAAACAACAGGTGTTGGTGAGGCTGTGGGGAAAAGGGAACCCTTTTGCACTCTTGGTAGGAATGCAAACTGGTGCAGCCACTCTTGAAAACAGTATGGAAGTTCCATAAAAAAATTAAAAATAGAACTACCCTATAACCTAGCTATTGCATACTAGGTATTTATCCAAAGGACAAAAAAATGTTGATTCAAAGGGACACGTGCACCCCGATGTTTACGGTGGCACTATCAACAATAGCCAAATTATGGAAAGAGCCCAAATGTCCATTGACTGATGAATGGATAAAGAAGATGTGATATGTACGTACAATGGAATGTTACTCTGTTATGGAAAAGAATGAGATCTTGCCATTTACTATGATGTGGATGGAACTAGAGTGTATTATGCCAAGTGAAGTAAGTCTGTCAGAGAAAGACAAATATCATATAATTTCACTCATATGTGGAATTTAAGAAACAAAACAGATGAACCTAGGGGAAGGGAAGCAAAAATAAGATAAAAACAGAGGAAGGCAAACCATAAGACAACTCTTAAATACAGAGAAGAAACTAGAATCACAAGTAAGATAAAATTTGGGTAAAATTCTTAAAGTTGCTTGTAAGAATATTTCATTGTATGTATACACACACACACACACACACACACACACACACACACACACACACAATGTGTGGTATATATCACAGCTTCTTCATCCCCTGGAATATTACTCAGCCAATAAAAAGGAATGAAATCTGGCTATTTACAATGACATGGATGGAGCTAGAAAGTATTATTCTAAGTGAAAGAGGTCAAAGGCAAATACCATATGATTTCACTCATATGTGGAATTTTACAAAACAGATGAACAAAGGGGAAAAAAAGAGAGGCAAACTAGAAGACAGACTCTTAACTATAGAGAACAAACTGAGGGTTGCTGGAGGGGAAGTGGGCAGAGGTATGGGTTAAATGGTGATGGGAATTAACAAGGGCACTTGTTATAAAGAGCAGTGGGTGTTATATAAGTGATGAATTGCTAAATTCTATACCTGAAACTAATATTACACTGCATGTTAACCAAGTGGAATTTAAATACAAACTTGAAAAACAAAATAAAATAAAATTGCTTGTAGGAGTAAATGTTTATTAATATAGTCATAAAAAAATAGACGTGGAAAAATATTTCTCTCAATTTTGACTGAAAATAGAGTTGTTGTTAAGATTTTGGCCATTAGATTTAGTTCTGGTTGGTGTTTAAAATAAAAAAGAATACTTTTATTAATTTCATTTAGAGAACTTATAAAGAGATACAGGTGTCATTTAGCAATTGCATTTTTTATCAGGTGACAATTTTTGATTTAGAGATTATTGTAATATAGTATCATTTTCTCTGTAAAATATCATGTTAGCCATAGGAAATAAAGAAACTCATTTGAGATACATAGATGCTTTTCTATGTAAAATATTCTAACATTCAGTTTTTATGGCATGGAAATACTCTTTCAGAACAGTACATAAAACATTTTGAAAAATCCACTTAATAACATGAAAGTATATACTGAAAATTACCAGTGTCTTCTTGGTATTGCTACCTACCCAGATTTGATAGAAAGGTAATTCATAGAGATTATATTTGTGCACTTTCAAATTTGACTTGATTTAGCATATTATCAAATAGAGGAGGTTGAATAAAAAAACAAAGAACACCAATTTGTGGCACAAATCTACATAATAACATTATTTTTTTTAAATTTTTTTACCGTTTATTCATTTTTGAGGGACAGAGTGTGAGCAGGGGGAAGCAGAGAGAGAGGGAGACACAGAATTCGAAGCAGGCTCCAGGCTCTGAGCTGTCAGCACAGTGCTGGATGCGGGGCTCAAAGTCACTGACCATAAGATCACGACCTGAGCTGAAGTCGAAAGCTTAACCAGCTGAGCCACCCAGGCGCCCCTCTAAATAATAACATTATAAGACAAGATTAATAAACAGCTTCATTTAATGTCAGGTTTTGATGCAACACTGAAAACACTGCTTTGGTTTTAAAGTAAGTTATTGAATCTGGGCAACAAGGAAATGAATAAGATTATTAACGTTGTAACAAAGCCCAGAAATGAAATATCATTTGGAAAACAGCAAGCTGGTTAAAGGCCAAGGAGAGAAAAAAAATAAGAAACACAAATGTTCCAGCAGAGCCTTGGTTTGAAAATGAATAAAAGAGGTAGATATATTCCATTTAAATGTTATCTCATACTTATTAGACCTTCATTTCTAAAAAACAAATGACAAAACAGGATCTGGATTTTTATAGAATGGGAGTAGGAGCTATTGCTCCCTTTCCATTTTAAGTATAAGTATGTTTTTTCTTGATACCTCAATCTGGAACTGTTTCTTTTTGCATTAAAAGTTTAGGTAGACCATTCTGAAACAACAGATTACACCAAAGAGAAACTGAAACAGATAAATGTCTTTTAGGACCTGAGGTGTCATATATCCAAAAATACCAATCTTCTACTTTGATGTAGACCAAAAAGCTCCTTACTTTCCTTTAAAAAGTAGCAGGGCAGAAAGCTTTCATAGGTTGGAAGTGCAAAGTAAATAAAGTTCAAAACTCAAATCTTGGACAACCTTACTTCCCAATATGGCAAAAATAAAATATGTTGTTTTGTAACATAAATTATATTAGTTATAGAAAACATCCTATACCAAAAAGCATTATCTTTTTAATAATATAAATTCCCAGTGAGCAAAAGACATTAGTAAAAAATGAATTCACCAGTATTAAAATGCTCTGAACCTGATATAAGAGGTAGAATCTGACTGGGACCTATGGTGAAAGATGACCTCCTTAGCTTACCAAGTGTTTTAAGTGTCACTGATTATTTTTCCCTTCCTAACTCTCTAAAAAATTTCTGCTTTTCTGTGTTGTTTGCTAAATTTTTAGCATTATTTACTTTCACTTCAATCAGTTGAAGACGGTACAATCCAGTGTCTTCTTTGGTGAGTCACTAACTAGTTTTTGTGTTTTTCAACCTAAGATTCCTGTTCTTCTGCCATTTGCTTGCCTGGCAGCTTTGTACTCAGTTTGATTTAGTTAGAAGGACATTTAACATTGGCTGATTTGGATTGCGTGAAATAAGATAGTCAACAGGTGGAAGCCAAATCAGGCCACACATATTTAATACTGCAGTGCTCTGTGGTGCATGTAGCTGTTTTGAAAGTTGCCAAATGAGGGGCGCCTGGGTGGCGCAGTCGGTTAAGCGTCCGACTTCAGCCAGGTCACGATCTCGCGGTCTGTGGGTTCGAGCCCCGCGTCAGCCTCTGGGCTGATGGCTCGGAGCCTGGAGCCTGTTTCCGATTCTGTGTCTCCCTCTCTCTCTGCCCCTCCCCCGTTCATGCTCTGTCTCTCTCTGTCCCAAAAATAAAAAAAAAAAAAAAATTAAAAAAAGAAAGTTGCCAAATGAGCCACACAGCCTACATGCAGCAGACTGGGTATGGTCTAAAATGTCCTGAACCATCCAAATTTTCTGGCTTTTTTCCTCTTCTTGGATTATACCAAAACAATTTCCTTCAGCATTGAAACATCTGGCTAGCTCTTATAGTTTCTTTTTTATGTTTAACTAAGGGAAAAATTGATTCAGGGCAGGGAAAAGGTAGGGCTCACCCAAAAGTTTGTGCTAAGGATAAAGCTCAGTGGCACTAAAATGCCCAAGTCTGTTTGCGTGGATCTAGGGTGAGCACAATAACTGTATATAATTATGTTCAGAAGGTAGAAAAATTGGAATATATATCTCTCTAATCTGAGTAGTAGCTAAGTTGTATTTCTGCTTCATTCACACCATGAATTTAATTGTGTAATTCTAACTTTAAATATGTAATATAAGTAATAAGTTTTCCTTTGTAGAGGAACAAAAAATTCATTCTCTTACCTCTTAGGCAGTTAGCTCATGTTTCTAGTGATTGAATTTAAGAGTTATTTCTTAATTACATGCTACTATTTTATTCATCCCCAAATCAAAAAGTGATTAGGCATCTCAATTAGCCAGCTGGATTAAGAACAAGCCATTTTTGTGACATGAAATTTTAGGCTAAACGTGAAAATTATTGACTTGCTTTTGGTTTTGCCACTTTACCATTGATTTTATCTGAATATAGGGCTTTTACTTAGTGATATTTGAAATAATTATTCACTGTAATACCCTATAGATAGGAAATCCATCCAAAATTATATTGCATAAAAAAAAAATAAACCACCTCCACTTAGTTTTGTTGAAGGAAACAGTTAACAAAACTAAATGGAGATGCTTTATTTTTTTGTGCAGTGTAAGGTTGGATGATTTTCGTATCTATAGAGTATGACAGTAAAGAATTATTTCAGATATCACTAATTAAAGGCCCTATATTCAGATAGGAAACAGTCAACAAAACTAAAAGACAACCTACAGAATGGGAGAAGATATTAGCAAATGACATGTTGGATAAAGGGTTAGTATCCAAGATATATAAAGAACTGATATAACTCAACTCCAAAAAAACAAATAATCCAATTTAAAAATGGGCAGAAGACATGATGAGACATTTTTTCAAAGAAGACATACAAATGGCCAACAGACACACGAAAAGATGCTCAACATCACTCATCATCAGGGAAATACATATCAAAACTACAACGAGGTGTGACCTCACACCTGTCAGAATGGCTAAAATCAACAACACAAGAAACAACAGGTGTTGGTGAGGATTTAGAGAAAGGTGAACCCTCTTGCATTGTTGATGGGAATGGAAACTGGTACAGCCACTCTGGAAAACTGTATAGAGGTTCCTCAAAAAGTTAAAAGTAGAACTCCCCTACAATCCAGCAATTGCACTACTAGAAATTTACCCAAAGAATATGAAATACTAATTCAAAGGGATATATGCACCCCAATGTTTATAGCAACATTATCTATAGTAGCCAAACTATGGAAACAGCCCAACTGTCCATTGACTGATGAATGGATAAAGAAATTATGGTATAATGGAATGTTAATTAGCCATAAAATAAGAATGACATCTTCCCATTTGCAATGATGTGGGTGGAGCTACAGAGTACTATGCTAAGTGAAATAACTCAGTCAGAAGAAGAGAGATACTATATGATTTCACTCATATGTGGAATTTAGGAAATAAAACAAAAGAGCATAGGGAGAAAAAAAGAGAAAGGCAAGTCAAGAAACAGATTCTTAACTATAGAGAACAAACTGATGGTTACCAGAAGGGAGGTGGGTGGGGGATGGATGAAATAGGTGATGGGGATTAAGTTGTGCACTTGCTCTGATGAGCACTGGCTATTGTATGGAAGTGTTGAATCACTATATTGTACACCTGAAACTAATATTAAATTCTATGTGAATTAACTGGAATTCAAATAAAAAAGTAAGTCATCTCCATAATCATGTTTGTAGATCTATTATCACCTGTATGGTAAATTCTGCTGATTTTAGTAACATGAAGAACCACATCTATTTCTCCTCTCAGGTGGCAGGTGTCTCCTCACTTTCCCTATCTCTGATTTTAATTCCCTCCTAGCTGCTTATCTCTCCTAATCTTTAACCTTCCTTTAGTTATACTTGCCAAGTATTTGGGGTTTTTTTGCCTGAACTTAAGTCCTTTAGTGAACTAACAGTCATCAGAAATAGTCACCATCAGAATATTACATGTGTAATAACTGATCGAATCCCTTATTATGATTGACTCAGTCCATTTGATTTAAAGTATATAAGTTTTTATGATAACTGTAAGCACAACCCTAGCTATTAAAATTACACTTTTATAAGTTTTTACTTCTTTATTTTGAGAGAGAGGGAGTGGAGGAGGGGCAGAGAGAGGGAGAGAGAGAATCCCAAGCAGTCTCAGTTCTGTCAGCATGGAGCCCAGTGCGGGCCTCAAACCCATGAACTGTGAGATCATGACTTGAGCCGAAATCAAGAGTTGGACGCTTAACTGAGTGAGCCACCCAGGCACCCCTAAAATTATTTCTTATGTACAATACAACTTTACTTATCCAAAAATACCCTTCCAACAACATAGACCATCTGGAGAAACAAACTAAGACAAAACAAAACAAGCAAACAAAAAAACACACCTCCATGGAAAATAAATACAAGCATTGTATACTTCAGTGATTCCTGATAGTTCTTTTGTTCTGCAATAGCTATAGCAACCCTTGGTTTGTTAGAAGTCATTTACTGTCTTCTTCTTACCTAGAAGCCTAAGGTAATGTACCTATATACATGTACTGTCAGAATAACATTGTAGGAGTGGTTTAGCTACATATATCCACTAAATCAATTTAGCCTTTTACTCTAGCAAAGAAACATAGTAAGCCATATTAGGGAACTGCACTCTACATCAGAGATCTGTAAGCAGTAGAAGAGAATTAAAACAGAAGGTATACTATAACAGAAAGCAACAAAGCTGACTTGGCCATTAAAGGAAGATAGGTATCTGGATGTATATTTTTGCCAATTAGTTACCCTAAATTACCCTTTGAACATACAGAAAAAAATACTGGATAAAACATTAATATACATATATATTTAAATACATTGATGAATTGGCAAAAAAAAAAACCAAAAAAACAAAGTAAACCACAAATCATAAAAGTAAGTGTGAGCACTAGGTTTTGTTCTGAGGATTTCTGCTGAATCCTGAAATATTGGGTTTCCATTTTGACAGCTTCTTGGGAGATGGGAATATTAGTTAAACTGAGGATCCACCGTATGGTAGGAAATCAAATACGTAGGATACCGCTACTGAAAGCTGAGATGTGCAGGAGTGAAACAAAGAAGGAAACACCGAGGAAATTTGCCTGTATTAACACTAATGCTAAGTAAGTAAATGAAGAGTAAGTAACAACTTCCTTGAGAATTTACAAGTATAAACTAGCCCTCTATTGGTTTGAAAAAGCCTCCAGTGGAGAGTTTAACCTAGAATGTTTCCAGCTGGTGGTACCCCCAGATGACTGGCAGACACAAATAAAAGTCATTTGGAGAAATTCTACTTCAGTCTAGGCCTCAACCTATTCCAGTGATAGAACACCAAAGAACATGAACCTTCATGGTTAAAAAAATCACAAAACATCCAAGGAGACAAGACATCATAAGTAAGAATCAACCAAAACAATGTATTTCCAAAACTATAAACATTGGAATTATCAGAGTATACAACTACATTTAATATGATTAAAAAACCAAAAGCTTGAAAACTTAATAGGTCACAAGTGGATTTGAAAAATAACTAAATAGAAATTCTAGAAATTAATAACAATAATTAAAATAAAAAACTCAATGAAAATATTAATCATCAGATTAGATGTAGTAAAAGAGTGAATTGATAAAGTAATTTCTGAAGAAATTATCCCAAATATACTTTAGAGAAATGAAAATTATGATAAAGAAGTCAATAGTTGTGGAGAATGGAGAGAGAAGGTCTAATATACTTTTAATCAGAGTTCTAGGGGGAGATTAGAGAGTCAATGAGAAAGAGAGAGACTAAAAAGAATTCCTGAGAATTATTGAAAGGCACTAATTCTCACATCAAGAAAGCCAAATAAATGACAAGATTAAACTAAGAATTTCTGTTCATCAAAAATCACCATAAAGTGAAAGGATAGTTTTGGGTCCATTTCTGGATTTTCTCTTCTGTTACATTGATCCATGTGTCTGTTTTTGTGCCAGTGCCATACTGTTTTGATTACTATAGGTTTGTAATATAACTTGAAATATGAAATTGTGATACCTCCAGTTTTTTCTTTTTCAAGTCTGCTTTGGCTATTTGGGGTCTTTTGTGTATCTGTACAAATTTTAGGAGTGTTTGTTCTAGTTCTGTGAAAAATGCTGCTAGTATTTTGATAGGGATTACTTTAAATCTCTAGATTGCTTTGAATAGTGCCCTTTTAACAACAGTTGTTCTTTTAACCCTTGACCCATTTCTTTGGGTCATGTCCAGTTTCTTTCATCAGTGTTTTATAGTTTTCAGAGTGTAGGTTTTTGCCCCTTTGGTTAAGTTTATTTCTAGTTATTTTATTATTTTTGGTGCAATTGTAAATGGGATTGCTCTTGGTGTAGACAAGGTAGGTAAAGTTTGCACATTCCTTCAGGTGGCTGTGTGTTTATGCTAGGAGGCAGGGGAGAGGAGGTAGCATTTGCTAGCTCCTTTATCCCTGGAGGAGTCCCTCTGTGAACCCTGCCCCTCCAGGATGTGCTCTTAGATGAGTAAATAATTCTCCCTCCTATATGTCCAGACATTTTTCAAAGTTGTGCTTCTTCACTGTATGTCTTTGGGCTGTTTGTCATGCTGTCTCTTTAAAAGTAGGGACTTGGCTTCCTGTCACCCTCTAGTCTCTCCCAGAATGGAGGCCACTGATTTTTAAAATTCCAGGCTTGGGGCACCTGGGTGGCTCAGTCAGTTAAGCGTCCAGATTCTTGATTTTGGCTAAGGACATGATTTCATGGGTCATGGGATTAAGCCCCAGTTTGGGCTCTGTGCTGATGGCACAGAGCCTGCCTGGGATTCTCTCTCCCTCTGTCTCTCTGCACGCCCCTCCCCCCCCAATACATAAACCTTAAAATTAAATTAAATTAAAGTTTCAGGCTTTAAGTCCCGTGGGTTGTAAGAACTGATGAAATTGAGCCCCTCTGGCTTTCAAAGCCAAATGTTATGGAGATTCATCTTCCCTGTGCAGACTCCCCTATGTGATACTCTGTTTCTCTCCCTTCTCTGTGTCCCTGACTCTCCTCCCCCAGTGGATGGCCAAGGTCTGTTTAGCTGCCCATCCAGTCTCTGTCCTTCCTCCCCTCTTTGATGTGTCCTCTTCTCTACCTTTGTGGAGTTTGTTCTGCCAGCCTTTTGGTCATTTTCTGGGTTATTTATGCTGATGTGAGTGTTATCCTGTTGTATCCATGTGAAGAGGAGGGCTTAGGCTCTTCTTACTTTGCCATCTTCCCAGCCTTCTGGATTTATGGGCTTTTAAAATACCCATCTGAGATAATTGCTTTCAATATATTGTACTTTTTCCTCTGAATATTTCTATGGCATTGAGTATTATGGTTTAATTCAGCACCATGAATTATAGATGCTTAAATGATATTATTATATTAATTTATTTAAACTTCAAGTGAATAAGGAAGAGAAGGAAGAAACTTAATCTCGCATTGGTACCTAAAATTTCTGGGAGCATATAGACTTGATTCTTAAATGTTCCATATTTGATGATGCTATTTTTGACTTATTCCTTCATCTCTCCCCAAGATGTTTTCCCCAAGAAATCTTTTTAGAAATTCTGCTTTATGTTCATTTTGGAAATAATATATTAAAGCAGGTTGATTCAAGGCTACTACAGAAGAACCCTTCAGCCAGAGAAGAAAAATCTCCAATAGTGTTGAATTTCCAAATCAACAGTTCCTAATTAGGTTGTTCTTACTGCTTATTGTGCCTGATGTAGAGGAATTTCAGATAGTTCATTCAGCATTTTTATTTCCCTGAAAAACAGAAAGCATTTGAAATTGTCTATTAAAGATGTCTAGGGGCACCTGGGTGGCTCGGTTGGTTAAGCATCTGACTTCAGCTCAGGTCACGATCTCTCAGTTTGTGAGTTCGAGCCCCACGTCGGGCTCTGTTCTGACAGCTTAGAGCCCGGAGCCTGCTTCAGATTCTGTCTCCTTCTCTCTCTGCCCCTCCCCTACTTACACTCTGTCTCTCTCCCTCTCAAAAATAAATAAACATTAAAAAAATAAAGATGTCTCTATTACATTAGACTTTTTGGAAATCTTAAGTAAAAAATAACCATCAAAGGGGAGCCTGGGTGGCTCAGTTGGTTGGGCGACTGACTTCAGCTCAGGTCATGATCTCGCAGTTTGTGAGTTCAAGCCCTGTGTCGGGCTCTGTGCTGACAGCTCTGAGCCTGGAGCCTACTTCAGATTTGTGTCTCCCCCTCTCTCTACCCCTCCCCTACTCATGGCTCTGTGTCTCTCTGTCTCTCATTAATAAATAAATGTTAAAAAAAATAAAAAAAAATAACCATCATTGCACATAAAGCCAAACTCAGTCTCTCCCTTTCCCAGTTGAGTTTATTTTCATTTAAATTTCACATATAGCTGAGAAAATAAAAAAAAATATTATTATTAATTTTTTAGGATATTTTTGTTAAAATTTTTTTAATTTAATTTTTTTTTAATTTGCATCCAAATTTGTTAGCATATAGTGCAACAATGATTTCGGGAGTAGATTCCTTAACACCCCTTACTCATTTAGCCTATCTCCCCTCTCACACCCCCTTCAGTAACCCTCAGTTTGTTCTCCATATTTGTTAGTCTCTTATGCTTTGTCCCTCTCCCCATTTTTATATTATTTTTGTTTCCCTTCCCTTATGTTCATCTGTTTTTTCTCTTAAAGTCCTCAAATGACTGAAGTCATATGATATGTGTCTTTCTCTGATTAATTTCACTTACCATAATACCCTCCAGTTCCATCCACAGACTTGCAAATGGCAAGATTTCATTCTTTTTGATTACTGAGTAATACTCCATTGTATACTTATACAACATCTTCTTTATCCATTCATCCATTGATGGACATTTGGGCTCTTTCCATACTTTGCCTATTGTTGATAGTGCTGCTGTAAACATGGAGGTGCATGTGTCCCTTTGAAACAGCACACCTGTATCCTGTGGATAATTGCCTAGTAGTGCAGTTGCTGGGCTGTAGGGTAGTTCTATTTTTAGTTTTTTTGAGGAACCTCCATACTGTTTTCCAGAGTGGCTGGACCAGCTTGCACTCCCACCAACAATGCAAAAGAGATCCTCTTTCCCCGCATCCTCGCCAACATCTGTTGTTGCCCGAGTTGTCAATGTTACCCATTCTGACAGATGTGAGGTGCTATCTCATTGTGGTTTTGATTTGTCTGTCCCTGATGATGAGTGATGTTGAGCATTTTTTCATGTGTCAGTTGGCCATCTGGATGTCTTCTTTGGAAAAGTGTCAATTCATGTCTGTTGCCCATTTCTTCACTGGATTGTTTTTTGGGGGAGTGTTGAGTTTGATAAGTTCTTTACAGATTTTGGATACTAACCCTTTATCTGATATGTCGTTTGCAAATATCTTCTCCCATTGCTGTGCAGAATTTTTTTACTTTGATGAGGTCCCGGTAGTTCATTTTTGCTTTTGTTTCCCTTGCCTCCAGAGACGTGTTGAGTAAGAAGTTGCTGTGGCCAAGATCAAAGAGGTTTTTGCCTGCTTTCTTCTCGAAGATTTTGATGGCTGCCTGTCTTACATTTAGGTCTTTCATCCATTTTGAGTTTATTTTTGTGTATGGTGTGAGAAGGTGGTCTAGGTTCATACTTCTGCATGTCGCTGTCCAGTTTTCCCAGCACCACTTGCTGAAGAGACTGTCTTGATTCCACTGGATATTCTTTCCTGCTTTGTCAAAGATTAGTTGGCCATGTGTTTGTGGGTCCACTTCTGGGTTCTCTATTCTGTTCCATTGATCTGAGTGTCTGTTCTTGTGCCAGTACCATACTGTCTTGATGATTACAGCTTTGTAGTATAGCTTGAAGTCTGGGATTGTGATGTTTCCTGCTTTGGTTTTCTTTTTCAAGATCACTTTGGCTATTCGGGGTCTTTTTGTTTCCATACAAATTTTAGGATTATTTGTTCCAGCTCTGTAAAGAATGCTGGTGTTACTTTGATAGGGATTACATTGATAGGGATTACATTGAATATGTAGATTGCTTTTGGTAGTATTGGCATTTTAACAGTATTTTTACTTCCTATCCAGGAGCATGGAATCTTTTTCCATTTTTTTTGTGTCTTCTTCAATTTCTTTAATAAGCTTTCTACAGTTTTCAGTGTATAGCTTTTTCACCTCTTTGGTTAGATTTATTCCTAGGTATTTTATGGTTTTGGTGCAACTGTAAATGGGATTGATTCCCTGATTTCTCTTTCTGTTGCTTCATTGTTGGTGTATAGGAATGCAACCGATTTCTGTGCATTGATTTTATATCCTGCAACTTTGCTGAATTCATGAATCAGTTCTAGCAGTTTTTTGGTGGAATCTTTTGGGTTTTCCATATAGAGTATCATGTCATCTGCAAAGAGTGAAAGTTTGACCTCCTCCTGGCCAATTTGGATGCCTTTTATTTCTTTGTGATGTCTGAATACTGCGGCTAAGACTTCCAATACTATGTTGAATAACAGTGGCGAGAGTGGACATCCGTGTCTTGTTCCTGACCTTACAGGGAAGGCTCTCAGTTTTTCCCCATTGAGGATGATATTAGCGTTGGGTATTTCATATATGGCTTTTATGATATCGAGGTATGATCCTTCTATCTCTACTTTCTTGAGGGTTTTTATCAAGAAAGGATGCTGTATTTTGTCAAATGGTTTCTCTGCATCTATTGAGAAGACTGTGTGATTCTTGTCCTTTCTTTTATTGATGTGATGAATCACATTGATTGTTTTTCATATATTGGACCAGCCTTGCATCCCAGGTATAAATCCCACTTGGTCGTGGTGAATATTTTTTTTAATGTATTGTTGGATCCAGTTGGCTATAATCTTGTTGAGGATTTTTGCATCCATGTTCATCAGGGAAATTGGTCTATAGTTCCCCTTTTCAGTGTGGTCTCTGTCAGGTTTTGGAATCAAGGTAATGCTGGCTTCATAGAAAGAGTTTGGACGTTTTCCTTCCATTTCTATTTTTGGAACAGTTTGAAGAGAATAGGTGTTAACTCTTCCTAAATGTTTGGTAGAATTCCCCTGGAAAGCCATCTGGCCCTGGACTCTTGCTCTTTGGGAGAGTTTTGATTACTAATTTGATTTCCTTACTGGTTATGGATCTGTTCAAATTTTCTATTTCTTCCTGTTTCAGTTTTGGTAGTGCATATGTTTCCAGGAATTTGTCCATTTCTTCCAAACTGCCCTTTTTATTGGCATATAATTGCTCATAATATTCTCTTATTATTTTTCTTTCTGCTGTGTTGATTGTGATCTCTCTTCTTTCATTCTTGATTTTATTTATTTGGGTCCTTTCATTTTCCTTTGATCAAACTGGCTATTGGTTTATCCATTTTTATAATTGTTTCAAAGAACCAGATTCTGGTTTCATTGATCTGTTCTACTGTTTTTTTGGTTTTGATAGCATTGATTTCTGCTCTAATATTTATTATTTCCTGTCTTCTTCTGGTTTTGGGTTTTATTTGTTGTTCTTTTTCCAGTTCTTTAAGGTGTAAGGTTAGGTTGTGTATCTGAGATCTTTCTTCCTGCTTTAAGAAGGCCTGGATTGCTATATACTTCCCTCTTATGACTGCCTTTGCTGCATCCCAGAGGTTTTGGGTTGTGGTGTTATCATTTTCATTGGCTTCCATATCCTTTTTAATTTCCTCTTTAACTGCTTGGTTAGCCCATTCATTCTTTAGTAGGATGTTCTTCAGTCTCCTAGCCTAGATTGATAATAACTATGGCTACTCCAGCTTTCTTTTGTTGACCATTAGCATGATAGATGGTTCTCCATCCCCTTACTTTCAAAATGAAGGTGTCTTTAGGTCTAAAGTGGGTCTCTTGTAAACAGCATATAGATTAATCTTGTTTTCTTATCCATTCACTTATCCTGTATCTTTTTATTGGATCATTGAGTCCACTGACATTTAGAGTGAGTACTGAAAGATATGCATTTATTGCCATTATGTTGCTTGTAGAGTTGGAGTTTCTGGTGGTGTATTCTGCTCCTTTCTAATCTTTGTTGCTTTTGGTATATATGTACGTATGTATGTATTTATTTATTTTTTTGTATTTTCATATTTCTCCTCTCAGAGAGTTCCCCATAACATCTTGCAGGGCTGGTTTAGTGGTCACAAAGTCCTTTAATTTTTGTTTGTCTGGGAAACTTTTTATCTCTCCTTCTATTTTGAATGACAGCCTTGCTGGATAAAGAATTCTTGGCTGCATGTTTTTTCTGATTCAGCACATTGAACATATCCTGCCACTCCTTTCTGGCTTGCCAATTTTCTGTGGATAGGTCTGCTGCAAACCTGATCTGTCATCCCTTGTAGGTTAAGGACTTTCTCTCCCTTTCTGCTTTCCTGATTCTCTCCTTGCCTGAGTATTTTGTGAATTTGACTATGATATGCCTTGTTGATGGTCGGTTTTTGTTGAATCTAATGGGAGTCCTCTATGCTTCCTGGATTTTGATGTCTGTGTCTTTCCCTAGGTTAGGAAAGTTTTCCACTATGATTTGCTCACATAACCCTTCTACCCCTATTTCTCTCTTCCTCTTCTGGGATCTTTATGATTCTGATTTTGTTCCTTGTTATTGAGTCACTGATTTCTCTTTCTTAAATCATACTCTTTTGCCTTACTCTCCCTCTTGTTTTTTCTGCTTCGTTATTTTCTGTAAGTTTGTCCTCTATATCGCTGTTCTGCCTCATCCATCCTTGCTGCCATAGCATGCATTTGTGATTGCAGCTCAGTTATAACATTTTGTATTTCATGACTAGTTTTTACTTCTTTTATCTCCGCAAAAAGGGGTTCTAATCTATTTTCAACTCCAGCTAGTATTCTTATTATTGTGATTCTAAATTCTGGCTCAGCCATCTTGCTTGGTTAAGTCCCTGGCTGTCATTTCTTCCTGCTCTTTCTTTTGGGGTGAATTCCTTTGTTTTTCATTTTGAAGGGAGAAAAGGAGTTAATGAGGTAGAAAAAATTAAAATTAAAAACAATTAAAATTTAAAAAATATTAAAATTAAAAAATTTAAAACACACATACACAAAAATCGAATAGATGATGCTAGATCCTAGGTATATTTTGGTCTGGGTGTTGAATGTGGCTTGATAGATTAGAGGAAAAGGGGGAAAGAAGGAAAAAAAAGAAATCATTTGAAAATTTAAAAAAAATGAATACACTAAAGTAGACTTAATTAAAATGATGGAAGTAAAATAGAATTTGAAAAAATTTACACAAAAGTAAAAAACATGGTAAAAAAATTAAAGAAAAATATTTTTAATAAAAATTGAAAATAAAAAGGAATTTTTTCTCTTTCTGTATTCAAGGAAAAAAAATGAGAAACACAAAAAAGACAAAAGAAAAAAAAAGAAAGAATATTGAACGGATGGAACTGCTAACAGACTGAAATGTGACTGAAATTACCTTGTTTTACCTTAGAAGTCAGACTGTGAGGCAGTTTATAGTCCATAAATGAATCAGGTGGTGAGACTTCTGTTCTTGAAGAGCGAGGTTGGCCCAGTTGAGCAGGGCTTAGTGTGTTGGCTCCATTCTCCACTAGATGGCGCTGCTTAGCTTACTGGGCTGGAATGTTGTGGCGCTCCTGTGTGTTTGCACATGCGCGGTGCAATGGTGAAAATGGTGTCACCCAGGTACCCTGTCTCTAGTATCGGAACTCTGTTCTCTCTGATCAGCAATCATGCACCTGTCCTTTGTCTCCAGCTTCCGTCAACTCCCCCCTTTTACACTGTCTGTGACCAAGCCCCAAGTATTACCTCTCTCCTGAGTTTTGTCTCAGATGCGGCTGTTTTCCCCGGCCCCTTACTTCTGAGGGACTGCGACTTTGACCTGTTCCGCCCCTCTGCAGAGGGTCTCACCAAGCAATGGCCAAATGCCTGCTGCACCCAGGAAAGTTCGCTGGACCCTGCTGCTGCTGGTGCCCCTAGACTGCGGCCAGGTGCCAGCCCGCCCCAGAAAAAGTTTGCAAGATAGTGTAGCAGCAGCATTTCAGGGATCATGGAAAATCACAACACACATCTGGCACTAGGCTTTACCCTTAACGACCTGTTCTAGCACCAGTGAATGTGGCTGTTTTCTGGGGTCTGCTGGGACAAGGTGGCTTCAACAGTCTCTCTACCAAGTGCCCTTCCAGCAGTGGAACGTCTTCTTCCCGTGTGGCCCAAGAATCTCCTGGACCCCACTCTGTTCCTGGGGATTGGCCCTTCCCACCAGAGCACCACCAGGTATGGAGCTGTGGAGTTGCAGACTCTCTGCACTCCCCCTGTTTACAGTCTTAATGGAATTTAAACCCTCTCCTTTCTCCTTTCGACCTGTTTAGTTCAGTCCCTGCGGCTGTTTCCAATTTTCTGCTTTCTCTCCAGCTGCTTTTGGGGAGTGGTGCTTTTGCCTTATTCTCCCCACCGTCTCCATCCTCTCTCTGCCCTCCCTGTCCTCTACAGCTTCTCTTTCCCCAAGTTCACCTCTCCGCACCATGAACCTGCTCAGTTCTGTGGCTCAGGTTGTGCAGATTGTTGTGTTAATCCTACAATCAGTTTTCTAGGTGTGTAGGATGGTTTAGGGTTGGTCTGGCTGTATTTCATGGATGTGAGACACAAAAAAAAACCTTCCATGCATTTTGCCATCTTGGCTCCCTCCAATAAAAGATTATTATTAAACTATTAAATATTTTTGTATACTTTCAAATTTGAAATAATTTAAAATGTGGATTTTTAAAATTTTGCTAATTAAGAAAATAACATGTCAACAGTGAATTTTCATTATTACAAAATGATTTCTTTTGAAACTATTAATTGTGCTAACTACCAAGATAAAAAAAGTTCAGTTAAAATGTAGAATTGCAACTGATTAGTGAAAACATCAGAAGAAATTCTAGAAGATACCTCTGTCTGTAGACTGCTCATAACTGCACAAGATTGGAATGTACTGCTGACAACCTTGAAGTTCAAGTTGCCCCAGTCAGATTAATTATTTTTCCCCCTTATTCCTGTGCTCTCTTTCTTTGTTAATTTATTTACTACCTTTTTAGTCACCAATGTATAAACTTTGAACTCTTTCCTCCTCTTCTCTAAGTTCTGGTCATTAAGTTCTATGGTTTTACCTCTGAAATGCCTCTTGACTCACTCTTCTCTGTTCCCATTTCATTTCCTTGATTCAGAGCTTTGCTAAGCTATTGCATTATGCTCCTAACTGGTCTTCTGATCTCACTAGCCTCTCAAGCTACTTTGGGGACCTCTCATTGTTTTGCATTTTTCAGGATCAAAATCTAACTTTCTTGAAAATACCATTAAAGTCCTTTCTTGCCCCAGTATTGTTATTACTGTTGGGTAAAGCTGGGGCTTTAGGGTCACACAGACCTGGATGCAGATTTCATCTTTATCACTTTCTGTGTGATTTGCTCAACAGATTTCTTAACTTTACTAAGAATAGTTTCCATATCAATAAGTTGGTAACGATAGGAACAATAATTTATAACTCCTATAATTTTTGTGAGGATTAAATTTGTTATCGTCCATTTAAAGTGCTCAGTGTGTGATAAGCATTCACCATGTTAGTTTTCATTTTTATTTCTCATCATTTTAGCCACCAGGCCTATTGCTTATTATACTGTTTTTGGATTCTGTCTATCTGCTTATGTTTCTCTATCTGATGAACTCCTACTTGTTCTTCTAAGCCCTATTTGAATGCTACTTCTGTGAAGATTTCCTTGGCTGAACTGAATTAATCACTCTCTTCTGAGTCACATTGCATATTTGTACTAATACTTGGATTCATAACACCATATCATTGCTATACTTTTGAAAGCCCTTTTCCCTTATCCATTTGGAAATCTTCAAAGATTGAGACCATATCTAATTCATCCTTATATCCACAGTGCCTGACAGTGTTGATTGCAAGAAAATACAAACATTTCAACTTGTATCCTGGTTTTAAACTCTCTTTCTCTTGAGCTAGTTGCCTCACAGATAGACATCTGAGGGACTTTCTTAAAAGTAATTTAAAAAATAGTAATTGAAAGCAGTTCTTACTAATTTAGCACTACTACAGGAAGTTTGGAAGATAAAGTAAAAAGTCACCTACAACATGCTGTTGTTATGTGATTTGTATTATTCTCTTGGTATTTTTCCTTCTAATTGTTTGTCTATAAACATGTAATTTGCACAGTTGAAATTCTAATGCACATTCAATTTTTTGATCTGCTTTTTTAAAGCATTATGTTTTAGGTACTTTAGATGCTATTACAATACACTTATAACCATTAAAAAACTGTTTCATACTCCAAGTGAGTATTTAATCATTTCCAGTGTTTTTCTGTCTACCCTTCCTCTCCTTTCTTTCTATTATAAACACTGCTATACTAGACAATTACATGACAGTAGTCTTTTTATATGTTTTTGATTAATTCCTTGATATATATTCCTCAAAGTAAAGTTTATGCTTTAATGATAATTCACTTCAGTCATACACAATGCTAGGATTATAACTACAGTACTTAAACAGGCCAATGGTGAAATTGGAAAATGCTAGGGTAGAAGATTAAGGAAGGAAGAGGAGTTTTTTGTTTTTTTTAAACTGTATACTTCTTAAGTAGTACTCTTTCTTCTTATAAGGAAACAATTTCCATTAATTAAAAATTTATTGAGGACTTATTTATTGAGTACTCTAAGTACAAAAACATAATGCCTACCCTCAAAAAGCTTACAGTTGACTGAAAGAGACAGACATGTAAACAGACCATTAGAATACACAGAAATAGGGACTACAATGGGTAAAGTATATTCATTATTAAGGAATATACAGAGAAAGCAAACTCATATTGGAGGGTTCAGAGAATTCACTGAAAAAATTCTGCACCAGTCACCAGAGATAGAATTCGGAAGATCAGGGGGCTGCTGGTCTGTTGGAGACTGGGCTATTTTAAAAGTAGCTGTAGTAGCTTTAAAATTCCAAATGAATCTCTAGACCAAGATCAAGCTTTCAAATGAAATATCTGAAAACCTGTTTTATGACTCAGACAGGATACAGATGAGATGAAACATTGAAAGAGCATTTATGAGGTGGAGCAAGAATGGAACAAGGAAGCCACATCCCCTTTTCTACATCCTATTGGCAGCCAAGCCTACATGGGGGACTGGGGCATAGAAATACTTATCCTTGAATGAAGATAAGGGTTGGTAAATACATTGGACTTGCCCTTTTAATTTCTAAATCAAGACTGCATTTTGTGACCCAAGTACACATATAACATTCTATTTCAAAAGAAGTTCAGAAGAAATAAAAAAGAAAGGACTGCCTAAATTTTTTATCCAGGTAAATGCAAGCATTACCCTCAACTGAGCCAAAAGATACTTGATGTTGTACTATGAATCTTTCATTTTCAACTTACCAGTGGTCATGGCTATCTACATACACAGTCTTAATTTCCCAGATGGTCAAAGGCTTGATATGTCATATACCGTGGTGCATCGTCTTTAAGGATGTGTGGCATAGTCAACTAATTACCTCAAATCCCTATCTCCTTTCTTTTGGTAAGAGAACCCTGGGACTTTAGAAGCTGACAAAGCTTCCCAGCTAACAACTAGATTTTCTAGCTTCCTTTACAACAAGGTGTGTCTGTGTGACTAAATTTTGGCCGCTGGTATATGAGAACTAAATTACACAACTCTGGGTCACTTCCTTTAAAAAGGAAGCTGAAGGCCTTCATACATATTCTCTTTCCCCTTTGCCATTGGCCGTGATTTGATGAGAATTTGAGCAACTGCCTTGGATATAGAGTTATGGGAGCTATGTGTTATGAATAACAGAGCTGCCTTGCCAACCCTACCTCTGGATGGTTATATAAGAGAGATATAAATTTATATAATTTTAAATATAAAAGACATTATTTTGTGTATATATATATATATATATATATATATATATATATAATATTGTTTTATTCACTGGGGGGGAGATGTTCTTATAGTAAATTAGTCTATTACTTGCATGATTTGAGAAGAATAGTTGTATAAGGCTAGAATATTCCAGGTAAATGGATAAAAGCATAAAAGAGTAGGTGATTTGGGTAAGTACAAGTATTTTGGTATGACTAGACTGAAGGGCCTATGAGAGAAAGTGGTGAGAATTGATGTTGGAAAATAGACAGTAGCCAAATTATGAGACTTGTATATCATGCCATCAAATTTAGATTTTATCCTATCAGCCGTAGGGAACCATTGAAAGTTGTTGAGCAGGGGGCATGGTTCAAAGATATGTCACATTGGCAATAGTATAGAGGATGAATGACTTTTGTCCTGTTGTAGTTTTGGATTGTCTGTATCTTTAATCCCCTTCTCTAAAGTTGAATAATCAAGGGTAATGCAATCTGGCTTTTTTTCAGTTTAGTTGAGTTCATATAATCCTCAACTCCAGGATTCATTATGCAATTAAAATAGTGGAAATAGCCTTTGCAGAATTCTCTTCTTCAACTGTTACGAGTGGGTTGGAAGGCTAGCAATGGTTGGTGGAGTTACATGCCTTTGCAGCAGTGCTAGCATTCAGAAAATTCTGGGCAATTTCTCCTTTCAGATCCAAGCTAAATTCACATCCAAACTAAGCCTTTTTAGAGAATTACTTTTCCAGTTCTATTGCTGACAAATCCTTCCCCTGTAGTCATTTCCTCATATTGCACAGCTTTTTTATCATGTGCTTGCTGAATCACAGCAATACTTAGTTCCATGCCTTGGGCTCTTGAATATTTTGGTGTGTACTCCTAGAAGGGCCAATCTAAGTGTCCCTGGTTTTGTTTCCTGTAGTTCCTTCAGCATATTATATGTAGGATAGTAACAACACAGTGCCTAGTTGCTTTTAGTGTTCCTACAGGAACTACACCTACTATTTTAATCTTCATTAGTCAACAAAATGATATAATTCATACACATAAATGGAAAACACTCTTACAGCTTGTAAGTTTTTTCTTCACATTTTAGCAATTAAAGGCAAGCAGTTTTTATGGAACTTCCTTGCCATTTGCTTTTGTTTTGTTTTTCTCAGAAGAGAAAATAGGAAAAATTTTCTAGTAAGCAAAGCTGATTACCCCCAAGGGACTATTCTGAACTACACTAGAGGGAAGGACAGCTAAGATGAGTGATATTTTGGCCTGCTCTAATCATGTTCATTTGGTGATATTTACAGTCCTACTGCTCACCCCTCTTTTGAATGGTGTATCAAAAGCTTTGGGTATCTTGACCCTTGCCTGTAACAAATTTTCTCAACATGCCTCCTTTGCCTCTTACAGATTTTAAGCAGATGTATTGAATCACTAAAATTAAGATATGGTAAATTCCACATTATTTGGAATAGAAACAGTCACCAAAGCTCAAGTAGATTTCTCTTTGGCCCTCTTTTATTTGAGAGAGGCAGAGACAGAACAAGCATAATAGTTGAGAGATTTTTATTTTTTTTTTAACATCAACACCTAAGGCAAGGTCTTCTGACATCCTATCCTTAGGTCTAAAATGCTGTCCAGTGGAAACTGATTTTTATAATGATGATCCTGAGATACTTAAAAAATACTTTCCAAATCTTATTAAGGAAATATTAATCCATTAGCAAGTATTTATTTTCTACTATCAACCAATAACCAAGTAAGCTTAGTATTGTTAGCTGTTTCAGAGATGAGGAAATTCAGGCACAGTTTATTTGCAAGAATCTGCTCAAGGTCACACAGCTAGAAAGTGGTGAAAATAGGAGTAGTACCAAAGCTCATAGTAGTTTAACTTTCCTCAATGAGTTGACAGTGTGGATTGGAGAATAAGACCAACAAGTGAAAAAAATAGAGAATAATTAAACCCAGAACCATGGGGTCAAGACTATAATTATAATATACAGAGGATAAAGAGTTTAACAGGACTTATAATAACTAGGCCTCAAGCAGAATGTTAGACTTGAACTAGGTCTTGAGGATGCAATAGAACATACATAGAGTGGAGGGAAAATGAAATTCAGTCATGAAGGAACAGAGCAAACTATTGCAGGGGAGAACAGTAGAATGTGAGTTCAGGGTATTTTCCACAGTGCTTACATTTAACTTTATTCTAGTTCTTCAAGTTCAGTAATCCATCACCATATATGAGTTCCACCTATATAGATAAATAGATTTCACTAAGAAAACCTATTTTAGATGTTTAGAGCTGAACTTGCTTATCTGGAATTCAACATGCTTTCTCTACCACCACAATGCATGTAGTAATGGGGGTGAGAGGAGGGAGAGCCTATAGTACTGGGTATTCTCAAACTGTCTCCTTTTCAAGTACTAAGCAGACCCAATTCTGCTTAGCTTCCCAGATTTCAGGGCTGTCAGATGGAAAGGAAAAACAAAGTACATGAAATTTCTTTTAAGGTGCACATGTGGACTGGCGTTTCCTTTCTTGGCTGTTAGAAGGTGTCTTCATCATGGCACAAAGAAATTTTCTTGATACTGTGGGGATTTATTGGTACAAGTTTTAATGTACCACAGAGGCACTTTCTCCCTCTGCAGAATTATGCCTGATGGGTGACAAAGCATATACCCAATAGAGATATGATGTGTAGATCCTGAAAAGAAAGGAGTTTAAAGATTGAAAAGGAAGGAGAAAAAAGAAGGAAGAGGGAGAGAAGTTTGCTCTTTCACCTCATCCTTGCTCTTACTATGGAAATCATACTGTTTTTTAAAAAAACAACAACAACCATCCATGCTTCACAGACATTAGCTTTTGGCTAGTAAATGAGTACTGTTCTCTTAGCAGATGGGTAGGCCACAAGGTGTAGAAGGAAAATGAAGTTTAAGGAACTGACTCAGGATTCCTGGATGGTCATTCAGTAGATGTTCATAAAATCTACTTGAGAGGTCTTTATAAACAGGAGTGATACAGTTGTGTCTTCTGTGATACTTTTTTTACCTGGCTCTGCTTACAAATGGATGCAGAGAGCTGGATTAGAGGATGTCTACTTCAGCCTTGCAGATCTGTGACTATATTCAAGTTATTTAACCAAAGGAATTAGCCTTTACAGATTTAGAAGTATTAATGAGGACATTAGAAAGTCTGTCTTCTTAAAATGAAATGACAAATTATTAATATAGTTAAAAAATTGGAGGCCTAGGACAACAATTTCAGAAAGAATTTCTGAAGTCTTTGTTAGCTGAGAAAGTCATGTCTAAGTAAATTTTATTTCTTTGTGGTAGAGGGAACGCCTTAAGATATTCTGTACTCATACAACCATATAAAGAAAAAGGTCTGTCAGAGTGGGCTATATCCCTCACTGTGTGTCTCTGTCTTGCTTTTTATTTTGGGGCATGCATCCCTAAATAAATGAGCAGCAAGTCTCAGGAAATGGGGATCTCCTGACACTATAGATGTTATGCCTGTCATTTACGGAGATTTTACATTCTCTGGTTTGCAGAAATTTCAAGCAAATAGGAAATTGTTATTCAAAGACTTGCTGCTTCCCACATAGAGTTTTTGGGTTCCATTCATTAAGTAAACACCTATGTGCCAGGAGTAATTCAGAACATTGGGAATACAATGAGAATAGATCAACATGGTCCTTGTCCTTAAATATTCATTGTTTGGACTCTCGAACTCTTCAGAGAATATAATACCTACTAATATTTAATCTAATTAGAAGAAAGGTGCCTTTGTATAAAGCTAGATTGTTCCCAGAATTATTTTAACACTTACAAGAGAAAAATTTGAAATTGGAAAGGATTTGTGAAATGTCTCCTTTTGAGTCAAGAATGCATTTTAAAAATCCCTGGTAGTTCTAGAAAAATCAGATTTTCCAATTTATTCATAATGTGGTAGAATCAAGTACATTTTCGTAGATCTGCAACAGCAGCATTGGTAAGGGAGGCATGCAATAAGAATCCAATTTCAAATTTTGTTTCTTATTTCTGAAATGGTTTTCTGTCATAACTTTGGAAAACCAGCACCATGAATTTTTCAAATTATCCTTAGGCAGCTCTGGCATAATTTATGTTAAGAGGTTTTGGCCTGTTTATGTACCCTGGAATTTGCCAAAATTAGTAATGTGATATTCCATATTTAGCAAACCTATAGAGCAATAAATAAGGACATATGACTATTGGGGAGTACTGTTTGTTTAAATTCTTTTTTTGTGGCATTCATGAAATGTGGGGGACTTCCAACTCAAATTCTGCAGTATTAGGCAGCAAGTTGTACTCTGAACCAAACCAGATGGTGATCAGCTCTATTCCTATTATCAACTCACTACAGCGATGGTTACCAGACCTTACTTGCAACTTTAACATTTGGAACAGATTAACAGCAGTTAGGCTGAAATGAGAAACCTCCATTTTACTAAAAGTTTCAGAATGTATCATGCTGTAAAATCAGAAAGACTAGTAAGAAAAATTATGAGGGAAAGAGTTCACTGTCTACCTTGGTTTCTCCCTGCAGGACGTGTTATTTCCCTTTTATGAATGCCTTTCTCAAAGGAATTTTAATGTGGAGTATTGTGAGGATTAGGGTCTATTAGCCTATCAGCCTCCTGAGATGCCCCATTTCACAATCCATTGTTGAATTTATCTCAGTGTAGCCCTGAACAGTGTAGGCCTGAGGCACACAAGGGGGATTGGGTGGTTTGCATTTTGGGAGCTTTCTTTTGCAATCAGGTTACAAACACATGCACACATGCCCACACCACACCCTGTACAACTTCAGAGGTTCACCCAGCCACTCAAATTTATGAAACATTTGGGCTGCCCAGATTTGGCCTGTGGATTTGAATGCATTTGGCTAAATGCTTTGCCTTGTCTGCCACTGCCGCATACTATTTTTCACAGCAGCCTTTTCTTTGTGGCATCTATTGCTCCAATCCATTCCTAAGGTTTTATAGGACCAGGGCAAATCAATATGTGCCCTTCCTGTTTAATTTTGTATACAGGTGAAACCAAGTTAAGGTGAACCCTGAGGCCAGCAAGCTTTAGAGTTACAGCTATCAGGACAAAATGTGGAAATAGACATATCACTGAGTTCAGTTCCCATTTTGTGGTATAGAAAACTGATGTATTAAGAAGTTTAAGGATGTACTAAAGACACACAGTTGGTGTGAATGCTAGATATGATGAGGGAGGATATGACTATTGCTAATGTACAACATTCTTCTATGATCGTGATTCAGAGACAGGGACAAAAAGGTAGATTCTCTGCTTTCTGTGCTTAAGTGGTGGCAGTCCTACTCTTGTTCTTCTGGCAGGCTGAACAGCTTGCTAGAGAACCCTTCAGAGAGAGGCCAACTGCTTTTGTGCTTTTGTGCTTATTCTTTAGCCAAGACCTTGCTTCAGGGTTGATTGAAAAATCTTTTTGCCTATTTCTTAGTATGATAGGAAATAAAAGTTCCTTTTTAGGAATGGGTTTTTGGAAGACTGTTGAACTGTATAAATCAAGAAGGATGAAAATAATGCTTAGTTCCAGGAGGATAAGGATATCTCACTCTTGTCTGGCAAAACTAAATTTTGGGGTGCACTTGTGAGAAATGCAGACAATGGAGTTACAATAGATCTGGAGGAGGGTGGCAAGAAGGGAGAGAGAGAGAACCAGGCAGGGAACAATCATGGCAAATTGCAAGAAGGAGAATGCTCTTTATTCTAAAAGGAGAAGGAACACTTTTAAGTATTTTTAACTGGAAATGACATGATAGGATTGGAAACTATATTACTGCACTCTAGAATTAAGATTATGAGAAGCCAAGAATAATGAAAAACAGTTAGGAGTTTATTGCAGTAGACCAGGTGAATGATAACTTTCACTAGTATGTTCTTCAAGTCTTTGTTCTATTTATATCTATATCTATCCATAATTATGACTATATATTTTTTAATAAAACAGATTATACCATATATACTGTTTAAACTTTTTGCTTTTTTTAACTTTATATATATATATATATATTAATTTACCATTTTCTATATTAATTGTTCTATATTTTTTTTTACCATTTACCATTTTCTATATTACCATTTACCATTTACCATTTTCTATATTGTTTACCATTTGTTCTATATTTACCATTTACCATTGTTCTATATTAATTTTTGATGGCCACATAATATTCCCTCATAGGAAAATATTATAGTAGTTTACTGAATCATCCCCTGTGTGATATTTTTTTTAATTTTTCAGTAGACCCTACTGATTGTCCTTATCACATCTTCACTCACATTCATGACTATTTCTTTAGGATAACTTCCTAGAAGTAGAATTTCTGGGACAAAGAGTATTCAAAAGTCTTAAAATTTTCAGGGTATTCCCAAATTGTACATGGCTGCAATTCAGCTTCTTTTGCAGTCTAGTTGATACCCAAGGAGCTGTGTGTGAGTTGCATGTAAGATCCCCACACCTGTGTATGCTCCTCTTCCCAAATTTATTCATTGTGATTTTTCCTTATAGTGGAAAGTATTTTGTAAATAATTAATGCACTTCTCTTATTAGAATAAATAATCAGTTATCTCTCTTATTCCAGACAGTAGAGTTAAAATTTGGAATTGGAAAGGACTTGTGAAATTCTCCTTTGAACTAAGAATCCATTTTTAAAATCACTGGGAAATCTAAATGTATCATATTTTCCAATTTATTCATAATGTGATAGAATAAATAAAAGTTTATCAAGCTTAGACACATGAAAAAAACACAATCCCTGTACTCAAGCATTCAAACATTGTAAAATAGATTTTATTTTTTTTAGAGCAGTTTTAGGTTCACATAAAAATTCAAGCATTTTACAGTTATTAAAAAAAGGGAAAGAAGAAAAAGATCAAGGACATAAATAGAGGTGTATTTTTGAAGTGAAAGAAAATTATTATTTTTCTTTTGAATCTTTTGGAAGGTAATATTGTAATTTGTTAATGTTTGGAACTGCTTACAACAAGGGTCTCTCAGAGGATAGATCCTTTGGTTGAAATTCATGAGAAATTGCTTAGTGAAAATCTTGAATGTGCTGACTACCAGAGAGTTCTTATTTCCACAGTGGCAGTTATGTTTCTAATAAGATGAACATTATAGCCAACTTGGAACCATCTCATTTGTGTTTGATACAATTCTTTATTGCATGTTAACATGCCAAAAACTTACCTTTTAATTACAATAATACCCAACTCCCATTCTTCTTTTTGTTAATTCAAACACTATCTTGCTACTATCTACATAGTAGATGGTTAGTAAATGCTAGATTAATTCATTAAATGGGAATATAGCTGTTAATAGGTTAAAGGTTCTCATTTTGGGTCTGCCTTGCTATGAAGATTAGTAGCAAAACACTGTTCATGCCAGAGAAGCATGTTTGAAGTCATCAAAGTTAGGGCAGTAGCTTAAATCTTAACTGATATTCTGGGTAGCAACTATTAACATCTCAGTAACTTTTCTTTGTGCTTTAAGAAATTCATTTCTACTATACATTTATATTTATAACAAAAACAAAAGAAAAGCTTAGCCAGACTCTAACCAAATCATCATATAGGAACCTTGTTTCTTTGGGACCTCACAGGTCCCCATTTAATAGGCCCTTTCCCCTGTTACTCTATTTCTAGAATACTAATAGCACTGTAATGTCTCATCAGCCAAGAACATTTTCTCTGTTAAATCCTTGTCAACTAATGATTCAGAGGAAGAATTTAAGATATTACTATTTTCAGGAGTAATTGTATTTTATTAGGGGGATCTTTAGAAAGGAAAAAAAATCTTTATAATTCAAAGTAGCAATGTATGGTGGTAGGGATTTTAGGTGACCTATGGATGCCATTTTGAAAGTTCTTTATAATATCTGAGGTAGTGAGGAACTTATTTAAATTTTCCTTTCAAAGCCTCCTCCTCCTACTCTCATAAACACTAAAAAAGATGGCTTTTATACTCTGTAGCCCAATCAGAAATTTTCCCACCATTAAAATGTGTGCCTGTTTGAATTGTTTCCCCATTTGTAATATAAGGCCAAATTCCCAAGAATACAGCAAAAACCTTGTTATAGAACATCCTTGACTCCAACATTTTATATATAGAAGTGGCTTTATCTTAATATATATGTCCTTTTGTCTAAAGGACATCATCGTGTTAAAATGTTTGCAATTTTCCTGTTTAACTTTTCAGATGTTATAACCAAAGCTTGACATTACATGAATGAATGCTTGTGTTCTTGACTCTGATTTGTGATGTGGGGTATCACACTATGATCAGGCTGTTTTACTTGATGCTGTTGATAACTTTTTTTTTTTTTAATTTTTCCACCATCCAGGTTTCTATTATTCAAGCCACAATCTATTTTCTGCAATACCCATTATTACCTAATTATCCTTCAATCATGTAAGATAATTATAAAAAACATATATAAAATAATAAAAAGGATAATAAAACCATTTTTAGGAGAGTCATGGAGGGCAATAGAAAGAAACTCGTTTGAATATTAGACAAGATAGTATACATCTGTGCTTCATAGTAAACAAACCGTCAAATCTCATTGAGTTGACTCAGTTGGTCCAGGCGACTCTCCAGGAAAACTTGTCCTCAATACTGTAACTTGACATTTGAAGCTACTGAGATCTTGAGGCTCCATCTTCTTACCTCAGTAGGATGCCTCAACATGGGAGAGTGAATAGAGTGTTTATAACCTTTTCAGATCCCAGTGGCCAAGGTTATGTATTACATATGTGGCTCCATCAAACTGTAAACTCTTAAGAATCATGGTGAGCATTACTAATGAGAACAGAACTAAATGTATCAAAGTTCTGAGAGAAAGGGTTCAATCTTTGTGAAAGAACACTAGGTCTGAGAGGAAATGAATACTTTTTAGGTAACTATTGTGGAAGTTTCCTTTTTTTTTTTTTAATTTATGGCAATAAAAGCCTCAGTGTCTCAAAATTTTTGCATTGATTCCTAGGCCTAAATAAGCATTTAAATGTGCTGTTGATTGAAGTCCAAACAACTTAAAATTTATTTGTATGTTTCCAACTTAGTAGCTTCTTCAGATAAAATAATACAAAAAAATTGTTAAAAATAAGAAAAAAAATGTTTAGTGTTTTTTTCAATTCAAGCATAATTGGCATACAGTGTTATGTTAGTCTTGGGTGTACAATATAGTGATTCAACAATTCTCTACATTTCTCTGTGCTCATCACAATAAGTATGAGCCCCTTTATTTCACCTGTTCCCTACTTACCTTCCCTCTGGCAACCACTCATTTGTTCTCTGTATTTAAGAGTCTGCTTTTGTTTGTCTCTTTTCCCCCTTTGTTCATGTGTTATATTTCTTAAATTCCACATATGAGTGAAATTGTATGGTATTTGTCTTTCTCTGACTTTTTAAAAAAATTTTTTTAACGTTTATTTATTTTTGAGACAGAGAGAGACAGAGCATGAACGGTGGAGGGGCAGAGAGAGAGGGAGACACAGAATCGGAAGCAGGCTCCAGGCTCTGAGCCATCAGCCCAGAGCCCGACGCGGGGCTCAAACTCACAGACCACGAGATTGTGACCTGAGTTGAAGTCGGATGCCTAACCGACTGAGCCACCCAGGCGCCCCTGTCTTTCTCTGACTCTTAATTCACTTCACATTATACCCTCTAGACACATTCATGTAGATGCAAATGTTAAGATCTGGTTCCCTTTTTATGGCTGTGTAATATTCCACTGTGTGTGTATGTGTGTATGTGTGTGTGTGTGTGTGTGTGTGTGTGTGTGTGTGTGTGTTATACCGCATCTTATTTATCCATTCATCTATAAATGGACACTTGGGTTGCTTCCATATCTTGGCTATTATAAATAATGCTGCAGTAAACATAGGGGTTCATATATCTTTTTGAGTTAGTGTTTTTATTTTCTTTGGGTAAATACCCAGCAGTAGAATTACTGGATCATATGGTAGCTCTATTTTTAATTTTCTGAGGAACTTCCATGCTGTTTTCCACAGTGGCTGCACCAGGTTGCATTCCCATCAACAGTGCACAAGGGTTCCTTTTTCTCTATATCCTCGCCATCACTTGTTATTTTTTATGTTTTTGATTTTACTTACTCTGACAGGTATTAGGTGATATCTCACTGTGGTTTTGATTTGCATTTCCCTGATGATTAGTGATGTTGAACATCTTTTCATGTGGCTGTTGGCCATCTATATGTCTTCTTTGGAAAAATATCTATTCAGATCCTCTGCCCAGTTTTTAATTGTTTGTCTCTTTTGGTGTTGAGTTGTAGAAGTTCTTTACATATTTTGGTTATTAACCCTTTATCAGTTATGTCATTTGCAAATATCTTTTCCCATTCAGTAGGTTGCCTTGTTGTTTTGTGGTTTCCTTTGCTGTACAGAAGCTTTTTATTTTGGTGTAGTCTAATTTTAGTTTTAACTACAGTTACTTAATAAAAAGATATGTGAGCATCTTGGGCACTACACACACCTCTCAGACATTGGAATCAGATTGGACACCACCACTTTCATTTCCTGTTCCACATTGATTTTCATGCTAATTTGCTTTCTGTTTAGCAACCACCCAAACTCAGCTTCACAAAGATATGACATCACTAAAGGAATGTGTGATTTAATGTTGAAACTGTGAACTATGTTGAGTTAGTAGTTAACAACAGTGGCTGACAGAGTTTGAATAGTGTTGTATTTCCCTTAAACATTTAAAATGTTCCACAGTATCCCTATAAGCATGCTGCACAGTATGCCTGAGTACACAGTATGGGAACCAAGGGTTTATTGTATAGGTGCCACTATAGATCACTTACTTCTCACAATAGTTTGGAAGTTAGGTGTGCCTGAGTACACAGTATGGAAGCCTGGGGTGCCTGAGTACACAGTATGGGAACCAAGGGTTTATTGTATAGGTGCCACTATAGATCACTTACTTCTCACAATAGTTTGGAAGTTAGGTGTGCCTGAGTACACAGTATGGAAGCCTGGGGTTCCTGAGTACACAGTATGGGAACCAAGGGTTTATTGTATAGGTGCCACTATAGATCACTTACTTCTCACAATAGTTTGGAAGTTAGGTGTTATTCCCAAATTGGATGAGAAAACTAAGGTTTGAAAGGGGTGTGAATTCTATCCCAAACCTTCTACTTAGTAATTAGCAAAGCAGAGGCTTGAACCACAGCCTCTGGCTCCAAACTCCATTGCATCATGCCATGTGCCTCGAGATTTGCAGGATTAAGGTTTTCACAGCTTCCTCTCCCCATGACCTTTCCTGGGTTTCAAGAAACATTGAAATGACTATTTTTTTAAACATGTGGAAGTGCTTGCAACTCATGGAAATGATTTTAAGTTATGTCTACATTTTTAGCTTTAAGGCACACCTGCTAGAAAATAAATTCTCTTGAGTGGAGATTAAAGAACTTTAAAATGGTCTTAAAATGGCCCTAAGGAAGATTGTTTAAGCTTGAAATCAAGACAGTACATTTCTAATTAACTCGTAATTATTTTACTGCTAATTTTTAATGTGACATTTAGTATGGACCACATATCACTTTTTTTCTCCAGCTGTCAGGACAGTCCCTAAACTAAACCTTCTTCACCAGCTGTTGCCTAATTCAATATGGTCCATGTTGGAATTTTTCCAACTCTGCCTGCACATAATTTCTAAGTCTCCACAGACCTGTGCAGACATGAACCATAACTATAATCTTTCATGTTACTCATAGTTCTATTTAATTATCTGAAATACTACCTGATAAATAGTGTAATCAGAAGAATTCCAATTTAACAGTAACTATTTCCACATCACTTTTCTACTCTCATCTAATTTGAAGCAGGTTTTGGATTACTACCTCTAAATTATGTAAACTCCTAATCAATGATTAATTTAAGAATCTTCAAGCTGCTGGGGTTTTTTTTTCTTCCTCTTTTTGTGTGTGGTTCCTAAGTGTCAATAAATTCAGGCCTAGTCAAATGAAAATTTTTTCTTCCTTAGATTTTTTAGACCTTTATTTTCTACTGAACTTGTTGAGGGGACAAAGGGTAGATGGTTAGAAACGAGTAAATCTTTACAACAGAAAATTGTTCTTAAAGAAAATGTCTCCATGTAAAATTAAAAGTACATTTGTATTAAATACCTCTGTCACTATTACAGGTCAGAGAAATATCTGAAGAGGAAAAACTGTACTTCATTTAAAAACAAATTTATCATGAATGGCAATAGAGTGACATTTGTTGAGCGTTCTGTAACTGCCAGGCATCTTACACTTATTATTTTGTTTAAACCCAAACAAAAAGGGAGGTCATTGTTATTACCTTCATCTTACAGATGAGGAAACTGACAGCTGGAAGTTGAGGAAATCTTTCAAGTTAACAAGGGAAGAAATGTTAGAGCTTGCATTCAAACTCAGATGGGTCTGAATTAACATCACAGCGACGGCTTTTGCCTGTAAGGATGTTCTACCTTCATACCAATATATGTGGAGATGGTCTCATCTCCTATGTTTTGTGATGGTGATTGCATATGAAAACATAGCATTATTCTTTTCATTTATCAAATACTCAGTATTTATTGAGTGCTACAATGTGATTCACTTTCTTTCAGGAGCTAATTGGTGCTAATTATGAATACTGACATTTATTAAGTGTATAACTTATATGCATTTTCTAAAAGTCGATGATTTATTTTTAGCTCATCCGTTATTTGTCAGTAGGGATCTCACAGGATCCGAGTGAGTTGCTGATGATCTATAATATTGAAAGAATGTTAGACTGGATTCCAGGAGACCTGGATCCATGTTTGCCTTTTCCACTTGGTACCTTAGTGATCAAGAGTCAATTTCTATGTCCAGGGCTCAGTTTCATTTGTATAATGAAATGATTGAAATGTATGCTCCCTGAGGTTCTTCTGAGTACCCAAACTGTGATTTTAATGAGCATACTTATGTTTTATATGTCATTCCCAGTGACCCTTGTGAATACAGTGAAATGCTGGTGATGTATATAATTCAGAATTGAAAGACATGTCTTTGGATTTGATTTTGGCAGGTATTGAATGAAACCTTTAAAGCACTATACCAACTGTAGTTTTTCTATTAGTTTTCTATTGCTGTGTAACAAATTACCACAAAATACCATGTGGTAACAAAATACCATGTGTAACAAAAAGGTACATTGAGTGAAACCTTTAAAGCACTATACCAATTATAGCTTTTCTATCAGTATTCTATTGCTGTGTAACAAATTACCACAAAATACCATGGTAACAAAATATCATGTGGCTTAGAATAAGACACGTTCATTATCTCATGATTTCCATGGGTTAGGAGTCTCAGCATGGGTTAGCTGGGTCTCTGTCAGGGTCTCATCACAAGGCTGCAGTCAAGGTTTCAGTAAGCTACATTAATTTCTGGGGCTTGGTCTTCTTCCAAGCTCTGGTTATTGGCAGAATCCATTTCCTGGTGGTTGTAGAATGGAGGTCACCATTTTCTTGTTGGCTGTCAACCAAGAGCAAGGAGCTTTCAGTTCCTAGAGGTTGCCTGCAATTTTTTGCTCTGTGGCTCCCTCATAAGCCTTCTCAAAACTTGGAAGCTCACTTCTTCAAGCTAACAAGGAATAGTCTCTCCCTGCTATCTGCTAATATGAAGTGTTATATAACTATACTGAGTTGAATGGTATCCTCCCCTCCAATTCATATCCACCTAGAATCTCACATTGTGACCATATTAGAAATAGGGTCTTTGCAGACGTAATTAGTTAAGATGAGGTCATACTGGAGTAAAGTTGGCCCTAATCTAATGGCTGATATGATTATAAGAAAATAGAGGCACAGAGACACACAAAGGGAAGATGGCCATATGGCAGCAGAACCAGAGATTGGAGTTAGGTTGCTACAAGACAAGGAGCACTAAGGATTGTTGGCAACCACCAGAAGCTGGAACAGGCAAGGAAAGATTCCTCTTCTAGATATTTTAGAGAGGGTATGGACCTAAAGACACCTTGATTGTAGACTTCAAGTGTACCAAGCTAGGAGGGAATAAAATCCTTGTTTTAAGCCACCACATTTGTGGGACTTTGTAATGACAGCCTTGGAAAACCAACACAAGAACAGAGTGTCATCATGGGAATAATAATATCCCATTCCCTTGGCTATTTAACATAATTAAATCAAATCAGTCACATATTAATACCTTTGACATTGTCTATTAGAAGCAAGTCACAGATTCCTCCCACACTGAAGGGGAAAGAATTATATAAGGCCTTGACTCATTGGGATCACCTTAAGATGTATCTGCCACATCAATGCAAGGCTATACTATTTTATTCTGTGAAAGTGGGCCCTTTTATTATGTAGAAATCAAATTAAACAGCCCTAACTCCCTCTGCTATTTCTAATTATTTCAAAATTATCTGCAGAGATACTTTATTAAAAAGTTTCAGTGTGGGGGTGCCTGGGTGGCACAGTCAGTTGACTATCTGACTCAGACTTTGGCTCAGATCATGATCTCACAGTTTGTGAGTTTAAGCTCTGCCTCAGGCTCTGTGCTGACAGTGCAGAGCCTGCTTGGGATTCTCTCTCTCTCCCTCTCTCTGCCCCTCCCCTGTTGTTTCTCTCTCTCTCTCTCTCAAAATAAATAAATGAAAACTTAAAAAGTTTCAGTGTGACTGATATATATATTTTTTTAATTTTTAGGTTTTTTTTAAATATAATTTATTGTCAAGTTAGCTAACATACAGTGTATACAGTGTGCTCTTGGTTTTGAGGGTAAATTCCTGTGATTCATTGCTTACATACAACACCTAGTGCTCATCCCAACAAATGCCCTCTTCAATGCTCAATGCCCATCACCCATTTATCCCTCTCCCCCATCCCCCTCATCAACCCTCATTTTGTTCTCTGTATTTTGATATATATATTTTTAAATGATGGCTCTTTTTCTTGAAGTCCATCACTCTTGACATGTTCTGTGCTCTTAATTGTCTGTTTAAAATGGATTTGTTGATACTTTGGCTGTAGGTTTCTCTGAAGATGAGAGTTAGTAGATCATTCAAAGTATAAACAAGAGAAAGAGAAGTTTATTAGCTAAACTTTGGCCTCTTAAAAACATCATTAGCACTCTAAGAGATATTGGTCAATAGATCAGTATTCCATTGAGCACCTACCATATCCTCAGCATTGTACAAGATTATTAAGTATATTTTAGTACATTTTCACTATTTCAAATGCTAAAATGATGTGGTCAAGGTCAAAGACAAGTTGAGATTTGCCATTCAGAAAGAGTCATTGCTGTCAGATTATCTAGGATATACTTACACAAAACATTAGTAGATTCCATCATATTTATTTATTTCATAGAACTGAAGTTCAAGTTTATCAGGAACCAACAAAGCAAAGCAATGACTCTATTTGACTATAGGTACTCTTTTTTTATATTGGTTATTGGATTCAAACTTCCACCAATACTATGAAATACAGTCAGATTTGTGAACTAATGTTTCGGACACATCTCTCATATTTTCCTATGGATTTCATTTAGGACTGTTAGACAGACATGTGTTTTACTTTGGGTACTGCCATTGAACTCCCTTATGGGATAGATTTCAACCCTTAGTCAGCCTTGGGGAAAAATAAATGTTTTCTTATATATGAACTTAGTGCATATCATGTTGCATAGCTATTCCGGGTGCAAAGTCCCTGTACATTGAAATATTCTCTGGGGTTCAGATTTTCCTTTCAGAGATAGTTTGTTTGAAAACCTATCAGTATTGTCAAAGATAGAGGCTCACATACTTTCATGCACAATGCTGTCAAAATCAGGTCTCTAAACTATTCTTGATTCTATAAGATCATAATTAAATTTCTCTCTTCTTGCCAAATTCCTATCTTTAACATTGCATGACTAATCCTTTAGGGTATTGGTATTTAATACTGCCAGAAAAAGGTATTAAATGCTACAATTCCAGAAAGGTTATTTGGATAATATCAAACATGGAAAATAATTTTACATTTTAGGTCTCTAATCTTAGAACTGCCATCTAATATAATGAAGTAAAATTGCTTCATGTGAAGACGTTCATATGGTTAAGTTTCTGGCTCTGGATTTTAGCAAAATGAAGTGTTCTATAGGTCCCTGATAAACCTAGATGATTAAAGGCAGCCCATTCTCCTTTGAGTTTTCTGGATTGGGTCTCTCAGTGAGAGGTCAGAATTTTATAGATAAAATCACAATTTGACCTGAGTTCAAATTTGAGCTCTGGCACTTTTTAGCTATAAAACGAGATGGTATGTTACATCACAGGGCATTTGTGGTGATTAAATAATGAATGTAAAATGCATAGCTTGAAGCCTAGCATGTAGGAAGTGCTCAATATATGTTAGTTAAAATCAACAAAAATAAAATTTCAACTTAACACTCTCTTCCAACTGTCTTTGAAGCAATCTTAGACTATGGGGAAATTTGCAAATTATCTTGGGATTTTCTTTTGACTACAATATTTTGGCACCACCCATTCTGGTAAGAAGGAACAAACTTCCAATGGCCACCTATTGCATATCAGATGATATGTGAGAATCTTTGCATAGATTTCCTCATCAAATTCCAAAACAAAAACAAAAACAAGTGAACAACAACAGCAAAAAAAAAAAAAAAAAAAAAAAAAAAAAAAAGCAAACACGCCTGTAAGTCTCATTTCAAAATTAAAGAATTGAGCTCAAATAATAAGTTTCCGAGCTGTGATTTAAATTTATATTTGTTTGAGTCTCTAACCCAAGCTTTTTCTGTTCTATCATGCTGCCTCTCAAATGGCAAAGCCCTCTGAAATTCACCTGGTATATGACTTGTGTGTCATGAAGAGAGAAAAATAAAAATGGAAATTGATAAAGATTTTTACCATGCAAAAATTTTGACATTTCCTATGAAAAGGCATAAATGATTTCAAAGGGTGAACAAGCACACAAACTTTTGGGGAGGCTTTTAAACATGATTAGGCATACACAATCAGATGTTTCAGACTTACTTATGTAGATACATCTCTTTTGCTCCCACCTACACATACATGAAATCACAGTTGCCTGGGCCAGTTTGCATATGCTGGCAGTCTTGGGCTCAGTTAGATGGGAAGTGGGTGGCTGGGAATGGTGGCTGGGAAATAACTACATTTGCATTTCGCAAAGATCACACTGGCTGCAGTGCAAAGATTAGATTAGATGAATGCAGGGAAATCAGTTAGGAGGCTACTGCAGTAGTTTAAGTGAAAGATGGTGATCTTAGAGTAAACTAGTAATAATCAAAAGGGTGAAAAGTCAGTGGATTTGAGTTAAAAGTGAAATCAGTCGGCCTTTGTGATGGACTGGATATAAGGGGTAAGGTGATGACGGTTCAAATAGAACTCTTAGTTCTGTAAGGTTCATTGAGATAAGGGAAACAGAAGTAGGATCACATTTTAGGGGAAATATCAATACCTTGATTTTTATTTATGTTGAATTTGAATAAGCCAAATTTAGATATGTTGAGTTTGAGACTTCCAAATGGAGATTTATGATAGGAATTTGAAAGTAAAGATATAAAACTCAGAGAACAGTCCTGGACTAGAGATACAAATATGGAGGGTGATCATAGTATGTAAGGTGATTAAAGCTCTCGACCTGGGTGTGATTTTCTCAGAAAAGCATAGAGGGTGAGACAAGAAGGTTATCTACTACTAATATTGGATAGCTGGGTGAATGGGGATGAGCCTGCAAAGGAAATGCAGGCATGAATAGAGATAGAGTAGTAAAACCAAGTAGTTGGTGGTAAGAAAGTATTTCAAAAGAAAAGATGATTAACACAGTAGTAGATGAGGACTGAAACATATTCATAGGTTTTATGACATGGAATGAATTAGTGATCTTAATAAGACCTCTTTTGGTAAAGTGATGAAGGTAGACTGAATTGTAGAGTTTGAGGATGGAGTAGGAGGTAAGAAATCAGAATAGTGTGGAGGAAAAATAAAACCTCTTGAAGAGTCTGGTTAGGTTTTTAGAACCTGTTTAAAGCAGTTAGGCTTTCTTTTTCTTTTTCCTTCCTATTTAGGAAAAGCAAAACACTGCTATTTCTAGGGCAAATGTTTTCTTGTACCTGAACCAAAAAGAAAAAAAAAAAAAAGAAGAAAGAGAACTAAATTAAAGCCAACTCTTCACATGTTGTCTAAGTCTCTGCATTGTTCTCTGTGTTAGAAAAGCCAGATATGTCTCCTGCCCCTGCAAGTAGTGGCCTTATAAAGAAGGGGTCCTATAGTACCCAGAGCCTAATGCTTTAGGGAGTGTCTCTAGTGTGTGGGGAGTGTGCTCTGTTGTTGTATTCTGGCCGTTCTGTCCTTCAAGTCAGTCATATGCCGAGGCTCTCCTTGCCTGCTATGGGCAATGTTTGGTCCCTGGCCTGGATGTGACAAGTTTTAACTATGTGTACTTTGGTCTCCTTGTGAAGTGAGACCTGTTACCACCTCCACCCCATCTGAGGCCCTGCAAAACTCTCTGGTCAGGAAATGTGGTGTGGGCAGGGGTTTGTGCTGGTCTTCTAGGGAAGCGGCCCATGGACTAGGACTGAGGCAAGTGTGGCTGAGAAAGGCAGTTCCATAGGGGTGCAGTAGGGTGGGGCTAAGTGTAAGCAAATTAGGCTGCTTCCTGAAGGCGGCTCTGTTTTTATGCTGAGGGGCTGGGGGAAATGGTGCTGGCCAGCTGCTGTGTTCTCAGAGAGGTGTATTTGTGAAAGCTGCCTTTCAGGGACAAGCTCCAAGGGGAGCAAATAATTTCCCCACTCTGTGCCCCAGGTACTTTTCAGATCACTGTTTCCATGTTGTATACCCCTGGGTTGTTTGCCTGCCTTCTCTCCAAGAGCAGCACAGTGCCCTTGCTAGTTTATCTCAGCCAAGCCCACTGACCTTTAAAACTCCTGACTGTAACCCCTGCTTGGTTACAAGAACTCTTGGAATTCAGCCCCTTTCATTTTCTAATCCAGTGGCTAAGGGGAAACATTCTCTTTGCGTGGTCCCCTTTGTGTTTTTCTCTATCTATCTATCTATCTATCATCTATCTATCTATCTATCTATCTATCTATCTATCTATCTATCTATCTATCATCTTCTCTGTGACCATGGCTCCCTCCCCTGCATAATAGCCAGGATCTGTTTCTCTCCTAAACCATGTATTTGCACTTTGTATCTTTTTCACTGTGGTCTCTTCTCTCCCTTTAGTTGTAAAGTTTGTTCTGTTGGTCTCAGGTTGATATGTAGGGTATTTAGGATTATTTGATAGTTATCTAGTTGTATTCATGGGACAGAGTGCACCTAGGATCCTCCTACTCCTCTGCCATCTTCCTTTCTCCACCATAATTTTGTTAATTAAAAAATTATTTAAATGAATACACAATAATATTGACTTAGTTTTGCCAGGCAGTTCTGTGAATTTAAACAGATATATCGATTCTGTAACTACCACTTCAGTCAGGATACAGAACCATTTCATCACTGTAAGAAACTTCTTCATGCTATTTGCACCCTTTCTGCACCTGAGTTTTGACACTTATCTATTCTCTGTCCCTGTAGTTTTATCATTTTGAAAATGCCATATAAGTGGAGTCACAGAGTGTATAACTCACTTCTTTTAACTGAAGATAGTGCCTTTGAAATTCATTCATATTGTTGCATATGTCCATTCATTCCTTTTTATTTCTGAGTAATATTCCATTATATAAATGTACCACAATGCATTCATCTATTTATCTGTTCATGGACAATTATTTCCAAGTGTGGCAGTCATGACTGGAGCTGCTATAAATATTCACATACAGGTTTCTTGTAAACATAAATTTTCTTTCTTTGTAGTATGTATCCAGGAGTAGGATTTACCTTTGTTAAATGTTATACTCCTCCAGGAGTAGGATTTACCTTTGTTAAATGTTATACAGTAAAACCTAGGTTTGCAAGCATAATTCATTATGGAAACATGCTTGTGACCCAAAGTGCTTGTATATCAAAGCAAATTGCTTCATAATAAATAATGGAAACTCAGATGACTTGTTCCAAACCCCAAAATATTCATATAAAAATGATTACAGTAATGTAATATAATACAAAATAATAAAGAAAATGTAAAATGTAAAGAAAAATAAACAAATTAACCTGCACCTACCTTTGAAAACCTTCATGGCTGGTGTGAGGGAGACAAGAGAGAGGAAGGTTATTGTATAAGACGACTTTTACTATCACTAACAGAATCACTGCTGTCTATTGACTCAATGGAATCTTTTTATTCGTGGGGACCATTGTATACTCTTGCATGGATGTTGACTATGGTACAGTATTAATAAATTCTTGCCATACTGTATTTAATGTAACTGGCAATAGGGCAGCAGACGAAAGGGTCTATATCTGCAGGCAGCCTGACCTAGAATGAAACAAAGCATTCCTAAGCTTACTCTTGTATGAAAAAGCAAAGGACTGTCCATAGGTACTTTGAAGTGACAAAAAATGCACTAGTGCCAGTTGTGGGTACCTTCCAACGTTTGAAAAATCACTGATATTTGCCAAACATAGCAGCCTGAGACCAAGCACCTGAGCATGGGAGACAATCACCCACAATCCCACAGTGAGAGAGAGAGAGAGAGAGGGAAAAGACCCATTGGCTCAGTTGTAATCATGTGACATTCAGCATCACATACTACTCATATTGCAAGACATCACTCATTTATCAAGTTAAAATTTATCAGAAATGTGTGTTCATCTTGCAGAACACTCGCAGAACAAGTTACTCGCAATCCAAGGTTTTACTGTATTTAACTTTATAAGACACTGCCAAACTGTTTTCCAGGCAGCTATACCATTTTATATCTTGGTTTTAAAACTAAAATGAGATACACACCTATTAGAATGGCTAAAATCTTAAATGCTCACAACTTCAAGTACTGGTGAGGGTGTGGAGTAACTGAAACTCTAATGCAGTGCTGATGGAAATGCAAAATGGAACATCAGAGTGGAAAAAGCTGGGGGTCACAATCTTTGATATTCCAATCACAGAAGTGACATTCCATCACTTTGCCGTATTCTATTTGTTACAATCAAGGTACTAAGTCTAGCCGACATTCAAGGAGAAGAAATTACAAGAAGACATGAGTAGCATGGAGGAGGGATCACACTTGGAGTCATATAAAAAGGCTGCCTAAAACAATAATTTAAAGAACACAAGAAGAAAGAGTAACATTTGCAGGGAAGAATATTACATTTATGCAGATATTTACCCCTATTACTGATCTTCCTTTGTTTCTAATGTTCTGATTTCTGTTCTGCTATCACTTTCTTTTTGTAAAAAAAAAATCCTTTATCAATTATTTCAGCACAGATCTCCTGGCAGTGCATTCTCTTAGTTTTCCTTTTTCTAATAGTCTTTATTTCACTCTCATTTCTGAAGGATATTTTCATTGTGTATAGTGTGCTGGGTTGACAATTCTTTTCTTTCAGTTTTTTGAAATGTTGTTTAACTTGCTTCTGGCTTCCATGTTTTCTGATGAATTTGAATTGTTTCCCTATAAAGTGTCGTTTACTCTGGTTACTTTCAAAAATTGCTTTTTTGTCTTAATTTTCAACAGTTTGATTATGCTGTTTCTAAGCATGGATTTCTTTGAGTTTCTCCTGTTTCAGCTTCACTGGGATTCTTAAATCTGTAGGTTTATGTATTTCACCATATTTTGGAGGTTTCCAGTCATTACATCTTCAAAGTTTTTTGAGCACTGGATTCTTTCTCTTCTTCTTTTAGGAATTCAGTGGCTAAAATATTAGATCTTTTGGTATATTAGTATAAATCCTTGAGGGTCTGTGACTTCTTTTTCCAGTTTTTTTTTTTTTCTTTCTTTCTTTCTTTCTTTCTTTCTCTCTTTCTTTCTCTCTTTCTTTTTCAGTTAGGAACATTTCTGTAGATCTGTCTTCAAGTTTACTTATTCTTTTCTTTATCATCTCCAATCTACTCTTGGCCTTCACAGAAAATTTTAAATTTTGGTTATTAGTTTTTACAGTTCTAAAATTTCCATTTAGTTCTTTATAACTTCTACCTTTCTGTTTTAATTTTTTTTAATGTTTATTTATTTATTTTGAGAGGGGGATAAGGGAGGAGCAGAGAGAGAGGGAGAGAGAATCCCAAGCAGCTTCTGTGTTGTCAATGCAGAGCCTGACTTGGGGCTTGATCTCACAAAGTGTGAGATCATGACCTGAGCTGAAATCAAGGGTTAGATGCTTAACTGATTGAGCCACCCAGGTGCCCCTTCACTTGTACTTTTCTTGCTGAGATTTTTTATCTTTTCTTCTAGAATGTTCTCCATTGTTGGAGCATTTTTATAATAGTTTATATAAAATCGTTGTGGAATAATTCCAATATCTGTGTTTTTCAGTGTTGGTGTCTGTTGATTGTCTTTTTCCAGGAAAGTTGAAATATTACTAGTTCTTTATATGCCAAATAACTTTAGATTGTTTTCTGGATATTTTGAATGTAACATTATGAGACTGTTCATCTTATTTAATTCCTATGGAGAATGTTAATATTTTTGTTTTAGCAGGCAACTGACCCATGTAATGTGGGTCACAAGTTCTGACCAGTCTTCTGTGAGTTGTGATTTCATTATCAATTTTATTTTCAAAGCCTCTGCCATATTCTGATATGCCCCATGTATACACCATTCAGTGTTCAGTCTGGGGCTTATCTTCAGCTCTCATAGTTTTTGTTGTGCTGTTTAAAATCTGATCCATTCATGTGCAATTTGGAGGTAGTCCAGGAGTTCATAAATAATTTTGTGGTGTTACTTTCTCAAGGTCCTTCCTGACCCCAGAACTGTGCAGTTTCATGACATTTCCATTGCTGATTTTTTGCCTTAGAAAGCTGGAATTTTATTTAATTTGCTTTGCTTCCCACAAAGCAAATTCTGCGTCTGCATCTCAAGTCCATTGGTGGGTGGAGAGATAGAGAAAGGGGCAATGGGATTTTGCCCCACCCTCTCTGTTTTTGACTTTTCTTACCCCCTGAGCTCTAAAATACATTCTCTAGCATGGCAAACTTAAAACAATTTTTTTTTTTTGTAATGGGTTTGAAAGGGGAAGTCATTTTGCAAAAAGCTTGTACTTTTCTTATTTGAATCAAAGCCTGTCCTCTTATCTGTTTCCAAGCACAGGAATCAGATGGTGGGTCCAGTTGTCCTGGGTAAGTACCATGTACTGAGAGAATAGCTTGTACAATAAGATATCTGAAATTAATTGTAAGATGAAGAATCAGAAAACAGCAGGTGTAAAAAGAAGTGTATAAGAGAGAAACGGCTAGTGAATCTAATAGGTATTGCCCCTGCCATGCTGACCTAATGTTGAAGTGAAAGTATACCACTAGCCCTGAACAAAGAGATTCATGTATTTTTTTTTTTTAGTTTATTTACTTTGAGAGAGAGAAAGAGAGAGGGGGGAGGGGCAGCAAAAGAGGGAGAGAGGATCCCAAGCAGGCTCTGCATTCACAGCACACAGCCCAACTTACAGCTCACACTGATGAACCTGAACCGTGAGATCATGACCTGAGTTGAAATCAAGAATCAGACACTTAACGGACTGAGCCACCCAGCCACCCCAGATTCATGTATATTTGTTCTTTTAGGTCTTTTGAGTTTATAAATTCCGAGTCCTACAGTGGCTTCCCTTTATAGACTTTATGTCTGTTCAAAACCACATTTCTGCCCATGGTGGGTTAATAATTTAACAATCACATTTTGATATTCCTGGAATGTCAGTACTCAAATTAAATTAAAGCCAGGACTTTTGGTCATACTCTTAACACCTTTCCAAGGTAAGGACACAAAGGAATCCCATTCAGGGACAGACCAATCATTTAACGATCTAGTTTTATGAAAATAAAACATTTGATAATAAGTATTGTCCGTCTTTTACTATGAATTGGATACTTAAAGCCATGTGTCTGGTTATCAAATAAAAACAAAATCATTTTCAAGGGTAAACAAAACTTTCCAGTAATATATAAAATGATGTCATTGAAATCTGAAAACTCTCCTTAACAGTTTATGTTTATACAAGAATGTCTTGCTGATGTCTGATGTAAGAAAAAACAGAAAACCTCTTAGAGAGAATTAGCTACTTGAGCCTGGGCTGCTGAAAATGCATTAGTAAGTCCTACAATTTTGGCAGAATATCACATCATCTAAACGGAGGAGATAAACTGGAGGTGTAAGGGATATGAAATACAGTTTGAATTCTTGATTCTCCAGACAGTAGATTTTGAAAAGTGATAAGTTAAAGCTTTTGTGGAAAAAGGTAAATTAACTTAGAAGCTGCCAGTGATGTATCCTGGCTGGACTAAAATCAAGACATTTTCATTAGTCTAGATGACCCTAAAGCAATTGACATGGCCCTTTTATTTTGCTTTTAAGATGTAATTTCCACATTGTTATTAAGAATTTTCCTTATTGGGGATCTTACAGTTGAGTGCACACTCAAAGTGACTCATCTTTTCAGCAACAAGAAAAAAAATCTTGAGCATAAATAACATGAAATTAAGTAATGTTTAGTTAAAGAATGAAGAATTATAAACAAGATACCTCTTAAAAGAATTGCTCTTCTTTCTTGGTAATTCTTGTATATGATAAGCAGTGTACATGAGAAGCAAAATGCTCTGAGCACCTCTGGAATTAAAAGTAATTTGTTATGTAAAAAATACCAAAATTGCTTGTAGCCCATCTATATATATTATCAATAGATAATGGGGTACCTGGTTGGCTCAGTCGGTTAAATGTCCGACTTTTGATCTCAGCTCAGGTCATCATCTTGCAGTTCAGGCCCTGCATGGGGCTGTGTGCTAATAGTGCGTAGTCTGCTAGGATTCTGTCTCTCCTTCTCTCTGCCCCTCCCCCACTTGTGCACTCACGCTCTCCCTCCCTCTCTCTCTCTCAAAATAAATAAATATAAAAAATTTTAAAAAGGTAATTGGTTGAGGAGGAGGGGGAAGACATCATTCTATTACCACTGACTTCAGGAATGTATGGCATTCATTTAGTCTGTGCCAAATTGGCCAGAGTTTGCTGTATAAAGATCTCTACGGGCAGTACTGGGTTACAGGCCAAGAGCTTGGGTTCTGCTGTCAGACTCATTAAGTGCCAATCTTGGCTTCACTATTTACTAGCTTTGTGACTTTAGGCTCACTGTTTGTTATCTCCTAAGCTTCATTTATCCCATCACATAATGGGATTAATAGTGTGTATTTCATAGGATTATTGTGAGCATTAAATCATCTCATATAAAACACTTGACAAAAGTATTAGCATAAGCATTTAGTAAACACCCCATAAATGTTAGCTATTGCAATGACAGAGATTCTATAGAACAAGCCAAGTAACTCAGTGAAAGCTCTTTCCATGAAAAATGTCCTGTGAAAGAAATCTACCTTGGATATATATATAATTGAGTCCAACAAGGTAAGGATTGCTGGTCTTCCGTGTTTCAAAATCTGGCATATAATAAAAGGATTTTTACTATAACTTAAAAATTGTCAAAATTATATTTATAAAATCAAGTTCCATTCAAATATTTACAGAAACTGGGATATATGCCCTTAGATTTTCAAGTTTCTTAACAGCTCAGTTTGTAAACCTGAGTTATGTTGAATTTTTTTTCCCCTTTAGTATATAAATTCATATACAAAATTTAGTACCAACCATTCTGCCTACTCCAGAATCAGAATATTTACCTCACTCTGCTGAAACATTTGTACCTTCAGATGGAAGACTTGAAAATCTCTTTGAACTAATTTAGAATCTTTTGAATTAACCTTATTTGTGCCATTGAATTTGACAATCAGCATTTCAGCTATATTTTTGTTACGTACACTGAGATAGAGGGGCAAAAAGAGAAGTTTAAATGAGAGTTCATGACTTATTGAAAGTCATCAAGAAAGATTGACCATTGGCTTCTTCTGACAAACTTCCAGGACAAAGACAAGGTAAACTGGTGCTTTATGACTACTACAGTGCTTGGTTGTAATGATGCTCAATACACACTTTGTAAATAATTGAATTCAGTTCGTTTTGTCTGCACTTGCCTTTCCCCCCACCCCTCACCAAGAACACAGACCCTTCTGTCTATCCTTCAAGGCTCAGCTCAGTTGTTATCTCATTTTTGGAAAATTTGCCACAGTGTTGATCTTCTACACAAAGTGTGGTAGGTATCCTTTGTAGTAGTTTCATAGAAGTTCTTTTTACTCCATCTAGGTGAGGGCATACAACATAGCACTGATTCTTTTCTCCCCTGTCTGTGCTGAATATGTTGTAGGACTTCAGTATTTATTTGCTTATTCATTATACTTGAGTGATTGAAATATGTAACCTGAAGCCTGTGATTCTGCAGGTTCTTTGTTAATTGTTTTTGTGAATCGGAGCTGGCATTTCTGTGAATTTATAGATGAGATGCTTTGAGTATAAAAGATTCAGTATTTTTATTCCAACAAGTTTAGCCATGATTCCATAAGCATAGCTCAAGGCACCGCTGAAGCCTGGGATTTGTGTGTCTCCAGTTGTTACTAGGGTGTTATTTTCATCTTGGAATGAGTAACAGAAATGTTACTTTACTTCATTAACTCTGAAACAGAGGGCTTAGTTTATGTTTACTAAAAAGGTTTTCGATGTCAACTGGAGGGCCATGAGAGGTTCTCTGGGTTCTGTTTTTCATAATTACCCAATTATCTACCTCCTCCTTCTGTGTTCTCTTATGAGAATTACAAACTGTTGTTTAACTCACTGGCACTCAGTGCAAGTTGGAAGAGTTTTCATTTCATAGCAAACAACAATTTAGTGAATGTAATAATTGGATGATGAGAACTGCTTCTTCAGGATGGGGTAAGAAAGAGGCATGAAAGAGGCCAAGAAGACCACCCTGGTGACAAAGAAAAGTTACCCCAAAGGAGATTTTTGGCAATGAAGCTAGAATGTCCTGAGGTTTTATTTTTATGTGTGAAACTCAGATTTCCTGGAAAAGGATTTGGCCTGCACAAACCATAGTGTGCCCATACACAAATGTATCATAGAAGCATGGGCTGGAAGATTCTCTTTGGGCTTCATCCAGTGGGTCGTTCCTTCCTGTTGCCCATCCCACAAATTATCTGCTCCCTACCAATTCCCTCATTTCCAGATTCTGCAAACAAACACTCCTCCTGTGTGGATGACTGAAAAACTAGGCAGAAGACAGGAGCAAAGTAGGACTAATGACAGAGCTTTTACAGTTAAGCACTCATAGAGGGTCGGATTCCAAAGAGGACCCAGAGTAGGACTATTTCCCAAGCTCCTGTTACAGACATGTGAACCTTCTCTGGACCTTCTCTTCTATAAAAATCCTCACTGTTGCTTAGTCTCTGCAAGTAGAAGGCAAGCTACTCAGCTTACTTTGAATATGAAAGAGAAATTGTAGGTGGGTTTGCCTTGACAAAGGTCAAGGTCTGAATTTTGTAGGATATTCTTCTCAAATATTCCAAGTATACTTCCTACCTTTCTAAAATAGCTTCATTCATTTAATTTTAAGATAAGACTCCCTAGTGTGTCATTTTTACCATTATCATCTGTGTTCAAGGTACTTGTTTGATCTCTGTCTAGGGAAAAGTACTAAAAAAACAAAAAACAGAAAACAAAAAAACTCACTCTGAGGCAAAATTTTGCTCTTTTCCCTTCTGCTGACAAGCTCACTAGAGTTAAACATCCTCAGGCTATTTGGAGTCTGATATTTAGAGGTAGCATAGCACAATGCTGGAAGTGATTCAGCTGCGATGCATTCATCAGAGCAGCACTCCCCGGCAAACTGATTATATCACTCTGTGTAACCACACACATTTATTGGAAACTTAGAGGAGAATGCTAATGAACACACCCCTGCGTAGTCTTTCCATGAATACTCTAATAGGTTTTCTTTGCCTATTACATCTTAGTAAACAAAGAGAGGGAAAAGGAAAGAATTAAACTGTCACCTCCTTGCTAAAACCCTGGAAGGATTTGCAAAGACTTCAGTGGGGTGGGCAGACATTCACTCTACCTCTTTTCCCCACTTATTAGAATAGAGATATTGCCTGAGGACATGTAAAAGCATTTTGATCTTTCTCTTTCTCTCTCGTGCTCTCTCATATTCTCATACACTCATATACACACAATTACAACAACAACAACAACAACAACAACAAACCAACTCTGAATCCACAGTCATAAAAAAGGTTCCTTCCATAATATGCTTCCTATAAGGCACAAAAAAGAAACCTCTTCCCCCACACTAGAGATATGGAACTATAAAGGTGAAGGTCTAGTAATGAATAATTCCTTCCTGTATCTAACCCATTTCAGATATGCTGCAGTTTGCTCCCGTTTCTTTCATTTTGCAATTAGATAGGGAGAATAGGAACCTCAATCCTCTGGAACAATTGCTTTGCAACTGGGAGTGCAGAAGATTTCCCTTTGGTCAGCCGTGTAGGAACAGGCTAGGAATTGTGGCCTGGTTTTCAGACTGTGACTGCAAAGGGTAACTCCCAAGAAGCAGGGAATTGGTCTCATTGGGGACCTCCAAGGAAAGTTTCAAGATCTAGCTGGTTCAGTAGGTAGAGTTAGCATGGTGGCGAAATCTACCTTCTGTCTTTTGCATCTCTACATTTACCTATTTGGCACCCTTTTTTGCTACCTACTGACATCCTTTCCATTCCAGTTCTAGAAGGGTACTACTTCTTACTGCTCTCCAGATACAAAAAAATCCCAGTTATCATGGCTTCTGCCTTCACAGAATTCCTAAATAGTATCTCTTCTTATTATACCTCTCTTACTTGTTTCACAGAGAAATTTCAAGTGGATTTTAAAAGGACAGCCTCCTGGCTGAACTAATTCACACTTAAGTGTGAATAATTGATAAACTTCTTATTACTCCTAGAATGTATGCATTTTAAGAAGAGGCTGATTACCCAAAAGAATCAATAGTTGGAGACATTTCAGAAACCAAGAAGTAAATTAAACCAGGCAATTTGGGGAAGATTTCCTGGGGGACAGAGTCAGTGGCCAGCTGTTCTATTTTGTCCTAGAACAAAGAAAAGTCTGTGTTGTTGAATAAGCCACCCTGTGAAGGCTATATTATTCAGCAGCCACAGTGCATGAGAAATCTTCATTGAGAAATTGGAAGGAAACCCCACAAAATGGGTTTGACCTGGAAAAACTTTAAATTTTTAAAATGTTTATTTAGTTTTGAGAGAGAGAGAGAGAAAGAGAGAGAATTAGTGGGGAAGGGACAGAGAGAGAGAGGGAGACACAAAATCTGAAGCAGGCTCCAGGCTCTGGGCTATTAGCACAGAGCCTGACACGGGGCTGGAACTCATGAGCTGTGAGATCATGACCTGAGCTGAAGTTGGACGCTTAACCCACTGAGCTATCCAGGCGCCCCAGACCTAGAAAAACTATAAACATTTTCTGGGTACTCATTTCATCAGTGAACAAAATATCAGTTAAAGATCACTACCTGGTTGTTCATTAAAAAAGGAGGAGACAGAGATGGTGGGCTTGAAATCTATAATCACTGCTGGAGAAGTGATTTTACTTTTGGGTTCTGCTCTATTGAATCTTCTGAGCATTTTGCAGAAGAAAGAGCACAGCATATGAAGTCCAAAAGAGGGTGGACAGCTACTTGCTTTCTGATTATGAGCATGATATTCTATCTCTGAGCTTTGGTTTGTCATCTGTTACTACAGGGTAATAATGATAACAGACACTATACAAGGTTGTTGTGGTTGTGAGGATTGGCTGAGACGATATGCAGAGCGTAGGAAATGGCAAAATTGGGAACATTTCTCAAATTTTAGGTCCTTTCTTTCTCAGTCCTTATCAGTTCCTTTTCAAGTCAACTGACATTTGAGATTCAGAGCATACCCTGGACCTGGGTGGGCCTGATATAATCTTGATTTTTTTTCCATTTACGTATTTGTGCGCACATAGATGTGCATGTGGAGTTAAGGAGAGGGAATCTAGAGACTCTAAGTCAAGGCCCTGGCTTTGGAACTGGACCTTGCAGTAAATGTCAGTGAAGAAAAGATTCACTTTGCATAGTGCCACTTAAAAAGACACTAGAGAGTTTTATCACCCTTGTAGGTGCCCACTGTATGGACATGGTACAGGTTAGGACAGGCAAAAATATTTTATGGCTTTTATTCAGTCTTGTTCATGTAAGGTATCGTTGCAGCTCTCACAAAGGCCAAAAATGATCACATGATTGCTCCTTATTTGAGAGATTGCTACTCTTACTGGCTTGAAAATGTCTAATTTCTCAGGACTTCCTGAAATTGTTAAGCCATGTAAGTCTCTGCGTTTAGTTTCTTCATGGCTCCTAACAGAACCAGTTCAACTTCCTCTTTTCCTCTAGCCAAGACTACTTTCATCTACTCCTCTTTTTAAAATTTTTTCCTCTGCACAGATGTGTGTTTTCCTGAGGTTTAACCACAATTGCATAAATATTTTTCCTATTATAAACCTAAAGCTGACTGCAGGGAAATAAGATAATTTAGCCAACCAGATTTTCTATTTGGGAGTAGAAAGGATTCAGGGGAGCTTCCATAGGGTGGGACAACATCCTCCTGGGAAAACATCAGTCACACTAGTGCAGATTACATTAAAAAAATGCCACTGATTGAAATTAGAAAATCCCCATGATTCACTAGACTTGAACCATTGCCTAAAATATAGCACTACATGTATCGTTTATCCATTTAGAAAGCCAGTTGAAAGAGTCTCAAAGTTTTACTTAGACAGAAAAAACCTCCATATTTTCAGAATTGGCAAAATAGTTATAGTTGGGGGTAGAAGGTCAAATACTTCTCATTGTAAAGGTGTGTGTGTAAGTTTCCTGCCAGTTCTTTAAGTTTACTTAACCCACTCTGGTTCAGAGCTAAAGCTAATATTTTCTTTCATTTTTTTCTTTTATTTCTTTTCTTTCCTCTTTTCTTCTTCCTTTCTTTCTTGGCATTATTCTGAGCCTTCAATATAGCTATTAATGTTCCTTTTTCATATATTTTCCCCTTTTTCCCTTTCTTATTGCCTTACAGAGTTTTTTTTTTTTTTTAAGTTTATTTATTTATTTTGAGAGAGACAGTGAGAGAGAGGGAGAGAAAGTGTGCACTCACGAGCTGGGGAAGGGCAGAGAGAGAAGGAGAGAGAGAATCCCAAAAAGGTTCCATGCAGGACAGCATGGATCCCAGTGCAAGGCGCGAGCTCACCAACTGTGAGATCATGAGTCGGATGCTCAACTGAATGAGCCACCCAGGTACTCCACCTCTCAGGTTTTTGATCCTACATTCATAGAATTCAGTTGATCATGATTCTCAGTGTATAGCCAAGTGTCATCATTGATCCATGCCCAACTTCTCTTTTACATATAATTTCTTCATATAGTTTCATTATTCCCTGCATTGCCCATTTTTAAATCTATTTTCCTTACCACAGACATTTATTCTTGTGTTTTACTGTGAGTCGTTCCAAGCCACCTTTTGTGTATTTATTTGCAAATATATATATCCATAACCAATATATAGTATTACTTTAAGTATGTGCCTTTAATTTACACAAAGGGTCTTATCTGATATACATTCTGTTACTTTTTTTCAGTCAACATTATGTTTTTGAAATGTATGTTAGCATATGTGGAACAAGTTCATTCTTTTTGATTCTATGTATTTTATCTCTTTGCCTTATTAATAGATATTTAGTTTGATTCTAACTAGCACAATGATGTAGAACATCCTTCATATATGTATTTGCCGGTTTTTATTGGGTTTGGGGGACATGGTGGTTATATTATAGGATTATAATCACTAGGTTCAGTGTAAACACATAGTCATTTTTATAATTATTCACAATTTTCTCTTCAGTATGGCTATACCAGTATACATGCCAACATGAAGATTTTGACTTCCCTGCATCGTAGTCCAGACTTTTATACTGCCCAACGTTTTATTTTTGCCAAAATTGTGGGTAGGAAATACTATTTCATTGTTGTTTTAGTTTAATATTTCTCTGCCAGTAAGGCTGAGTACTTCTTTATTTGTATATCAGGCACTTAGGTTTTCTGTCTATAGATTGCGTATTTATATTCTCTGCCAATTTTATATTGGGTTTCTCATTTTTTTCCCTGCTGATTAGCTGGAGATGATTGTATAGTCTATACATTTTTTGCCAAATGCAAATATTTTCTCTGGATCTGTCACCAGATATAATCAAATCCATCAAACTTCTTCATGGTTTCTGCTTTTATATCTTACTTAAGATCCTTCCTTGATACTGCAGAAATATTCTTTTACATTTTTAATGTAAAAATATTATTTTATAGTTTTTTAGTTTATCTTTAATATTTATTATAATACTGGAGATCATACATTGCAATAGAAAAATCAAAATGAATATGAGGATTAGAAAGAAAATTGATATAATTATTTATGTGAAATATTTTTAAGAATCAGTAGAAAAATTATTAGAACTAGTAAAAATTTAGCAAGATGGCTGGATAGAAAATCAACCAATATTAAAAATGGACTTAACATTAGAAAATTAACCTAATTCATCATGCTAATAGCATAAAGGAAACCAATCATACAATCATCTTGATAGATGTAGAAAAGGTATTGATAAATTCAACAACCAATAATGAAAATATTTATAATAATAAAACCCCACACAATTCATTTGAAATAGTAGCACATTACAGTTTAAAAAATCAATAGCTTTCCTCTTTACCTGTAATTATTAAACAGAGAATACAAAACCATACACAGTGGTAATAAGCCTAAAAAAATGAAGAAGACTTTGACAGAGAAATAGTTATACTTGCTACTAGAGAACACAAAAGAAGATCTGAATTAATGGAGAGATATCCTGTGTTTCTGAATGGGAAGACAGCATTGTAAAGTAACATTTCTTTCCACTCTACCCTATAAATTTAATGCAATTCAAATAAAAATCCAAGGTATAAGATTTAGATAGTGAATATCTAAAACAATATGGAAAAATAAAGCAAAGATGAGAAACTAACACTTAAGATATAAAGGTTTATTACAAATATGTAATAATTAAATTACTCTAGCACTAGCATAGGAACAAATAGACAATTAGAATAGACATTCTAAAACCATGTCTATGTACATGTGGGAAATTGATAACAAATTAGCTACTATATCAGTTGTGAAATAATAGATTATTTAAAAAACAATGCTGACACATAATAACAAGAATAACAATCAGTGTTTATTGGATAGCTACTATATCAGTTATGAAATAATAGATTATTTAAAAAACAATGCTGACATATAATGACAAGAACAACAACCAGTGTTTATTGACTTGCTCCAAATGTTGATATACATATAGGCTCAAGCTCTTAACAACCAAATGAAGTAGGTAATATTTTTAGCATCATTTTACAGATGACAAAACTGAGGCAGAGGCACAGAGAGATTAGATAACTTGGTGATTCCCAAGCAAGGATTTCAACTCAGGTAGTTTGGATTCAATGTCCATGCTCTTAGCCACTATTCTACACAAGTATCTCAGGCCTGCACTGGCTCATTCTAAGCAGAAAAATAAAATTAGGTCCTTACTTTAAACCACACACACACACACACACACACACACACACACACACACTAACCTCTGGATGAATTATTTCCTTTAAAAATATCTATTACATAATTTAATATTTCTGGTCACTGGTATCAGGGGTGTGGTGACTAACTCTCCTAATATGAATTTAAAAACTCTGAATTTCTTAGCATCTCTTACATCAGGATGTTCACTTTTGATTTGTTTTCCTATTCCTGTGTTCAGTACCCGACAGAAGAAACAACTTTGCTTGATGAAGAATTGTAGCTATTACATTACAAGAAGAATATAAAGAAAAAAGTGATAGACCATGCATGCTCTACATCAGAATACAACTTACCATCTGGAAACACTATACTACTGGGGACAGATAAAAAGGACTGCTGGAAAAGAGAATTTTTGACACAGATTCTTGAGCATACATCCATAGAAGCTCTTGGGGTATATTAACTAAATACCAGGATGCTTCCTGAATATGGATTCTGGGGGGAAACAAAAAAGTAGTACTCTAATAATGATATGGAGTTTGGTAATAAGGGCATATACCTAGAAATCCGTAAATTCATCTTTACCTCTCATTCACTTGGGATAAAATGGATACACATGGAATGATGTGTCAGCACCAAAATGGATAAAGTTTCAGTTACTAAAAATATCTAAGAATTTACCTTTGTGTACATTATATAAACCTCTATGTTAAAAATCTCTCTCTGATACAACTAAACTTACTGGAGGTTTGTCATTTCTTCATCTCTTTCACATTCACCTCCATTGACTTTCTTTCACTCAGTACCTCATATACAACCTTTCCCTCTACTCCAAGAGCAAGGTTAGAGTTTAAATAAGCAGCGTACAGACAGGAAATTCAGTATTTCCTTGCATTGCTTACAAAAATATGGGGGAGTCCAAGAACATAAACTTCAATGATTATATTAACATCTCTTATCTTCTTTAGTATCTGTTATTTCCAAACTCCTGGGAGCCTTGCCCTCATCTGTCACAAACGGCTGTTATCTGTGTCATTTTGTCTTGAGTAATGTGAAGTCATACATATCTTGCTCCTAACACATTGCGTCTTCTCTCTCACATTATGTCTTGTGATGAATAGAACATTTCTTCCATGATAACTGCTTTTCTTAACAATCTATTTACAGAACTTTTCCCTTGGATGGTGTTGAAGGAATAGTGAGAGAAGTAACTAAGCGTACAAAGTAGGCGTGCAGGGAGTGGGAACTTTGAGTCTGTATATGTTAGTTATATGGACATATTTTTGTCAATGTTTTTTCTCCTCAATCCACCAAAGAGTTAACATTTTTGCCACCCTCCTTCCTCGATAAAAGTTGGCAAAAAAGAGAGAGTAAAAGTAAGGGCCTGGAAACACACCTAAAATTCCTTAAAAGAAACCCAAGTATTTTTTGACTTGCCATTAGGGAAACAGGATTCTTTTTATAATTTTTTTAAGTTGGCTTCCTATAAACATTAGTAATATTTAGCCTTATACCACAGCCAATTTTGAGGTCTTAGATCTACCTTCTGATCTCTATGTTGTACCTGAAAATAATACTGGGAAATAAGAAGTTGGGAACTCAACTAGAGGGAAGGAAATGTTTGTTTCCAAGCTCTATTCACCTTATTTTTTTCGTGTGTGAAGGATTTCCATATTGTTTAGTTTTAAAGGGTTTCAATAGAATCCTGGGGGGGAAAAAAGGAAAACACTATGACTTAAAAAAAATGAGATTAAAATACAGTTGATGTGCTTGATTATAAGAAGTTAGTTTCCAGTGCTCTTTAATTACCCAATTTCAAATCTCCTGTCAAAATCTTGGAACTGTGGAGGTGAAGAATGTTTGTGAATTCCAACCTGCCATTTCAAATGTCTGTTTAAAGTTAATATTACATCTTTGAAGAACAGAATCTGATTTCTATCAAAGTAATGTTAATAACTGAAAAGTGCCGCGAATAACCATTTATCAAGATACTCCAAATAACAGGTGACCAAGAGTCTAAATAGCCACCAGTTTTGAAGATTTTTAAGGTGGTGTGATAATCATATTAGACCACCCAAGCTGAGATTTTGATTCTGAGTATGGTCTTATTATTTAGAGGGGCCCTCTACTATTAACTTGTTATGACATATTTATTAAGTGCTTTCTGTAAATCTGCCAAATCCCATGTACCAACTTCCTCAACAAAACTAAGTGTTTATGGCTGTCATCACTGCAAATGCCAGGGAACCGCAGGAACATCCCTAGGGGTTATTTCACTCATGTTTTCTGTCAACCAGATGGCAAAATCAATGCTAATAGCATTTGCCATACAAGCATTTTGTTTGTCTGTTTTTTGTTTTTTGTTTTCTCCTTAAAGGAGAATACTGTAATGAACCATTTTGGAAATCTGTATTCTAGAAACACTATTCTTAGCACTCTGGGTTATCCCAAGTGGTTGAGCTGATTTTTCACTATTGTAGTTGTTTTACCTGGTGGATTTACTTAGTTGCACTTTAATTGGTGTGTGTCCACTCCTTTATCCCTATACAATTTAAGAAAAAAAGATACTTCTCAGGCAATTCTTAGACTGTGGAGTTAGTCCAGCACAGAGCACCTCTGAGGATGTTGCAGGGGACATTGAATTGTGTGAGGGCAGAAGTCTGGTCTAGCACAATTTTATCTTCTATGCAGTAACAGCAGGGAAGGCAGCTTGGAATGAATGAAATTGGCCTTAGAGAGTTATATTCAGTGTGTTTGTGTAGCAGCCAGATAACAGAGCCCACAGCCACAGGGAGTACAATATCACATAACTTAAAACTGATCTCAGGGGCACCTGGGTGGCTCAGTCGGTTGAGCCTCCGACTTCGGCTCAGGTCGTGATCTCAGTTTGTGGGTTCGAGCCCTGCATCAGGCTCTGTGCTGACCTCTTGCTCAGAGCCTGGAGCCTGCTTCAGATTCTGTGTCTGCTTCTCTCTCTCCGCCCCTTCCCCATTCACCTTTTGTCTCACTCTGTTTCTCAAAAATAAATAAATGTAAAAAAAAAAATAATAAACAAACAAACAAAAAAAAAAAAACTGATCTCAGAAATGAGATCCAGAAGCTGTGGAAGGGGTTGTATGCTCCCATCTATTACTCTCATGGGTGTAGAAAAAAATGTCATTTTGTTTTTTTCTTTGTTCTTTCTGGTTTTATTTCTCTGTTTCTCTTTTCCTGTCTTCTGTAAGTTACTTGAGTTTTTTCCCTTGGGGTGAGGGGTGGTTCCATTTTGATGTATCTTTTTTTTGTTTTTGAGAGTATCTTTTTATAAACTTTTTAGTGATTTATCTAGGTATTACATTATATTTACCTAATTTAACACAGTCTACTGGTGTCATCATTTGACTAATAAAAGTGTAAAAACCTTCCCTACCTTTGTGCCCCTCTACTCTCCTCTATTTATAATATAATTGTCTTAAATATTTACATATGTTTGCAGCCCCATCTGACAGTTTTATAATTTTTGCTTTAACTCTCAAAGATAATTTAGAAAACTCAAGACAAAAGGAAAGCCTATGGTATTTATCCATATTTTTTTCTTGCTGTATTCTTTCTTCCTTCTTGAGATTGCATGGTTCTATGGTTCCTTTTTTTTTTTAATTCCTTTCTGTTCAGAGTACTTCTTATTAACATTCTTTTAAGGTAGGCCTTTTGGAGACACATTCTCTTATTTCTTTCATCTGAGAGTGTCTAATTTCCTCTTCATTCCTGGAGGATATTTTCACTAGGTATACGATTCTGGACTGACAGTTCTTTTGGCACTTGAAAAGTGTTGCTCTGGCCTCCATGGTTTTTGATAAGAGGTCTACGATTATTTGAATTACTCTTTGCCTGTAGGTAAGATATTGTAAAAATTACTCTGCTTTCAGGTATTTCCTTTGTCTTTAGTTTACAGAAGTTTGACTGGGACATGTCTTGGTGTAGATTTCTTTAGACTTCTCTTGTCTGGGATTTATTCAGCTTCATGACTCTGTAGGTTGATATCTTCTGTCAGATTTGGGAAGTTTTCAACCATTATTTCTTTGAGTACTTTTTCATTCCTGTCCTCTTTTTCCTCTCCTTCTGGGACTTCAGTGGCATGGATGTTAGATGTTTTTGTTACACTCTCACAGGTCTCTGAGGCTTTTTAAAATTTATTTTCTTTTTGTTCATATTGAATGATTTTTATTGTTCACTGATTCTTTCCTCTGCCACTTGCATGCTGCTGTTAAGCTTATCTACTGAGTTTTTAAAATTTCAGTTAACATATTTTTCAGTTCCAAAATTTGCATTCGGTTGTCCATTAAACCTCTATTTCTTTGCAGAGACTCTATTTTTATAAAAAATTGTTTCAAGTATATTTGTAATTGCTTGTTGAAGCATTTTTGTGATGATTACTTTATAATCTTTGTCAAATAATTCTGCCATCTCTTTTATATCAATGTTGGCACTTATTGATGATTTTTCTTCATTCAATTTGAAATTTTCCTTTTTTTTTTGGTATGCAAGTGACTTTTTATCAAAATCTGGACATTTGAAGTATCATATTATGAGAATCTGGATCTTATTTAAACCTTCTCATTTGGCTATCTTCCTGTGACAGAGGAAGAAGGAGTGCTGTCAGGTGGGAGCATCTATTGTCACCTGAGGGGAGTGGTCCTTGTTATTGCTGGGTGGGGTTTAACTTACCACCAGGTCTCCACTGACACCATGGCAGGGGTTTACCTCATTATTACTGGGCTGTGGTAAAATCTTGACTCTCTGCTAAGCCTCCTTTGATATCACTTCACTGGGGAGACAGAGGGATACCTCATTACCACTGGGTGGAAGTAGAAATCTAGGTTCCCCATGTGGTCTCCACTAACATTGTGAGGAATGGGGAACCTTATTACCACCTAGGGGGATGAAAATCCCAGCCCTTTACTCAGCCTTCTCTGACACCACCATGGTGGCAGGTTGAGGCACTTCATTACATTCTGTCAAGGGTGGAAGTCTAGACTCCCCACTCAGCCTTTGCTATTGTGGGAGGGGCCACAGTATTTTTTTTCTTCTGTTTGGCTGGAACACAACAGTTATTTTCTCAGAGTTTCTGTCTTGCTAAACTGCCCTCTTCTTGTCCTTTGGCTAGAGAGAGCAGGCTTTTTGGGGTTTGTTTGTTTGTTTGTTTGTTTTTGTTTTTGTCTATGCGAATTGGTGTTTCTAGGTTACCAGCTTCTTTGGCTCAAAGTCTGGGGTATATGTGGTGAGAAGAAAACCCAGATACCCACTACCATATTGACTCCTGACTCTCTTGCTGGTCTGCTATCTTCTCTCCATCTTTCAGTCTTCTTAATGTTTGTTATATATATAATGTCCAAGGGTTTTATTTGTACTTAGTAGGCAAAACAGGAAACATTGTACCTACTCTATCTTTCTGGTGGCAGAAGTACTTCTCAAGGCTTTTTAGCTACTCTCTTATAATAAGACATAGAAAACTTCTCGTCAAAAATCCCACACTGTTTAATTATGAAAGCAAGACTTCAGCGTGAACTTCAGTGCTTCCAACGTAACATTGAATTAACTATTTTGCTTCACAAAATGATAAGAGAAAATATTTTGGAAGATCTCTTCACTAATGTTGAAAGCATCAAATCAGTGACTTCCTTTTTTACTCACCATGCCCCTGTTTGAATTTTCTGGTGAATACCATACTGCTTTTTATTCTGAGGCATCTTGATCTGAGTTTTGAGAGTTGTTGGCTTCACTGTCATGTTTATTTTCCAGACTGCTAGATGCAAGGCATGTCTAGTCTTTATTGTAACAAGTGTAACCAGTATACTGAATTGGGTATAAACATGAAAATTTTTCATTATTCCAGTAAATCCCTCCTGTGCATTCCAATAATTCTCTACAACAATACAAATTTGTAGAAAAAGGCCAAGTTTTTTGGTAGTTATTTTGGAGAAATCTAGCACTCTATATGGTGAGGAAAAATTGAGATTTGAGTTTTACATCTTATATAAAGATGCTCTGTAGGCTTGTTTCTGGACCATTTATTCTACCCCATTTGTTTTTCATTTTGTCTGTTTTAGACCAGTTCCACCCCTTTTATTGTTATGACTTTCTAATATGTCTCAATACCTGGTGGAATGAATCATGGTTATTTGGAGATTTTTTTCTTTCATATAAACAGCTACATGTTTGCAAGTTCCCCCAAAACATTCTGCAGACCTTTTTTTTTTTTTTTTTTTTGTATTATATTGAATTCAAACACGGTACGTTTATTCAGGTCTCTTTTTATGTAGTTAAAAGTATTTGATAAATTTTCTTCAGAAATGGGTTCATTTTCATTAGATTACCCTCACTTTATAGTTTTTTTCATTTCTATAATGTGATAGTATATTTATAAACTTGATGAATTCTTATTAGTTCCAATAGGTTTTTGTTTGTTTTTCTTTGTTTAAATAATCATACTATCAGGAAATAATATCTTGCACCTTCCCTTGCAATTATCATAACCCTTTATTATCATTTTTATCTTTCTTACTGTATTAGTTGGGATGTTCTGTATTACTCTGCTGAATAGTAATAAAGAAAATGGAAAGTTTTATATTGTTCCAGATATTAAAGGGAAAATACTTAAATTTTGGATTATATTAGCTTTTATCAAGTTAAGGAAATTCCTTTTACTAGCTTTCTGAGAGTTTAGTCATAAAAATGTATTGACCTCTATCAAAAATTTTTTTCATTTTTTGAAATGATCATGTGATTTTTTTCTTTTATTTTATTAATGTTGTGAATTGCATTAAGTTTTCTGATATTAAACTATTTTGAATTGGTTGAATCAATTACACTGGATTCTGATATATTAATTTTTAAATAAATTGATAGACTTGGGTGTCTTGATTTTTGTATGTTTAAAATGTTTATAAGTTAAACATATCCATATTTTCCCCTTCTTTATTTATTGTTCATCCAGTTTTGGATTCATGGTAATACTTGCTTCATAAAATTAGTTGGGCAGCTTTCTCTTTTCTTCTATTTTTCTGGAACAACTTATATAAGAAAGGGATTATCTGTTCTTGAAGTTTGGTAGCACTCAACTACAAAACCATATGAGACAAAGGTTTGGTCATTTTTGGAGGGTGAGTTCTTGATTACCATATCCAGTTCTTTAATGGTGATTCATTTATTCAAGTATTATATTTCTTCTTGGGTTTATCTTGGCATCATATATTTTTCCAGAAATGTATCCATTTAAACTAGGTTTGCAAATATCTTGGCATATAGTAGCTAATAGTATTCTATTATTTAAAAAATTTTTGTTATACCAATTGCTTATTGCCAGTTATTTTTTCTAAATTTTATAAAGCAATGCCTCCAGTTTTTTTTTTCTGTTTTATTAATCTATTCAAAGAATTATTTAGTTTTCTAAACCATTTTTATTATAAATAAGCTTTATGTAAAATTGACTTCTGATGTTATCTTTGTTTTTCATTCATTTTACCCTGTTTGGTTTATTATATTTCCATTTTTCTAATTTATGTTTGGGTACCTGCTTTAGTTATTTTATGTCTCTCCTATTTTTAAATAGATTTATTTAAAACTCTAAACATTCTTCCAAGTGCAACTTAAGCTCTGTTTGAAAATTTGACACTAAGTACTTTCATTTTGAAATATATTATAATTTCCACATTATTTCCTTTTTATTCCCAGATTATTTAGTTGCATGTTTTCAGATACATATATAGTTAGTCTGTATTATATGATTCTTTTAGTTATCCTGTTATAATTTTTAAGATTATCCTATTATAATTGATTTTAGCTTTTATTGTAATATGGTTACAGAAGATAGTCTGTATGCTAATGATTACTTGGTATTTGTTGACGCTTATTCTGTGCCTTAGTTGCCCTACTAGTAGTTATTTTTTGTAAATGTCCCATGTTTGCTAAAAATGTATGTTCTCTTTTTCTTGGGTGTGAATGTCCTTACATATTTAATATTTAATGTAATTGATTATGTTCCTCACATTTTTTATACCTTTGGTTATTTTGGGTTGCTTTAAAATATCAGTTTCTGGAAGAATCTGATTGAAATGTCCAACTCTAATTTCTCCATAGTTCTTTTTTATACATTTTGAGATTATATTGCTAGGTGCATATGTATTCATGGTCATTATATCTTGATCTCTATTTTTTCCCAGTATATAATGTTCTTTGCACATGTGTGAGGGTTAAGAGGCATTTTTGTTTTGGCAAAAGGTATAGAAATTTGACAGATCTATTTGCACTAAGTAGGAAACCATACATCATACTGTCACTTCATAGAATGATAATTTTATTAGGCATAACAACTTTGGCATTTTATTTTTTTTCTTAAAATATGCTACTTTAATTATTAAAATATGGCCCTCCAGCACTTATGCATAATTCTGGCAACATATCTTTTCGTAACAAGTACAGGTGAGTGGTACAAAAAGCTCCAGTACATTTTTTTAGCATTTATTGTTAGACGGGGAAAATTTAAGACCAGATATTTTCCACTAGAAAATGCTTCAGTCTGATTGGAGTTTAATCAACCTACTGACTTAATTTTTTTTTATTTTTTAGTGTTGATGCAGTAGATCTAACCTATAAGAATTTTTGTTTAAACTGGGGAAATGTACTATATTAAGTTTGAAAAAAGGAAATTATAAGAAATCAAATACCATTAATTTAATGACATTAGTTAGTAATGCTAGTAATGACTTTATTTTTTAAATCACATTTTAGATACTTGTCTTTTTTTTGTAACATTATGGATGAAAAACCTTTTGTAGACATAACTGGTTTCACTGGTATGGTAATTTCTGGGTCTTCCTGTTACTTAACCTACCAGAAGCATTTGACAAAGTTGAATAATCTTTCCTTCTTTTAACACTGTCTTAAGTTGTTTTCCAAGACTGTTTTTTCCTCACTTTTCTCCTATGTTCCTAGCTACTCCTTCTAAATCTCCTTTTGTTGTTTCCTCCTCATTTTTCTGATTTGTAAATGTTAGAGGGTCCCAGGGCCCAGCTCTTGTAATTATTTTCTATATACTGTACTTCCTACATGATACAATTATTCCGTAAATAGCATCTATATGGTAATTACTCCTAAATTTATTTTTATTTGGATGAACCATATGAAGTTCCTGACACTTGACCATTTTTTTGATATACAAGCATGGTAATTTTACATGATCAATGATTCAACCTAAAAAACTATCTATATATAATTTTTTTCATGTGAACATCTAAGGAACTCCTCTTCTCCCACAGCAGTCTATCAGTACATCCTGTCAACTCTACCTACAAAATACATCCTAAATCCAATCACTCTTCACCAGTCTTATCACTTCCACCTTAGCGTTAAATTGTCACTATAGTCTCCTGACTGTTTCCCTGCTTTCACCCTTGTCCTATTAGAGTCTGTTGTCAGAGTTAACCTTCTAAAACATAAGCCAGAACTTATCAGTCCTTTGGCCAAACCTCTAACTTTTTTCAACCAAATTCTAAAATCCTTTCCATGGCTTATTAGGCATCGTATGTTCTGAGCTGATCCTCTTTATCTCCTTGAGTTCATCTCCTATCTCCCTTTATTTCTCTCTTTTTGCAGCCACAGTGGCTGATATTCCTCAAACTTGGCCAACGTGCTCTCACCTTGGGGATTTGCCTTTCAGGCTCCACTGCATGGACACTCTTTTCTCAGATACTTATGGCTCATTCCTTTATGCTTGAAGTGGCTCCAATGCCACCTCATCAGAGAGGGCTTCTGTGACATCTCTGCGTAAAATAATATCCCTAACTGTTACTCATTGGTCTTCTATCCTTTTTATTCTTCTTCATAGTACTTATCAAAACCTCAAGTATTATGTATTCATTTGTATGCTTATTTTCTGTCTCCTGCAACTAGAGATAAACTATACCCACCATAGATTTAGTCTGTTTTGTTTATGCTTTTTCACCAAAAAAAGACAGTGCGTGGCACACAGTACATGCTCAATACTTGTTGAATGAAAGAACACATGCATGAATGAATGATCTGGTATAGTGATGGGATTTTTGTTAATGTTCAAGTTGTCATTACTTGTTTGACTCATAGTCCTCTCTGCAGGTTGAACTTTTAGTCATTTTGTATATTACTATTGGATATTTCTGAATGCATCTTATTTTTTGACAACTAAGTGTTCCAGCCTTATCATATTTTCTGCTATAAACATGGAATTATATATTTTAAAGAAGTATTTTTTAAATGAATTATTTTTTAAATAATTAAGTACTAGTTTAAAGGCAAAAATATACATGCTTATGAGCCTTTTGGCCAAAATTTCTTTTATTTCTTTAACTGGGCACCTGTTTTTTTACTTATCTGTAATGTAGGAAACTCAGTGTTGAACATTCATTCTCTTAACAGATAAATGAATATACTTGTGTATAATTTAAAAGTCGGGGTCCCTGGGTGGCTCAGTCGGTTGAGCATCCAACTTTGGCTCAGGTCATGATCTCACAGTTCACGGGTTCAAGTCCCATATCAGGCTCCGTGCTAACAGCTCAGAGCCTGGAGCCTGCTTCAGATTTTGTGTCTCCCTCTCTTTCTGCCCCTCCCCCACTCATGCTCTGTCTTTCTCTCTCAAAAATAAATAAACATTTAAAAAATTGTTTAAAACCAAAAGTCAAATAAGTGTATCAAATACTTTAATGAGAGTAGAAATGCCAGAGACTTTAAAAACTTTATCCAGAATATTTAAGTGGAGAAAATTTTTATAGGTCCATATATTCACAAATTTATCTGGGGTTCACAAGAAAAGTAATGGATAAAAACAAGAAAATCAGTGAATTTGGGTCATGACACACTTTAGTGATATTTTTTATTTTTTTATGTTTATATACTTATATACTACTTATATATATCTTGTATGCTTCATAATTTTATTTACTTGGGGATTTTTATGGTTTATTTATTTATTTTGAGAGAGAGAGTGAGCACGTACACAAGCAGGGGAGGGACAGAGAGAGAGGGAGACACAGAATCCAAACAGGCTCTGCACTGTCAACGTGGAGCCCAACGTGGGGCTCAAATTCATGAACCCATGAGATCATGACCTGAGCCCAAATCAAGAGTCAGACACTTAACTGACTGAATCACCCAGGTACCCCTATAATTTTATATTTGTAAACCTTATATTTAGGTAGTTCACAAATAAGTAACTTCTGTCATTTTTGGCCTGTCTTCAAAATTTTTCATTCCTACATAAAGTAGACAGAGAAAATTTAATGTGATACAATTATAGAAAAACTTGGGACATATATCCAAATTATTGCATGGCTTAAAAATGCCATGTCTTCACCACCATTTTGTGTTGTGAATAATTAGCACATAGACAAAACACAGTCATTTTTTTTTCTGGGTAACTTGATGGAGAGATACCAATAAAATTACTAAATGTGGGAAACACTTTTGCCAAAATTCAAACAGATGACCAGATTCTGAGACTTCTTACTTGGACTGGATACATCCTGAGCCAGTAATTCATTCTTAATGAACTGCTTAAGGGATTCCCAGGAATTTAACTGCTTTAGATTATAGTTTTCTAGGGATCTAATAATATTAGAAGTTGCTACTTTGTGTGACTCTTAAGTGCTTGCATGTAAACAGGAGAAATCCCATTTGAGGCCATTTTACTATCAGGTTCACCAAGGACCAATCACTGGTGTTCTAAGGCATTTGGGCTCAGTTTCAATTTGCTTTGGGGCAAGGCATTCTGAGAATTTTTCAGGGAAGCTGCCACCTTCCTTCTCTTCTCTTGGGCTGCCATTTTATCCTGGTAGTTGGGGAGCATGATTTCCCTTTCACTATGTCTTTTCTGACTTTCTCCTTTAGTGCTCTCAGGACCTCCTTCAGGTTGACTAAGTTGGCACTGTAAGGAATGCAGCAAAGTGGCAAATTCCCTTGTGGTCACATAGCCTCCAGGTCTGGGCCATTTCTGACTTCTTCTGGGTTCCTTAGGCGGAAGATTTGGTAATTAACTTTGATACTTTTACCTCAATTCAGTGGATTTTTTTCCCAGTGTTAGCCCTGTTTATTTACTATACTTCTTTCCTAAGCACATTTCATGTAAAAAAAAAAAAAAAGAACGAAAGAAACAAAACAAAACAAAACAAAACAAAACTGAAAACAAACCAAAAACCCACCAATAACCAAAAAAAACCCTTTTAGTATTTTGCTACCTTTCTATTAAAGGAAGGTAGAGTGATTGGAGAGCAGGAGAGCAGTCCAACTCCACACATCCACCTTTTCAGTTCAAAAATTGTGTGTTGATGTCCATGAGTCCAACAAGCCTCATAGCCTTGGATAATATCAGGGTATAGGCCAGCGTCTTTCTCATCAATCAGTTTCTTCATCCTGGTCGGTAATCTTCCCCCAAATGTGTGCTAGTAAACATCTGATCTAAGTAAGGTCTGGTAGTATTAGCATTAGCTAGGAAGTTGTTAGAAATAGAAGTTCTTATGCCTCATTCTAAAACTAGTAAATTCTCTCATTAACTTTTGAGTCTGTGATCATCATTTTCTGGTCATAATATAATTATTCTTTACAGCTGCAGCTACTCTGGAGGTTGCCTGGAGTGTTCCTAATATCAATATAGTTGTAATTACTCTAACGCTTCTCTCCTTTCAAACTTCTCTCTGTAGAACTTTAGGATTCCTTGAAAGTGCTTCAACACACACCTCAGGGATGAAGGGTGCCTAATGGATGGCACCCTGCTTATTCTTGAGACAACCTTTTCACCAGGACGGCGGTTGTAGGTTGAATTGTGCCCTCCCCTTGACACCAAAAACCTCACATATACACATATGTTGAATTTCTCACCCCTGGTTCCTTTGAATGTGGTTTTATTTGGAGATGGGATCTTTGCATATCTAGTCAAGTTAAAATTAGGTCAAACTGGATTAGGGTAGACCCTAATCCAATGACTGATATCCTTATAAGAGGCAAACTTGGACATAGACACATGTGCAAACTGAGGAGTGCCAAGGACTGATGGCAACCACCAGAAGCTGCAAGAAAAGCATGGAATAGATTCTAACTCAGAGCCTCTAGTAGGAACCAACTTGCTGACACCTGGATATTGGAATTCTAGCCTCCAGAACTGTGAGAGAATAAGTGTCTGTTTTAAGCCCCTCCATTTGTGGTATTTAGTTTTGGCAGTCCTAGGAAATTGATACTTCTGATCTGTCTTATATGTGTATAGAGCCACTTGAACAAAGAATTGGCTCAACTTTGACATGTTTAGAAACCATGACTATTGTCTACTGGTGGTGGCAGTAAGTGAGGGGAGGCAGTGGGGCAAAAATTACTCTCTTTGCTTCTGAATAAAACTCATTAGTTGGAGAGGCAGTGTGTTCTAAGTATTCCACAGCACGTTTAGTAATGTGTTTTATTTTTCATTTGATAAATCTTAATTACTGTTCCCCTTCCTCCCTCCCATGGTGTGTTCTTTTTACAGCTTGGATGAATTATAATTTCAGTGATACTGCGTTGATAGACCATACTCAAAGCCATTCACTGTTCACCTTTATAAACACCATAGTTAATGGACTAAGGAAGTGCCTTGACTCTCATTCCTTTCAAACGAAGTTCCTTTCTAAAGTGGCATACTGCCTGGAAAGCTAAGCAGGAACCATTATCCCTAGACTGTTCTGAGGCCACTCCTCAATTCCAAGAGGCCCAGCCATAGTTTTTACCACAATGTCTATAAAGTTCTCTTGGAAATAAAATGAGTAGATCTGCTTTCCACTTCTTCCTCCTAAGACATGTCTGGAATTATCTTTTCACAAATTACTAGAAATCACAGGAAAAAAATTGAAGTGGTATGCAAAATTTTGTCTTAGACAAAATGAATAGAGATAAGTTGCTGTTTCATTTGGAAGGGAAAAGTAGGCAGCATTATTATATAAGCTCATTAAGCTTATATCATTTCCAAATCTAGGAAGTTGTAGTTTCCTACCAGTACTGGCTGAAAAGCACTAGGTAACTGGATTAGTAGAGCTAATTAGGTCCTTTAAAATTATAGCTTTTATTTTTTTCAATTAGGGGTATATTCATTTTCTTAGTGATATTTCAACACAGAAATTATATTTTAAACAAACAAGTGAAAGAATGCACTTATTCAAAAGAGACACTCATATCATTGTTTTATATTTCTAAAATTTATAGCTATGTTTAGTGGATTCCAGTGGGATTTAGTGAGTTTATTTCTTGCTTAGTTTTAATTAGGAAACCCTACTGGAATTGTGGATAACTATACAAGCTGGAGAAGTGGATATTTTTTATTTTATTATATTGGATGTAAGTGATTTTTTTCTTTAATAAATTTTCAGAGATGCTATGGTGTTAGCTTAAGTTTTTTTAAGAATGATAGAAATGAAACCAAATATTTACTTAAAGTCATTTTGAATGTTGCAAAAGAATGTGCTTATTGAGAAAGTTGAATTTTCTCTAAGAAAAACCCTCCAATTTCTATGTTTTGACTGCATATCAGTTTGAGATTGGGTCTTGTGAAACTCCAAGTAAACAAAAGAAGTATTCAGAAAAACATTCTTTTATTTGTGGTGGTGAGCAGAGACAGGACAGAAGAGAAAGGCCTTAGGATAGAGGAACCATTTCCTGAGATTTTCTAGAAGGGACCACTTGGAGTTCTTTTGGGATTTTTTAGCTAAAAATAAGACTATATATGGGCCATTCCATCAGCTCATCTTCTACTTCTGTAATTGAGAATCAGAAAATCCTCAGTAGCATACACTCAGCCATGAAACTGAGGGTCCTTGGTGATTGGTGGCCACACTAGGGTTCCAGCAAAAACCATTCCTGCATAGTTCTCTCTCTGATTTTATAATTATTATAAATATAATATAATATAAATTATTATAATTTTATAATAAAATTATTGTAATTATCATAACTAATAGGTGACAGATGACATCTCATGTCTTGCCTCCTTCATCCTGAAGCCAACAGTGATCGCCCTAAGAGCACAACACCTCATGAACTGGCTCCTCTTGAACTCTCCCACTTCTGTTCTGCTTAGAACTACTCTTGCCAGAGTTTACTGCTGAGTTCTTTTCTTCACCCCCACCCTGTACTCACTATTATCCCTTACCCATCCCACCCTTTAGGCCACTATTTTATTATAAAAATGCTCTCTTAGATATTGGACTTTCTCTTTTCCTCTTTCATTTCATTCACTTAACCTAAATCTAGAATCATTACATTCTGGAGCAATAAGGGATATGGAGGATCAATGTACCTTACTCTGTTCTCTTATAGGTGAATATAATGAAGAATATATAATGATATGTTCAAGGTTACACAGCTATGTCAGAACATTACTAGAAGTACTTTATTACATATGCCTCTCACATTTGTTAATATCATTGTTATCATTTATAATAATACTTTATCTCTTTTAAGGCTTTCTATAGTAATAGTAGAAATAAATCTGATATTGATGTGGCAACATAATTCATTTATTGAACACATTTATTGAGCATAATCTACAAATCAATGATTGTTCTAAATACTGGGAATTAAACTTCAAATAAAGTAGAAATAAATCCCAACCTTCATTGACTTTGCATCCTTGTGGTGGAAAATAGATTCTAAACTTATACATAAGGGAAATATGTAATGGTTTGTGATGGTGCTGAAGAATCAAGCAGAGAAGAGGGAGAAGAAACATAGTGGGTTTATGTTCTAGTTTACGTGTGGAGGTGGGGTGGGGGAGTGAAACTAAGGCTTTGAAAGTGAGGAAACTGAATATGCTGGAACTGAATCAAAGAAACATATGCTCTTCTTGATTTAATTTTTGCTAATGAAGTAGGATTACCAAATATAATCCTTCCAAAGTTTATTTTTTTCTTCCTCCTGAGATGAATAATATAAAATTGTAGCAGAGGGTAATGTCAGGAAAGGATGGTTTTGCCCTGTCTGCCACCCTCATTACCTCCATTTTTCTTGGAAAATTTCTTCTATCTAAAAAGCATGCTTCACCCATTGACATGGCAATTGCTAGTTAAACTAATTTAAATCTAGAGTTTGCATTTCTTCATTTTCAAGAAATGAATTTCTTACTTGGAGGCAAAGGGTTTAATCAAGGCTGCATGTAAGAGAAAAAACAAGATGCAGAAGGAACCTAGAGATACAAGGGCCTCAGCTCAAATACCATGTACTGGACATGTACCGAAGAGAGCAACAGCTTGGAAACCTCTTTACCATACATAGGAGACTGGAGAAGGAATTGACACTGGTGACTTGGAAAAGAGAAAAATAAATACTGATCAGTTCTCTCTTCTTCAGTGGGTGGTATACTATTTCAAAACTGGGGGGGGGGAATCCTTCAGCTAGGTGGGGGTGATTAAATAAGGGAAATAGTAAGTCTCAGTTTTTTTCTTAACTTACTTGTGTTTGTGTATACATACCATAGTGGGGGAGGAATGCATATATTATATTTCCCCTGGTGTTCTTCCTACTTCTCCTACAATTTCTCTTCCCTTTCCCACTTCCCTCCGTCTCCCTGCCCTTAATGTTGGCGTCCCTTACAGTTGGTTGCATCCTTTGTTCACTGCTCTCCACCCTCCAGCTCCTTCCCCTGGTTATCTTGCTCATTCACAGGGTTTTAGTTGCCATGTAAATGGTGATGACATCTCAGTCTCTTCACACTTTATTTCTCTGATCACTAGACTAATAATATTTCACTTGTATATTATGTGGGCACCATTGCCTTCAGTGTGGAAACAAACTAATTACCTTTGTTCTAGAAATTTACACATCCTTTTTAATCTCCATTTCACTATTCATCTCATCTCCTAAACCAGATACTCATCATTTTTTATTGATTTCTTTTTATCATCCATCAACCCTGATATCTCCAGTTTTATTCCCCATTAATATTTTAGGTTTCTTCTTCTCCATCCCTGTAGCTCTTACCTCGTGTCCCCTCCTCCTCCAACTCCATCTATTCTCTACATTTCTGCTAGAGAGATCTTTGAAAATGAAAATCTGACCATGTAATATCCTGCCTTGATCATTTCCCATAATTGACTTATCTTAGAACCAGACCTTTTCTTACCAGAAAGCGATCTCTATATTGCTATATGAAGAAATACGGGAAGAAATTCAACAAGTGTATCAAAATGATAGATGACAAAATGACAAGACTGAAAAACTCTTTAAGGGTCACCAGTGGAACATCTGAGCAGAAACCATGATGAGAGGGACTGAAAATGAGAGGGACTGAAAATGGAGAGAATTTAAGTCTTGGATATGATCTGAGCCAGATGAAGCAATATCTCAGCCTCCTTCTAAACCAACTCTGGATTATTTGATTTGGAGAAGTGTAATTCATTTTCTAGGCCCAAGTCTAGAATTTCGCTCACTGTCTATCCTCTAGCTAGAAGTGATTTCTTTTTTTTTCTATTCTTTCTTTTTTTTTATTAACTTTGTTTCTTCCTTGAGGACAGAACATATCTTTTCACTTTTGACACATGGGATACACTTAGTAAATGCTGGGTGAATATGTGGATACAAACCAGCATAGTTTTCAAGGTTCCAGTTTGTATCATCATTATGGCTATAATGTCAAGAACTAAACTTTACCTTCAAGGAGACTTTAGTTCAAATCCTGGCTCTAATACTTGATAGTTGTATGATATTAGAAAAGGTGATTGATTAATGACAGTGAAGCTTGGTTTCCTCATCTGTAAATTGGAAATACTAATTTCTACTCGAAGGATTTTAGGAAGGATTAAAGAAAAAAAAATAAACCTCTTGTCTGGAGGCTCTGAGGAGAAGTTGATGTCTAAGCTCATTAATTTTGTTGACAGAATTCATTCCTTATCATTGCAGCACTGAGGTCCTCATATCCCTCTTAGCTGTCAGCTAAGGACTTCTCAGCAGCTGAGAAACGTGGCTACCCACATTTCTCCTCACGTGACCCCCTGCACTTTCAAGCCAGCACTTGGTGTTAAAATTTCCTTTTGCTTTGTCTTTGACTTCTGCTATCAGGTGGACAAAGTTCTCTGCCTTTAAGTGTTCATGGGATTGGATCAAACCCACTTAGATAATATCCCTACTACACTATAAAACATAATCATGTGGGCTATATCTTATCATATTAAGAGTTTCCAAAAATTATAGTATGGCATTTCAGGGGGCCAATTTAGAAATTAATGCCTGCCACAAATGTGCATGTACTATATAAAATAATTATAACAAACAAAAAATAAATATAACAAATAAAAACACATTCTAACTTTTTTGCACATTTTTTGCTTTCCTACTTAGCTTGTGTATTATCAGTTCCTCTGCAGCTTATGTTCGTGTTGAGCAAATACTACATATTAAAAAAAATTTTTTTTAATGTTTACTTAACCTTGAGAGAGATAGACACAATGCAAGCAGGGGAAGTGCAGAGAGAGAGGGAGACATAGAATCTAAAGCAGGTTCCAGCCTCTGAGCTGTCAGCACAGAGCCTGACGCAGGGCTTAAACTCATGAACTGTGAGATCATGACCTGAACTGAAGTCAGATGCTCAACCGACTGAGCCATCCAGGTACCCCAATGTATTTCCTGAATACATAAAGTACAGAAAATCAGATTTGAGAAATTTTCATCACCTTTTAATAAATTCCGTTTTTATTTATTGAGCACTTACTATGTGCCAGCTTTCTGTTCTAATTCACTTAATCTTTACAGGCAATCCTATGGCTGGTGTTATTACCAGCACTATTTTACAGATGAAGATGAGAGACAGAGAGAAATTAAGTAAAATTCTCAACGTCTCACAAATAGTAAATAGTAAATACAGGACTCGAATCCAGCTAGTCTGTGTGCACGCACTCTTGACCTTTATGCTTTTGACACTCAGCAAATTGCTCCTATCACTCAGTCACCTGCATAAAGAAGATGGCATCCAGCCATAAGGAAATCCAGCCGGTCTGGTGCAAAGAACTGTGAATCTTTGGTGGGTCAATTCACCTACATTTCACTGATAAATCTGCAAACGAGCAGATGACTCCTTGGAGGAAATGGAGGAGCTGCTTCCCAGTGATTTAAAATGAACTGCTAATCATGTTCAGACCTTTAGAAGACTTAACTGGATTGGAAGGACTCATTGACAGCATATTACTTATTGAAACAGAATAAAGTAACCTCTATTTGTAAGGCTTAACACTGTGGATAGAAATAAAGCCCAAAGACCCGCTAACATTATAGACTCAGTTAAGTGTACGTTTTTACCTGTTCCTTGCTAACATGATTAAATAAGTGCTTCCAAACAGTTGACAGTTTGGTCATAACCAAATCCCACTAATCATAGGGTACTAGAGAACTCATTTAGATACCAGAAAAAAAAAAAAAAAAAAAAAAAAAAAGAAAGAGAGAGAATTGCATGATCTAATGAGGTTTTCCCATCTCCAGTATCTGTGAAACATATTATTTAGTAATACTTCAGAGATGCATGTGTAATTTGAAGTAAGTTAATATTATAACCAGAAGTGTCTATTTTGGGACACAAATCCAATTGCAGTTGGTATGCCATGTTGTCCCTGTGTGTCTGCCTGGTTACCAGGAGAAAATCTGTCCTGGGCCCTGCATTGGACAAGAGGCTGCGTTGTCTATGCCTTTGGAGGCTTGCGTTCCTGAGTGACTGAGAAACCTGCAGTGGCTTCGGCACCTCTCCAACTCACACCCTTATTGTTCATTCACTCACTCACTCACTCACTCACTCACTCACTCACTCATTCATAGTAGATGCTTGATAACTATTTGTTGAATAAATGAAAAAACACTTCCTCAGAAAGAGTCACTCAACCTTATTCTAAGGAGATTGGAAAAGCAGAGTGATAATATTGGGTTGAAGATCTGGACATTCTTTTGAGAATATTTTTGAAAGAGACTCGATCAAACTCAGCACAGAATCTAGCTAGGAGATGGAACATGTCCTATATGAGTCAAAAGCAACCTATTTTGGAGTTTTGCCACATATCTGGAGACAAAGTTCCAGACATGCATGATATAGTCTCAAGAATCACCTGTTTGGCAACATGGTGTAGGAGTAGGACTTTTAGAGACCAAGAGACATGTCTTAAGACCAAATCACTGACTAGGTTCCCAAGTCTTTATAAAAACTCTGTGGTGTTTAATAATGCTAGGGAAATTTGATAGCATGGAAATTTCATCAACCCAAGAGAACATCATGGACTTTATTGTCATGGTATAGCTACCCATTAAAGCATTCAGCTTTGTAGATCTTTAACAGGTTGGCAAAGGGAAGGCCATGGAACTTTGCACTGGCTTATAAGAATGAGGATTAGAAGCCTTTTTAGGACAAGGCAATTTTTCGGGCTTTTGATACTTTAGGAATATTACTTTTCAGGATCTCATAAAGACATGTGAGGACTGATAGAAGTATTGGCTTCAGATATGAAAAGGCAACAGCAAAATTGAAATTAATAAATGTTTAATTCAGTGTATATAAGGTATGACATGTTATTCTATTATTTGTTAAATATCTTATTAGTTAATATTGATTTTATTTGAAATTAATTCATAGATTGGATTTTTTAACTTTGCCAAAATTTTCAAAAATGAGTGATGACTATAGAGAATTTGTTGCTAATTTCAAAGTAAATGAATTATGTATACCACATACTTTCTGAAATAAAATTGTGAAGATCTTTCAAAATTTTTACAGCAAAATAATATATAAATTGTATTTAACAAGGGGTGTAGAAGCATTTTACTGTCTTTGATACAATAGCATGGTTGCCCAAGGCTAAATTAGGAAAGTGATGATTAATAACAGGAAGATGTCCATACATCAGAGAAATCCAAGAGAAAGCATCTGAGGAGTCGAACTGATTGGCAGAGTCTAGGAATGGAAACTAGGCAATCTGAGCTGCCAGGGAAGGTTGTCAATGAGTAACCAGCTTTCCTCCCAAACCATGAGTGAACTGGCAAAAGCAAGTGACGGCCCCGGCCCTAGAGAATCAAAACTGGGGTTCTGGGTCGGGACTTTTTTCTGAGTAATAAGTCAGTTGCTGGCTTACCATCAAGCTAGCACAAAATAAAAGCTGACCTTGGCAGCAAGTTTGACTTGTTTATGAGTCCCTTGAGTTTTAGTCTACTTATTCCTCTAACCAAGAACAGGTCCCAGAGCCGAGGGAAGGATGTGCACATGGGGATCATAACAGTCAACAAGTATTTTTAAGCACCTGGCATGTGCCAGGGACTGTCTAGGTGCTGGGAATATGGTAGAGAACAATTTAGATGCTAACTCCTAGGCCACGCTGTTTCTTGTCTGATGGGAAAGATAAGACATTAAAACAATAACAAGTAGGATAAGTGCTATTGAAAAGTAGAGGGTGCTCAGAAAGTAGCACAAAGACTGTGGGAGCAAGAGACCCAGACAGCGCATTAGAGAAAAACAAAGTGGAGCAGGCATGCCCACAACCAGGGACTTATTAACAGGAGAATTTTCAGGTAATAGAGGACATCACAGCAGCAGTTGCTGGAGAGCTGGACAGGAACTTGGCATGGGGACACAGGTATGGATTTTGTGGGACTGTTACATCAATCAGTGTTGAAGAGCTCTTGGTTAGCCCTGCATAGACAAGATCTTTTCCAGGGCAATCTGTAACACTGAGAAGTGGTTCCTTAGAATATGTTTGATGAGCCCTGGATTACTGAGCCTTTCTCATGAATGAGCTATCATTTAAAATTTATCTCTTTTACTAACACTGCCTCTCAGACACTGTGGCTACCATACTTGCAAGTAATCAGTTTGTGTCAGCCTATTGGACTGTCCAGTCGAGAAATCTGTCCTTTTTAATCTTTAACATGTAACTTGGGCCTTTGGAGACTCAGGCATCCCTAACACATGTATAATTTTTTAAAATTAAAAATAAATTGTATTCAACACCAATTAAAATCATCATCAAAAATAGTGTGCATGTCATACATCTCATGCAAGCAGCAAGCACTGATTGTACAAAGTACTCTCCACTGGAACCCACCCGGCCCAGATGACTTCATGCGGAGAAAATAAATAGCAGTGAGCAGGCAGCATGATCTGGGTAGAGTGGAGGTTTTTTGTGTTTTGTTTTGTTTTTTTTTTCTTTTTCTACCTCCAGCAGCCCTTAGCACAGTGCCTTACTCATGAAATATTTTTTAAAATGAAAAGTCTAGTAGAGAACTTGGTGTATTTTTTCAATGCCACATCTGATTTTGAAAGTCAGTCAGTCCAAGTCGAATCACCTAGCATTTCTATTTTAGAGATAGTACCCCTGTCTTTTTGCCTCCTCCAGAGGGGAGAGATGAAATGTAATAATGCAGTCATTTGTACTGAGCGTGTTCCAGCTGAAAGGCCTCTGTGTAAGTGCTTTGAGTCTAAAAGAAAGGTATTCATTGTTAGTCTCTAGTATTTGAAGACTTCACTGATAGGGTTTGTATCCCTAAGTGACTGGAACGGCTGTGGTCTCAGAGGCGCGTGGGAAGGCTTTTCTTTGCTTTGTGGGAAGGGCCTGTTTGCAGGGCTTGCCTGGTTATTTGTAGCGCCACCTTTCTTCAGGCTGCTTGTCAAGATGAGTTGGTTCATGTCTGGTAGGTGCACACCAGGTTCCTCTGTTGGAAGGTGTTCTATTCCAGAATTGTGTAGTTATCGAGAAATGGACTATGTCAACGCAAGGTTTTATTGTATTTTGAGGCACTTTGGGGCCTCTGACAGCTGCTCTCATTTTGCAGAGCAAACTGCTGCTGAAGGTTTGGCAAAGCTTAATTTTTTAAATGGATTCTGCTCTGCTATATGTGGCATCTCCCTTGGTATTTGAATCATTCAGCACATATCCTCATCGTTGGATCATTTTTTTGATGAAATTTTTGTTGGTCACCTTTAAAGCGGCATCAATCACTTGGTAATGGAAAAAAAAGTCAATGTAATGATCTGCTTTGAAAATAAACAGTATAACTTGACTTTGGCGTTGAGAGCCTATTATCATGTGGTAACATCATTCTATTCCAATGACATTATCTGCTAAGGATATTATGATGGTGGAAAATATTTCAATTTTGTTATCGGAACAATGAAGCTGTGATATTTAATTATAGAGAAGTATGTTTAATTTGGGGAATCTGGTATGTTGACTGTCACAGTGTACTCACCAGAAGCCTGGGTGGTGATAATCCAATTTGAGTAAAATACTATTTAGGGACCCACCCATGTTATTGACTCAACACTTTTTCTCACTTTCTTTTTTAAAATTTTTTTTTAATGTTTATTTATTTTTGAGACAGACAGAGACAGAGCATGAGCGGGGGGAAGGACGGAGAGAGAAGGAGACACAGAATCCAAAGCAGGCTCCAGGCTCTAAGCTGTCAGCACAGAGCCTGACGTGGGGCTCGAACCCATGAACCATGAGATCGTGACCTGAGCTGAAGTCAGATGCTTAACTGACTGAGCCACCCAGGTGCCCCACTTTTTCTTTCTTAAGTCTTTTCTTTGAAATTTGAATTCTTCCATTAAGTTTGCCTATTAACAAATCAACTAATGGGTCAATTAATGCACTGTGCTAGTAGGAAGCAGAGAAGGGCTAGGAAAGGGAGAATAGCATCTATGGCTAGTTTTTATTTTGGAGGGGAGAGACCTGTATGAATAACACAGCACAAGTATTTTCCTTTTGAAATGTTGACAAATTAGGGGAAGTATATGTTCTCTCTCTCTCGTTCTTTCTATACCTCCCCACATGTATATGCCATGTGTTGAAGAAATTAAAAATAAAACAGCTCTATGATTATATTGATTAGACTGTCACGTGGATAAAGGCTGTCCTTAAAATGGTAGAGAAGGTGGCATTGAGATAAAATTTCAAACGCGATAGGGGTACTTCCTTTCGTAGAGTAACTTCCCTGCTAACAATTCCTTCTGCATTCTACCTTCTTAGATAGTCTTCAACTATAGCCATTGACTAGCCAAGAAATAAATGAGCCCCTTTTGCTGAGTACCTACTATGTGTCAGACATCATGCCTGATCTAAAGGAAATATAGTGATGGATAAGCTACACATAAGGCACTCAAGGAGCTCTCCATCTCATAGGAGGCAGACACAACAAATAACTGTTCTTGGTGTTCACATGTTATCAGGGTTGGGAGAGAGGACACTAGCAGTGGGGAAAGGGAGAAGAAAGCCATACCACACTTACTCCTATCTTGGCGGTACATTAGCAAATAATCAGAAAGTAAGAGAATCACAATTCCAGAGCCGGAAGAAGCTCAGAAAGCATAGAGTCCACCCTAGTTTGACAATGAAGCTGCTGACCATCTGAGAGTCACAATGGTTTTTCCAATGTCACAGAGCCAAGTGGTGGCAGAAGTAAGCCTAGAACACAGTCTTCTGACCCTTGTTCTGCCTACTACATCACATTTCTTGCAGAGTTCTATTTACAGCTTGGGGTCAAAGGGATTGGAACTCTTCAGGGGCAGACTTGGTCTACTTCATGATTTTCCTTGGTCACAAGTTCTGAGATGAAATCTTTGTATTTCCGTTTCATTTATCTGGGGGGCACAGGATCAATTCCAGGGGTACCTGGCTAACTGGCAGGCTATTTCTGCAGCTGGGTCAGAGATGCTCAGTGACCTGGTTTTGGCTTCTGAAACATTCTGAGTCACTATTTGGAGTGTCCTCAGATTCATGAAAGTACCACAGAGACCACGAAGCAGAACCTTTGTATATATGGAGGGTTGGGAAGAATGGAGGGGGTTGTATTGAGGGCTACCACTAAATTCACATGGGAGTTGCATTCTCAAGTGGAATATAAGAAGACAAAAATGCCTTTTGTTTTTGGCAGAGGGCCACAATCAGCCTCAAGGCTGGTGACAATAAACTGAAAAAAAAAAAAAAAAAAAAGTAGCCCAGGCTGCATATTTGCTGGCCCTGAGCGATTTGGGCAATCGATGTAAATACGACCTTTTTGGTTTGTGCTACTCTACGCCAACTCAGTGCCCTTTGTAGGCTCTTTAATATATACGGCAAGCTGAAAGCTCTCCTTTCATAGACTCTTTAGGTAGAATGTATATCTGAAAGAAACCATTCAAGAACTGGTTTTAAATAACCCAAACATTTGATTGTAGGGTAGTGGGTAAATATTGGTATTATTTCATTTTAAAGAGAAGCTTTACTTTGTTCACTTTTTATAACTTTATTTTTTAAATATACACATTTACAGAGTTGTCTCTGTCAATTAAAGAGCCCCAATCCCAAACCCAAACAACTAATGCTGATCACAAAGGCGCACACATTGCTGGTAATTATGTATAGGAAACAAAAGGAGGAATAAATATAGGTCTGGTTACAGCAAGCTCATCTCATGTCAGCACTGGCTTTGTGACACAGAAACAGCATAGAGGTCAAAAATGCCTTAGAAGAATACAAATTCTTTAAATATGGAATGTGTTGATCTTAATCTAGTCAGCAACATTTTTATATTAATGCATGAACGTGTTATATTTAATTTATGTAAGAGGCAGTGTGTTGAAAGGAAAGTAAGGCCTGTGAGTCAGACCCATGAAGGTTAAGATCTTTATCCAGGACCTGGGAAGGTTACTTAATCTTTTTGACTCTCAGTTTTCTCACCAGCAATAGGAGAAATTTGTTCATGTAAAAGTCTTGGCATGGTATTTGTTGTGTTATAGGCATTCCATAAATGTTAGTCCCATTTTCCCTCTTAATTCCTGTGAAAATAACCCAGTGGGGACATGATGGTTGAAGCTCTCATTAACTATCCTTTTTTTTTTCCCCCATACCTAATAGCACTCTTACAGATGGGCCTCTTGGTGGGCATATCTCAACTTTATTACAAAATACAAACATAGAGAAAAGCTATCAGAGGACTAGCTTAGAAGGGAGTCCCCATGAGATGCTGTACCTCTCATCTGAGAAGAAAAGGAAAATGAGTCAAGGACAAAGTTGTGGAGAGAGAGGAGGAACCTGAGACACACGTCTTTCCCCTTTGTGGATCAGTCCGTGTTCCAAAGGCAGGGCCATCCCGTCTTTTACTGTCAAAACTGAGATGCTTTTGAAAGTGAAAAAGGATAGGGAAAAAATGTCAAATAAGATGGGATGCTGAGAGAACAGACACGCATCCAGGCTGTCCAGAGCAAACCAGGACATATGGTCACCTTGTCTATAGGAGTCCTAGAGGCCTCAGGCAGCGTGGTATCTCACACAGAAGGGGCCAGAATCCCCACTGGGCTCCTAATGGTTAGACACACAGCATGTTCAGTTATGCATCCTCCCTGAGCCTCAACTTGTTTATTCATGGAAGAGAGTTAATGAAATCTGTGCCTCAGGGCTGTACTAAGGACCGGAGAAATACATCTAAAGTACTTGGTACAAGTTGGTATGCAGTAAGTAGGGATCGTTATTTTAAGTGCATAACGCACACAGAAAGCCTGCATGGGAAAGGGTCTGAGAGTACAAATCTCCCTTATCTCTGGCTGCAGCATTGCAAAACTCAGAACATGGTGCAGTGGCAGAGAGAAAGGAAATTTACTCTCATCTTGTGCTATTTGCTGTTAATTTTGGACTTCATTAACCAACTTTATTGAGTATTTTTTGCCAGATATATTATTGCTATATTGTTTTTGATTGAATCAATAACATGTGAGTCTAAAAGATCAGGGATCAAGAGGGAGGAGATGTGTTTGGGGAAAGAACTGTTGCCTGTAGACAAGGTGTGGGTGCCTGCAGTGAATTTGCACAGGTGAGCGGACCTCAGCTGGAGAGGTTTGCAATTCATTGCTTCCCCTTCCCTAAAAGGGATAACATATAAATGGACTTACAGGCTCTGGAGCCTCCTGCCAAGGAAGAGGGCATCAATCCCCTGGTTTGCATGGCTCTCTTCCTATTAGGAAGAAGGCTTTTCAACTGTATATAAATAAACGCACACATCAGATACAAACTTGCTTTGATTCATTCTTTGGAACCACCCAAGCAGCACTTTAAAAAACATTAGCATTCGTTGAGACTGCTAATCCTCAAATAAGTAGAATAAGTATACAAGTACCTTCTCAGTATAAATGCCATGTCCTCAGATATCATCATGAAACACATTAATTATAAAATAACCAGGACATCTGAATAGTCTGTCATGCATGAGTGTTTACTTAGCTGAATGTGTGTTCACCTTTGTTGTATCTGGATCAGCAGAGCAGAAGAGGAGGTTCAAAGCTGGAATATTTTAATTGCTTTAGTGGATACAAATTAGACTATGAATAGTTACTGAAATGAGATTTCAATACATTTGTAAGGAGAATGAGCCACATAAGCTGAAGGAGGTTCTCCACACTTTGACCTACTCACTGACATTTTTCCTTAAAGTCAAACCACTTCTAAAGACCCTGATTTTGTGATGGTGGGTGTTTTCTACTTGCCTTTTAAGAGATAGTCTTATTCTTTACTTCATTTCATTATTTTTAATTAGCAATATACTTTTTCTCAGACTGTTGAGTGTTTTCATTTTAAAAACAAATTAATATATATATTTGTCTCTTCGTTGAGACTTTATGTATTATTCTAGCAAAGAAATTACGTATTTTTAAAACCACATGAATTGCCAAAAAATAGGCTTCCTGTGCATTTTTCCCTCTACCTGGCCTTTATGTGATCATGATGTATCTAAAATGAGGCCCAGTTTTGCAATCTTTGTAATGGTAATGTTAACTTTGAAATCAGAATTGAGCAAGTGAAATTGAGGTGTTTATTTCCCAACAGAAATACCGTTCAGTTTGATGAATTTAAATCTGCAGTAGTAAGTGCCCCGTTCTTTTGGTAGGAAGGGAAATCATCCCAATCCCATGTAAATGTTATCTTATAATTGATGGGGTTTGGTTTGGCAATTGAGCTTGCCAAGAATAACAGAACCTGGCTTCCCTGAGCTCTCTCTCTCTCTCTCTTTTTTTTTTTTTTTTTTTTTGGCAGTTCTTATTCTGGCAAAAGTTTTGGAAGTTCTTTTGTAATTCTTGGAGAACACCTTCAGAAATGTGCCTGTGTGATTAAGAGACACATCTCGGCTGGACAGTTTAATGCATGTCTGGTAGGACAATCTAGTCTGGCTAGAAGTTGTTGGCAAACTATTGTCTATTACCAGAAAGTAAAGGAGATGAATAAGAAGTAGTTTCCCAACTACTTCTTATTCATCCCTTTATTTTACCTTAATTTTTGAATTAACAAAGTAAAATTGAGCTTTTTTGGTGTGCAATTCTGTGGATTTAATATATGGTAATTTGTATAATTACCACCACCATCAAGATATAGAACAGTTCCATTGCTCTCACGCTCTCTTGTACTATATCCCTCCATCGTCACTTTTACCCCATCCCTCCTTCGTGGCAGCCCCTAATCTGTTCTCCATCATTATTGTTTTATCTTTTCAAGAATGTCCTATAAATGGAATCATAATATGTAACCTTTTCAGATCATCTCTTTTCATTTAGTAAATGCCTTTGAGATTTCATCCAAGTTGTGTGTATCAATAGTTCATTTCTTTGTATTGCTCAGTAGTATTCCATTGCATGGACGTGCCACAGGGTGTTTATCCATTGAAGGACAGTTTGATTGCCTTCTAGTTTTTGGCAATTATTAATAGAACTGCTTTAAACTTTAATATATAGGCTTTGTGTGGATACGAATTTATTTCTCTAGGAGAGTGAGGAGTGGGATGGTTGGGTCCTGTAGTAAGTAGTTAAGTATGTGTTTAACTTTATAAGACATGCCAAACTATTTCTCAGAGTAGCTGTACATTGCTATCAACAATGTGTGAGAGTTCCATTTGTTCTGTATCCTCATCAGCACTTTGTATTATTCATATTGCTAACTAGTCATTCTAATATGTGTGCAATGGGATCTCATTTTGGCTTTAATTTGCATTTCCTTAATGACTAATGATGTTGAACATCTTTTTGTGTGTTTATTTGCCTTCTTTATATTCTCTTCAATGAAGTTTTTGTTCAAATCTTTTTGTCTTCTTTTCAGATTGAGCTATTTGTGGGGCACCTGGGTAGCTCAGGTGTTTAAGCATCTGACTTCAGCTCAGGTCAGGATCTCACAGTTTGTGAGTTCTAGCCCCACCATCAGGCTCTCTGCCCACTTCAGATCCTTAGTTCTCCTCTCTCTCTCCCCTTCCTCCACTTTCTTTCTCTCTCAAAAATAAATATTTAAATTGAGCTATTTGGTTTTTAGTACTCAAGAGTTCTTTATGTACTCTCTATATGAGTCATTTGTTGAATATGTAATTTATAAGTACTTAAAATATTTTCTCTAGTCTGTAGTTTCTTTTTTCACTTTTTAAAGAGTGATTTGTGCAGAGCAAAAGTTTTTAATATTGATAAAGTCCAATTTATTCATTTTTGCTTTATGGATTGTGCTTTTGGTGTCATATCTAAACATTCTTTGTTTGACTCAAGATTAAAAAGAGTTTTATGTCTGTTTTCTTCTAGGACATTTATGGTTTTGTATCTTACATTTAAATGTATGATTCATTCACTAATGATACATTAACTTTTGTATAAACAGTGAAGTTTAGGGTAAAATTCATTTTTATTTTTGCGTATGAATGTCCAGATTTTTTAATACCATTCATTGAAATGACTATCTTTGCATCTTTGTAAAAATCAGTTGGTTGTATTAATGAAGGTCTATGTGTGGACTCTATGCTGTACATTGATCTATATATCTGTCTTACTTCACTGTCTTAATTACTGTAGCTTTATAGAAATCTGAAGATTGGGTGGTGAGATAACTTTAATTTTATTCCTCAAAATTGTTCTAGTGATTTCAGTTCTTTTGTTTTCAGTACAAATTTTTAAATAAATTTGTCTGTATCCACAAAACAAACAAGCAAAAACCAAACAAAAAAAAAACTTTGCTGGGATTTGATTAGAATTGTATTAAATCTGTAGATCAATTTGGGAAGAATTAACATATTTACTATTGTTGAGTCCTCCAGTCTGTGACCATGGAATGTCCCGCCACTTTTTAGTCTTTTGTTTTTTTATTTCTTTATCAGTGTTTGTAGTTTTTGAAAAATAGATCTTGTATATTTTATTAGATTTATACCTAAGTAATTCAGTTTTTTGGAGCTATTTTAAGTGGTCATAAGTTTTCATTTTTGTTTCCAGTTGTTCATTGCTTTTATATAGAAATACTGTTGACTTCTGAGCATTGACTTTTTATATCTTATTTTTATGTCTTATTTTTATGTCTTATGACTTGCTAAACTCATGAGTTCAAGGAGTTATTATTATTAATGTGTAGATTTCTTGATATTTTCTATATAAACCAATAAGTAGGGATGTTTCAATTAGTAGGGATGGTTTCATTTATTTTCCAATCTGTATGCCTTTTACTTAGTCTTACCTTACTGCATGAGCTAGGACTTCCAGTGTGATACTGAATAGAAATGTTAAGAGTAAACATTCTTGATTTGTTTTTAGTCTTATGGGGGAATTTTCCCTATTCTCTTTTAGTGTTACGGAACCCCTCTCCTTCTCTTTGAGACAGAATTAGAGGCCTTCTCCTCTAGCTCTCCCTTTCCACACGAATACATCTTCCAGGTTTCAGATTGCCTAATGTTCAGGCCCAGTGGTAGCAGAAGAAAGAAATTGTGAACTCACCACTACACTGGTAATACTTTCAATCCTGGTGTTTTTCCCAAACTACCTGATACTCTGTTCTGAGTTCTCAAATAGCCACCCCAAGCATGCTGTCTGGGTTTTTAAGCTGCATTCAGTGGAAGATACAGGAGGGGGTATACCTCCTCCATCTTACCTGGAACTAGTGCCTTTTTATGTTTTTAAAAATAAGAGATTTTTGTTTGTTTTTATGCATGCTATTTATCCACCAAGTTTTAGGAGTAATTTTTAAGGGGAAAATATTTTAATCCCCAACAATGCAAAAAGTACTTTGGAAAAATTTTTCTCCCCTTTGCAAATTGTGTGTGTGTGTGTGTGTGTGTGTGTGTGTGTGTGTGTGTGTGTGTGTGTGTTTCTTGAAGGATAGGAGTTTATGTGTTATATTTCACAACATTTAAGGCAAGAGAGATTATAAGGTGCAGGTAGGAAATAAAATACCTTTCTTTTCCTAGTACTTAATGCCAGACACACTCAAAGGGGCTATTTTGTTGTCTTTCAGTCAAATTTTTGGGGGGCCTCATTACTCAACTGCATACTCCAAGAGTTAAAAACAAAACAAAACAAAACAGTTCTCCAGTTATTTTATTATGTCAAACCATTTCAGTTCAGGAATATTATGGACATCCCTATATAATAATGAAAGTCCCAACCTTATTTTAAAGTTGAAGCTTTTCCCCTAGGACTATTCAAACCATAGTGTTATAGGGACAAGGAGACAGGGTTGTCATTTTCCCTTTTTTGCTTACTAGCACTTCTTTCTTTCTCCTGAATGCACTAGACATCTGTGGCTTCCCAGGATTGAAGGATAGAGTTGGAAATGTGGAGAAGACCTAAGGGTCAGGAAAAGGACTACTTGGCTGGCACTGTCAGGAGGTGACATTGGCCCTAGACTTGGGAAATATTTAAAGCTAAACTGTTCCTCATTTGCAGGGTTTTCAGACACTTCTCCCTCACTGCAGGTGTCACCTACAGTTCCAGGACACAGGTGATGCACCACCTCCTTGTGAACTCTAAGTGCTGGGTGTCCAACACTCATTCAGGTGGCTCTTTCGAGCAAAACTGACTTAAGATTATTATAGGCCAGAGTATTTTCTCTCTCTCTTTCACTCTTTCTCTCTCTTCACATACACATAGTCCACAGGAAAATCACTTAACTTCCCAGAGCATAACCCTGTACTCTGCTTCCTGCCCTTAAACTCCCTTGGGCATGTGTCAGACTACAGTCAACTGGATCCACTAAGCTATTCAAGTATTCTTGAGTTTTTCTGCGTTAGCTCCATACCTAGTGGGTCTCATAGCACGTCAACAATTTTCTCTAAAGAATGATTGTACTTTTCTACTAACTCGTCTCAGACTCCCAACCTATTTTGTAGGGTAGAGGTTAATGGGAAGGTCACAAAGTGGTTCTCTACCACAATCTTTACAAGTTCTACTTGTATAGTATAGGCCCTTACTTTGGAATGTGAGCAGGTGGCTTAACCAATACTGAGAAAAGACCAGTCCCTTTTTAACCTCCTATTACCTATATAAGTAATCCCTTTGATCTTTACATGACTGATATCTTATGTGTTAGCTGGAAGAAGATAGGTGGGGACTTATCAGGGAAGCAGACTAATTGTATACTTATAACGGTACTAGTTAGATTTTTTACCATGTACTTTTTATTCTAATGGCCCCATCAGTGAAGAGTTTCTATAAGCATTGTCTTTAGAATTGGATGTTACTGCAGAAACGAAGAGAGAAAGGAAGGAATCATTTCTCTGCTTTGAGTTTCAGAAATCTGGAGGTTTTGGCATTTTATATTAGTTACCAAAGTGTGGGTTAATGCCTATTGATGTAAAAATGATTTTCCTCCATTCAGGGAGGCAGGAGGAGAGAAACTTCATAAGAAAGGGAAACATAAGGGGTGCCTGGGTGGCTCAGTCGGTTAAGCGTCCGACTTTGGCTCAGGTCATGATCTCACAGTTCGTGGGTTTGAGCCCCACGTCGGGCTCTGTTCTGACAGCTCAGAGCCTGGAGCCCGTTTCAGATTCTGTGTCTCCTCTTTCTCTCTGCACCTCCCCTGTTCATGCTCTCTGTCTCAAAAATAAAAAATAAACAGTAAAAAAAAAAATTAAAAAAAAAAGAAAGGGAAACATAAAAAAGAAGGTTTGGAAGAAGGTGAGGGGATCCTCACATGTCTCCTTTGATCCAAATTTGGGTCAGGAGAGGAACATAGGTTTTGGGGACTTAAGAGCAGAGATTTGTGTCTTACTCTATAGAATGACCACAGGAAATGCTGCTATTTTTTAGAGATCTCACATCCAGGATACAGCAGAGATTGGAATAGCGAAGCAAAAAGGCAGGGAATGACAGAGAGAAGACCTGAGACAGACCTCTGAACCCCACTGGTCTGGGAGAACCTTCAACATTTTCCCATGGTCAGGAGAGGACTGTGTGACACATGGCCAAGAAAAGGCCTTGTAGAACACAGGCTGTGCGGCCCTAAATACCAGATGCCATGCAGGAGCTTGAGTGTTAGCAGTTTCCAGAAACAGTGAATTCAGGAGTCAGTGGCCAAGACCAGGCAGGGCATATTAAGCCTCAGTAGGGAGATCAGTGATTACAATGGACTGGACATGTGCCCACTCCCTTCACCCCACAACTTCTGGAATACCATGGTGTTTTGAGCCTTCTCCAAAACCAAACATCACCCAAGAAGAAGGGAAGGACAAGCAGAGAGTGAGACTGCCAAATTAACCGACTTGTTAACAATAAAAATACTAAGTTTAAACCAGAGATATCTCAAATTAGCAAGATTGAGCTTTCCACTACTTAACAAGATCCAGTTTTGCACAACTGAGTCTATGACCATGAAATTAAAATTCATTATATACATGTGTAATTTCTCACTAAATTGTGAAAATTTAGAGCAGAGCCCAATTTTAATGGATCATTTTATCCCCAGGACCCAGTAAAATGCCTGAAATAAGATAAAAATTGAGGTAGCAGGCATTGTATTAAATTAATACTAAAAGAAATAAAACTTAGTTTGTGAATTGGTTAGTTGTCCCCCCCATCCTAGTAAATAAAATTGCTACCACTTAATGAAATTTTCAACTCTTTAGTTCCTTTTCCTCTGACACTTCCGTCTAACCTCACTTTTCATGATAGCCACTGAGCTTCCAAGAAATGATTTCTCAGATACCTCTTTTTGTCCCCCTTGTCTTTGCCAATCTATTGTGTGCAGATGAGAGTCACTCCCATGGCTCATCCCTCTTTCTTTTTATAAAAGTTAACAGAAACATGCAGAACTGGAAAAAGGAGTCAAAAGAGAAAAAAACCCACACACATTAGAAACAGGATTTTGATAAAGGGCAAGTGAAGTAATTCGTTGTTGCAAAGGCTCTCTTAAAAACCTGTGTATGCCATCACATGATTCTTCTATTAATGTTGGGAAACAGTTTCCCCATTATAGACCCCTCCAAGGTGTCTCTGAGATGTCAACAAAACTTTCCTGCCATGTAGGAAGCCAGTTTTTCAGTGCCTTCTATTAGTGACACTCTTCCACCTCAGCTGTTGTCTCTTTTCTGATAGAAAGAATGGAAACAACTGGTCAGAGGACAATTCCACATGAACATTTGATAAGATATCTTGTAAAGTAATAATTTCTTACCTAAAGTGTTTTAATTCCCAATGCAGGGTTTTTTTTTTAAGTTTATTTTTGAGAGAGAGAGTGTGTGTGTGAGCTCAAGTGGGGGAGGGGCAGAGAGAGAGGGAGGCACAGAATCCGAAGCAGGTTCCAGGCTCTGAGCTGTCAGAACAGAGCCTGATGCGGAGCTCGAACTTACGAACCATGAAATCATGACCTGAGCCAAAGTCGGATGCTTAACTGACAGCCACCCAGATGCCCCAACATGCAGTTTTTAGAAAACACCAAGACTTCATTGACAGCTAGAATGGGAAATTCAAGGACAGTCTTTTGCTTTTTACCAAATGTGAGAGGACCTTCAAAAACCCAAGCCATCAAAGAATGTTTCCAAAATATTGCATAGATTTACTGAAAGCTTTCTTCAGAATTTACTTTTTCAAGTATTGCTTGCGTAATTTCAGCATTAAATATGACTAAACATTAAACACCTGGAGTTTCTTCATTTAGAGAAAATTTAACATCGCTATGCAGGAGTGCCCTGATACTACTAGCAAGATTTATTTAGGTGGGATTTCAATCGGGAAGTTCCACTTCTTTATTAAACAAAACAAAACAAAACAAAACAAAAACAAAAAACAACGAAACCACTGTAGTTTGCAGAAAACACAAGAGTAGACTACAGAGATGGCAGAAATAATGGCTATTTTTAGTGATCTGTTTTCACTGTGCCTTTGAAATTGTAGGTTAATGATATGACGGTGCTTAGATGAGATGGACAGGGTTTTTTTGGTGATGAATAGAAAGATAATTCTCTATACCGGAAGAAAGAATAAGATAATGATGAAAATGTGAACTCTCGGCCAGACTGCCATGATTGGAATCCTGGTTCCTCTGCTTTCTAATTTTGTGACCTTAAGCAAGTGAAATAATCACAATATTTAAGTTTCCTTTATGTAACATAGGGATAGTAATGTATTTACCACAAAGAGTTGTGAAAATTGAATGAGTTAATAAATGTAAAGCAATTAGAACAGAACTTGGCACATTGTAAGCACTCAACAATGCTAGTTATTTTGAGTAATTGGATTTTGTTATCATACCCTAGAAATAACCCCCATATTCATTTAGTGTTGCTGTATAGTATTGCCAGAAAGGATAGTTTAACATCAGCACTCTGATATCCAAACCATCCACCCTGAGAGATGTCAAGTGATATTTAATTGGCTTATATTCAATAGTTCAGTACAGCAAGACAAGTCATTTATTTACCCCAGGGGTACAGAAAACTTATCTCAAAAAGTATGTGTGTATGCTATATTTTCTAAAATTAGACACCATCTTTATAATGAATCGTTATAATTGGCTATTGTTCTGAGATGTGAGTGGCAAATTCCACCTAAAAATTTCCAAGCTAAAATTCTTATGGTATGCCATATAGATCTAGAGGTTTGAGGCTTTGCTTGGTGATTTATTCATCTGTGGCTTGATACCAAGTCTATTATCATAGAAAACGTCAGCACTGCACATAAGTAATCTCTTGGCAATCCAAGTGAGATGGCCATTCATTCAGACATGAGTCTTCATTAGATTTTTATAAGAAACTGTTAACCTTACTTTCTGACTAGTTGGTTGTTAGATATGTAAAAGAATATTTTCACTGAATGCTTCCTCTAGGGAGTGTTCTTTAAACTTTTTGATGACTGTTATCCAAAAAAGAAAATTCATTTGTAATATTTATGGAAAATTACCAAAAGGACATGCAGTCTTCAAGATATTCTACATTTTTCTCTTAGATCAAGGCATAACACCAAGAGTAGGGCATTAACACTATATTTTTTGGAGTCATTGTAAAACTGATTTGATTTTATTTTATTTTATTTTATTTTATTTTATTTTATTTTATTTATTTTTTAAAGTTTATTCATTTTTGAGAGAGACAGACACAGCATGAGCAGGGGAGGGGCAAAGAGAGAGGGGGACAGAGGATTTTAAGCAGACCCACTGCCAGCACAGAGCCCGACATGGGGCTTAACATCATAAAACAGGAGATCATGACCTGAACCAAAACTGAGAGTCAGATGCTTAACGGACTGAGCCACCCAGGTGCCCCCAAAATGATTTTATTGGATAGTGCTTCACCAAATTCATCACTGTGTCCACTATAGGTGCATTGCTAATGACCTTACACTACATAAAGGAGAGCACTGGCAAATTAATCTCAGGTTTCTCAGAGAAAATTAGGATTGCCCCATTGTAACAAATCTTTTTTTTAAAAAAAATTATTCTGGGTCTTTACTTTGGCCACTAGGAATCTTACTTACAAAAACTTTTAAAGTCCTATATTTCTAAACCATTATCAGCTCACACTCAGAAAGCAAATGCTTATATTTGTATGGCATGGCAAGGACAAAAGAGGAGGCTGCTTATGGCCAGAGACATAGATATAGATATATTTGATATTAGAGGTCACTATATATATATATATATATGTATCTCACTATATATATCACTATATATTAGAGATCACTATATATATATATATATATATATACACACACACACACACACACACACATATATATACACACACACATATATACACACACACACACACACACACACACACACACACACATACATATACACCCACACATATATTTGTGCGCAAGTATTTGTGTTCATTCCTCCTCTACTCAAGTACAGGTTTTTGTCTCAAAATATACTTCCCCAATCACGGTCAGCCATTTATTCTGGTCAAGCCAGTTTTCCTATGATCCCTCTGACTCCCCTTTTTTCTTTTCTTGATCCTTTTTTTTTTGTATATTCCCTCCATCTTTCCTTCCTTTCTTCCCTCCTTCCATCTGTTGTTCTTTTTTCTTTTTGTTTTCTTTCTCTTTCTCTCTTCTTTCTTTCTTTCTTTCTTTCTTTCTTTCTTTCTTTCTTTCTTTCTTTCTTTCTTTCTCTTTCTGCTTATTTTCTCCCTAACCACTTTTGCTCAAACTGTTTGTCTTATAAAAGGCCTTCCGTCTCTCTAACAATCCTAACTCCCCATCATTTAATTACATAGATGTAATTTATCTATGAGAAACTTTCTCTGGCTGCTGTACTTGAGTCAGAGCACTAATTTTCTCTTTGATTCCAGAAGCTGAGATTCTTTTTATTACCATGAATAATTTATTATTTGCACTTCTTGATGGTTTCTTCATTTGTCCTTCTCCTTTAGTATTATACTTTTTGTCACTCACTGGATTGCAAACTTCTTGATTGCAGTGACTTGCTATCCAGATCCATTGGATCTCCCTTTCCACATATCAGTTTGGATATAGAAAAGGAAGCTCCCCCATAGTCTGTGTTTCAGTTGTCTTTCGCTTTGTAGCAAACAACCGCAAAATTCAATGCTTTAAAACAATCATTTTATTTTACTCATGGCTTTACAGGTGAGGAAGTTGAGAATGGCTTGGCTGGTAGTTTTTCTCACCTCCCTTTGATAGCAGCTGGGGCAGCTGGGGCTGGAGGATTCCAACTAGACTTCTTCAGTCACATGTTAGGTTCCTTGGTGTTCCTTGACCTGTCTCTCCCTGTATGATGTCTCATCCTTCAAGGCCCCTTCATGTGGCTTAGGCTTCTCTCTGTTGTCTTGAGGTAATTACACATCTTATATGATGGCTGGCTTCCAAGCTGCCAGGCTAGTTAAGAGATTTGCCTCTTAACTCTAGAGAACAAACTGAGGGTTGCTGGAGGGAAGGGTGGTGGGGGGATGGGCTAAGTGGGTGATGGGTGTTAAGAGGGGCACTCGTGATGAACACTGCATGTTATATGTAGGTGATGAATCACTAAATTCTGCTCCTGAAACCAATAGTACACTATATGTTAACTCACTGGAATTTAAATAAAATCTTGGAAAAAAAAAAAAGAGAGATGCCAGGAACTGGCACAGTGACATTTCAAGCTTCAGTCCTATTCTTCTATTGGCCAAAGCAGTCACAGAACCTCTCAGATTCAAGAGGGTAAAGAAATGGATTCCAGTTCTTGATGGGGAATATGATATGGTCACAGTGCAGGAGGGCGTGCAGGATGGGAGTTATGGTTGAGACCATTTTTAAAACCACAGTCTGACTCAATCTGTGGGTAAATTCAATGGTATTATGTTAGATGTGCATTTGAGTAAAATGTACAATATATAAATTGAGAAGTCAAGACTTTGAAAGTGAAAATGAATGCTATTTTAGACCAAACAATCAATTAAAAAACAAATGTATAGACCAACATTTTATTAAGAGGGTCTAGAGCGGCGTCAGAAGATGGCGGCATAGGAGGACGCTGGGCTCACCGTGCGTCCTGCTGATCACTTAGATTCCACCTACACCTGCCTAAATAACCCAGAAAACCGCCAGAGGATTAGCAGAACGGAGTCTCTGGAGCCAAGCGCAGACGAGAGGCCCACGGAAGAGGGTAGGAAGGGCGGTGAGGTGGTGCGCGCTCTACGGACTGGCGGGAGGGAGCCGGGTTGGAGGGGCAGCCTGCCGGCCAAGCAGAGCCCCCGAGTCTGGCTGGCAAAAGTGGAGGGGCTGGACAGAGTGTGTTCTGACAGCAAGCAGGACTTAGCATCTGGGAGGTCATAAGTTAACAGCTCTGCTCAGAAAGCGGGAAGGCTGGAGAACAATGGGAGGGAGAGTTGCTGAGCCCCGGGACGACAGAGCTCAGTTTGGCAGGGAACAAAGGCGCTCGCCAGCGCCATCTCCCTCGCCCATCCCCCAGCCAAAATTCCAAAGGGAACCAGTTCCTGCCAGGGAACTTGCTTGCTCTGCACAAACACCCAACGCTGTGCTTCTGCGGAGCCACCCCTCCGGCAACGGGTCTGACTCCCTCCCACTGCCACAGGGCCCCTCCTAAAGTGGATCACTGAAGGAGAAGCGAGCTTAGCCTGCCCCTCCTGCTCCCCGTGCACCTTGCCTACCCCCCCCAGCTAATATGCTAGATCCCCAGCACCACAAGCCTGGCAGTGTGCAAGTAGCCCAGACGGGCCACGCCACCCCACAGTGAATCCTGCCCCTAGGAGAGGGGAAGAGAAGGCACACACTAGTCTGACTGTGGCCCCAGCAGTGGGCTGGGGGCAGACATCAGGTCTGACTGCGGCCCCGCCCACCAACTCCAGTTATACACCACAGCACAGGGGAAGTGCCCTGCAGGTCCTCACCACTCCAGGGACTATCCAAAATGACCAAACGGAAGAATTCCCCTCAGAAAATCTCCAGGAAATAACAACAGCTAATGAACTGATCAAAAAGGATTTAAATAATATAACAGAAAGTGAATTTAGAATAATAGTCATAAAATTAATCCCTGGGCTTGAAAACAGTATAGAGGACAGCAGAGAATCTCTTGCTACAGAGATCAAGGGACTAAGGAACAGTCAGGAGGAGCTGAAAACCACTTTAAACGAGATGCAAAATAAAATGGAAACGACCACGGCTCGGATTGAAGAGGCAGAGGAGAGAATAGGTGAACTAGAAGATAAAATTATGGAAAAAGAGGAAGCTGAGAAAAAGAGAGATAAAAAAAATCCAGGAGTATGAGGGGAAAATTAGAGAACTAAGTGATACACTAAAAAGAAATAATCTACGCATAATTGGTATCCCAGAGGAGGGAGAGGGAAAAGTGCTGAAGGTGTACTTGAAGAAATAATAGCTGAGAACTTCCCTGAACTGGGGAATGAAAAAGGCATTGAAATCCAAGAGGCACAGAGAACTCCCTTCAGACGTAACTTGAATCGATCTTCTGCAGGACATATCATAGTGAAACTGGCAAAATACAAGGATAAAGAGAAAATTCTGAAAGCAGCTAGAGATAAACGTGCCCTAACATATAAAGGGAGACCTATAAGACTCGTGACTGATCTCTCTTTTGAAACTTGGCAGGCCAGAAAGGCATGGCAGGAGATCTTCAATGTGATGAACAGAAAAAAATATGCAGCCGAGAATCCTTTATCCAGCAAGTCTGTCATTTAGAATAGAAGGAGAGATAAAGGTCTTCCCAAACAAACAAAAACTGAAGGAATTCGTCACCACTAAACCAGCCCTACAAGAGATCCTAAGGGGGGTCCTGTGAGACAAAGTACCAGAGACATCGCTACAAGCATAAAACATACATACATCACAATGACTCTAAACCCGTATCTTTCTATAATAACACTGAATGTAAATGGACTAAATGCGCCAACCAAAAGACACAGGGTATCAGAATGGATAAAAAAACAAGACCCATCTATTTGCTGTCTACAAGAGACTCATTTTAGACATGAGGACACTTTCAGATTGAAAGTGAGGGGATGGAGAACTATTTATCATGCTACTGGAAGCCAAAAGAAAGCTGGAGTAGCCATACTTATATCAGACAAACTAGACTTTAAATTAAAGGCTGTAACAAGAGATGAAGAAGGGCATTATATAATAATTACAGGGTCTATCCATCAGGAAGAGCTAACAGTTATAAATGTCTATGCGCCAAATACGGGAGCCCCCAAATATATAAAACAATTACTCATAAACATAAGCAACCTTATTGATAAGAATGTGGTAATTGCAGGGGACTTTAACACTCCACTTACAGTAATGGATAGATCATCTAGAAACATGGTCAATAAAGAAACAAGGGCCCTGAATGATACATTGGATCAGATGGACTTGACAGATATATTTAGAACTCTGCATCCCAAAGCAACAGAATATACTTTCTTCTCGAGTGCACATGGAACATTCTCCAAGATAGATCATATACTGGGTCACAAAACAGCCCTTCATAAGTTTACAAGAATTGAAATTATACCATGCATACTTTCAGACCACAATGCTATGAAGCTTGAAATCAACCACAGGAAAAAGTCTGGAAAACCTCCAAAAGCATGGAGGTTAAAGAACACCCTACTAACGAATGAGTGGGTCAACCAGGCAATTAGAGAAGAAATTAAAAAATATATGGAAACAAACGAAAATGAAAATACAACAATCCAAACGCTTTGGGACACAGCGAAGGCAGTCCTGAGAGGAAAATACATTGCAATCCAGGCCTATCTCATGAAACAAGAAAAATCCCAAATACAAAATCTAACAGCACACCTAAAGGAAATAGAAGCAGAACAGCAAAGGCAGCCTAAACCCAGCAGAAGAAGAGAAATAATAAAGATCAGAGCAGAAATAAACAATATAGAATCTAAAAAAACTGTAGAGCAGATCAACGAAACCAAGAGTTGGTTTTTTGAAAAAATAAACAAAATTGACAAACCTCTAGCCAGGCTTCTCAAAAAGAAAAGGGAGTTGACCCAAATAGATAAAATCATGAATGAAAATGGAATTATTATAACCAATCCCTCAGAGATACAAGCAATTATCAGGGAATGCTATGAAAAATTATATGCCAACAAATTGGACAACCTGGAAGAAATGGACAAATTCCTAAACACCCACACTCTTCCAAAACTCAATCAGGAGGAAATAGAAAGCTTGAACAGACCCATAACCAGCGAAGAAATTGAATCAGTTATCAAAAATCTCCCAACAAGAGTCCAGGACCAGATGGCTTCCCAGGGGAGTTCTACCAGACGTTTAAAGCAGAGATAATACCTATCCTTCTCAAGCTATTCCAAGAAATAGAAAGGGAAGGAAAACTTCCAGACTCATTCTATGAAGCCAGTATTACTTTGATTCCTAAACCAGACAGAGACCCAGTAAAAAAAGAGAACAACAGGCCAATATCCCTGATGAATATGGATGCAAAAATTCTCAATAAGATACTAGCAAATCGAATTCAACAGCATATAAAACGAATTATTCACCATGATCAAGTGGGATTCATTCCTGGGATGCAGGGCTGGTTCAACATTCGCAAATCAATCAACCTGATACATCACATTAATAAAAGAAAAGATAAGAACCATATGATCCTGTCAATCGATGCAGAAAGGCCTTTGACAAAATTCAGCACCCTTTCTTAATAAAAACCCTTGAGAAAGTCGGGATAGAAGGAACATACTTAAACATCATAAAAGCCATTTCTGAAAAGCCCACAGCTAACATCACCTTCAATGGGGAAAAACTGAGAGCTTTTTCCCTGAGATCAGGAACACGACAGGGATGCCCACTGTCACCGCTGTTGTTTAACATAGTGTTGGAAGTTCTAGCATCAGCAATCAGACAACAAAAGGAAATCAAAGGCATCAAAATTGGCAAAGATGAAGTCAAGCTTTCACTTTTTGCAGATGACATGATACTATAAATGGAAAATCCGATACACTCCACCAAAAGTCTGCTAGAACTGATACATGAATGCAGCAAAGTCGCAGGATACAAAATCAGTGTACAGAAATCAGTTGCATTCTTATACACTACTAATGAAGCAACAGAAAGACAAATAAAGAAACTGATCCCATTCACAATTGCACCAAGAAGCATAAAATACCTAGGAATAAATCTAACCAAAGATGTAAAAGATCTGTATGCTGAAAACTATAGAAAGCTTATGAATGGTAATCGAAGAAGATATAAAGAAATGGAAAGACATTCCCTGCTCATGGATTGGAAGAATAAATATTGTCAAAATGTCAATACTACCCAAAGCTATCTACACATTAAGTGCAATCCCAATCAAAATTGCACTAGCATTCTTCTCGAAACTAGAGCAAGCAATCCTAAAATTCATATGGAACCACAAAAGGCCCCGAATAGCCAAAGTAATTTTGAAGAAGAAGACCAAAGCAGGAGGCAGCACAATCCCAGACTTTAGCCTCTACTACAAAGCTGTAATCATCAAGACAGCACGGTATTGGCACAAAAACAGACACATAGACCAATGGAATAGAATAGAAACACCAGAACTAGACCCACAAACGTATGGCCAACTAATCTTTGACAAAGCAGGAAAGAACATCCAATGGAAAAAAGACAGTCTCTTTAACAAATGGTGCTGGAAGAACTGGACAGCAACATGCAGAAGGTTGAAACTAGACCACTTTCTCACACCATTCACAAAAATAAACTCAAAATGGATAAAGGACCTGAATGTGAGACAGGAAACCATCAAAACCCTAGAGGAGAAAGCAAGAAAAGACCTCTCTGACCTCAGCCGTAGCAATCTCTTACTCGACACATCCCCAAAGGCAAGGGAATTAAAAGCAAAAATGAATTACTGGGACCTTATGAAGATAAAAAGCTTCTGCACAGCAAAGGAAACAACCAACAAAACTAAAAGGCAACCAACAGAATGGGAAAAGGTATTTGCAAATGACATATCAGACAAAGGCCTAGTGTCCAAAATCTATAAAGAGCTCACCAAACTCCACAGCTGAAAAACAAATAACCCAGTGAAGAAATGGGCAGAAAACATGAATAGACACTTCTCTAAAGAAGACATCCGGATGGCCAACAGGCATATGAAAAGATGCTCAATGTCGCTCCTTATCAGGGAAATACAAATCAAAACCACACTCAGATATCACCTCACGCCAGTCAGAGTGGCCAAAATGAAGAAATCAGGAGACTATAGATGCTGGAGAGGATGTGGAGAAACGGGAACCCTCTTGCACTGTTGGTGGGAATGCAAATTGGTGCAGCCACTCTGGAAAACAGTGTGGAGGTTCCTCAAAAAATTAAAAATAGACCTACCCTATGACCCAGCAGTAGCACTACTAGGTATTTACCCAAGGGATACAGGAGTACTGATGCATAGGGGCACTTGTACCCCAATGTTTATAGCAGCACTCTCAACAATAGCCAAATTATGGAAAGAGCCTAAATGTCCATCAACTGATGAATGGATAAAGAAATTGTGGTTTATACACACAATGGAGTACTATAGGGCAATGAGAAAGAATGAAATATGGCCTTTTGTAGCAACGTGGATGGAACTGGAGAGTGTGATGCTAAGTGAAATAAGCCATACAGAGAAAGACAGATACCATACGTTTTCACTCTTATGTGGATCCTGAGAAACTTAACAGAAACCCATGGGGGAGGGGAAGGAAAAAAAAAAGAGGTTAGAGTGGGAGAGAGCCAAAGCATAAGAGACTCTTAAAAACTGTGGGGTGCCTGGGTGGCTCAGTGGGTTAAGCGGCGGACTTCGGCTCAGGTCATGATCTCACAGCCTGTGAGTTCGAGCCCCGCGTCGGTCTCTGTGCTGACAGCTCAGAGCCTGGAGCCTGTTTCAGATTCTGTGTCTCCGTCTCTCTGACCCTCCCCCCGTTCACTCTCTGTCTCTCTGTCTCAAAAATAAATAAATAAACGTTAAAAAAAATTTAAAAAAAAACTGAGAACAAACTGAGGGTTGATGGGGGGTGGGAGGGAGGGGAGGGTGGGTGATGGGTATTGAGGAGGGCACCTTTTGGGATGAGCACTGGGTGTTGTCTGGAAACCAATTTGACAATAAATTTCATATATTGAAAAAAAATTTAAAAAAATAAAATAAAAAAAAAAAGGGTCTACACAATTAGGTTCTGGTCTGTGATCTACCTGATAATTATGATGTGATGAGCTCCTGGTACAACAGTAGACTCTGTTCTTTGATTAGGTCAAATGCAATATCACTAATTCTACTGCAGCAGCTTTTGCTGTGTCAAATGTAGTAATGCCGTGGGCATAATACTCTCTATGTTAATGGCTTGGAATTTAGTTTGAAGTCCAACTTTTTCTTGAAAAGGCACTCATGGCTTTCCAGGTTACTTCTCCAGTCTCAAGTGTCATTGATTCCAATCCTATGATATTCTTTTCAGTTCTGCAGACTAACCTACAAAACAAGCAAGAAAACAAATTATACTTTATTTATTCACTTTATTATTATTACTAAAATATATTTAAACATATACTATTTTTAAAATGCTTTGTGTGCCATGCAGGATAAAAGATACATTTTGGTTAAATTGAATGGGATAAGCTCTTACTTAGTTCCTGACATCTAAGATTACAGTCCTGTGTGTATGTCTGTGTGTATTTATGTGGATGAGGATTTGAGAGAGTTTGCTAGTGTAGTCTACATAGAGAACTAGATAGTCTATCTTAAAGTTTTGAGGTAGAATATTGGTATTATCTTATTGGGTCTTAACATCTCTTACTAAATTGGAAGTTCGTGAAGGTCAACACTGTGTTATGCACCTTTTTTTTTCCCCTGGCACATTTTATATACCCAACAAGTATTGAATACTCAACTCTCTGCAGTGGAGTTTCAATGCAAATGGAACTATTACTGGTAAACTAATTCTGATTTGACCACATGGGGAATTTGTAGCCCTAAAACAAGCTAACTCTAACTTCCCAGAACCTTGAGAAAAACTTTTGATTTCTTGCATTTTGGGTGAATCTTTCTATGCCTAAATCCGTCCCCTTGAATGTTTCTATTATTTACACTGACTTACCTGTAATCTTAGGAACTGCTGATGATGGAATGTTTTCCAAAGTGCTTGAAATCAAATACCCCTCACTGAAACATTACTGGATATGGAATGAATCAAAAACATGTGGATTAAATTTCCCTGAAAATTTCTTTGGTTATAAAAATTAAGGGGAAAAAGTGTTTGGCCAGATGCATTGTGGGTGATGCCAAACCCAAATTGTTTGAAAAATGTGTGTGCTGGTTAGATAAACAAACAAACAAGTTTTATTTCCCTCTTGCCTTGTAAAAACCTCACACTTGCTATAAAAATCTCAGGTCAGCTTGCAGTCAGGTTTTATAAAGGTTTTTGAAAAGTCTGTAGTTTCCTTCTTTACCTGATCATTGGAGGCAAATCACTATCTAGGTAAATGCTCCAGAGAAGCAAGTAAGCAATGTTGATGTTTCTCAATAGATTGCAATGGATTGAGTGATGTAAGATGTATTTGTAAGATGTAACATTCAGATGGTTTCTGAATGTTAACTGAAGATTTTATCTAAAATAGGTTATTTCTCAAGAGAAGCAGTTGACTTTTTCAACTTAAACTATTCCTAAAATATTGAAAAGCTTCAACATGATATACATATATGAAAAGGAGAAAATGCCTTTAGCATTCAGACAATTACTTGAAAGTAACTTAATCCCTAAATCCTACTTAATGAAATAAAGTGTTTTAGCGTTAAAATACAGTTGTAATGGTTGTTACCATTATTTTCATCCTCTCCATCAAAAACTATCAAATAATTGGTTTAACATCTATATTCCTGTACCCAGCACAATTTAAGGAAAATCATGTGGATATGGTCCCTAGCAATTAGACAGATACATGGATATTAGACAGATACATGTATAGCCTAGTACAACAGAAGAAAGACATTAGGAAATAAGTGGGCCACAAAATATTTGTCAGTGGCTCTGACACTTAAGTGTCCATAAGTATCACCTGAAGAGGTTATTAAAATTACAGATTGTAAAAGTCTTTACAGAGATAGCAGTGTGCAGTATCTGTGTTGTGGGATGTTTGGATAGATGGTGGTCAGAGGATGGCATAGGATGGATAAAATAAAACAAAACCTGACCTTGTTCTCAAAATATATTATAATATAGATGGAAATTATATAAATCACTTACTTCCTAAGCAGTTATTGTTGAAACTTGTCAGTATTTGCCTCAATTTTCAAGATTCTTTTAAGCATGTAAATATGGAGTATTTTCATTTAAGAATGAAGGAAGATATAATTTGGTCATGTTGGAAAGGTATTTAAGATTTGTGGGTTAGAGTATATGTATCTATGTATAGTGAAATTTTCCATTTTTATTTCCAAAAACGTATGGTTTCAAATAACCTTAATACCTGAGAGAAAACATTAAGATCAATAAATCAAAAATCACTAAATTTCCCAAGCTAAGGAACCTGAAAAGATGGAAACGGTATATGTCATATGAAATATTTGGGAATAACAATCTGTTCTTGACCTCTTCAACACAATGATTGTTTAGTCACTAGTAGGTTGTAGCTGATATTTGAGATTATAGAACCAAGAGGTATTTGTTTTATAGTTTGGTGAGGTGCAGTTGGGCTCAATGGAAACATGCTGATGCTTCAGATGTATAGATAATGCTCTCATTGGGATGAAACTTGATATAGAAACCAGAATTGGTGCCAGAGTTTGGCCAGGTGAGGATTCTTGTGATTTCATTCTTTTTCAGCAACATCTTTGATCTCATCTCCCTTCTAGTTAATTATCAATGCCAAGTAACTACTGTGACTACATTTTTCTGTCAATGAACTGATCTGTCATAAATAACCATAAAGGTATATCTTCAAATATTTATTCAGGACTGACATTTATTTTCTGGGCACCAACTCTTGGATTCTTCAATTCCATATTATTTTTGTGTTAAAGAAAATGGGATTAAAGGTGTCCCTTTTTCATAGGTTTCTGGGTGCTAAAGAAACTGGAACCTACTTAACATTATTCTAGCTCAAGAAATATTAAAATAATTAAAATAATATTTTAAAATTTTACAAAATATCTCAGAATAATGAATATTTGGGAATCAAATATTAGAAGTATTGGGATCAGTCTCATTTTCCAGATGAGGAAATGAAGCTAGTTGGTTTGCCTAATCTCACATTGCTAACCAATTGTTAGAGGTAGGTCGAGTCCAGCTTATCTCATTTTCGGCATCGGGCTCTGGAAGGTTCCACAAGATCAGAGCTTTAACAAGATTCATCTAAGAATTGGTGGATACTATCTATGATTCACTACTATAAGCCCCTAGACTCAAGATAAAGTGATCTATTTAGCTTCATGCATACATTTGACATAATATAGGGGCATGGAATGTTAGAATGCGAAGGCGCAGTGGAGAAGGTAGTGCAACTCTCATTTTTTCTGATAAGAAATGTGTTATGTGAGGTTTTCATGCTCCAGCTGCATCCTGGCTCTAGTTAATTTCTTCTTCAAGCTGATATTACTTTCTTGTTGCTCTTCTGTAAATCATTACAGCTTAGATTTGCTTGGCATGGTTATTTGAATTATGCCAACTTATTATCTTCATTGGCAGCAAAATAAAAAGTACAGGTCTTCTATATATTGTAAGTCAGGTTTTCTGGTAGCAATCTCAAATCTGGACTGTCAGCCACTTCTGCTGCTTTGCTAACCAGCCATTTAGAACATAAACCTCTGGGTTCAAAGAAAAAGAAGCAATATTTGGTTGAGTTGGCTTGGCTCTTCTTGCTTCTTTAGTATTCAAGTGGACAATTTGTACAATTTCCCTTGCTTTGATCTTAGCTGCCCACGCTACCAAGTTGCAGGCACAATTGCTTGCCCATCCCGTCATCCACAGACTTTGAAGGAAATGTAAAAAAGCTCACCCATTGTGAAACTTGCAGACTTAAAATGCCTTACAGTTATTGCTGCTGCTGACTTGGGCCACATGAGACGAGGCAGCTCCCGCCACGTCTGCCCCCAAACCACCCACCCTGCCAAACCTCTCACTCTTGCCAACATCATTTCCTGAATAGTGAAACTCCTCAATGCATGTCCACTGGCATGCCCCTGGAAGAGCAGGAATATCCAGTCAGGAATTAATTAATAGGGAGAAGGCAAGACAGAGCCTTCTATTTAACTTGGAACCATGATAACCACGAAATGGCTCTGCATATTTTGTGAATCAGATTGCTGTCAAATCCATGTATGTTTTGACTCAGATACAGATACACTTCAGTGATAGTAATGTTCTTTGGTAAAAACTATTTGATGTTCAAAAACCTTGAAGCCATTCAGACCACTTTATTTCCCCCTTTCCAAATAGAAGTTTGCATTTTGTCCACCACAAAGAGACTGCAAATGCCAAAAGGCCCGAGTTCACTTTGAAAGTCCAAACCCACAAACTCTGATTGGCTTCTATACTTGGCCAGATATATTCTCCAGGGCTCCAGACCTTACATCAGTGGGGCACCATGATGTCATAATGAAGAGTGTGTACTGTGGGGGAAGACTACCTGAATTCAAATCCTTCAACTGTATCTTTGAATAAATTGCCTCATCTTACTTAGCCTCAGTACTTCATCTTCTAAGGAGGCGGTAAGAATACCAACTTCCTTGTGATACTGTATGTGGAGTATTTAGAAACCTGACACACAATAAGTAATCTAAGAGAAGATTGGGGAGAAGTAACTTTTTGGTAAGGTTTATTTGTGTTTGTGTGTTTCCTTTTCATGTTAATGAAATGAAATGATCCTTATTAATAAAGTAGGCTAAGTAATTGTGAAGTGTTACAGACTTTTAGTTTTTAAAATCATTTTAAGATATCTTGAATGGATATTATACAACAATTTCTGCCCAACATATTGCAGTATTGCCACTCCTTCTTTTCTTCTCTTTCTCTTTTATGCCTTAGCCCAGATTAAAGTCTTTTCCCATTTTCACTAAGCACAATTAATATTTCTGCCTTATTTCCCTTGGACTCCATACCCCTGAGAACATATCAAGTACATTTGACATTTTAGTTTGATTTTAAAAAATACTTTCTGGAGAAAATGCACTAATTGTCATCAGAGATTAAAGGGAATAGGAATGGAACTTGAAAAGACAAGAAGGCAAGAGGAAAGAAGGATGAAGAGGTCCACAGATGTCAAAAAGTATGAACTAGGAAGTCCAACTATGATAATTCCTGTAAGAAAAAGGGAGGAGGAGTCACACTTACTTAACAGTGAAGTGCTAATACACTAAGGGCAGAGTTTTACTAGCATTGAGATAGATTCCAGTGATAAATGAGTTGTGTAGTGATGGAGGTTTTTGTGAGAAACTCAGAGTGAAGGCTCAAGAATTTAATTGACTTCAACAGGGGTACTGCATTTGGGTGAGGGCCAATAAGTGAGCATTGGATGCTCCATTTAGTTCACAGGGACATTAAAGTACATGCTTCATGCTAGACCCTTAATATGTCATATGAATGAACACAATAATAAGTGAATGAATTAATGAACAAACCAATTAAATACTATAGCCAAAAAGATGTAGGAAGTCAAACATAATTAAATTTATATTTGTATTCCAAATATTGAACTATACTAGTAGAATGTTCTGAAACCTGCACTGTTGTAATAAAAACTGACTTATTGGCAGGTCGATATCTTGGATCTTCCCAAATGAAAAATAAATCAAATGGGTCTCTTTTTCCCGCTCTCAGCGAACTGGCTCAGTATATTGTTGCTACCTATCCTTTACATCCCAGGAGATGCTGGACAACCTATAGGGCAGAAGCTGTAGAGAAGGCCAAAGACCAGTTTCCAATATGACTCAGGAGAGAGGGTCACTACCCCAATAGAGATCACCAAGATGAATGTGGCTCAGGAACGTCATATCTCATGGCAGCAAAGTTTTCGTCTAGGAAGTCATTAGTGACCGGATTGTTATTAAACAAAAGGCATTTACTTACTAAGAGGTGGCCTCCTAGAAAGTGTCCCTCACACAAATTCATTCGCCGCAACTTTGTTATCCACACAAACCAAAGCCCTGGACAGAAAGAAGCAGATGACGTCTCCTTTAACAAGTACCAGTTCTCTATTGACACAAATTCAGTTGTGATTATTGAAGGCCTTTACTCCAGATTGTTGCAGGTTGGGTTCCCCCAGAAGTAGGTTGTGAGATGGAGATTAATGTTCAAGACACTCATTGGGAAGCGCTCTAGAGATGAATACTAGTAGATGGGAGGGGAGGGAAGCAGAGCTGGGCAGACCAAGAAGTTGAGATGTTACACCGTTTTACTAAAGACCTCTGCAGATCCCTTGGGAGCTTTAGAACTGGGATGACACTTTAGAGTTCGGGCAAGGTGGCTAGACTTTTATACCCCTGCATGGATTCAGATGGAATGAGGACACTGGATAGTGGCTTCCCCTTAAAGTACAGGTGGCCTTAAGCAAAGCAGTTTCCTTCAGCTGAGACAGTCCTCCAAGAGGGCTGACAGCACGGGGCCATCTTCAGGCAGTGTTCCCAGCAGCTAGGGAGATAAATCCCGTGTTGTTGCGGGGAATCTCAGCAGTACATGATAGCATGCCACACAGGTAGTCTTTATGTATTTGTCATGACTTCTTTATGAGATCAAAGTAAATGAAACACAAGAACTATAAAAGTAATTTATTTCATCAGATAACATCAAATCTGGCAGATTACTATGCTTAGGTGGAATCCCATTATAAAATCCTAGTTGGACATTTAACTGTGATCATACAATAATGCATTTTATTTCCTTAGATGATTTTTGTCCAAAATTCTTATCAGTATGTAATGGAAAGTTTGGGAGAGATTTAAAAAAACCCAGATACATAATATAGGCAATATTTCTTTAATTTTTAGTTGTGGTCTACTGTACTAGAGTATGACATTATGGTAAGTTTATGCTCTCAGATAAAAATTTTAATTCCTTTGTTTTCATATTATAAGATCTTTAAGGTACATTGACTTTCGTACCAAAGTAGGAAAATATAATAATACATACCAACTTAGAAGTGTGCTAAATTTCAAAAGTTTATTGCTAAGCCATTGCTTGGAACTTTAAGTTGTTGTATAGATTTGTACTTGAGTTGATTTATTATAAGCTTTATATAGTTATTGCTTAATGGTGTAAGTACTATCATTCCCAAGAGTATTGTTTTTATAAAGTTCTGAGCTAATGATCCCCCCTCAGACCAACTGAGAGAGAGAGAGAGAGAGAGAGAAAGAGAGAGAGAGAGAAAGAGATCTCCTAGACAGAGCAGAGTGCAGTGGGTGGAGGAGATGATGTAATCTGGGCATCTGGGAAATCTTCCCTGATTCAGCATCGCCTGAGCACTAAAAGTTAAGTAGGGATAAATCAGGAGAAGGTAGGAATACAGGGGGAGGGGACTTCAGAAGAGCATTATAGGCATAAGAAAGCATGTACAAAGGACCTGAGGTAGGGAGGAGCAGATGAAGGTGAAACCAAAAGCCTCAGAAGGGGGATGAAAAGTGTAAAAGAAAAATTTTACCTACTTAATAATTGAGCCTTAGGACTACCTTACTTACAAGGACAATTTACCAGTGTTGATTCTCAAGTAGTTTTCCTGAAGACTTTCCCCCCACTGGTTCTCCCAGATCTTGTATGAAGAGCACTAGTAAGGAGGGAGGGTGTGTGTGAGAAAGTATGCGGGCTCTTTATGGGAGAACTTCACAATCCTTTTCCTCAGACAGATTGCAGGCATGTCATTGTATGAACCGTGATGCTAAAATTTGTAGGGCAATGACAGGAATGCATACCATTTCCTGTCTTTACTGTTTGAAAAAGGCTAAAGAGGAACCTGCAAGCAAACAGCAAGCTTTTGTCTTCTATACTGTAGCTTCTGGAACTGATGAAAGTAGATGATCCAGGCACTCCACCCCCCCTCACTGCCTAACTCACAGCAACTCAAAGTCTCTTGTGCCTACTGCCCTTGATATACTCCACGATTCTTCCATCAACTGCAGAGTCTGTATTTTGAAAGTAAGTCATATATTGTTTATAATATACATGATGCATTTCAACATTTAAATAGTTTGGAGCAGTGGTAATGGGTAAAAAAGATTTGATGGTGAGGATCCAGACCAGTTGCTAGATTTTATGTATTATGAACATAACTCCCCTATTAGATCTGTGCTTACTTTAGGTCTGGTTTTAGATCTTTGCTTGACTGTGATTTTGAAGCTGAACTTTGTTCATAAGAAATCCATTTCACTACAGTTTGGTCTCTCTGGGTCTCAGTTTCATCATCTGTGACCCAGTGAACCAAAAGATAGACAATTGTGACAGCTCGTCTACTTCAGTCTGAACATGTTATGGTTCTTTATTCTATATGATGGTAGTTCTGTCACTGATCATCAGTGCTTGTTGGAGTACTTTAGTAAAAGTTTAATTCTATGCTGTTTGAAGCTGTTCAATGAATCTTTTCCGCCACCCTGCAGCCTGTAGGGACTGACGCACTGAAAACAGTACCTATTCGTTGAAATAGCCCAGGAAGTGCTGTGGTAGTTGAAATGCCACTCACCTTCTCAACTCTGAGAGGAGCTACTTACATTTATTATTTTTTATTGAAATAGGAAAGAATGGTTCAGTGACCTTATGCCCTGTTCTGAGTTTTAGATGCATTAATGGGACAAAACAGACATGGTGTAGAAGTTTTAGTATCTACCCGAACCATTTCACCCAGGGAGCAAAATGTAAGCAATGATAACAGACCATCACTGTTGGCACCATTGCCCAGTATTTACTGAGGTGATAATGTCATGGGAGGCCTAAGGCCACACCAAAGAATCTGATAAACAATAGTATTCTTTCTGCTAGTATTCATTTCTAAGAAAGAAAATTATTATGTTTTTGTGCCAGACATTGTGGTTTATAGCATGGTTTAAACCTTTCTTTAATCCCAAGAACAACTTTATCATGTAAGTTTTATTATCAATCTTAATCCTAAAAGTGAGGAAATTGAGGCACAGAGAGCTTATATAGCTATTAAGTGGCAGAGAAATTACTCAAATCCAGATGTTGTATTTTTACTTAACAAATGTTGTTACTTCTATAAAACACTGCTTCCCAGGAATGGAAACTAGGAAGAAAAATAAGGGACTCTGAGTAATAATAAAAATTATCTAAGAATAAGCAGAGTCAAAAGTTCAGTTATTGAAAAGTGGAGGTATGGGAGTATTGTCCTGCTGAAGGTTTCGGATATATAGATGTTGCATTGACTGTGTGACTCAGAGTGTGGGCTGAGGCCTGTCCACATTTTCAGTCACCCAAGAAGTGGATGGGCTACTGTGATAAACGTCATCAGTAGTAGTGTAAGTTGGGTGCTGGGCAACCTCAGGCCATAGATCCCTGTGTAAACTGGGCATCAGCATCCTCTCTCCAGTGTTCTAGGTGGACCTTTAGTATAAGTCCTGCCCTGAGAAGATTGAAGGTCTGAGAGTTAAAAGAGCTCTCTGAGTCTAGCCTTTAGGTGCGGGGAGAGCAGTTATTCACATACATACATGCTTCTCTAATTTGAAGCTAGATCATTTTGCTAAGTTATTCAAAACCTAAAAAAGCACATTTATGAATAAAAGTTGCTTCAGCTACTCCTCTAAATGTCCACATCATTAATCACTTAATGGTCAAATCACTCTGTGGGAGAAATGTGTAAATCAGGAGGGTCTGTGCTGGAATGAGAGACAAAAGATGGTCTGTGCCCTTTGCTGCTTTGCTGCTTCTTAATTTTTTAAAAAATAGTTTGTTGAAAAGTAGTCCATTTGTCATAGGGATTGAGAGGCTTGTTTATTTACCTTGCTATTATCAATGGCACATAATAGAAGCTCTCCTTTGTCTTAAATTGACTTCCCACATCTTTGCCTGTGTTAATGCAGATATATTGCAGTTTCAATACCTAATGTTTATTTGCCTCTTTCCTGACTTCTTTAGTTTTCCTTGGCTAACCTGTAGAATCTGGCATGTAATAGTCACAAAAGAAAGGCTCACCAAAGTAATTTTTTTGACCATAAAAGTTTAGAAGAATTTCTAAGAGGTTAATACAATAGAGCAGTGGAAATCCCTACATGTGAAAGATTGAGGATCATTAAGAAAACTTCCCATGGGATTTTCTCTGTGGGGTGGCAGGTTGAGATGGGGCATGAGTAGACAAGGAAAGGAAACTAACATTTATTAAACATCTGCCAGCAATTTTCACACACATTATCTCATTTAAATCTTCAGCAATTTGGGGGAGATAAATATTTCCACACCATTGTATATGTATGAAAAATCAGGCTTCAATAATTTAATTTGCTTGATGTCATATTCTTTGTGGTAAAGCTGGCATCCAAACTCAGATCTATCAGACAAAGACACATACCATATGATTTCACTTATATGTGGAATCTAAAAAAAAAAAAAAACAAACAGTGAACAAACAAATAGAAAATCGGAAACAGACTCATAAATAAAAAGAACAAACTGGTAGTTGCCAAAGGGGAAGGGAGTGGGGGAATGGGCAAAATAGTTGAAGGGGATTAAGAGCTACAAACTTCCAGTTATAAAATCAGTAAGTCATGGAGATGAAAAGCACAGCATAGGGAACTAATCAATAATATTGTCATAATGGATGGTGACAGATGGTAACCACAGTCACCACAGTGTGGTGAGCACTGAGTAACATACAGAATTGCCAAATCAGTATGTCGTACACCTGAAACTAATGTGACATTGCATGTCAGCTATACTTCAATAATAAAAAAAGAAGAAGAAAAGCAATTCAGGTCAGTATGTCTCCAGATACGTGCATATTCTTTCCACTGAACTGCATCTCTTAAAAGGATATCACTAATAGGAGTGTTCATCTTCCTAATGACAATGCACATTCATGAAAATCTTTTTAGATACATTAATAACTCTTTTGATTTTTGGAATCCTTGTCTGGTGGTATAGTGTTTTCTTCCCTTCTTGCCTCTTCCCCTACTCTGTCTCCTTGGTGGGAAGTCCTTAGTAAGAGTATAGAGAAAGAAACTTGGTTAGCATCATAGCATCTTGAAGTGATATGTGAGAACAGTCAGCACCAGCAAGAGGAAATGTTTTTGTTTCAATCTGAGGAATCCAAACAAACAAACAAAAAAACAAAAAACAAAAGAATCCAAAGGATCAAAGTCTCCTTCTGGAATCCTTCCTTCCTCATCCTACCTCTACTCCTCCCATGATGTCTAATCATTTAGATGGAACTGGAGCCAAGGGGATTGTGTTATTGGAAACAGGAGGAAACTTCTGGGTAGCCAGCTGAGATTATTTTGAGTTGCCACAAAGCAGACCACAAAACAAGGCCATGGGTGTAGGTAGTTTATTTAAAGCTGACTGCAGAAAACATAAGTGAAGGAATGTGTGGAAAGTGAGATAAGGAAGGGAGAAGAACTGACATAAGGTGTTTTATTGAGCAGGTTACTGCTTTGGGCCAACTCGACTCAGTTCTACTAGGGACCCTCCACAAAAGTGAATGATACAGGGATGGTGGGCAATAATTTACCAATTACTATTTTGTATTGGTTGAAGATTCCCCCCCTAGGGTCTTTAATTCTCCTGAATTCCTAGGTTGTGCCTGTCTTTGGAAGGTTTTGCTTCCACAGTCCCTGAAAAAGCCTTCAGGGTTAAGAGAAACCCAGGTAAGAAGTTGTACATTTATCATGGATCTTACTGTACCTGTAAGTGAACTGGGAACCCAGGGAGTATGGAGCAGGATATCAGCAGCATCTGCTACAGACGTCTCTGTGAACCGACAGGAAACTTGATGGGTAGACTACAGAAGTGCCTTGCACCATTCTGTAGACTCCTTGTATATATGTGATTGATTAATGATGGGATACTCTGGAGAAAGATAGCATAGTGCAGTGGGTACAACCATGGACTCTGGTGTAGCTCTGGATTCTAATCATCTCTGTTACTTACTAGCTGGGTTAACTTGGTCAAGTTATTTAACTTCTCAGTGCCTGTTCCTTCATCTTTATATAATGAGGATGGTGATAATAAAGCTTACCTCAAGTGTATTTGTGTCAAGTTGAAATGAACTAATATATGTAAAGCATTTACAACTGTGCTAATCCCAAAATAGGCACTCAAGCACTCTATTTCTGGTCATGCAAGAGACCTACATTGCCTCCTAAATTTTACAAATATGGAACAGAACTTTCAAAAATCTTCTTTGTGATTTCTTCAACTAGAAAGCTTTCTTTTATGCTCTACCATCAAATTCTACTCTCCCAGATGCAGGACTTCACATATATCTTAACATGTGATCTACCCCAATTTTGAGTAATCAAAGAATTCAACTTTTAAGGGGTACGGGTTTAAAAAAGGGCATCATGACAAGAGGTTCTGAAAACCAGAAAGAGCTAGTGTTGCCATAAACAGTCCACATAAGAACTCCACATAAGCAATACCCAGTATGACATAGATTCCATTGGATAAAATATGATGATGATTTCTACTGATGGGGATGTGCTAAATGTGCTACACCTATTATCTCATTTAATCTTTATATCAAATCTGTGGGGTAGCTATTACCAGCTCAGTTTTTCAGATGAAGAAACAGTATCAGAGAGTTGAAACAACTTGCTCAGGATCCCACAACTGGTAATTTGTGGGGCTGGGAGTCTGACACCAGTGCATGTTTTTAATACCACTATGTGCAATTGAAACACTGCAGTAGGATAAATGTTATTCTCTACTGACATCACTTAAGGCTGGTATTCAGAATAGCCTCAGAATTGAAGCTTGTGTTAAGTCCTGCTTTATTACTTGTGGCCTTCAGCATCATTTAATATTTCTGAACTCATGTTTTCTATAAAAGAGGAATAATGGTATTTATTCCATAACATTATGTGGGGGATCTTGTTAAATTATATAAGCACTTTATAATTAAGTACTATATAAATTTGATCATGTAAAAGGATAAAAGTTTTAAAAAGAGAGGCTGAGAGTCCATATGAATGAAAGTAGTAACAAAGGAGTTCAGATTTTAAGTTATTTCATAATTAATCTTATGTATTTCAGAATTTCTAATTAATATTCTTTCTCCTTCTCTTCCATTCTTATTAATTCAGTTCATAAGCCAGGGTTAAAAACTTACTGTATAAGGCATGTTTTATGATTTGGGAATATAAAGATGAAAGTAGCTTAGTATCTACATTTGGTTTTGCTCACTCTTCCTTTTCTCTCTCTCTCTGTCTTTTCTTTCTTTCCCTCTCTTTCTTTCTCTCTCCTTTCTTTTCTTTCTTTCACTCCCTCCCTCTTTGCCTCCCTACCATCCTCTCTCCCTCTCTCTCCCTTCCTCCCTTCCTCCCTCCCTCCCTCCCTCCCTTCCTTCCTTCCTTCCTTCCTTCTTTCCTTTACTCTCTACCTTAACTGAGAAAAAAAAAAAGATAACCAACTCACCACTTTTGTTTGCCCTCTATTCATTATTTAGAAATAGTCTGAATGCTTTTACGTTGTTTGACTATATGTCAAGACTCTCTGAAGACATGCTCATTTATAGATACTTCTGTCTGCAAATTAGACCTTCCTAGTACTGTGAAACATTAAGGTCTTTAAAACCATTAAGATTGTTAGCTTTGGCTGCAGATAAGCAGAATAAACAAACCCCTTTCCAAGTGGGGACTAGTACTGCTGTCTTCCTTGGCTTTTGAAGCTCAAGGATGTCACGAGTCTCAAAAAAAAAAAAAAAAAAATGCTTATCCCCCAAGCTGAGAACTTTCTAATGGGCTTCATTGTTTTCTGTCTAGTGTTTCTCACAGGTGCAGATAACATATTGTTTCTATGTTGGCTGCAAATAGCCTTTAATGGTTTTCTGATTTGTATTAATCTTTCCACTTACATATAATTAGCTATCTACCTACCCATCTCTTGGCCCAATACTGGCTGTGATAGACAATACACACAATAAGTGTCTTCACTCCTGAGAACAAGATCAGTATATGAATGCAAATAGAGCTTAGGAATGTATTTCTAAATTTTGAGCTGAAAATTGATGGGTTTTCATGTTAACTCACTAGTCTTGATTCCTTTCTCTAACCTGGTGGGTCTTAAGAAGTAATTTTACCCCTATAGGGCATGCAGCAATATCTGGACACATTTTTGGTTGTTACAATTGCTGTAACTGTTTACCGTCTAATAAATAGAGGCCCCAGGGATGCTGCTTAATATTCTACAATGGACAGGGAAGTCCCCTACAAAGAATTATCTGACCCCAAATATCTATAGTACTGAGGTTGAGAAACTGCAGGTCTAACCTCATTCTTTTTTTTAAACATATTAACATTTATCATATTTGAAAGAATGACTAACCATCAGCAGTAGACGGAGCCATGAATACACACTTATAAGGCAATAGCTACAAGCACGATTGAAAGAATCCTGAACACTTTTATCCTGCTTGATCTGGTCCTGCTCCTTGGAAGTGTGGACTTTAACCTTTGACCCCATGTGTCAGTATTTTGTGTCTTGCTTTCAACTCGATTATCAGTGATTCCCTCTCACCAGTAATACTTCTATGTTAATTGTTAAACTTAAATGTTTATAGGGGAGTCTAACCTCATTCTTACTTGAAAAGTTTGGAGATATAATTGCATTTTTTAAGGTTAGCTCTGCCAGCCATAATCTTAGATTTCCCAGGGTCAAGATAAACACAATCTTAAGCGAAGTAGGGGAACCAACAACACCTCATCCAATAGATTTTATTATTCCAAAATGGAACAATCAGCATTTTTACTTCCTCAGACTAATTTTAAAGGCTCTCTTGCTTTTGTCTTAAGTGTTGTGCATGTATGTCTGTGCGTGTATGGATGGGAATGACACCATAATTTTTTCAGTGTTTAAGATCTCTAAAAGGTTAACATGGCTTTGGCCAGTCAGGTAGAAAGGTAGAAGAATAATGAATGCAACCACCACTTGTTAAAGCACCAGAATTTGAGTGATCATTATGAATTATGTTCACTTTTTCTAGAATCTCCTTATTGTTTTCTCACTTTAAAATCTTTGCTCAAACTATTCTATTCTTCCCTATTAAAATCCTATCTATGCACGTGGATTTATAAATATGCATATCTTATTAAAAATCTATGGTGCCTTCAACTGAATTTTAAATATTTTATATTTTAAAGGTAAGGCACTCTATATCTTTTATTTTTCTCATAACATCTGTCTCCTGAACATGCACTTCATTGGCATTTAATTGATTCAGTTGATAAGTGGGTATTTGCAGGTCTGCCTTCCCTGTGGAGTTGAAAACCACAGTAAAGATAAAGGTACTACCAAAATAACATTTCTTACTATGGAGGGTCTGTGTGTCTATAATATGTTGAATGCAATTACTTGTTATTCCTCCATGCTTTTGTTATCTCTCAAATACCCTCATTTAGATTATTTCACTGTTTTAAAGCCCCCAAAACATGAGAGAGCTGCAACAACATGAATTATCCTGTTTCGTTTGGTGTACTTGAAAGCATTCAGATTTTCTACAAACCTTTCCCACAGAGTGTTCTTTCTGGTTAATGAAAACTCTGGAGGGAGAGAGGTAGAGGGTGAGAGGTGAGGACAGATAAGAATTTAGATGTGTGTTTCTCACAGGGCAGCAAATGGTGGGAGACTTTGACCTGGATCCTTAGGGCTTATCTCACATATTTGTTAATCATGTGGAAGAGGGAGCCTGCAGATTTTAAACTGTTAACTGCAACACAAGCCACACATGTGAGAGGGTAGCAATGAAACATAAAAGCAAGGGACCACGTTATGCAATTCTGCATTTGTTTTTTAAAAAGTTGCCTTTACTATGTTCATACCATAAAGAACAAATCAAAATATGATGAGGTAAACATTCTATATAGTCATGCGATGAGATCACGGTTAAATACTAACATATTTCTTTCCAGTATTCCCATGAAAGTGTTTTCATCTATTGCTTTCCAGTGCACAAGTAGCTTTACTCTTCCCTTCTCAGTACTAAAAATTCTTTTGGACTGTTCAACTGTTCTTTTCCAAACAAAACATAAAATTATATATTGCAGATGTGAATTCTTTAGATTAAAAATAGGCTCACAGCTTAAAGTTTAAAGATAAGGTATAGCAGTCAAAATGTTTGCAGGGTATACTTTATCAATTATATATCATTTAATATCCCCAGTGTGCTTACTCTGTTGCCCACTATTCAAAATAATTCTTGTTGAATTATTTTGCTCTTGAGGAAACTTATTCATTTTTAAGACTCTCTACTCAATATTAACCTGGAAGCAAGCTTGATTTTACTATAGGGATGTTGTAGTTACGAACTGTATATCTAAAAAAAAAAAGATTTTATATTTGGAAAATACCAATTACATCCTACTTCAAGCAAACACATTCTTCAAATACAGGAATAATATGTAAGAGGTACGTAGTAGGTCAAGCATACTTAATATAAACTTTATGTACGCTTTAAAGAAGAAAAATCAGTGTATAATTGAATTGCTCAATCATGTAGCCAGATGGCTTGAAGACCTTAGATTCTAAGATCTAATTTGCTAAGAGCCAGAATGAAGATGGTTTTAATGAACAACATCTAAACATCTCATTTAGCCTCCTTCACTAGCCTCAATGATGACTCCAGACAACATTGTTTTAAGATTATAATGTCCATTTTATTTCTATTAATTGCATCTTTTGTCTGAATTTACATTATTATAATATCTCTAATATATTTATTTTTGATAAAATATTATTCTGTGTTGTCTCTATATTGGGAAATCAGGAGTGCCATCATGTGATTTAAAATAAAATCCTCAAATGTTATTCAGAATTTCTCTCTTACAATTCAAAATTTTATGATATTATGTAACTCTTTATTTCATTTGATTTATTGTTATTCTGTTGACTTACACATGTAGCAAAAACTTAGATACCTGATCCCTAGATGGTCTGTGGGGAACTATTTTCAGTATTCATGTTTGCCATCTAAAGACTGTGTTTGAGTTGGTTATTTATTTGTGCTATGTTAGAGCAAGGCATTTTATTGGTGCTTCATCAAATGTAGAATTATTTTTCCACTACTTTTCATAAGATTTTTGGCAGCTGCGAGTGGGAGTGGTTACAGAGGTGATTAGAGCCAGTGACCTGATGGCTGAAAAATTGTTGAGAATCTGATACAGACCGTGGTGATACACAATGTTATCAACCTTCCTGGTTCTTGAGTGAAGACAAGAGGCTATGGCAGTGAGATTTCCATTTGTTTAAATGTATGCTGTAAAAATTGAATGTTTTTTTTGTTTTTCTTTTTTTTTTCCTGAAACCATTATATATATATACAACCTGTCCATTAGTCACCTCATACATTTTATTATCACTTCATACTTTATTTTCTTCCTTTGACCTCAGGAAGAATCCCAAGTAATTTTAAAACCCATTAGTATCTCTGAACACTCACAAAAAATCCATAAATGATTTCTTAATGGTCATTACTAATCGGTATTAAGCAATCTTGAACTGGCTAGAAGTCATTGTATATAGACTTTAAAAAATATTTAAGATGTGAATTCTCTTATTCTCTTTTGTCAAAACTATCATTTCTCTTTTGAGTATCTAAAAATAATACAAAATGTTTACTACTTAGTAAAACCATCATAAAAAATGGGACAATTCCATTTTCACTCTCCATTATTATAGTGTGTTGGATATTAAAATAAGAAAATTGCAAAACTTCTTTAATTTACAAAGTGGGTGAGGAATCCTGACTGTCCCCTGTCTCCCACACTTCTGGTTGATCCCTTGAGTAAGACAGGTATAGACAAAGGGCTTAGTAATGCTCAGTTTAGATACAGTTTCCAGCTCCTGTGGACACCTGTGCCATCTGAGAAATGATCTGTAGTGCTGTGGGATATTATATAACATAGAAACATGGGATTTAGAATAATGTAGATGGAATTCAAATCCTGGCACCACTATTTTGTAGTTGTGTGCTTAGGGCAAGTCACCTGTAAAGTAGGGATAATGCTAATACTGACCTTCTAAGGTTGTTAAAGAATAAATGAGATAATGAATAAAAACTCTTATTAGCACAGTTCCTGTTATACAGTAAATAACCATAGCAATATATTCATATATTATACAATATACATATAGCAATATATGCATATATGTTATACAGTAAATATGCAGTAAGCTTAATCATTACTCTTATTCTCACTTCTGTGTCCAAGAAAGTACATTGAGAAATCTTTCTCACACTCAAAGAGAAAGACCCCTTTCTCACACCTTGATGGGGAGGACCCATACGGGAATAAAGCAAGAGTTAAAAGCAAATCCTCAAAATGAGACACAGAATTTTCACTGAGTCTCACAGGGTGGGCAATGGTGCTATTTATTGGGGCTTATTAAGTGTCAGAAGTAACTATACAAATAAAGGCACGTTAGAAAGGTCTGTAATTTTGTTCTCTGAGTTATGCTTAGTATTGTCACTTAATTTGGAACATTAACAGCTTGATCAAAAGTAGAAATTATTGTTTCTGATGATCTTCAAAGCTGTAACATCCATGTCTAGAAGCTGTAGAGTTAATTTAAATCAATTTGTCATTATTTAGAATTATAAACACAGCAAAAGGAGACCTTTGAAGACACCATCTATTACAATCCATAAAAATTGGGAGTTTTCATATTCCTAAATGTGTTTAGCAGGCATGATGAAGAGATTTGTCTAAATGCTTTCCATATTCACCATGGAAGGTAGGCTTTGTGGGGATAGTTTGGAGTCTTTAGGAGAATTTGTATAGTAGGAGCCTTTCCGCTTTCCCAGATCTGATGAGGAACATACAAACAGAGGTGCTTCTACTTGAAGACCACCATGTAGTGTCCATTAGACCAGTTACTCTTAGCAAACCTAATGAGGAGTTCGGGCTAAGGAAGAGATTGTCATAGCGAAGGACCTTCCATGCATGAGGAGACTGATGCCTCTGGGAAAGAACTTGGCATTTCCAGATCCCACCATTTTTGGCTTAGAACTTAACTCCTCTAGGTTAGTGCCTTCCTCAGCTATAGCACCAAAGAAATCAGTGACTCCACTAGTCAGAGCAGTAACAGAGCCTGATGCATTGGTTAAGCAGTCTCCATTTGAAGTCAGACTTCTTGGATTTAAAGACTGATTTAGCCACTTTTACACCTGACGACCTTGGGAAATCTTTTAGCCTCTTATCTCTAATTTCTCTATTTTAAAAATGACATCTACCTCATAGGATTTTTGTGGATAGAATCAGGTAATGAAAGTAAAGAACTTAGCTCATTTATTGGAACATTTTAAATGCTCAAAAAATCAGGGTTTCTGTTATTAATATTTTAGGGACACTTTTGGTTACATATTGGAAAGCTAATCTAGTGAGGTAAAATTTTCTTTGGGTTAAATGAAGTAGCAATGGGGTCCTTAGGGAACTAGGGGGCTAAGAACATGGAGGATCATACCTTAGCCAACACTTTGGTCTAGAAGAGTAGTGATAACAGGTTATAGTGTCTACGAAAACAATGTGTGAACACCTTGGATGCGCATTAGAGTGATGAGATAATGTCCATCAGCCCAGAAAGTCCCTTCATCTAGGACCTTGGATACCTTTATGCTGAATTGTGTTTTCCCAAAATGTGACCTTGTTTGGAGATAGGGTCTTTATAGGTATCAAGTTAAAATGAGGTCATTAGAGTGGGCCTTAATCCAATATGACTTATGTCTTTATAAAAAGGGGAAATTTGGACATAGAAATATTAAGAGAGGAAAACCACCATGTGATGAGTCACAGGGAAGACAGACATCTGCAAGCCAAGGAGAAAGTCCTGGAACAGATCCTTCCCTCACAACCCTAGCAGGAACCCATCCTACCAACATCTTGGATTTTAGAATGTAAGACAATAAATTTTGTTTAAGCTGCCCAATTTGTTGTACTTTGTTATGGCAGACCTAGAAAACTAGTACAGATACTTAATAAAAAGTGTCTCAGAGTGGACTCAGTGAGGATATTGGTGGTGCAGGTAGTGGCATGTGAAAGAAGTAAGGCCTCCTTCAGTTACAAAGCCATGGTCACAGACACTAGGAAAGGCATCTTAGGGGAGTTGTCAGTTTGGATGTGGTTTAATCCTGTTCAGTACTTGGGAAAAACAGGATCCCAGAATCTTCCCATCCTCTAGTTTTCCAAGGGTTTTTACAGCATAGTGGTAATAATCATCCTATTTGCTTTCCACTTGGTGTTAAAAGCATGCTCAAAGGATTCAACATATTTAGGAGGGACCTTATGTTTGGTTTGAAACTAATAGGAAGGGAAAGGTATGAATCTTACTTCTAACTCCTCCATTTTTGTAAATCAAACCCAGATGATAGGAAACATCAGTAGAAATACTTCTACTTCTGTTTTGAATGACACAGGCCACTAGAGTTATACATAGTTGTTTGAGATTAATTAATAACATATTCATTCAGTCTTTTGTCAGACATTTATTGAACCCTTACTATATATCAGGCTCCATTGACATTAGGGCTTTGATGGGAGACACAATTTGGTTTCTGTCCTCAGAAGACTTACTATCTAAAGAGGGATGTATGTGAATAAACAGAAAGCTGCAGCAGACTGTAACAATTGCTGAAGAACTCAGGGATGCTCTGAGAGCACACAGAAAGGGCGTTATGTCATCCTGGAGGGTATTGAGGAAGCTATGAAATGCCTCTAGGAACAGACGATGCCTGAACCAAGTCTAATAGGTCCTCCTAGCTAGGTGAATGCGGGTGGAGGGAAAAGAGAGGGCAGCCCAGATAGTGGGTATAACACAGTCATTGCCACGGGGGAATGAGAGAACATGACACCCATCTACTATAAGCACAATGATTATTTTCAAAAGTAGGTTAAGTACCGAGGGAAGGAAAAAAGATGGAAAGTTACTAGAGGGTGTGCAGCAGCCACATGGAGTAGAAAATGAACTAATTTTCAAGTTAGAATTCATGTATTTATTCAATAGATATTTACTGAAGTTCTAAATATATTAGGAATAGAACATAGAGTAGTCATTTTTGACTTCTTGGCAAAGGCTTACATTTGCCTCCTGCCTGTGTCACTTCCTTTCTGTGTGGGTTCTGAGCAAGTCATTAACGTAAAGTGGGAGAGCACTTAATTTCCTCATCGGAAAAATAAGAGAGCTGGATCCAGGTTGCTCTTAGTTCTAAAATGACACTGCCATGAGCAGTAAGAACATGTTATCCTGGTTGACATGGGTAGAATGTGAGGTTGGTTCAGTGTACCGCCATTCTAACACCAAATACCCTGGGCCCAAGTCTACTGAGTTAATAACTCCATACTGGGAAGAAGAGTGTTCAAATAACAGTCCCATTAGGCAACAACCCCCTTCTCCCAGAGTAATAAAAGTCACACATTTATGATTTGTATGAAATAAAAACTGTGAGTTTTGTTTATTCTGTGAAAAATCTGTCATGTCTCTGTGGAAACTGGTTTTTATCACTCAGAGGGTTACTATAATAACTGTAGACTTTTCTACACTCATTCTTGCTCCAAGAAACAATGGGAATTTTACATCTTAGTTTATGAGCAATTATGACTCAATTGTGAAAATATTAAGCATTGAGAGGAGAGAAACATGGCTGGCCTTGGAGAAATACCTCAAGCAACTAGAATTTGTGCTGGTATCCCCTTTTCTCCCTGATCATGCTAAGTACCCTTCCTTTTTTTCTCTACCCTCACCTCAACCTGTCTTCTCATTTAGGTTGGTAGTGAATGGTGCTACCACTCATTAGGTTGATAGTGAATGTTAATGAATGGTGCTTATCACCCACTAATTATGAACTTAAGAAAAGGATCTCTTGTATTGTTTATAATAATCCACGAAGAATATACCATTATCCCTTTTTTACAGGTAAGGAAACTGAGACTCTGAAATAGATAACTTTTCCAAGACCATATAATTAATAAATTCCAGAGCTGGGATTAGAACCAGGTAAAGTTTCCCACCAGGCTTTGTTCTTATTCATATTCTGTCTTTCTTTCTCTCACTCCCTCTCTCTGTCTCTCTCCCTGGAAGAGTTAGCTCACCCTCAAAGAGCATGCTTGTTGTAGGTATTGATTTTGTAATTGTTGTATCAATATTGATGTCTAAATATGAATCACTATTGATTTCTAAATCATGCTCTCATGGAACTTGGCCATAATCCTTATGCAGCTTCAGTGGTTACCACCCTCACACATACGTTTGAGGGAAATCTCTTCTTTCTGCCATAATATTAGGCATAAACCTTCCAATGTAATGCATTTTTGAAGCAATTGAACATTCTTTAAATGGTGTAAGTGTTATCTTATTTGGTTTTAATGGGAAGATTGCCTTGCAAAAATCATGAAGACAAGTATCTTTCTTTATGGGAAGTGATAGAAGCCAAAGGCAAAAAAAAAAAAAAAAAAAAGAAGAATTTACCAAGTAGAAGATAAAAAACAGCAACAACAACCATGACAAATTGAGACTCCTCATTGACATTTCCTATAGCCATTGAGAGAAAAGGAAGTATGTGGGCACAGAATACAAAGCAGTCAGCCAGGACTATTTTCATGGCCACATGATTTACATTCTGATGGAGGAATCAGAACAGTGATAGAAGAACAGGTGGAGAGGCCACAATAATAAACTCCTCCGTGCCCCCACCCCCAACAAAATGGTATTTAGCAAATGACAGCTGATGAAATAAGCCTAAAAACCAGAAGAGAAACTTACGTTTTAGCACTTGTAAAAGGAGTTGTTTAGCATTATTTAGCTGTGTTCAACCAAGTATTCCTCTTTCCACCTGTCCCTCTCCTCTCTCAATACTGTACATTAGCCTAAAATCCATTAACCATTGTGGAAAAAGCAGCCATCTTATGGGCCTGTTGTAACTTTTGAAGGTGTTCTATAGGATATGGCTACCCACACCAGTTGGAAGGATATTTAGTTTGTTTGTTTGTTTATGGTCAGCCACTCCATTTCCCTTCTTAGTTTTGGTACTAAGGCTGACTTTCAGAGATTCTCTATTCTAAGAAAACCAAGAATGTTGCACTTCTTTAATCATCTGGCAAGAGAGTTTCCCTCAACTTGACATTGTAGCTGTCCTGGACACCTAGCTCAAGCCCTATAACCTTGGCAATGCCAGTGGGTCTGCACAGTACTGTATTCACAGCACCAAAGGTTCCCAAGATGAACTACATTTCAGAGTGAAGAGTTCAACAGCACAGCCTGAGCAAAAGAGGTGATCTGAGAGTTTTCTGCCTGCCCCTAAGTAAGTTTTTTCATTCTGGCATGAGAGGCTATCAGAAAATTCCCATCCTTCTTGTTCTCAGTCATCATTGTAGCTGGCCTTTTGTATATATTCCTCTTCACAACCCGGTCCTGATTCCATAGCCTTCCAATCTCATATTGCCAACTTGTTGTGTCTTTTCACAATTTCAAATATGTCATGGCTAAAGCAAGTCCTTCACTTTCCCCATTCCACTGGCTGGCCTCTTTCAGAATCTCTCCCATGTCTGCTTAAAAAAGTAATCTTTGAGGGGTGCCTGGGTGGCTCAGTCAGTTAGGCATCCGACTTTAGCTCAGGTCATAGGGTCATGATCTCACAGTTTGTGAGGGGAAGCCCCACATCGGCTCTGTGCTGACAGCTCGGAGCCTGGAGCCTGCTTCAGATTCTGTGTCTCCCTCTCTCTGCCCCTCCCCTTCTCACACTCTGTCTCTGTCTCAAAAATAAATAAACATTTAAAAAAAAGTAATCTTTGAGACTCCTCCCCCAAATTCTTCTCCCTTTCTCTTCCCATTATCAACTCAATTGAAAGAAAAAAAAAAAGACAAAATCTATTGTTTCTCCCTACATACTATATCTGGTCCTAGGTTTTTTGTTTTTTTTTTTTTTTTCTTTCTTACCACTGATGTTCTCCCAGCCTCTATGCCTAAGAAACTATGATCATGTCTTGGCTAATATTGCTGTCTCTAGTCTTTTTTCTTCTGATCCTTTCTGCATATCATATAGTTACACTTTTCTCAAGACAGTGTTTCCTTGAGTTTCTCCTCTGTTTAGAAGCCTGAAGTAGGATCCAGCCTCTCCTGAATCAGCTGTAAATACTTTGCTAAGTTTGAAATATTATGGAACCTACTGCAAATTTATCAAACCTCATTTTCCTGCTATTCCCTTAAACACATCTCCATGTCAGACAAGGCAGTTCTCATTCACCTCACCAACACAGAGTTTATTTCTAACTTTCATATCTTTTCTCACCTAAAAGGTTTTTTAAAATAATTTTTGTTTATGCTAACCCTATTCATTCAAAATCTAAATCTCAACTCACACCCTTTTCCATGAAGTTTTCTCTGGCCACTCCAGCCTGCAACCTTGATTGATTATTTGCTTCTTTGAATTTCTGTTGGTCTCTCCTGGAATGTTGTCTTGTATTGTTCTTGAATACTTTAATAACAATTAGCCTCATCTTTCCAATTAGAGTATAAACTCATCAAGGATCAGAGACTACTCTAAATTCTCTTTCAGAGATAAAGTTTTCTACCATTTGAATTTAGCCTCTTAAAGTCTGTGGTGTATTTTCATATACATTATCTTTGAATTAGAAAGCCTTACCAGAATTTAATTAATTTGTATTTTCCATCAGAGAAAGTAGCTGCTGACCACCCTCTGTAGAGTTTCACGGACACCCTGGAAAAAGCCTTGGTACCTATTTGAGTAAGCAAATATATGCCAGAGAGAGCACCATGATGACAAAAAGCTGCAAGAGCTTCTGTTTTATTCATCAAACCTCTGTCTGTATGAGGAATTTTTAAGTGGGAGGGGAAAGCTGCTTGAGGAGCTCAGAGTTACCTAAGTGGGAAGCAACTTATTTCCCTTAACTTCTTCTCCCTGAGATTCAGAATTAAGGAGTTCTGCTTGTTTTAGTGTGGTCCTGACCAACCATCAGTTGGCAAGAGAGGGCAACATGAGCCTTTAAGTCAAGTTAACATAAGTTCAGAGGAAGAGGGCACTTAGGAGAAGGGGAAGAGTGAACACTGTTTTCTATGTCGAGGGTAGTAAACACTGGAATCAGCTTTTAGTTCAGCTCTTCTTTGGGACTATCTGTCATGGGGAACAAAAGGCCCAGAAGATCTGAAAATTAACCATCACACTTGGAGGTCAAGCCTACACTAAAACTCAACATAATACATCTAAAAAGGACACCTACACCCAACAGTGGGCAGCATAAAGGGATTTTAGTCCCCATCACATTTCTGGATACAACCATTGGAAACCACTTGGCCCGAAACCAACACTGCCCAAGTTTCACTTAGGCTTCACATCTGATACAGTATACCCTATAAAACTGGCTTTGAAACTGCTTTGATCCTGGGAGCCCCAACGCTCTTTAATGGCTGTTACATTGGGGAGTGAACCTGCCGCTCCTCAAAGAAAGGAAAGGAAAGGGAAGGGAAGGGAAGGGAAGGGAAGGGAAGGGAAGGGAAGGAAAGGAAAGGAATGAAAGAATGAAAGGGAAAGAAAGAAAAGGAGAAAGGGAAGGGAAGGAAAGGAAAATTTGTCTCAGCCACTGTGCTTTGACCATGACCAGCCAAGTTAAATCCAGCTTCTACCCAGTAGCTTTCCATGATAGTAAATACTCTTCTTCTCTACTACGTACTATTTTTTATTTTTTAATGTTTATTTATTTTTGAGAGACGGAGACAGAGTGTAAGCAAGGGAGAGGCAGAGAGATAGAGGGAGACAGAATCTGAAGTAGGCTCCAGGCTCTGAGCTGTCAGCACAGAGCCCGATGCGGGACTTGAACCCATGAACCATGACCTGAGCTGAAGTCAGATGTTTAACTGACTGAGCCACCCAGGCACCCCTCTTCTACATACTATTAAGCACAAGAGGTTCCTTGAAATTAAAATGTAGAGAGGGTTGAGGCCTTGAAGAAATATAGACCAAACCTCCCTCTTCTGATAAGTGAAAATTCAAGCATAATTATATTTTGGGATTTGACTGAGTCATATTCTGCATTCTACATGCATGCAGAATATAAAGAGGGTTCCATATTACTTTGATATTCACAATAAACTTATAAATTAGGAAGGCCAAATATTACTTCCCCCATTTGAAATGTCAGCTCTTTGTAGCTGATAGTCAAGGAAGGCCTCTTGATTTATAATATTTAAAAATAATCCAATCTCCTCTTGACCTGGTGTGATAGGCAGAATAATGTCCCCCTCCTCCCCAAATGTCCACTTCCTAATCCCTGGAACCTGTGAATATGGTATTTTATATTGCAAAGTGTTTTTGCTAATGTGAAATATCTTGAGATGGGGAGGTTATCCTGAATTATCTGGTTGGATCCAATATAACCACAAAGATCCTCATAAGTGGAAGTTTCAGAGTCAGAGAGGAGATGTGATCACAAAAGCAGATTGGGAGCAGGAGAGGGAGAGGGAGGAGAGAAACTTGAAGGTGTTATGCCCCTGCTGACTTTGAAAATGGAGGAAGGGGCATGAGCCAGAGAATGCAGGTCGTATCTCAAAGCAGAAGAAAGTCAAGGAAATAGATTCTCTTCTAGAGCCTCCAGAAGGAAGGCAGTCCTGCCAACACCCTTATTTTAGGACTTCAGACCAGAACTCTAAGATCATACATGTGTGTTGTTTTAGGCCAATAAATTTGCAGTAATTTGCTACCACAGCAATAGGAATCTATATACCCAGCTAAGACACAATTAGTGGCAAGACTTTAGTAGCAAAGCTAATTCGTAATCTGTTTTACTGCCTATCTATTTCTGGATGGAAAGAAAAGATAGTATAATAAATTGTTAACTGAAGGAAATTATTTGGTGCTTACTTACCTGATAGGATCGTTGTGTATTTCTAGCTTCTGGGTATCACCAACTTCTCCTTTCAGACACATTCAGCTACTGCAGCCCAGCTCTGAATGTCCTTTTGTGTGCATGTGTCTGCCCATTTCACACTTGGGCATGAAAGCAGAACTGTGTGTATGGCCAGTGTGTATTCCAAAGGGTCAGCAAAAACTCTTGCTTGCTTAAAGCTGTTTCAAGCTGTTTTCAATACCATGTCGCTTCACAATTACTAATTAAAAAATGAGAATTTGCTTTTGTGACCATTTGAAGAACTCAGAAATGTCTTCATACTTTTTAGTTTCCTGGAGTTTAAGTTCAAAATTTTCAAGATTGCCTGTTGAAGTTCATTGGAGAGAAATGACCTTCACATTAATTTTTCTTTTACTATGAGTCTATTTCATTGTTAGTTAGGTTCCAGGAAAAGCCATGTTCTTCATGCTAGTTTCCTCATTATTTGTGTTGTGGTTTTTCAAGAGATTTAAACTAAGTCAACCCAGATATAAGTAACAAACTTTCAATAACTTGGTGAAGTTTCCAAACTCTCTACCATTTAAATTTTTTTCTAGAAATAAAGCAGTCAGACATTGTCATAATTCCATTACTTGTTATATGCAGCTATACTGAGTTAGAAGTTTGAAATGTTATGGTTATAGCTTCTTACTCTTCATAATCACTAACAGTTATTGAGCACTTATTGTATATCAGGTTCTGAACTAAATATTTTACACTTATTGGCATGTATGATTCTAAAAACAGCTCTGTGATATAGTAATGGTGGGTTGGTTTTATGAATAGCTACAATTATTCACATATCCCTAGTCTTAGTCCATTCAGGCTGCTATAACTAAATACCACAGACTGGGTGGCTTATAAACAACAGAAATTGATTTCTCACAGTTCTGAAGGCTGGAAGTCCTAGATCATGTTCTCTGCTGTTGATAGCTGGCAACTTCTCTCCATGTCCTCACATGGTAGAAGGGGCTAAGGATCTCTCTGCACCCTCTTTTTATAAGGCACTAATCCCATTATGAGGGTTCCACCCTTATGACTTAAGTACCTCCCAAAGGCTATTGTTTCTAATACCACTGTCTTTGGGGGTTAGGATTTCAGCATATGAATTTTGGGGAGATTCATTCAGACCGTAACATTCCTGAATCCATACCATTTAATAATTTCTTTTAACACTGACTCAGGGTTTGGCCATGTAACTTGCTCTGATCAATGGAACAATGGCAAACTTGATGCAGGCAAAGACTTGAAAAAGAGCCTGCATGTTTCTCTTCTTTCTCTTAGACCTCTGCCACCACCAGTGAACAGACCTGGACTAGCTTTCTGGAGAGACATGAGTTATATTGGAGAAGAGCTAAGATATCTAAACACGGACATTCTAACCTACACAGCCCCAACTACCCTTCCAGGTAATTGAGAAGCATGAGTGAGTCTACCTGAGGTCAGCCCAGCTCAGACCAGATTGTGAGTAATAATAAATGCTGATTAGTTCAAACTCTTAAGTTTCGAGGTGATTGATTACTTAGCAATAGCTAACTGATACATGTAGATACTAATATTCTTATTTTGTATATGAGGAAACTGAATTCTAGAAGGATTAAGTAACTTGTTCAAGACTGACTCTAGGTGCGCCTGGGTAGCTCAGCTGGTTAAACCGACTCTTGGTTTTGGTTCAGGTCATGATCTCATGGTTCGTAAGTTTGAGCCCCACATCGGGCTCTGTGCTGACAGTGAGGATCCTGCTTGGGATTCTCTCTCTGTCTCCCTCTCTCTCTGTCCCTCCTGTGCTCTCTTTCTCCCTCTTAAAATAAATGAATAAACTTAAAAAAAAGAAGACTGACTCTAAAGCCCATGAACTTAAACATATGCAATTAAAACACAATTTGTAAAACTTTGAAATGAAATCTTCCACCTAAAAATTGAGACTAGTTCCTGTACACACACACACACACACACACACACACACACACACACACACACCGTATCTCCATTATTAAAGGACCTAAATGAGCATTATGAAATAGATGTAATATAATGGAGCATTAGGTGATCATCATTGATCTGTTAACTTCACATAGGTGACACTATGGACATCTGGGCAGAATAATTTTCCTACGGTACAGGACTCTTTTAGGACTGCAACATGTTTATGGACCTTGTCTCTGTAATGTTCTGCGTGCCCCCATCCCAGTCATAATGACCACTAAAAATGTCCTCATAGTAATTTTGACTATTAATCTTGGCATCTACCTCCTGCCCCAAATTTCCAAACTTCCCTAAATGGGGGATAAGGCTGGGGAGAGATATCACTTCCAGTTGAGAACCACTGTTGGAATTTTTTAAATATTGGAGTTAATACAAAATGCATGTAGTTTTTTTATGTGTATGTACCAATTAAAAATAGCTTAATTTAATTGTTTAGCTTAATAAATTATTATAAAGCAAACATTCTTGACATCAGCATTCAAATAAAGAAGTACTTTGTCTGTCAATCTCAGATACCTCTCCTGTGTTCCTTGTCCCTATTGCAACATCCTCCATCCCCCCAAAAGTAACTACTTCCTAGATTTTATAATAACCACTTCTTAAATTTTTATTTCTTTGTAGTTTTCTCAGCCAAATGTATATACCCCTGGTCAACATAGTTTTGTTTTGACTATACTTAAAAAAATATATGCCTAGGTGACTCCTTTTAATCTAATAGTAACATCTTCTTCCACTTATAATTTATTTGTTGAAGAACGTTGTGTATTTAACTATCAGGGTGAAGAAAATAAATATGTGAAAACACAATTTTTTGTTTGGAAAAAATGGCAATATCATTTTATCAACTTATGCATAATCAACTTATGCATAGTTTATTCAGAGTCTCACTACAATGTGTTGGTGTCGTTTTGGCACAGTTGTGTCTTAAGATAATGATCCCACTGACTTTCTTCAGTTAACATCATGGCCAAAGATGTTAAACATCATGTTAAACAGAGAGGTTAATAATTATTTCTCAAGGAACAGACCCTGATTACTTCCAGGGAAGGTATTAACTTCAGCTCTATTCTACCCATACCTGTCCAAGAATGATATCATCATTTTAGCCATTTATTTTGTACTTTTTCAATCAGGAATGATATAGAAAATGCTTTTGCTTTTTTCAACCCTTTCTTTCTCTTCAGTTTCTGTTTCATGGCTTTATCCTCCCAAATTAGGAAAAAAATCCAAGCCTAGGCATTACTTGGGATCATGATGCTACAGATTAGGCTGCTTTTTTCTGAATTCTATACTTCAAGTTGGAATATTTTAGAATATCAGCTTACAGTATAATAGGGAAGGTAAGAAGCTACTTATCCTTTTGAAGTTGGCAGGTAAGTTGATTGCCTAGAAATCTGAGTGCTATTCAAAACTAACAAAATTTGCTTTTTGATTATAATAGCAATACGTAATCACAGAAGACTTTGGGAGAAAGCAGAAAAGTACAAAGAAAACTAGTAAAAATTAGAGAATGATGTCTTGTTGACAGAGTCTATTTTCCTCATTTTAATTTTAAGACCATATGTTTAGCTGTTATTTTCAGGGACAGAACACCAGTGCCATTGCCCAGATAGTGTTTTGTTAGCTCTGCACCAATGCTGACTGCCTGTCTAGACTGGTGTGTTTTCCTCTCTCCTAGCACGTCACTGCACTCAAGATTAACAACTGTGAGGGCCACCCATCATGTGAACTCATCTGCAACTTGGTTTTGTCTATAATCTTGCATGGGACTCTCTTCTATCCCTCTCTATAACATCCATTCCTAGATGAGCATTCCTCCAAAGTGAGCAGACTAGTGTGATAGGTGGCTCCAGTCTGAATGGTCAGTTAGGATGTAAAATAACACTAACTTCATTAATTTACAGCCCAGGCTAAAACTATTCCTCACTAGCTCTCACCTAAGCCTTCTTTATCTATAGTCAAGAAAGATCTGATCGTTAAGAGATTTTATAAACTTCACTCCATCTTTATTTTCCATGTGATTTCTTAGCTTCCTAGGTCTCTGAGGAAGAATTTAACTTCCCCTAGGGAATACTGTTAGTATGATATGATAATTAATAATGAATAACTTGTACCTGGCACAGTGAAAACTCAAACTCAATGGGAATGTTAGCAAATAAAACAATTAGTAGTAGAAATTTTAAGTTGGAGGATCCATGTCTCATCCAAATGAATATTTTCAAATATATAGTTAGAAATACATAAACAGGGGTGCCTGGGTGGGTCAGTCAGTTAAGTGTCTGACTTTGGTTCAGGTTATGATCTCATGGTTCATGAGTTTAAGCCCTGCGTCAGGCTCTGTGCAGACAGCTCAGGGTCTAGAGACTGCTTCAGATTCTTTGTCTAACCGCCCCCCCCCCCCCCCCACTCTCTCTGTCCCTCCCCTGCTCACCCTCTGTCTCTCAAAAATTAAAATTAAAAAATTTTTTAAAAAGAGCATAAAAAGCTCAATTAAAAAAAGAAATACATAAACATATTTATGAAAATACAAGAGCATTTAATTAGCTAAAAGATATATTATCTATCTTTCTAAATAGCTTGAATTATCCTGGAGAGTCATTGCCAAAGCTGGAAAACTCCAGTGGTCTGTATGCTTTCAACTTTACTCAGAAGACAAACATGACTTTACCTGCTTCTTCTCCAATAATCCATGGTACCCAACAGATTTGTTTTAGGTTTAGAATTAATTAATAGGTTTAGAATTAATTTAATTTAGCTACTGAGTTGTACATTCTTTGAGAGTAAGAATGCACTTTACTCACCTATCTAGTGAGCTCCTAACAGAAGACCTAATAATAGCTAAGTTTTTAATAAATATTTAGTGAATGAGAGAACCCATGTATTTAGTTAGAGTAACATTGGAGGTTAAATCTGCTTTCTGTCCCTAAGAAAATTTGGGGTACAAAAGTGAATTCATTTTAGGAATTATTGCAAGTCCATGAATATAATCTGAATGGTAATCTGGAAAAAAGCTAGAACAATAATCCTGAAGACAAAACATATCTAAATTCATTCATTTATTAATATACTCAGCACTACCGTGTTCCAGGTGTTGTATTAGGCAACAGGAATATAGCAATGTGAAAGACTGATGGGGTTCCTGCTTTTATGCAACTTAAAAGTCTAATGAAGGACACAAGTAAATTGTTAATTTTAAGACTATACAATCAATGTTATGATAGAGCCTATGCATAGCCTAAACCAGTGGTTCTCAAATTTAGCAGGCATCAGAATCATTCAAAGGCTTTTCACAACACAGGCCGCTGGGCCCATCCCCAGAGTTTCTGATTCTGTATGTCTTGGATGAAGCCTTAGGATTTGCATTGCAAGTTCTCCGGTGATGCTAATGCTGCTGGTCCAGGAATCACTTTAAAAACCATTGGTTTAGGGGTGTGGAGGTGGCTCAGTCAGTTGAGCATCTGACTCAATTTTGGCTCGGGTCATGATCTCGAGGTTCTTGGATAGAGCCCTGCCTTGGGCTCCAGGCCGACAACACAGAGCCTACTTGGGATTCTCTCTTTCTTTGTCTCTCTGCCTCTCCCCCACTTGCGTGTGCTCTCTCCATCTCTGTCTTTCTCTCTTTCTCAAAACAAATAAACATTAAAAAATAAATAAAAAAAAGAACCATTGCTTTAGATTAAAGGAGCAATAGGGCAGGCTAAGCTAAACTTTGTGACCTCATTAGTTCAATGATAACTTGAGGGAAGATAATTCATTGAAATGTTAGTTTGTATAGTTACATTTCTTCCTTCTTGCCTATTCAAGGAGAAAGCTTGAGCTTTAGCAATTTCTTCCCACATGTAAATTTTTCAGAGTATACAAGAGAAGTTCTTTGAACTCAAGTCTCTTTTATAAACACCTATACTCAATTTTAAAGTTTTATGCCAGGTGTCCTTTGCAAGAAGAGGGGAATAGAGGCCCCTCTGAGATACAGAAGAAAGAAAATATTTTGGTTAGACTGGACAGAAATCTGAAGTCTATGATCAGAGGGGAAGCTTCCTTATTTTATAATCATGTCCTAGAGACATGGCAGAACCTCTGAAAATGGATCATCAAGCAAGAATGATCCTGGTATGAGGCCTCCCAGCCTTGCCAGGGATTGGCATACCCTGCGCAAGGGACACAGAAGCAGGAGAGCCATAAGACTTAGAGGAAGCTATGGAAAGGGACATACAGAGATTCTGAGTGATGACTAAGGAACTCCTCTCACCCCCACCCTCAATAATGTGGTGCTGTGTAACACTTTGGGCCTTTTAAAGTCCTGGAGGAGGGAAGCAACATAATCAACAGAATGGATTTCTTGCCAGAACACAAAGGAGGCTTGGATAAGGATTCAAATAAATTTAATGAACAATGAATAAGTGTTATTTCTTACACATCTTTGTTTGTGAATTCAGATTTATACTTGCCTCTCTTGGATGATATGTCAATTGTAAAATTATTTTAAAAGAAATTGTGAATCCAGGAAACCAACACTTCTATACATTTTCTGTGAGTTTCCATGAAGGCTAATAAAAACCTTCATATTTAACATGTGCTCAAGAAATATTTGTTATATTGACATGACTCTATTGGAGTATTTCTAAATAACTCAAGTGTGTCAATGCTAAATGTTCAGTTTAGGATAAAGGACACAGTATATTGTAAGTGAGCCAATGTAGTGCTATGGTTAGGGAATAGGTTCAGGAATCACCTGCTTAGATTCAAGTAATACCATTTGGTAATTAAATGACCTTGGACAAGTTAAGCTAAATGTTCTGCAACCAGTCCCACATTTGAAAAATGTGTATAATAGTAAGCCTCTCAGGGTTGTTTTGAGGATTCAATGAATTAATTCTTTGGATTTTAAAATGTAAGAACTCAACATTAATGATAATTTATTGGATATATCCAGTTTGCATGGCTGGGCATTTCCTGAATGAGTTTCAAATAAACATAACTGTGCCTTTTAGGGTGCATTAGTTTTAGAGGCTTAGAATGAAGAAACTTTCGAAAAGCCTAGAATTTGTTGTTATTGTTATTAAACTGTGATCTGTTTTGAAGCGTAATTAACTGATGTTCTGTAAAGTATTCAGTGCATTAACAGTGACAGTTTTAACATTAAGCCAGAAGCACTCTCAAGATATTTAAACATTAACTAACTTGATTGTCTTTAAACTTCAATGTTGTTTTTATTCATTTTTGTCTTTCATAACTTAGCTTATATGTATATATATATTTATTTATTTATGGCACCCACACGTATTCCAAGTGTGGTCCTTTGTAACATTACATTGGAGAATAACAAAGGGATGGTGTCTTGGTTATTTCATCCTATTAAACATCTGTACATTTCATTTTAGCTTATGTTATAGCTGGCTTTCTCAGTTACAGGCATACAGCATATCCTTTCCCCACATAAGCTCTGTTTCTTGTAACTCACCATCTCCTATTTGATTCCTTAATTCCACTGGCAATTTGGAGCAGCCTGCTTACTCATGTTGTGTCTGCAGCTCTGGAATCTTAGCCCTTGAGTCATGTAATTTCGGAAATCTTTGCTTTCTGCCTTATGTATTAACAGCAATCAGGCAGCCCCTTAAGACCTTCCTGGAAAAATCCCAAAATACTTCATTTTTTATTTTGTATTTAGTTGGAAGGGATTCCAGTTAAGTTAGCCTTGGTTTCCTAATTCTGACTGGCCACCCAATTGACGACAGCCTGACCTCTAGTTTGGCAAATCAGCACCCTTGGTGGAACTCTGTGGATTTCCTAAACGTCATACAATCATTTTGTGATATCGAGGTTCCAAAATCACTATTTTTTTTATTACAGGAAAACCTTTTATGAAACCAATATTTAGTACTAGTAATTACGTTCCTTCTTATTTAGCTTATCAATGACAGATTGGGTTCCAAAGTAGAAAAAAAGTAAGGATTAAAGCTTTATTAAATAAGTATATTTTAATGAAACATTAATAATTGAAGATTAGAGTTTATAGAATATTTATAATAATAATAAATATATATAAATATATAAAAATATATTTATATAAATAAATATGTAATAATAAATATAGAATATTTATTAATACATTTATTCAATAACTTATTAACCTATTACATGCAAGATATGTTACTACTCTTGTGAAAGCAAGAGCAACTATGACCCATTTTCTGTCCATAAGAAGCTTAGAGTCTAGGTTGAAAGGCAGAAAAACGAACATAATTTCAATGCAGTTAAGTGCTATGTCAAGGGTAAGTACTGAGTATGATGACAGCAAAAAGGAGGGGGCCTCCTAGAGGAGGTTATATCTAAATTATGATAAGAAGGAGAAAAATAATTTAGCCAGGAAGAGAGGGATGCATTTTGCGCATTCTAGGCAAAGAAAACAATTATACAAGGAGTTGGATTATTCCAGCCAGTGATGGACTTGTCTTAGAAGGTCTTACCTACTGTGCTAATTATAAGAGACTGTAAATATGGCCACAAATTCTTCCCCTCTTTGTATCCAAGCCCTTACAATGTGATGTTACAGACCCTCCCATAAAGAGGTGAAATATATTTCTTTCCCTTTTGAATCTGAGTAGGGCATGTGACTTGCTCTGGCTAACGGGACCTAAGCAAATATGATACTAGCAGAGACTTGACTGGTGCTTGTACATTGGAGCCTGACCTCTTGCTAAGCTTGACCCTTGAGACCACCATATTTTATGAGTCTGAGCTAGCCTGTTGTGGGAAAGAGAGATCACATGGAGGAGAACTGAGGCGTCATGACTGACAGACTGCCAACGGTCAGATATGTAAGGGAAGCCATCTGTAGGAAGCAAACTAAGCCTCCTCCCCCAAAGATATCCAATCCTAATCTCAGAACCTATGAATATGTCACCTTACATGGCAAAAGAGACTATGAAGATGTGATTAAGTTAAGGATTTTGAAATGAGGAGACTATTCTGAATTATCTGGTCGGCTCATTGTAATCACAAGGGTCCTTATCAAAAGGAAACAGGAGGTACAGCCTTAGAGAAGGAGATGTGAAAATAGAAGCAAGGATAGAAGTCACAGAAAGATCTGAAGATGTTTTACTGCTGACTTTGAAAACGGAAAGTGGAGCCATGGTACAAGGAATGCAGGCAGCCTCTAGAATCTGGAAAAGGCAGGGAAACAGATTCTTCTCTAGAGCCTCCAGAAGGAAAGCAGTCTTGCTGACACCTTGCTTTCAGCCTACTCAAGACTTCTGACTTTCAGAATTGTAAAATAATGAACTTGTAGTGTTTAAATACATTTTAGTGTTAAATACATTTAGTTAAATACATTTGTAGTGTTTAAATACATTAAATACATTAAATATGTTACAGTGGCGATAGGAAAAACTAACAGAGCAAGCTACATTGTCTAGGGGCCAGACAACCTGCTAGCAGACCACAGCTGCCTGGCTGAGCCCAGCCGAGATCAGTCAAGCTGTGACACACCAGAAGAACCACCCAGACTACTCAGGGATCATGAATGATAATGAGCAGTTGTTTTCAGTCACCAGGTTTTTGAGTGATTTCGTACACAAGAACAGCTAACTGATACACTGATCTAGAAATTTAAAATAAAAAATAAATGAAGCAAAATGTTTACATTAAGCTACTTAAAAATAGTTATTTCCTTAACTTTCTTAGGGACTTATGTGGGTAGCTCTCTAAAGCAAAAATTCACCATTCCTGCCTCTGAGTTCCCAGTCTGCTCTAGTTCCTACCCTTCCTAAGTTTGGTGGCTCACCTCTTTGGATTTCTATTTTTTCTTCAGTCACCTTTCAATACAGTTCCCTTCTTTCTTAAACAAGCCAGGGCTAGTTTCTGTTACTGCCTGACTGTGAGCTCTGTAAATGCAACTTGAGAATTCCTTCTCATTACCAACCTGTTACAAATTTGTTAGATACCCTGATGTTTGGGAAGCATGATAGGAAAGACATTCACTCATCTTTAGACTTATCTTTCATTTTTTTTTTTTTCTGGCATTTTGTAGGCACTTAAAAAGAAAGTGATATTGAGTATTATTTCATTGCAACAAATAAACATGAACCTAGAGCTGCTTACAGAGAGCCTCCATGCCTTACTTGTCTCACTCTCTACTCAGCTCAGACTAAATCATCCCTTTGGAATGCCATGAGAAGACATTCTATCCTTTGTTAAGGGATTTGACTGACCACAATTATATTATTATGCCTATGTGTGTTGAAAAATTCCAGGGAAAGTTAGAAAGAATCACATGGGATTTTGGCTTCAATCAAATGAAACCAGTTTGGAATGAAAAAGCAAAGATACTTTGTCTGAGCAATGAAAGAAATTTCACAACTATTAAAAGTATCAGTTTTACTGCAAACTTTTTCTTTCCTTGAATATCCTTATAAATTGTACTTACAGTGGCGTAAGTGTACAATTTTTAGAGGATGAATAAGGATCTTGGTGTTGCAAAATGTCACTTCTGTTACATGGTATCCAGCTTCTTTCAGTGTCTAAGATTATGTATTGGATCAATTTCCTACAGTATATGTAAATATTTTTTTGCCACTTCTATTATACATGCTTGCTCAGTTTGGGTTCTCTGGTCATCAGTTCTATGGTACTGTCATCAGAATCATTAATTTTCTGCCTCCTTTTTCTTCCTCTGCCCCCACCAGTCATTCCCTAACCCTTAATGAATTCAAGACCTAGCTTCCCTGTTTTACCACTTAGGCTACTGAACATTGTAGAAATAAAATTGTATAACCACAAACTGGAACTACTACAAGTTTAGTATTTTAAAGTCTAGCTGGACTCTCAGTGCCACTTGGCAATCCTTTTACTTGATGCTGGTTAGTAGCCTGAACTCTTTCTTTTTGCATCCATAACTTTGCCTCAGTCTTGACAAAGGAAATAGGACTGTCAGACGCTAATAATTTCCCTTCCCTACATTATAAAACTGCCCAAAGTAACATCCATCCTTCTTTTTTTTGTATGAAGGGAAAATGCGTTGATATTCATCAGCTGTATGCTATATGTCTCCAGCCAAGCCTCCTCCCTGAACTCCAGACTCATACTTATCGTGTACTAAACATTTCCACTAGATATCAAACAGGCTTCTTAAATGTAACATATTCGGAACAATACTCCTGATCTTCCTTGCCAAATCCTGCTTTTCCATTATATTCCCCATGCCAGTTAGTGGTGACCATACTTCTAGTTGTTAAGGTCCCAAATTTTGAAGTCCTCCTTGGCACCCAAGTTACTGTAATCTTTTGTTGGGTTATTGCAATAACTCTAATTTTTTTCTCTTTCATCTCCCTTGTGGCCTCACAGATTGTTCTCAACACTGCAGCTGGAGTCATTCATTATACTAAAAATGTAAATCAGATCACAGTTTCTGCTTCAAACTCTCCATTGTCTTCCCATTTTATCCCAAGCAGAAGCCCAAGTTTTTACAGTGGCCCATAATGCTCTATACCAACAGGCTCACCATTGCCTCTTTGACCTCATGGCTGACTACTCCCCTCACTCATCTACCTCCTTGCCCTTCCTTGAATAGGATGGATTTGTTTTGGCCTTAGGCCTTTGCATTTGTTGCTCTTTGCCTGCAACAGACTTCCCCAGGTAATTTGCATGCCTTTCCTTTTACTTCGTTCAGGTTGTTGTTGAAATATTTTTTTTCTCCATGAGCTTTTTTCTGATCACTTTGTTTAAAACTATCCTGGGGCACCTGGGTGGCTCAGTCAGTTAAGCATCCAACTTCAGCTCAGGTCATGATCTCACCGTTCATGAGTTGGAGCCCCACGTCAGGCTCTGTGCTGACAGCTCAGAGCCTGGAGCCTGCTTCGGATTCTGTGTCTCCCTCTCTCTGCTCCTCCCCTGCTCATGCTCTCTCTCTCTCTCAAAAATAAATAAACATCAAAAAAATTTAAAAAAAATCCCCAACTACCTAATCCCACTGACCACTCTCTAGCTCCCTTTTGTGTCTTACTTTTCTCCACTGTGCTTACTATGATAAAACATTTTATATATTCACTTCTTTTGTTCATTGTCTCTTCCACCAGAATGTAAGCATTAAACAAGGGATTTTTTTTATTTGTTTACTGCTATATTTCCCAATGTTTATGATATTGCTTGGCACATAATAGAAGCTCAATAAATATTTGTTGAATGAAGTGATTTTTTACTTGCTAAGGAACTTCTGTGTTTATATACTGAATCCAATTTCTACTGTCTTTGTTAAAGAATTCATTCATCATCTATTCTCATATTTTCCTGCATTTTTCCTCTTTCCTTCTCATCTAAATCAATGCTTTCAACTATATAATTATATATATAGTTAAATATCACTAATATTAAAAAAAATCTACCCTGTGGTTTCTCGTTCAGGCTGACTTTTTATGAGATTTATAATAAGAAAACACAAAATGAAATAAACACATTGTAGGAAAGATAAGATAGGATGGAGATCAAAAATGAATTTTTAAAAGATGTCTGAAAATTGGAAAAAGAATGGGAGCAAGTTGAAAGATGAAATTGAATTTGAGGGCAACTATGGCTCAGAAAACATGGAAGAAAGAGCCTGAGTGTGTGTGTGTGTGTGTGTGTGTGTGTGTGTGTGTGTGTATGTTTGAGAAACTGTTAGCTAATCTTCCTGGTGATGCCCAGAAAGCATTTTGACTCCCAACTGACAGGGAGAAAAGGCAGAATGAGAAGTGAAGCTAACAACTCAATCTGCTTTATTTCCTCTAACTTGGCCCATGTCTAGTTTCTCTAATGATTCTGTGTTTGGTGGTCTTTTGAGGGAGAAGAATAAGGGGATTTCTTAATGAGTAGGAGAAGAATAAGGGGATTTCTTAATGAGTAGCAAAAAATGGGGGAAATTTTAATTCGATTGGATGTTTAAAATGCAACTTGTATCCTAATCATCATACCTTTGTTTCTGCTGTTGTCATCTTGGAAGACCTCTTATCCAGTTTTTATATATCCTGATTTTAAGAAAATAAACAAGCCCCACTCCCTCCACAGACTTTGATGAAATCCCTGGCCCACTCACAGCTGTCTGACTCCCTTACATATATCATTTGTTCATCACATTTAGCCCCATTTTATACTGTATAGTCTAATAATTGAGAACACGGAAATTAGTAGTTTATTGCATGCCATTAAGCAGAATATATTTTAATAATTACTATAGGTTTTCAGTATATGTTTATTTATTGGTAGCAATTTATGAAAGAACATCGATTTTCCCTTAACCTAAAATTTCCTGTAAGATCTTGTACTTTCTTCTTCTTTTCAAAACTAAATCTACATTCAATAATAGTGTGGTTTCCATTCCCATAGCTCCTTTATTCCTTAAACCTCTATAAATTGCTTTAATCCCTCTATTCTGCTAACACTACTCTCATTGGGCTACAGAGTAACTTCTTAGTTGCCAGGGGAAAATATACATTTCAGTTCTGATTTTTCTTGATCAATTCAACATCAACATCTTGACCACTTCTTGAGTCTTGAGTCCTCTTGAAATTTCTTGAATCTTCTCTGTTGGATTCCAGAAAAGTGTCCTTCCTGGCTCACCTCCCACCTGTGAACATTTCTTCTCAGTTTTCCTCATAGGCATAAGTATCCAAGACCTTTTGTAGATCTTTTACTCCATAGCTGGTTAGTATTATGTACCAGAAATACAATTTATGATGAATTATCCAGTAAGCAGGGCTACTATCATATTTAATGGGAAATGTTCTTAAGATTTGAAATCTGTAGACAAGTGTAACAGATCAAATAATATATCCTAAGGGAAAGAACATTGGGATAAAAGCATAGTTTTGAACATCAAGAATTGTGAGAAAAAGTTTCTGTGGGGAAGTTAAAAGACATTTTTTTGTGTGTTCACAGGTACAATTATAAAGAACGCTTCCAAAGCCAACACTTTCTAGCCATTGCTAGAAAAAAAAATTTAATACAGTTCTTAGAGAACTCATCTCCACAGAAATTCTCTCTTACTCCCCTATGCTCCCCCAAACACTGCTCTGTAGAATAGATGCATTAATAATGCATCAATTATACATCATTTTGAGGTGCTGGTAGGAGTAGGAAGTGCCCTTATTTCCCACTCCTCTTGTCCTTAGGGGGAATTTTTTTTCCCTCTCAGTCCCTTTACCCTCTGTTTCCTAGGAGATGCAGAGTGATTTAGAGCTTAGTGAGTTTTATAGGAGGACCTGACAAGTTAGTCCCCTCCTTCCCCCTTGAACCTTTGGGGTCTGCCTGCCTACAGAGAATCTGCACTAGTAGATCATGAGGAAAGCATAGTGGTATAAGTCCCAAACTTGCTTTTTATTTGCAATGAGTAGGTGAGAGCACTTACTTAATTCTAGGGGCTCAGAATCAGTAAGTCCATCGTTGCCACATGTTGTCTAAGAGCCCTGTTTTGGTCCCTATCTGCTTCCTTCTTCTGTTTATCTCAATGAACATTTTGTTCATTTTTTGAACATCTCCTCATTCAGGAGGGGAAAACAAGGAAGTTGTTAATAGTCCCTCAAGCTCTAGTATTATCTTCCAATAGAGTCTCGCCTTATTATTGTGATACCATGCACAGTGAAAACTATCATTTCACTGACATATTATTCTACCTGGCAGTAGCTTCAAATAGAAATCTTTCTATGATTTTCTTCTCTGATGATGAGTGATGTTGAGCACCTTTTCATGTGTCTGTTAGCCATCTGGATGTCTTCTTTGGAAAAATGTCTATCCATGTCTTCTGCTCATTTCTTCACTAGATTATTTGTTTTTTGGGTGTTGAGTTTGATAAGTTTTTTTTTTTTATAGATTTTGGATACTAACCCTTTATCTGATAATGTCATTTGCAAACATCTTCTCCCATTCAGTCGGTTGCCTTTTAGTTTTGTTGTTTTCTTTGTTGTACAGAAGGCTTTTATCTTGATGAGGTCCTAATAGTTCATTTTTGCTTTTTTATCTTGATGAGGTTCAATATGGAGACATGTCAAGTAAGAAGTTGCTGTGGCCAAAATATAGACACTTTGGGGATTATTTCATGATTTCATGCTTCCAAAGAAACAAAAGTACAGCCCCATCTGACATATTCACCATATTCATCTCATAGTAGTGGATTCAGCTAGAATTCCTGTGGCCATGTATTTTTGTTCCTCATTTTTGTCATGTAGATAACAAAAAAATTTCTATGATATAACAAAGTAGCAGAAGACTAGAAATATGTGCAAGAAAAATCCTGCTTTCTTCATTGGAAAACTAAATTAAATCTTGTCTAATATCATATTGTTCTCATTTCTAGGGTTTTCTTAAATCAAATCTGAGTGAAAACCAATTTTCTCCAAACTCTAGAACTTTATTTTTCTGAAACCATTTATTAAAAAAACAAAAAAAAACCCTTTGAAATTAGGCTCAGAATCCATGACAAATGAAAATCCTTTCCTTTGGGGTTTTCACTGCTACATAATAGTCATAAAATGCATTTTATAGGATTTACTTGAGGATATTAAAATGTTATAGGCTTTCATAGACAGTTCCAATCAGCATCTCTGATTTATATGTAAGGGAAACCTTGAGTCATTCCGGGTTAGAAGGAAAATGCCTGGAACACTTAAAAACTGAAATTCTAAGGTTATACTCCTGAGCCATACTAGGTCCAGTCAGCTTAATTTAGCAAAAGTTTACAGGGTAACTACCATGTATGAAGCATGGTGTTAGAAGCTGGGGGATTCAAAGATTAACCAGACCTGGTCCTTGTCCCTGAGATTCTTACTCATAAATGGGAGAGACAGATGTGAATTCAACCAACCAGCTGATCCTCCTCTTCTGAGGTACCAGAATCAAGCAGGCTAGATTTGAGCCAAATGGATTAATGCTAAGTTTGGGTTTTTAAAGTCTGGATCTTGATCTGGTAAGTGCTCTAAAGTATCCAAGACTGGGCAGAATTAGTTGATAAACAAAAACAAAAAACAAACCACTACCACCACCACCAACAACAACAAAACAGTCTTTGGAGAATTCTAAGGTCTCTTACTTCCAGGCTTTAGAAATAGAATTTATTCTTCGTATATTAAAATCTAAAGGACCAGGAGTCTGGTAGACAGTAGGACCAAATAGAGAATAAGAACAAGGCAAGAGGAAAATGAGAGAACCCAAAATCTTGCAGAGAGCAGGCTGGCCAGCTTGTGACTCATTTCTGGTGGCTGCTGGCCATGTAAATTGGGAGCTAACAGCCTGAGTTGGGAGAACACCAGCCAAGCACTAGATCATCATAGTGTAGTGGGAGGAGGACAGGGATTTCAGCAAATCACATAAGCTGGTTGTCATTTTCATCAAGTTCAGTTTTTAAAACTGGTGCATGGGGGCTTTCCGTAGAAGAAATAAGGTTATGTAGAGGTGGGCTACCTAAAATAAGCAAGAATATTAGCATATCCATACACTTTTTGGGATTTCTACATTTGCTTTCTTGTATGTCATATTTTTACCTGTATCTCTGGGGTTGAGTGAGACAAGCCCCACTTCAAACCATTAGGAATGAGAAGGATACATGGTTCTCCAAAAGGAATACTGGGTACTATTTCAAAATTTAAGGGGAACAGATTTCAGACTGGCAAAAATAGATGTCCTGCACAAAGAGGAAAGTCAGAATATCAAATGCGACTGAAGACAAGGATTATGAGGAATAAAGAAGACCTCTGAATTTGTCAATAATCACGAATGTGATAAAAGCAGCAGGAGGTAGGAAAGCTTTGCAGCCGAGCAGATATCAATCTGAATCTTGGTTCTGCCTCTTAGCAGTTTTGTAATTTCTGAAGTTATTTGAGCCTCAATGGTAAAGCCAAAATTATGATTCATACACAATAACTTGAATATGGAAGATTACAGTCTACCCCCCAACCCTGGTATATTGGTAGTTATTATTATTATCAACAAACCAAAAAAATAAAGAATGGAAAGGAAATAAAAATAATAAGTTTTTAGTTCTGATGTAAGAAGGGTAATCAAATGAAAGAAAATAGATGATAGCTAGATGGTGGCATCAAGTTAAACTTGTTTTTACCACCTTCCTCTCCCCACATCAAGATAGGGCAGATCTGTGAGGCTTGGTAGAAATAGCCAACTGAAGAAAAGATTACAGAGGAAGGAGATAAATGAGGGAAATTAACAAGTCACTTAAATAATGTTAAGAGAAGGCTATTTCTCTTCCAAAATTAAAGATTAAGACAAGATGACAGCCACTTGTTACCTTCATAGGCTGTCTCGGGTATTAATTCTTCTGTAAAGTTCTCCTTGATGCCTCTAGCTAGGCCCAGTAACTCCTCCCTCTAGCCCTCGATGCCCTTGACATATCCTTCACCATAGCCTTTACCACACTGTAAGGTGACATTCAACTTATACATGTCTTTCTATCATGTTGTAAACTTTGACACTGGTCTCCATGCTGAGCACAGTTCTTAATTTCTATTCCCTACTCACTAAATGTTATTTGAATGAATGTATGAATAAACACAAGTAATTGCTTTCCTTTTCTCCTAAAAACAATACTACTACTACTACTGACTTTAATCTCTTGGGTGATTTGATAGAGAAGATTAGTGTCTGGCCAATTGTTTATAGACTGGGACATATGAAAGACAACCCTGTCTTAATAAACTTGAAGGTTAAGGTTTCATCTGTAGAATGCACCCAGAAGAGCCATTGTCGTCCTTCTTCCTGAGCTGCAAGTTTACAAGTCTCTCTCCTTATTTTACTATGCAATCCTCCAGGCTAGAAGCCAAATATTATTCATCTTGGTATATAGTCCCCTAAATTTCACTCACACCCTCAACTCCATAGCAGAAACTTCATTCAGTCCCTGACACTTAGAGAAATTCTGTAAATGTTTGGGTAATCAATAAACTAGTACAACCCAGGTAAGTGAGATTTAAACAATGCCTAGAGTGGTATTATTTAAATGTACAGTTAAATAGTTGTGCCTCTATTGCAGAGCATTTGTTTATAAAATGATTTAAGCACATCATTCACACATCATAAAACTGCCCCCTTTTAATCCCTTTGTTATATTACATGGTGAAACAGTTAGCTGTGATACCCCCATTGAGAGTATTTAGTGTAGATAACCTAGTTCAGTGGGAGAAGAGAACGGATTTTAACTGTTACTTATTTCTTATATTTGTAGCTGAGTTGACCATGCCAGAGAAAAGCTATAATCATTGACTTTCTTAATTTTTGCATATGGAACATGGCAAACTGTCTGTGGTGAAGGGGAATAAGTAAATAAAGGAGTTTGGGGTCCATCTTTGTGATGAAATGTAGTTTAGTATTAAGAAGGAAATCCTTCATTCCCAAAGATTGACAAGGGTGATACTTAGAAGAGAATCCCATATGGTTAAATTCAGGGCTTTGCAAGAATTCTACCCAACAACCTCCTCTGTAGCATTTTCATTTGATTGATTTGGATCATTTTCCTTTACTTTAAGCCTTTCCCTTGAAACTACTTATTCCAAGATTCTTAAATCAGTGGCAAAAAGAATTGTTGGCCAAAGTTACTGCCTCCCTTATACAAATGGTCTTTTCAAATTATGAGACTTTCATTTAAAACTGGCTCTATGCAGCCATGATGTTTTCAGTTTGCAATTGTGCAAGACCTGTTTTGTGATTTTTGCCACTGGACCTGGTCTGTTCTTTCTCCTTTCTTGCAACTCTTGTCTTTTCTCTTTGCTAAGGTGATTTGAGAAACATGGAGAGGCTTATAGGTGATTGCACGTTGGTCTTTTTATTTTCAGTTTAACGTAGACTCTTTCAAAGATAGATTGGCATGGATTACTGCTTATTGTATAGAATTTCAGTAGTCATTGGACAAACATTATACAGCACTGTCTATGAGCCAGATATCGAAGATACCTATGTGTTCATATACTCTAGGAGTCATGTCTTATAGAGAAGACATTTAAGCCTGTTAACATTTCCTGATCAGAGTGATGAGTGCCATAATAGTAAGCACAGGGGCCTTCTGAAACACTGAGGGACATCTAATTTCACAGTGAAGGGAGTGGCATACTTTCTGGGTGGGTGACACAATCCTTAGAATAAGAATGAGAGTGTAGTGCTTGGGTGACTCAGCCTGGTTAAGCATCCAACTTCTGCCCAGGTCATGATCTCACAGTTTGTGAGTTCAAGCCCTGTGTCAGGCTCTGTGCTGACAGCCCAGAGCCTGGAGCCTGCTTCAGATTCTCTCTCTCTCTCTCTCTCTGCCCCTTCCCCACTCATGCTCTGTCTCTCTCTCTCTCTCAAAAATAAATAAACATTAATAAATTTTTTTTAAATGAATAAGAGTGAGAGTTATCCAGGGAAGAGGAGGGAGAAGTAAGACAGACAAGATGGAAAAGGACTTCTGAAGAAGCAGAAGTTTGGGAAACTGCAAGAAATTCTGTGTAGCCCATAACAAGAGTGAAAAGGAGCAAGTCATGAAATGAAGCTGGTGGAGAAAAAAAAGATGTTAAATTATAAGCATTTACCATTTTTCATCTCCAATCTTCTATGCAATGTGGATACCAAAGATAATAGTTCTTATGTCCTAGGTGAGTGAGAGAGATGGTTATGGCAAGTGAAAGAAGTTAAGGATTGCTTCATATACTAAAAAAGATGGATAGACCCATAGGGAGAACAGAGGATTTGGGATATAGGGCCTAGAGTCTCAAATAGTCTGGATGGAGAAAGAAGTATATGGACAAGTTGAGGATATGATGGAGGAGATAGAGGGAAAGGGAGAAACTAAGAGAGAAAGACATATACACATACAAATACACATATAACACAGGGACACTGAGAGGCACACAACAGAGTGAGGTAGAGACACTTAAACAAAAGAACATATGTCCATCAGTGAGTGAATGGATAAGGATGTGACACACACACACACACACACACACACACACACACACACACAGAGGAATATTATTTAGTCGTGAGAAATAATAAAACACTGCCATTTGCAACAGCATGGATGGACCTTGAGGGCATTATGCTAAGTGAGACAAGTCAGAGTAAGACAAATACTGTATGATCTCACTCATATGTGAAATCTAAAAAAGCTGGACTCATAGAAAGATGAGAATGGCAGTTACCAAGGTCTGGGGGATGGAATAAGTAAGATGCCATCTAAGAGTACAAATTTGCAACTTGTAGATAAGTAAGTCCTGAAGATCTAATGCACAGCGTAGTGATTATAGTCAACAGTACTGTATCACAAATGTCAAAGTTGCTAAGAGACTAGGCCATAAATGTTCTCACCACAAAAAAAGAAATAATGACATAATAGAGGTGTTACCTAATGCTAGGGTGGTAATCTTATTGCAATATATAAACGTATGAAATCAAAATGTTAAGCTTACACAATGTTATATGACAATTGTCTCAATTAGAAAAGAAAAGAAAAGAAAAGAAAAGAAAAGAAAAGAAAAGAAAAGAAAAAAGAATGCACACCAAGAAATATGAGATAGAGGTAGTGAGACAACAGAGAAATAGATATAGAGACACATTTAAAAAGACAGATATTAAATAGAGCTATAGAGAGCAAAAAGTGAAGCAGCTACCACAGAAGCTACAACTTTGGGGCAAGAGGGCTACTTATAGAGGTTTTTAAGGAAGGTTTTTAAGGAAGAGAACCTTTACTGTGTCATGTAATGCTCTTTGTTTCTCCACAGAAAGTTTAGTAAAACTGCCCTACTTATAAACATTTTTAGAATTTGTGTTTTCACTTTAGGATGTATAAACATGGCCAGACTGGCCCCATAGGTGCCCAGTGATGTACCACAGTGGTGAAACAGCGATGGGAACAGGGCAGGCATGTGTGCTGCATTACAGGGTTGGAGTTCCTCACTGTGATTCATGTGGCCAGAATGTGACTTTTCTCTGTTCTGCACCCAGTAATCATGCAGAGAGAGCTCTGAGGAGTCAGACTGTACCTCAGAAAGACAGTTGGGCATCATCTTGACTGGGAAGTCTTCCTAGATCTCAGAGATCTGATTAGATGCCCTCTTCTGTGTTCCTACAGCACCTTGCTTCACCCCATTCATCACAGGCAGAATATAGGTGAACTCTAGTGACATAGTCACATGGGGCCGTGTATCCTCATTCTCCACATGTACTTTTCAATAGACAGCATAAAATTTGATATCAGTAGAAACACTGGATTCTGACTTTTTATAGTGAATGGGTACAGTATTTGCTGGAAAACAGCCCATTTATTCATGGACATGTTTTTACACATGAATCCTGGAGAATAGCTCAAATGGAGAGAAAGTCTCAATTATTCACCTCAACCAGCCAAGCTGGGACAAATTCTCTGTTATCTTTTTGCTCTTCTAACTTACCAAAGTCAAGTCTTAAAGGTTCAATGCTAATGAATATTATTATTCCCACATTTCCTAGGAGAAACAGCTAGGCTATGTTAAGAGAGACTGCTCAAGGTGAGATTAATAGTAGATGGCAAATAGATGTCCAGATCATAGATTCTCTGTTTATGTCACTGTAATTTCCCCTCTACAGTATTACTTCTTACTTCAAGGGAGTTCAATGATTTGGAAGAAGGATATAGATGCCTCAACTAGTTCACATACTTATGCCATCTCTGAATTATCAGGAGGTCAGATGGAAATTATAGGTGGTTGGATCCAACTTCACACATTCTTTTCTTGATCAACTACAGATTCTCACTCCTACTAATGGTCAAATACCTTGACATTCTTGTTTACTTCCTTATATTAGGCACACCTAACTGTGAATAGTGAATTACAGTGGACAGGCCAGGTAGAAAGGGTCGAGGACTTGGAAATGGTTTCTCCCACTGTGATAGGAATTTTCTGTGATAGAAAGAGATCCATCTACAGGCAGAAGGATAACTCCAGTTCAGCAAGTGGAACATGGATGTCAGTGAGTGAATTACTCTATAGAAGATAGTACTAGGGCGGCAGTCTGCCATCATGGGAATGAGACAGGAGGAGTCTAATGCTAATTCTTTCAACTAGAGGAATAAGGAGTGTGAAGCAACCATAGCTGAAAACAGGCCCCACACCTTGGTACAAGGGCAAGATATCCTGTTCAAAGAGGACAGTAGAAGACTAAAACAATGCAAGAAAGGTTTCAGTCCCTAAGATTTCTGAGTGCATTAGTAGCCTAGGACCTAACATGTGAGAAGAATGTAAGGGCTTGTATAGCAGGAAGAATAATGATATCAAGTCAAAAAATGGTGAATGGAGATGCATAAAGCCCGTTTACCTAAAGTCTAGATTTGTCCTAGAAAATGTGGTTGGCTAAGTGCACATATTGGGGTCAAGATATAACAGAAGAGGAGGAGTGCAGAGTTTAGGAAACAATAAAGTCTTAATACTTGTTTATTGAATAGATAGCAGTACTATTTTGGAGCATCTGACTCAGCTGCTGATGCAGAGATGTGTAACAAGATGGAAAAGTCACTCTAAAAGATGCTTGGTTCAAAACAATATGCTTGCAGGACAAAAACAATAATGTAAAATGTCTGTTGAAATTTGAAGTATCAGGGTAGTGCTAAGAATATATCATTTGATTAGGACTATGCATAAAGAATAAGTAAACACTTGAATCATTTTCATTTGCAAAACAAAAACAAAAACAAAAAAATGTCTGTTTTTATTGCCTTGCTGTCAAATAGAATACTGTGGAGGAAGAAAAACTCACCACATGATATACCATTAAAATAATAAAAAACATTTTTAGGCACAAGTTTCATTTATTTGGACTGAATGAATTCAGAGTTTCCAGTTGGATGCTCTTCTAAGAAAGAGCCCTTTAATACATCCTTTCAAGGAGCCCCATCTTCAAAAACAGATTCCATTTATTATCTATTTAATCAGATGGCAGCATAGGTGTTTACCTACATTTGATCTGGTAGACATTATTTGCTTAATACCTAAATCACTGTGTAGAAACCATGGTAACTACAAGCTGAATGTCAGTATACATGTTGGCAATGATCCTTAAAATATTTTAAAAGCATCACAGCCATGAATTAGGTCTAAAGGAACTGATAATTATTTTCTGGAGTGTATGCTAAATATTAGTCTTGCTGGGTCATCCCTATTACCCACTGTAAGGTGAAGGCTATCGTCAAGTTTAACCACAGCTTTTGGACACAGTAGTGGATGTAGAGGAGAGCTTTCTTTTACCTGTTTTATTATATAAAATCAAGTGAATGGACCCCTGTCTGGCCTTATACTGTGGCTACTTCTATTCTTCATTATCTCAGTGTTGAAAGGTGGGAGATTGGACAACAGAAGGAGGTGAATTATATAGACTTTACAGGACATATTGTGGTCACATCCTATCTCTTGGCTCAGATTTAAAGGCATCACAGTTTTGAAGATCCAGTGGCTTAAAACCAGCAACCAACTGAACTGAATACTACCTAAACACTGCATTATATTTACCACATCATGCAGCATTATAAATAATTCAGCACAAGTGGCACTTCTAGTGCAAATGAACTTAGGCCATTTTGTAGCATTAACTCTGATGATTTTGTTCACATTTATTTTCTAATCCAATCTTGGCTCATCTATAATGGATTTCTTAGATCACCCATTTAGAATAGCCAGGTTTATTCTGCACTCACACAGAAACAATGGCTAGCTCAAGTTGATAGTTGTAAAGAGAGATCTAATTTCCCAGTATGGATAGATTTTTTTTTTTTAGGTGCAATACAGAGGATCTCTGCTTTTCAAAGTAGCCAGTGCCACCGTGGCTGGAATCTGGTTGGTCTAGATTAGAAAGATATTTGTGTCCTGGAGTGCTGAGTACAAGTCCTGTCTGTGTGACAATTCTACTTCTTTGAGAAAGCAAGCAAGACTGACCAGTCTCTCAGGGTGCAGACAGTATAAATTAACATAATATTGTCAAGCATTTTTGGTCAAGATAGACTATTATAGTAAAATGATATATTTTCCTTTATGATGTTTGATGAGCAGCTATAACCATAGATTTTCTAAGGAAAACTGTCCTCTGAGAAGGTAGTTTCAGGCAACCGTGCTGTGTAACATGCAACCCTGTGGCATATGATTGGTTGCCCCCTGGTGATAAGACTCAATAGGCAACTGAACCAAGGTTAGCCAATCCATACCATGAACAGCAGCCCATGATGTGATGTTATCCAAAAGTTCTGTTCCTAAAAGGATGAAAGGTTATTAGTTGTGCCCATTAGATTACTTCTCTTAGGACTTTGCACTGCCAAATATAAAAAGAATAAACCAGAGGGTATCAGGAAGAGAAACAGAGAACAAGAAGAATACAGAGAATAGCTGAGTCAGTTGAAAGGTATATATTTAGACTGAAAACCCCTGGGCTTTTGCTGCTACAGCTGCCTTAGATTCTGCATGACTCTCATTCTAACCCCTATGATCTCTATCCCAGTTTCTGCCCTTCCTGATATCTGGCTTTTCAGTCTCCTTTGTCTTCTAGGAAGATACTCTAAAGATAAAAAAAGGGACTTGTTTACTTATTTCCATATAATAAAATCCATATTACATAACATAAATTTAAGTTAGTATCTGTCCTTATGGCAATGACAATGATAAAAGTAAAGTAAATAGAGGCTGTGAACAGAGAAGTTCTGAAAAATGTTTTAAATTGGAGTCACTTTCTGCTGTCCTGTCTAATAAGGAGAACAAATGGTGTGCCTAGATTTTAAACCACAGTAGCAAGTATCTCAGTGTTAATAGAGTCAGGACTCTCATTCTGTAGTTCTGAAATTTTGAATTTTGTCTGCCACCCGCCCCTCCCCACCCCCCCCCCCCCCCAGCCCCTGCAGAGTACAAACCTCAATTTGGTTTCAGTCTTTTAAATAGGGGAGTGTGTGCTGGTTGTTTCCCTGTTTGCTCTCAGATTATTCTCCTGCCTTTTTCTTTTTCTGTGTTGTACAGCAAGAAACTACATTTCCCAGACTTCTTTGCCAACTAGCTTCAGGTAGGTTGAAGAGCAAAAGGAAGGCAGAAGCTAGAGTAGCTGTCCCTTTCTTAGTCAGCTGCGGATGGAACTCCAGCAACACCCTCATTTGCTCTAGCTGCCACCAAACAGGTCTGCCCTCTGTTGTACAGACTCCTGGCAGGTCTGGTAAGCCTTCTGTTCTTCCAGCTTTCATTGCGTGACACTGGATTCTGGGCTCTAGGAAGACCACACCTCCCCTTCTCTCCCACCCTAGGGGCCACAGAGGCTTCTTGCTGTTGCTCAACTCTCTCTTTTATTTATTCCTTACTTGATATTCCTTTACATCTGTTTTGATTCCTTTACATCTGTTCTCTTACTACTATAACCAGATTCCTGACCTGGATCAGTTGTTTAATGGAGCATCCGTCCATATCTGTAAAGTGGAGAAAATAAGACCCAATGCAAAATGTTGTTGAAGGAATCCTATACTGTCCCATAGTGCTCTCAAGTGGCTATAGGGGACTGACTAAACACTGAAAGATCCAGGCTTCTGAGGTAGAGTCTATTTTGTTAATACACAGCAGTTAATTCTTCAGCGCTATGGACCAGCCCCAGGCTAATGAGTACCTACAGTTTAAAAACAGTGGATGTGATTAAATTAAGCCATTTTGCAGAAAGGAAGCATGAGTTGGTCCTCAAGGAGAGGTATATGTAGGTGACTGGATACTTCCTATCACAATGACTCTGGATATATGGCCTAGCACATTACCATATTAAAGTTTCCAAGAATGTCAAAGGAAAAAAGAATTAACTTTTTCTACATGGCAGAAAACTTGGCTACCCCAGCAGTTTTACACTGTACAACTTTAGCTCCTGGAGGGAAATTATGTCATCTTCTTATTGATCTACAAGTCTAAACACCCCAGACAAAAGACTGTGTTGACCACTTGCTGATCAATAAGCCATGGCTGGGGCTAGTAGGTATGACTCATGCTGTATTGAGGAGGCAGCTCCTAAGAAAACATTTGGAAAGAGTGGGAAGGCCAGCCAGTTCCTAGAGAAGGGAAAAGGGATACTGGAACAGGAAATTTCATAAGTGTTCATTAAAAAGTATGGATGAGGTAAACAAAAGAGTCTGCAAGTATAAAGATAATGACCTAGCCTAGTAGAGTACACAAATTGGGGGAAAAAAAGAAGATGGTGTTGCAGAAGAAATAGAATTTTCAGTGAATGGCAGATACAGAAGAGGAAGAGTCAAAGACAACCAGAAGGTTTAAAATCTGAGTGATGGGAGCTCCTGGGTGGCTCAGTGGGTTAAGTGTATGACTTTGGCTCAGGTCATGATCTTACGGCTCTTGGGTTTGAGCCCCATGTGGGGCTCAGTGGTGACAGCTCAGAGCCTGGAGTCTGCTTCAGATTGTGTCTCCCTCTCTCTCTCTCTGCCCCTCCCCCACTTGTGCGTGTGCGCGTGCGTGCTCTCTCTGTGTCTCTCAAAAATGAATAAACAATAAGAAAAAGAAGAATCCCTTTCTTTTAAAAAAAAAGTTAGAATCTGAGTGATGAAAGGAATATTTTGCTTAAACACTTATGTAGTACTTATGACATGCCTAGAATTATTTTTAAGTACTTTATAGAAATTAACTGATTTAATTCTTTTTTTTCTGATTTAATTCTTAATAACACCCTACTGTGGTAAGGAAAAAAAGGTACAAGGAGGTTAAGCAACTTGTCCAAGACCACAGTTAGGTGGCAGAGTAGGACTTCAGACCTAGCAGGCCTGTTATAGAGTAACAAAACAGCAGTGGCAGTCAGACTTATATGCCAAACCATCCAGGGGCTGAGACACAGCTTCTGATGATTGCTGCCATAGAAGATAGAACAAGCATCTTTTCATGACTCATTTACCTTGAATGGGTTACAGGTCCATTCCTGAATGGGTCATTGTAACCAGTGTGATAGGCTATATACATGATTAGCTAATATATATCAGGACTGGGACAATCCTACATAAGCAACAAGGACTGACAAAGGATGAGAAGGAATTCCCACAAAATAAAAATTTGGTTGCTATTGATAGACGATGAGGAAATAGAGGTTGGTGACAAAAATAACAAATGTAATACCACAAAAAAGGAAACAAAGTAGAGGATTTTACTCTTTTTTTTTTTTTTTTAATTTTTTTTAACGTTTATTTATTTTTGACACAGAGAGAGACAGAGCATGGACAGGGGAGGAGCAGAGAGAGAGGGAGACACAGAATCTGAAACAGGCTCTAGGCTCTGAGCTGTCAGCACAGAGCCCGACACGGGGCTCGAACTCACGGACCGTGAAATCATGACCTGAGCTGAAGTCGGACGATTAACCGACCAAGCCACCCAGGCGCCCCAGGATTTTACTCTTAGAAGGGACAATAGAAGCTACTGAATCAGGAGAAGAGGAAATAAGAGAGTACAGGATGGACAAGAAAAAAAATGAAAGCATGATTTGGGGTCTTGCTGAATTTGCTGGGGAGATTTCACCAGGGGCCAAGTGTTCTCCACTGCGATTGTTGGACCAAGGCAGAAAAACCCTGATCTATCACTATTCTGTGGCCCTGTTTTTTACCCCTATGTTGTTGACTTGGAGGACATACAAGTTGACCCTGAAGGTGAACCCTGTATCTCTTATGTTGAAACGTCTTTTCCTTCTGGCTGTCTTTTTATCAGTGCTGTGTTTAAGTGGATTTATTTTTACCTCCATGCTTCCTTTCATCCTCACTTTGAGCAGAAAATCAAGAAGTAGGATTTTCATAGATAATTTAATCCCATATCTATTTCAACTTAAAAAGAGCAACTCTTCTACCAGAGTGACTTTATCAAGGTTAAACAAAGATAATGTGAGAAAAGACCTCTATTTAACTGTTTCCTAATTTTTGCCCCTCATCTCTATTCTTTGAGGTGTGGTCAATCTTAGTTCAGCCTCAACATAGTTATTCTTTTGGGTGGAAGGTGTTGAAGCCAAGATCTGAACCTTGAGAGGAGAGGAAATATATAATATGTAAACATTAACATGCGGTGGCTCATATGTCTCTCAAAAATATGTGGTTGTACAAAAGGGCCCTTTCATTCAACAGAACAAGTAAATAAGGAAGAAAAGTTACTTGTGGATTTTAATTAGAATGGCCATTGAATACTAAGTAATTTTTGCTGAGTCACTCTTTTTAGAGAAATAAGAACTTCAAAGATCATGGAAGTATCTCCCTGCTACACTGAAACACAGATTTCTAGATTACTGTTAAGTGGTAGCTGACTTACTGGTTGGGCAGTGCTTAAACTGGAGAGGAACCACTTACTGAATTGTCTCATTTCCACAATAATCTGATTATGATAAAGAAAATACCAATTTATAGTCTGGTAAATCTCATAGGTACAGTTTAATAGTTTCATTCATTTCCCCTTGATATACATACTTTATAAAAGTAACATTCCTAGATGTCATTCATCTTTGGAATGAACAGTGTAGAGTATACTCCTCCTTTGCTTCCTCCTCACTACCCCCCAGATTTCAGCACATGTACATTCCCCTCTTTAAATTGAAAGAAATTACATGTTGAGTACCTCCTCCCATAATACTAAGAAGCAGAGCAACACTGTCATCTGCTTCATTTTATGGACACTAGTGATTTTCCTGTAGAGGGATAACTGTTGATTAAATATTTTCCATGCTCCTTCCACATTTCCTGGTTCTGCAGCTCTTGTTTCCCTGACTTAAAGCAAAAATATTGCTTGGTTAAGACACCATGCTCTATTTCAAATCAGTTTGCCACCAACATTTGGTTATTGGGATATCATTTAAAATACAGTCTACTCATATTTAAATATTACTCATATGACCAAAAACAAATCAGGACACCTTCTTAGTCAGTTCATTAATTTAATAAATGGATTTTTAAAGAGCTCTTTATAATTGTACTGCTTTTAGAAATATAATCTCTAAGCTTATATGTAGCTATTGTTTAATAAATTTATCAAAGCATGTACAAATGCATAAAAGCATATTTATATATCTACAACGTTTATTTACATTTACCAGCTGGAGGAATTATAACGTCTGCCAATCGCCGTATTGGCAGCAGTCATTGGTGGATCTTATTAGAGCAACTGTACCATTTTCAAAACATACCATAGCAAAACAAACAACAATAGCATCAACGCTTACCATTGGTACCACTACAACACACATTACTGATTTTATGAGGTAAGCCTGACGGCTACATTTATTCTCATCTTAAAGGAGGAACCTGAAGCTGAGCGTATTTCAGTGACTTATTCAAGGTCAGAGGACATACCCAAGGCAGAAGCAGGGAATGAAATAAGGTTTTCTGACTTGCAAGAATACATACTTTGGTATCTGGTATTTTGTCATATTGATATCTAATCTATCAAGAAAATTGGCATTGGTATTAAAAAATCCACCATGAGCCTTGTTGGATCCTGATACTAACAAATTATAGAAGAAAAAAAAGAAAGAAAATTTGCCTCTCATCAAAGTAAAATCAATAAACACATTTATACTAATATCTCACATTAAAATATTTTCACATCAATAGTGAGAATCCAAACTTCTTGGTCATTATGGCTGGCTTTCCTTATCCTCCAAAACTTTATGATTTTACTTGGTGTTAAAGCACTGGGGAAGCATGTTTGGATATCAGTCAATAGTCTACCATAATTGAACTGCTATTACAACATTAATCCAGTTTACATTACCACTTCAGGTCTGGAACTCTGCTGTTTATGTGTTATCCTTGGGTACAAAGCATTATCTTTTATGACCTAGGAATCTCAGTGTCTACAATCCTGGCTCCTTAGACACATGATGCAACCATTCCCTTCTAAAGTCTTGCCACCTTCTGAGGTTGCTGTCACAGAGCATATGTGGATACTGCTCAGACGGCTCACAGATCTCCTTCCCTTTTCAGGCTCTTCAGCTTATTAAATTGTACCACCTCTCCCTTCTTCCTAGACTTCCTGAACCTCAAAGTATCATTTCCGCTCTGCTTCTCGACCTTGCCAAAATCTCTGGAGTCCGGGGTACAAAAGACTGATATTTTGCTTGAGGAGGGGTTCTAGGGAGGACACACACATGTTATCCTGACAAACACATTACTATAAAAAGGTAATCATGTTTGCTCTTTTTAGTTATTTTAAAAAATCTACTAAGCCCCAAAGCTTTCATCTTCTATTCTGGGCTGAAACACAGAGAAATTTTGGCTGGTGACATTTGTATTGGCCTTGGGAAAGGGTAGAAGGAAAAGATCTATCCACCAGTTCTTGGTAGTAAGTGGAAATTCCTTGTGACTCTGGGCAGACTCTTATTTGGAGCAATAATATATTATTTTTATTTTTCTCATTTTAATAAGGTTAAGTATAAGATTTTCAAAAGCAGAAAGCAGAGGAAAATACACCCATTTGTATGCTTTTCTGTTATCAGCTTATCATAGATAGCCGCAAAGCAGAAAGAAGTGCCATTTCTCTCCAAAATGAAAGAATGGAACATTCTCCAGAAGAAGTAAGCAGACTCATCTCCTTTTCTCATATCTATTTTTCTTGCACTCAGAAAAAATACTGACAGTGAAAGTATAACTAAGATGTTAACTCTGGATTTGGATAAATTTGATCTGTTATCAAAAGTCCTTTCTTTGCTCCATGACAAAATATATTTATACTTTAGTTTCATTCCAGTTTAAGTTCCTCTCTGAACAAACGGCCAACAACTATTGTCATTCTGGTGCTGTGTTCAACATTTACTGGAGTCAGAAGCACTGTCTGCTTCTGGAATGGTTTACCTTGCAAGGTCTTCATGCAGTTTAATCCAGTATCAAGCATTCTGTAGCACAATATATGGGAGCTTTAGATCATTAACATAATTTTTATTCTGAGTCTTCCACATGCTGCAGTGCCATGTGGTTGTGGCTGAATCTTAATGCACCCTATGATATCACTTCCCCATTTTAAAAACAAATAAAGATCATAATGATTTATTTTGATACTTTAAGATTAATTCCCTTCACTTACTTTCTTAACACCCCACAAGACTTTTAATAAAACTGGTTCATCTTCTGAAAACAGATTAAGAATCCTTGAAAAAAAAAGAATCCTTGAAAATAGTTCTATCTAACAAAGAGTAAAGTACAACTTTCCTATACTTTTGTGGAAGGTCTAGATACAGAAATATATGAAAGATGGATAAATTCAGTGGTTTGTGAGATGTCACCAGAAAACTCATTCTGTGTTCACTCTGGAATTAAGATCCAGAAAAATAGGAGAAAATACTACTTGAGAAGAAAATGCATTTTAGATTAAAGGAAAAAGAGGGGAAAATGAAATGTAATAAAATAATCATAATGTAATGAACTTACAAACCTTTAAGCCCTATTTAAACTTTAGAATCCTCACAAGATCTGGATCAAAGTCTCAGAGAATGACAAATGGTGTTCATTAATTATTAAGAAGAACACTGGAAAAATTAAGAGAATATTGTACCTATGCTTAATGATATGATGTTTTTAAAGAGAGTGTGCAGTCAGAATTCTAAGATAAAACATTTCCTCAGTCTTGTCAGAGATATCTTTTTTGAGCCAGGAAAGAACCCTCGGACTTGATAGGGTTCCATACATGTTGTGTTTGAATATGGTTACAAACTATATGACTGAATCATTAACAGAAACAGATGATGGCCAGTTCTTATTCTTGGAAGTATTTTCTTTTATATTTGGCTAGGAGTTATCCAATTGGTATTAAAAAAAATTTTTTTAATGTTTATTATTTATTTTTGAGGGAGAGAGAGAGAGAGTGCACAAGCAGGGAAGGAGCAGAGAAAGAGGGAGACACAGAATCCGAAACAGGCTCCAGGCACTAAGCTGTCAGCACAGAGCCTGACACAGAGCTTGAACCCAGGAACCATGAGATCATGACCTGAGCCAAAGTCAAACGCTTAACTGACAGAGCCACCCAGGTCCCCTCTGTAATTGTTTTTAAAAGGCACCTCTGACTGGGCTTAGGGCAGAGCCAAAGGTTAAACACTAGCTCAGGGTCACACAATATCTTGGTTTTCTGACTGTCATGCAAACAGGGTTCCCACTCTGCTACTTTGACCCCTGAGCTGTACCACCTTGTTGGCAGGCTGAGAAGATCTACCTGGGCCCAAAGCAATCATCCTGTTTCTGTTTGTGGTTGGATGGAAGATGTTCACTTGGCTAATGATCCCTGTGACACAAAGAAAAGCAGGTGAAGACTGAGGTTAATGCAATATTGAAGTGTTAAGAGGCTTTTTCACAACTCAGGAAACTCTCTTAGCTGAGCTATTTCTCCTGAAATGTTGAGTCCTGTTTTCCGTGGCATGGTGCAGCTGATGTTGTCACTCTGTGGTCAGAAGCAGGAAAGCTGGTGGGGTGGAGAGAGATTAGTGGTCTGAAAATATGTAATTGGTATTGCATGGCAGCAGGGAGTTGACAGCCCTCAGGGACCACAAACAGGAGAGGACCAACAGCTCAAGTGAATTAAAACAAACTGTGATTTTGAAAAAAAGTAAGGGATAAACATCACTGAGTATTTAAGAATTTGATAAATTATGGATGAATTCTGTATTGCCCTCCTTAGAAGGTGAAGTGTTAAATGAGATTATATGTAAGGATGTTAGTATTGTGCCAGGATCATAGCTATTAATCAATTAAAAACCTGGTAGTTTTTATTATTATTGTGTATGGGGGAGCAGGTCGGTATATCTTAATCTTAGAAGCAGTATTATTTCATTGGAATTTCCCCCCATTTGCACTAGAGAATTTTGATCCTCGATTCATATCCTGTACCTGACATTGTGGGTGGAAAAACTCCACTCATGAATTTGGAGAGGGCAGGCACACTGCTACGGCAGTTGCCATCCAACTGACTGTGGTTAGTTTGTATAATTGAAGCCAAGCAAAGCTAAGGCAATGCTGGTACATGGATCCTTCTGTTAGACTAAATAAAGAACAATGAGACCATTTTTATGGGGGGAGGAGAAAAAACGTGTTTTTAACAGTAGGGAATGGCTTGAGTCTAGGAACCTTAGGCTGTGTCTAAGTGTTACCAAATATTGAGGAAAAACTGCAAAAATCTACATAGTCACCCAGATGTTTCCAGAAATCCAGTCTTTGATTTCATTGTAGATGAAATCAGGGAAAGATTAGATTTTTTTTTTCCTGGCATTGTGAGACACAGCCTCAGCATCTTTCTGGTTGGCTTGTAGGTCTCTCTATTTAGAACTATGTCATGGATTCATCCTGGACCAGCACAGCTGCTTTCGGGATGTCAGTCGACTGTTAGGGCCACTCTTCAATCTATAAAGGATTGTTTATTTTGTGCAAAGTTTGCACAGGGATGTAGCCCAGCTGGAGGTCTGGTTCATTGAAATGAGCCAGCCAAGTTTGGTATGTTGGTGGCTTCAAGTCACAGAATTAAAATTTTAAAGCAATTACATTTACCTTTCCTTTCTGTACTCGACTCTATCTCAAGGAGATCAACCAATGAAGATCCTTCTGAAGTCCAAAAAAGTTAAGTCAGTTCAAATCTGTAAAAGTGTCATCTTGAGCATCTGGGATTTTAGCAAGAGCAGTTCTTTGCTCAGGACAAGATGATAGAGAATGATCAGTATAGGTGTAGGCTTAATACAACACTCTCCACAAAACAAATCTTTTTAATGTTGGCTGTTGAGTGAATGAATTGAAATATTTTAAATAGAGGTGGTTTTGACATGAAGACCAAGATTTAATTAAACGCAACTTTTCAACTTCATTTTTCTTATGTAGAGGAAACTACATGGTTCCTCAACCATAAAATAAAAATTATAATCTATAAGAATTTTGTGAAGATCAAATCAGATATTTATAAAAAGCTATACCTGACTCGTAGTGAGTGCTCAATAAGTATTGGTTCTCTCTCAAGTTGTTCTTTTAACCCTCTTCTTAAGCATGACTTTAATTCCAGGCATAAATGCTTAGCATGCAAAGGAATAAAAGGAAAATTCTGAGATATATCCTTTGGAGATGCAATTCTAGTGATCCATTTCATATTTGTCTTCTATGATTATGTCACTGGATGGACTATACAGCAATGAGCAATGCATTCATTCAGAGGAGTATTGTCAATATTTGATCAATTTATGGTGATGAGTATACTGTATAAGGATTTTAACAAGTTCATCAAAACTCATGGGATATTTACACAGTATTACAATATCTACCTGTGAAGTTGTTTTTGAAAAAAAAATTGTGCATAGGATCCTTCTCATTCCATGAAAGGAATGCCAGAAAACTAATGTTATGGCTGACCCCAGAAACTATAGCATTTGGAGAATTCACCAGTCTACCTGAAAATCCTATGAGGCTGTCTTTGTTATCCTCAAACACAGATCAAAGAAGTATACTCCAAAGTAAAACTCTTCTGTCATACTCAGTACCTATCTCATAGTCAGTACACATTTGGAGTATTAATTTCCACTGGAAATACTAGTTCCTACCTTTATTATCACATGACTTCAGAACATTGAGCCTAGGGAGTGGTAAGCTGCTGTGTAGTTCTACACTGGAAGAGTCTAGGAACTGTGAAAGGAAGCAAATCTTTAGGTCAGTGAAAGCTGAATGTAGCTATTCCTCACTATGGCAGGGAATGTAGTCAACAGAGAGAACATAGCCAGAGAGTAGTCAGCTTAGTGAGACAGCCAAGCAACAGGAATAGGTATTTCATAGAGAACGTTCAAACTTTTTAAAAAAATTTTTTAATGTTTATTTATTTTTGAGAGAGAGAGAGAGAGAGAGTGAGAGCAGGGGAGGGGCTGAGAGAGAGGGAGACACAGAATCGGAAGTAGGCTCCAAGCTCTGAGCTGTCAGCACAGAGCCCAGTTTGGGGCTTGAACTCACGAACCATGAGATCATGACCTGGGCCAAAGTCGGATGCTTAACTGACTGAGCCACCCAGGCGCCCCTTACAGAGAACATTTAGAGGGAACCCAAACTCACAAGCAACCAAATGATAAAGACTACTTCAAACAGATTTCAGGTAAACTCTCAGCATGACACAATCCCAGACCGGATTGTATGGAACAAAAAGCAAACATTGTGAGAGATACAGAAAAATCAACAAACATAGGGACGCCTTCTTGGCTCAGTCAGTTAAGCCTCCAACTCTTGATTTCACTTCAGGTTATGATCTCCCAGTCATGGGAATGAGCCCCACATCGAGCTCCATGCTGAGCGTGAAGCCTGCTTGATATTCGCTCTCTCCCTCTCTCTCTGCACTTCCCCTACTCATATACAAAGAGCTTAATGTGGGCTGAGAATGTATCTTATTTATTTATGTGAATATACCCAACATCAAACATGTGGTATCGTTGGTGCTCCATGAATTTGTTAAACAGTGGTGTGTTTGTGTGTTTCTCTGCATGTTAGTAGAGAAGGGAGTGTGGCCCAAGATACATAGTACATCATAGTGGGAACAACTATCCTTAACTTTTCATCTTGCCTGTCTTAACCCATTAGTCTTCACTGTGGCTCCAGGAACATAATACTAATTGTCATGGATTTTATACATCTGGGTGATAAGACCAATTAGTGAGAAGTAATACTATCAAAGAGACAAAGGTCAAAAATTCTGAAGATTCAACCTCATGTGTGTCACAGGGCTTAATACTCCATGGAAATTATTCAGAAATTTCTGTAATTGAACCATAATGGCTAAGATTAGGCCTTATCTGTAGACTGTTATGATAACTAATTATGGGACCACATCTATGAGAGAAGTTAACAGTTTAACATGTCATATGAACCAAAGCAATTAGTAGTTGTAAAGATTGAACTCGGTTCCACATGGGCAGGGCCAAACTGCATGACTCTGGAGGGGCACCATTCACATTGTCATCTATGTGAATTATGCTCCATGGAATAGTACAGCAGACAAGGGAAGTTATGCGTGCAACCCCCAAGGGAAGGTGGAGTCAGATGTGTAGAAGATGCTATCAGTGCCCAACCTATATCACTCAAATGTTTCCATTTGCCCTACTGGACTTCCAGCTTCCAGATACGCCCAGAGACATGTCCTCTCCAATACCTTGTCCCCCATTGTGAAAAGTGGCATGCTGGGAGCACTGGGTCAATACCCACAGAATAGTTCTTGACCAATGAATCCAGAAGTTGGGGTGTGTGTGTGTGTGTGCATGCACCCACACAAATACACACACACACACACAAATATCATGTATTGATTGCCCTCAATTTATTGTGTCACCTTCCCACTTTCCTTTCATTATCACCTGTACTTGCCAAATAAATTACTTCAACTTGACTTCTTAGAATCTTTTGGGAGATCTGAAACTGAAACAAAGTATAACGTAGATCTGCTTAAAAATTTCCAGAATATGGTTTACAATTCTGGTTGCTTTAGAGAAGTCCTCTTCCTTGTCTACTGGAGTTAGAGTAGTGGCCCTGAACAGCTGTCAGGGTAGATTGGACATTCCTACAAAATATAACATGAAATCTGTGGCTACCATCTATGCCCATTGAATAAACAATTGAAAATCCTAATTAGAGGGCCCTAATGAGTCTCAAAGCATCCAAATGAATTTTGTTTTTGTTACTACCCAATGTTGTACGCCCTTTAAAGAAATTGTGGTCACAATTTTATTCTTTTTCCAGAGTACATGGAAGAGAAATGGAAAAAAATAAAAATAAAAACAAATCTTTTCTGTTATCCATTTAGGGAGGGAGCTAAATGGTAGAAAAATTTTAAATTTAGAAGAAGTGACACAGAATCTCAGAGGATGTGACACAGCAGTTAAAAATACATTAGGAAATGATGAGTATACTTTCACTTAGACCAATGAGACATAGATCCAGGCCAATGCTATCCACAGTTGTTAGAAGATACTCATTCCAGAGAATGTCACTTATTTGGAAATGAATGAAAACATGTCATATTGAATATAGTTTAGTATGGGGAATTATGACCAGGAGGCAATATTATTAATATTAATTATATTGTAGTAACAAAATAGTTTGAAAGAAGAAAGAAAACCACAAAGGATAGGCAGACAAAATGATAAACTACGTCTTTTTAAAAAGGAGATACAAATTGTGAAAGACTCATGTAAAAGGTGGGGGAATGTTGAATGTGAAATATTGAAAAGGGAGGATACTCGAAAGGAGAATTATCACAGAGGAGAAGGGAAGAATATCAGGATTGCATAGCAGAAATGGGATGTGGGAAGTCAGTAAATTAGGAGAACATATACAGGATACCAAACCCTTTGTAGGAATACTGTTGGGGACTTTAAATCTGCTCATGACATTCCTTGACTTACAACTTTCTACTGGCTGCCAATCCCCCTCAGAATAAAAGCCAAAAATCCCTCCAGTGGGACCCTACCTGATTTTCCCTCTACTTCTCTATCCACATCTCTATAACTTCCTCTTGTTCACTCATCTCTGTATACAGTGGCCTTCTTTCTGGGCCTCAAACATGCGAAGCACAATCTGTTCTATCTCAGAGTCTTTGCACAGACTCTTGCCTCAGCCATGGGAATATGCACATGGTTCACCCCACTTCTTCAAGTCTTTACTCACATGACACCTTCACAATGAGGCCATCTATGATCATCCAGTTTAAAATTTCTATCCTTCTCCTGACCACCTTACTCTGTTTTTCTAAAATATTAATTTTCACCTTTTAACAAAATGCATAATACACTTACATATTATGTTTATCTTTTATTTAACTCTTTCCCCTTCCCTTCAACTAGAATGTAAGCATATTGAGGGTTGGAATTTTATCTAAGTTTCTTTTTTCATCGATATATCTCAATATGAATGAATGAATGAATGAATAATGTCTTGTTGCTTGCTCTGCTAACACCTGCATCTGGCACAAAGTAGTTATTGAATAACTGAACGAAAGAAGCAATGAACCTTCATGGGCTTGACCAGAAAAATCTTCTAAGTGTCGAAGTAAAATTTCAAATTAACCTTGACTTTGGTCACAAACACTCAAATGTAAATCAAAATATTATTCAAAGAACAATTGATTATCTTTTTTTTAGCCACTGGAATTTATACTTCAATCTTTAGGTGTGAAGCATCTCATCATAAATCTCTTAAATCCAACATCTCACTTCCTAGGCTAAAAGATATGAATTTTATTTAGGTATCATTTGTGAGATAAATACAGTTTCTGGGATACAGTTTATAATATGGCCTAGGGTGATCCAGCCTGTAAGGAAGAGAATATAATCTAGTTTCTCTTCTTTCTATCTCAGTGATTCCAAATAATTAGTCACTCAATCAGTATTTTTGCAAAATTTTGCAAAATTAAACACAGTGTATAAATACTGACCTTAACAAAAACATAAAAACATAATACAAGAATATTAAACTTCTTAAATAAAAGATTCTTTTTAAATAAAAAATTAACATAAAATACATTATGCATATTAGTGAGCTAGAAGTATGATATAAAATATTCTATAAAAATACTTGAAAATGGAGTAGCTTAAATTTAATGTGAAAAAAATTGATTTTTGACTGAAGTGAGTTTCAAAACAACCTTGGTATTTTGACCTTTTATGAAACAAATGAATCATGCACAATCTGACCAGATGACTTTTTTCCAGAAATGGTTCAAACTCTAGCCATGTTTCCACCAGTACCTCGTGGCAGGAGGAATATTGACAAGTAATGACAGTTACTTTGACTTCTTGTTTTTGCCACAAAATCCATCTTTCTGTACTGATCAGCATTTTATTTATAGTTGGGCATGAGATCAAATGTAGCTAATTGGCTTTGGAGCCATGAGATTGGATCAGCCTCGGTCTTCCCAGATCCTTTTTAATAAGACTTGCATTTAAGGATACATTCATATAGATGAGTTGTGACAAGCTACAGTGATCCAAATTTTGACATTTTATTTTTACTCTATCACCAGTGTACAGTGTTCAGTGTCCAAATTCAATATAACCTTGAAAGAGATCACCATAGGTAGTATTTCCATATACAGATCAAGTAGGAAGCCAGTTTTTATGCTGCCTTTCTCCTGGAGAGGTTATTACTTAACAGAGATGTCTATTTTACTTCCAGAACAAAACACTAGACTATAAGATGCATTTATGTCTTCTTTATGTTTTTTAGAGAAGGACTATATCTTTTCAGAACTTTTAATCACACAGGAGAAATTCTTTTTTCCCCCAGTTTTATTGAGAAGTAATTAACATACATCGCTGTATAAGTTTAAGGTGTGCAGCAAGATATATTGGTTTACACATATTGTGAAATGATTACCACAATAGTTTAGTTAATATCTACCATCTCATATAGAAATAATAAAAAGAAAAGAAAAAAAAAACTTCTCCTTGTGATGAGAACTGTTGGCTGTACAGTCTTAACAATTTTCTACATATTGTATAGCAACATTAACTATAGTAATCATATTTTACATTACATCCCTAATACTTATCTACCTTATAACTGGAGGTTTGTATCTTTTGACCACGTCCCTTCAGTTTTCCTCCCCCCACCGTCAACCTCTGGTAACCACAAGTCTGATCTCAGTCTATGCATTTGGTTTTCTTTTTTAGATTCCACATATAAGTGAGATAATACAGTGTCTTTCTCTGGTTTATTTCATTCAGCATAATGCCTTCAAAGTCCACCCATGTTTCCACAAATAGTGGGATTTCTTCATTCTAATGGCTGAATAATGTTCATATGTGTGTGTGTGTGTGTGCGTGTGTGTGTGTGTGTGTGTATTATCACTTCTTCATCTATTCATTCATAGATGGACACTTAGTTGTTTTCATGTCTTGGTTATTGTAAATAATACTATGAACATGGGGGTGCAGATATCTTTTTGAGTTAGTTTTCACTTCCTTTGGATATATTCCCTAAAGTGAAATTGCTGGATCATATAGTAGTTCTATTTTTAATTTTTTTGAGGAACCTCCACACTGCTTTCCATAGTGGCTGTATCAATTTACAATCCCATCAACAATGCGTGAGGGCTCCCTTTACTCCACATCCATGTCAGCATTTATCATCTCTTGGGTGTTTGAAGATGACCATTATGATAGGTGTGGGATGGTATCTCATTGTGGTTTTAATTTGCACTGATGACTAGTGAGTTTGAGCGTCTTCTCATATACCTGTTGGCCATTCCTATATTTTCTTTGAAAAAAGGTCTATTCAAGTCCTTTTCTCATTTTCTAATTGGATTATGGGTTGTGGTTTTGTTGTTGTTGTTTTGTTTTTGTTTTGCTATTGAGCTCTATGAATTCTTTGTATATTTTGGATACTAACCCCTTATCAGATAAATGGTTCCAAGTATTTTTTTCCCATTTCATATTTTGTCTTTCATCTTGGTTTATGGTTTCTTTTGCTGCACAGATGTTTTTTACTTAGATGTAATCCTACTTGTTTATTTTGTTGTTGCTTGTGCTTTAGGTGTGATTTTCAAAAAATTGCTACCAAGACCCATATCAAGGAGCTTTTTTTCCTATGTTTTCTCCTACAAGTTTTGTGATTTTAAGGTTTACATTTAAGTCTTTAATTCATTTTGAGTTAATTTTTGTGACTGGTGTGAGAGAGATTCTTATAGAATATTAAGAATGAAGATGACAAAAACAATAGATTTCAGTTGTACAAAAATATATAATATAGAAAATTTTGGCTTTTAGATAACTTCATTTTATATTAGCATGTCAATTAAAATATCTGGGAATGTTATCCTATGCTGTTGCTGCTACTGCTGATGTTGTTATTATCATCATCATCATCATGTCCAGTTTTCTTAGATTCTCTTAAGCAAAAGAAGATGACAATTATTGTTAACTCTGCCTATAGACCATATAAACCAATTTATGGGATTACTCAAAGAAAAGAGAGCCCAGCGTCTCACAGGAGGAGTTGAAAGTCACACTCAAAGAACTGTGGTCTTAAGCCCAATGATAAATTGTGAAGAGGCTGGGACAAGGCAAGGGGGGAGGGTGATGAGTGGTCAACCATGTCACTACTAATTGCAAAACCAATGATGGAGACCATGAATGCAGAAGACATTTCAAGGCAATAAAAACTTGTTCAAAAAGTAGTGTGATAGAGTCTGTCTAATATAAAACCCCAGCAGCTCATGACATTGTAGAAATATTTTCTGTAGAACTGAAGAAGGTGATTTAGAAAGGAACTTTTATTTTTTTTAACTTTAAAAAATGTATTCTTTTTGAGAGAGAGAGAGAGAGAGGGCATAAGCAGGGGAGGGGCAGAGAGAGAGAGAGAGAGAGAGAGAGAAAGAGAGAATCCCGAGCAGACTCCATGCTGTTATCACAGAGCCTGATGAGGGGCTCAAACCCATGAACCAGGAGATCATGACCTGAGCTGAAACCAAAAGTCAGACGCTTAACCGATTGAGCCACCCAGGCACCCCTAGAAAAGAACTTTCAAACAAAACAAGTATTTAGGACTTTTTAAAAGTAAATATGTTGTAGAATTTATGTTGGCTATGTTTTAAAACTAATTCAATACAATTTAACATTTCTTCTTAAAGTTATATTTTCTATAGAACTTTGAGCACGCCAGTCACTGTTTTGCCACCTATAATACTTTTAGGTATACAGCTCCTGAATTTACAGAGGTATTTCTATAAAATTTATAGAAAAAAAGAAATATTGCAAAATGTTAACAGTGTTTATCTATGGATGGAGAGATCATAAGTAATTTTTATTTTCTTTTATGTTCCTTTCTATATATTTCAAATTTTCTTACATGTCCACTTATTATTTTCATAATCAGGAAAAAAATACTGTTAAAATTAATTGGAATGTTCTGGGAGGCCAAGAGAACAGATCACTTGGTTAGTTGGTAGAATTTTAATAATGTGGATTAGTTATTACTTAAACTCATTTATGTGCTCATATGTTGACCGTCTTTGCCTGTGGTTTTTGTTTGCATGTTTTAGGAGTTTCTTAATTGACCAAAAGACATATCTCAGGGCTAGAAATGACCAGGAATAGTTTCACTTGGTTGATGGGAAAAGGCAAATGGCTAAAACCACTAAAATGATTACATCACCCATGCTGATTCGTTAGAAGAATAGAGAGAGGAATGGAATGAGAGAACACAGATCTGGCTAGGCCATGTGACTAGTCATCAAACCTTTGTAGACATAATCTTTCCAAATCGTCCCTCTAATATACTCTTCTTCCATTCATTCCCAAAGCAATAAATGGCATCCATTCTCTTAAGTTCTCCAGCTAGAAATCTAGAAAATCATTCTTGACGCATTCTTTCCCTTCATTCCTTAAATCAAAGTCTTTTTATTCTTACATCAAAGTTGTCACTAACCGGGGCGCCTGGGTGGCTCAGTCGGTTAAGCGTCCGACTTCAGCTCAGGTCACCATCTCACGGTCAGTGAGTTCGAGCCCCGCGTCGGGCTCTGGGCTGATGGCTCAGAGCCTGGAGCCTGCTTCCGATTCTGTGTCTCCCTCTATCTCTGCCCCTCCCCTGTTCATGCTCTGTCTCTCTCTGTCTCAAAAATAAATAAACGTTAAAAAAAAAAAGTTGTCACTAACCATCAACTAACAAATAGATAAATAAAAAGTAATATATCTATGCACTGGAATATTATTCATCTGTAAAAAGGAGCAAACTACTGATACATGCTACAACATGCAAACATGCTAAGTAAAAGAAGCTGGATGCAAAAGGCCACATATTATATGATTCCCTTAATTGGAAATATCCAAAATAGGCAAATCCATAGAGACAGAAAGCAAATAAGTTGTTGCCATGAGCCGGGAAGAGGAGGGAATGCAGAGTTAATTAGTTTGCTAGGGCTGCTGTAGCAAAGAACCACAGACTGGATGGCTTAAACTGGATGACAGACATCTATTCTGTGACAGTTCTGGAGGCTGTAAGTCTGAGATTAAGCTGTTGGCAGTGTTGATTTCTTCTGAGTCCTGTCTCTTTGACTTGTGGATGGACATTTTCTCCCTCTGTCTTCATATAGTTTCTCTTCTGTGCCTGTGTACATGTTCTAATCTACTCTTCTTATAAGGAAACCAGTCAGATTGGATTATGGCCCATCTATATGACCTCATTTTACCTTAATTTCCTCTTTAAAGGCCATGTCTCCAAATAGTCATATTCTGAGATACGTAGAGTTAGGACTTCAACTTACGAATTTTTGGTGGGCAGGGGTGGGGGGTGTGGTGGTTCAGCCCATAAAGAGGAATGACTACTTAAAGTATGAGTCTTTCTTTTGGGGTGATGAAAATGTCCTGGAACTAGATAGTGGTGGTGGTTGCATACATTGTGAATGTACTAAATGGCATTGAATTGCACAGTTAAAATGGTTAAAATGGTAAATTTTATGTTGTGTGTGTCTTACCACAATAAAAAAAGTCATCACCTGGTCATACTGATTTCATCTTGTAAAATGCCTCAAGTCAGTATATATTTACCATCTCTGCCACCCTAGCCCAAGCCAGCTTTATTTCTTGCATGATAAATGTCAACGATTTCAAACTACTCTTCTTGTTTCCACCCTTGCTCTGCTCCAATTTATTCTCTGCCCTGAAGCCAGCTGCGTCTTTTGGAAATGTGGATTCAATTATGTCACTCCCCAGATTAAAACATTTCAGTGATTTCTCATTTTATTTAGAATCAAATCCAAAATTTCTGGTTGTGGCTACAGGCCCATTATGCTCAGGTCTTTGTCTACATCTCAGCTTTGTTTCTCCCCCACTGCCTAATTTGCTCTAATCTCAGCCAGTCATCTTTTAACTTTTATCAAGCCAAGATCACTCTTATCTCCAGGCTTTTACATATGCTACTCCTTTCACCCCCACTGCTCTGTCTTCATTCTTTGCCTACCTAACATCTATCATCATTTTTGTCTTAAATGTCACTTCCTCAGAGAGATTTTTCTCTGATTTTCTTTTCCATCGAAATTACTCTTTTTCATAGCACCCTATTTCTTTCTTTAAAGTACATGGGACAATTAAAAATTACCTATTAATGTATGTTTATCTGTCTCTTCTACCAGATTGTAAGCCCTGTGAAAATAGGAACCATGTGTTTTTATTTAACTGCTATATCCTCAGCACATCACATTGCATCCAGTATGTAGTAGACATTGAATATTTTTCATTCAAAACTATTATTTGATAAATAAATTAAAAAATTAATAGTATTAGACTAGAACATTTCAAAAGCTTTTTCCACCAAATGATAATATGGGTTGTAATTAAATTTCTTTTCCTTAATTTCAGTATTGCTTTTCAGAAGCTCATATAAACTGACGGACTCTCACTTAAATAATCTCACAGTGTTCTGGTTTGGCTCTCAAAAACTCTAGTAAGGCACACAGTAAGGCCCAACTCCTGAAATAGGAGCAGGACTCAATAAACAGATGGGAGGACATAGTAGATTTAATCAATGAAGTGAGAAATTAGTCTTTTGTTTTCTTTGATAAATGTATAAAAGGAAGAAAAGAATTTAAAATAATGTGAAAGAAGGAAAACATAGCTATAGATAGGAAATGTCAAGAAATATTGACAGGATGCACTCATAACTTTTGCTCAAAAAGAATAATAAAAACAAAGAAAATGAATGGTTAAGAAAGTATAAATTACTTTAAATGACTTGAGAAGAGGTAAAAGTTGAATACATCAATAACCATATTAAAAATCTATCCCTATAGGGGCGCCTGGGTGGCTCAGTCAGTTGGGCGTCCGACTTCAGTTCAGGTTATGGTCTCACAGTCCGTGAGTTCGAGCCCCACATCAGGCTCTGTGCTGACAGCCCAGAGCCTGGAGCCATCTTTGGATTCTGTGTCTCCCTCTCTCTCTGCCCCTCCCCTGCTCATGCTCTGTCTCTTTCTGTCTCAAAAATTAAAAAAAATAATAACATTAAAAAAAATTTTTAAAAAAGAAAAAAAAAATCTATCCCTATAAAGGACACTAGCTCAAAGTAATTCATAAGCCAATCCTACTTAACTTTGAAAGAAAAGAAAATTACTGTTTAATAATCTTTACAAAGCATTAAAAATGTTGAAAACTTCAAAACTCATTTAACTAAGCTGCATAACTCTGAAAAAAAAGAAAACTATAGATTAATCTCCTTTACAAACATAAGTTAAATATCTTAATTAAATATTAACAAATAAAAAGCAGTATTTTTTTCAGAGTATAATATAAATGCCCAAACATGATTATTCTAGAGGTGTAATAATGCTTTAGCATTGGGAAATCTATTTATATAATTCAACTGGATTAACAGATTTGGAGAACATTATATAGTTATCTTATTAGAAAAGACATTTCTGATGAATCAATACAATTCTTCATAAAGTCAAACTAGGAATAGACAGGTTCTTTCTTAGTTTAATTTTTAAAAATAAATCTGTCAGAAAAACTTAGCAAATATCATAAAGGTGAAACGTTAAAAGCATTTCCCCTGAAGTCTTGACCAAAATAAGGATGTTTAGAACTATTAAGACTAGAACTAGAAGTCCTAACCAATGCAACAGGCAAGAAAAGAAAATGAGTTAGAAGTGCTGAAACAAGAGACTCAAACTTGTATTATTTGTAAAAATAAAATTGGTAGAGAGAAGGAACAGAACGGTAATTTTAGTAAAATAGGTTGATACAATGTCAACATATAAAAATCAATCTCTATTCTATATACAAGTAAAAAACTAATTAGGAACACAAAGAAAGAGGCACCTGGGTGTCTCAGTTGGTTAGGTGTCCAGACTTTTGATTTCATCTCAGGTCATGACCTCACAGTTGGTGGGATCCAGCCTTGAGTCAGTCTCTGCACTGATGGTGCAGAGCCTGCTTGGGATTCTCTCTCACCCTCTCTCTCTGCCCCCTCCCCTACTCCCTCTTATTAAAAAAAATTTTTTTTAATCTTAAAAAAAAAAGAATCCAACTCAATGGTGATAAAAATTATTAAAGTATCCATAAGTAAACTTAGCAGAGTGCATAAGACATTTATAGGGAAAATTACATAACTTTACTCAAGTGTATATAATAAAGCCTGAGTAAAGAAGCCTCAGGAAGAGAAAACTCAGTTTTGTAAAGATGTTAATTAAACCTAAATAAATAAGTAAATTACATACAATAATGAATTAAATCCTAATAAGATTTTTTTAAATGAAGTTACAAGTGTCTTTTAAAATTCATCTGAGAAAACATGCAAGCATATCTGAAAAAGAAAAATTGAGAAAGATAAACAATGAGAGTGTAAGTTGGGAGGGATGGTCATTCCTTTGTTTTTTATTTTTCCTTAAAGAAGAGAACATTTCTACACCTCCTTGGAGGGAGATATTATTGGAGTAAATACTCCAAGAAAACTGGGTTTGGGATGCTGGCATTCTCTTCCTTGAACTGGTTGAGTAATTGCTTTGCAGATCTCATTCTCCCCACAGTTAGACCCTAAGAACTAGATTTGTAGGGAAGAAATAGAGTCTCACTTTGGCCCCAAGCTAAACTATATCCTTTTACATAATATATCAGAAGTTCTATATTTTGGGGAGATTATTGGACACTATTCAGCCAGTGCAAACCTCATGCTGTACGTTTTCTTTCTTATTGTACTGTAAGTGCCTATTGTCAATTTTTGAGGAATCTAGAGAAAAGGATGATGAGTACTTACCAATCTTAAATCTCCGAGAAGGAAGTTGTCTTATAGGAATCTCAAAATGAACCAAAAGGCAAAGACACCTGTTAATTTAAGATACAATTAGGATTTCTAATAATGAGAAAATGATAGTGAGGTAATCAGCTCTCCTTTTGTTTCAAAAAGTTAAATCTGTACCTCACAGCAAACTTAAAATAACTTTTGGATAATTAATCAAATACAACTACAAAGCCTACAGACTTCTTAAAGGAATGTACAGGAAATTATTTTGACGATCATGGAGTTGAGGGGACCTATGAAAGACATTAAACCCCAAACCCGTAAAAAACATTAACAGTTTTTATTTTATAAATAAAAACAATGAGATAATGACACCAAATTTAAATGCAATAGCAAACTGGCAGAAAATGTTTGCAACAGATATGACAGAGAAAGAACCATCAAGAGGTTCCTACAGTCAATAAGGAAATGCAAATAACCTAATAAGATAAATAAACAATAGTTACAAACTGTCAATTCTTAGAAAAAATACAAATGGCCAGCATACATCTGAAAATACACTTAAACTCATCAGATTTCAAGAAAATTCAAAGTGGCAATTTTCCCCCATCAGATTAGCAAAATTTGAAAAAAACTAGTATGTAAACTGGTGCTCTCATGAACCATTGGTCAGTATTTAACTTGGTTCAATCTTTCTCAGGTCAATTTGATGATATATTTTTAAGATTTACATACTCTTTAGCCAACAATTAATTCTTTCTTTAAAATTCCATGTTTAATGTCCTTGTTCTCTCCTGCAGTGATGTTCTTGCTAGATCTCCACCCTTCAATGTGTGATATCAAAACTCACATGCTCAGTTTCAGCCAGGAATACTTCCAAAGCTACAACTCAGTTTCTCCCCACCTGTTCAGCTGTAGTCTCTCAACCACACACCCAGGTGGCTGGGTTAAATCTCAGCCCCATTGTGTGGCAGAATCAGAACCCTCGTCTAAGACCATGTAGGCAAAAGGTGAAAAATTCAACTACCTGCTGGATTCCAGAAAGTAAAAGAAATGAATAAAGCAGGGAGAGTAGAAGTATATATGCTAGTGGTAGGCTTTGGAAAGCAAACTACAGTGCATGTACTCTGGCCAAAGTAATCCATATTTATATGTGAAATATCCAGACTTTTAAGTAGTTCACTAATTTTAGTTGGTTCACAAAAATAGTTCACTGAAAGTTTAGTTGGTTCACTAAAATATAATTTGTGGAGGGCAAAGGAAACATAATTTGACTCATGAGCAATTTCTTGATAAGCCTCCAATCTAGCTGTGGCTACCAGTCCAATATTAACTTGATTCACAATTAGTTTCCCCTGGTGGCATATAGTGCCCTGACTGGCCTACACACCCTAGGTAAAGCCATCACAATTCATTGGAGGCTCTAGAAGTACTGATCTTCCAAAAATAAAGGGTCTTGTTAGGTCACCTTTCCCAAAGCTCCTTGGCTTCTCTGCAGATAGATAAACCTCTTACCAGTGACAATTCTGTATGCCAAGAGGATGGTGTGGAACTGAACAGTATTTAATTAAACCACTGAAGGTCCTGGTGATCTTCCCACAAACAAGGGTGACTGCTCATCCTTTTATTACAAAGTCACTCAAGTGACTCAACCAGAAGATAAATCTGCTACAACTCTATTCTCTCTTCCCCCAGAAAGAGACACATCTGGTAAATCACACATTGAAAAATTAATGTTCTGTATACTAATTCCCCAACCACATGATGGCTAGTACAAAAGCCGTACATTTAGAGTGTTAGATAAACAACAAACACAAAATGTGTTCTGCTTACAGAGAAAGAGTTAAGGGATCACAACCTCTAATTTAAAGACCAAGGTTACTTTATCCAGTTCAGAGAGTAGGCACTGTTTTCATAGAGTAATGAATCACATTTTTTCTGCCCCACAGAATTCTAATGCTGTCAAGAATGGTAAGATAGATGATCCTATTTAAAATTATATTTTACAAAGCAAAACAGATATAACTCAGTAACTGTGCATCTAATTGACTTAATTGCCTCATTTATCACATGACTTAAGTGAGCTGATGTTTTCTACTCTGCTTCACCCATGTAATTCTTGTAATGTAAGAGCTGAGACATGGTGCCAGGCATGAGCGAGAAATCCTCTCTCCTGAGAAAAGATATCATTGAAGTGATGTTGGCTTTGGGTTCCAGTTTATTGAAAAATCAATGTCCATTTGTGCGACCAACACATATGGCTTTCTTCCAGGCTGATGATGGCTTTGGGAGGCTGGCTATCACCTAATGAAGTCAGATCAGCTTACCCAACACCCAAGTTACAGTTGGCAAAGTGACTTTGTCATTAAAATCCAGTTTATCATTCCTGTTGGTGTTTTTCTTCCCATCTCACCCCCTCCTATCTATTTCTCCTGAAGCCACAGTATTGTTTTTCTCTCTGTAGATAACAGACCAATGGCTCCAGTTTTAACATTTAAAAGGGACTCTGTAATGATGTTTGGTGCTCAAAGGATAAACAACTTTTTCATATGTATGTGTCTGTCATTAAAGGCAGAAAAACACATATATAAGTAGATAGTCCAACTCAGACTTGACTCAAAATAGACATTTTTACAACTCAGAGCCAGATTTGTAACGGGCTCCATTGAAATTCATCAGGTTAGCTGTCTTGGGTAAATCAACAAAGCTAAGTTTGTTTAATGTGTTGATACATTCCAATAAACAGAGTCCAGCTAACATTTTACATGAGGCTTTAAAAAAAATAATTACCAGTAAAGTAATACCATTTCTCCATTATTAAATGGAGTGGCAGTCTAAATTGCAATGCTGTTTTTTCCCCCAGTGTTCTTTTTCCCTGGAGAATACCCCCAGAGTGATAGTCACTGGCATCAGAAGCTCTGGTAATGCAGTGGGGTTTTTTTCCCTCCTGAATCTGCCAAAAGCAACAAATAATTCTGTTAGGAAGTGCCAGCTCCATCACTAAGCATGGTCACTAGATTCTTACTTGGGTCTATTCTGTGAAGACCTCCCTCTCTATTAGTTAGGAATGTTTTGATTACAGGTAACAAAACTGGCTGATGTTAGGGGAAAAAAAGAAAAAGAAAAATTTATATATATAAATGTGCAAGGATGGCACAGAATCAATGGGAAGATAAAGAACCAGCATAAGACTGGATATGAACCAAAGCATTTTATGCCAAGAGGGAAGAAGCCAAGGTCTTTCAGCCTAAACAGGCTGGTCTAGAGCTGCTGCTACATGCAGGACACCATGGCTGCTGCTGCTGCTATGAAAGAATCTAAATGTCTTTTGTCCCTTGCTAAAAATCACACTCCCGTGCTGGAGCCTCTGGTTGATTGGGCCTCGCAAAAAACTTGTAGTCAAAATAAGATATTAGAAACAAGAGAGTATATAGTCATTTTTGCTTAGCATTCCTAAAGAGAACAAACATTTAAAAGTCTGCAATGACTATAGCATGTCTGAACTGGCAAGTGGTATAAACTGGAAGTGATCAAGGATATTTTGAAGGATTCAAGTTCACTGCAATTTTGACCATGAAGAAATGCCATCTACTGAGAGAGAGAGAGAGAGAGAGAGTCATGTTAAGAATTTTATGTAAATAAACATGTTCCTGTAGGAGGCATAATAAATAGGGAACCAAAAGATATGGGAATAAGCTAGTTAGGAAGTAGAGTCTCCAATAAAAATCTCAAGGTTAGGGGTATAAAATTGGTGTACAGAAATTGGTTGCATTTTTATACACCAATAATGAAGCAACAGGAAGAGAAATAAAGAAACTTATCTCATTTACAATTCCTAGGAATTATAAAATATCTAGGAATAAACATAACCAAAGATGTAAAAGATCTGTATGCTGAAAATTATAGAAAGCTTATGAAGGAAATTGAAGACACAAAGAAATAGAAAAACATTCCATGCTCATGGATTGGAAGAATAAATATTGATAAAATGCCAATACTACCCAAAGCAATCTACACATTCAATGCAATCCCAATCAAAATTGCACTGGCATTCTCAAAGTTAGAACAATCAATCCTAAAATTTGTATGGAACTACAAAAGACCCCGATCAGCCACAGATATAGTGAAGAGGAAAACCAAAGTGGGAGGCATCACAATCCCAGACTTTAGCCTCTACTGCAAAGCTTTAATCATCAAGACAGTATGGTACTGCCACAAAAACAGACACATAGCCAATTGAATAGAATAGAGAACCCAGAATTGGACCCACAAATGTATGGCCAACTAATCTTTGGCAAAGCGGGAGAGAGCATCCAGTGGAAACAAGACAGTCTCTTTAGCAAATGGTGCTGGGAGAACTGGAAAGCAACACACAGAAGAATGAAAGTGGACCATTTCTTACACCAAACACAAAAACAAACTCAAAATGGATGAAAGACCTAAATGTGAGGCAGGAAACCATCAAAACCTTAGAGGAGAAAGCAGACAACAACCTCTTTGACCTCAGCCGCAGCAACTTCTTGCTTGACACATCTACAAAGGCAAGGGAACTAAAAGCAAAAATGAACTATGGGGACCTCATCAAGATTAAAAGCTTCTGCACTGCAAAAGAAACAATCAACAAAACTGAAAGGCAACAGATGGAATGGGAAAAGATATTTGCAAATGACATATCGGATAAAGGATTAGTATCCAAAATCTATAAAGAACTTACCAAACTCAACACACAAAAAAACAAATAATCCAGTGAAGAAAGAGGCAGAAGACATGAATGGACACTTTTCCAAAGAAGACATCCAGATGGCCAACAGACACATGAAAAGATGCTCAATGTCACTCATAATCATGGAAATACAAATCAAAGCCACACTGAGATATCACCTCACACTGGTCAGAATGGCTAAAATTAACAACTCAGGAAACTACAGATGCTGGCAAAGATGTGGAGAAATGGGAACCCTGTTGCACTGTTGGTGGGAATGCAAACTGGTGCAGCTGTTCTAGAAAACAGTGTGGAGGTTCCTCAAAAATTAAAAATAGAACTATCCTACGACCCAGCAATAGCAGCACTACTAGGAATTTACCCAAGGGATACAGAAGTTCTAAGGCATAGGAGCACATGTACCCCAATGTTTATGGCAGCGCTTTCAACAATAGCCAAATTATGGAAAGATCCTAAATGTCCATCAACTAATGAATGGATAAAGAAGATATGATTTATATATACAATGGAATACTACTTAGCAACGAGAAAGAATGAAATCATGCCATTTGCAGCAACGAGGATGGAACTGGAAGGTATTAAGCCAAATGAAATAAGTCAGTCAGAGAAGGACAGATATAATATGTTTTCACTCATATGTGGATCTTGAGAAACTTAACAGAAGACCAGGCAGTGGGGGGTGGGGGATGCGGGGGGGAAGGGAGGGGGAAAAAATAGTTACAAAGAGAGAGGGAGGGAGGCAAACCATAAGAGACTCTTAAATACAGACAACAAACTGAGGGTGGACAGGGGGGTGGGGAGAGGGAAAATGCTTGATGGGCATTCAGGAGGGCACTTGTTGGGATGAGCACTGGGTGTTGTATGTAAGCCAATTTGACAATAAATTCTATTTTAAAAATCTCAGGGTTAGGATGAAATATAAATAGAACATAAATTCATAGTGTTCTGCAATTGTAGTAAGGCATATCACCAAATGATTTTAGGACACACACATGCATGTGTGCGCGCACACACACACAATTTCTGTACTCCTCTTGCATAGTATTTTATTGGACAAATAACAAAACTCCCATGTAGTCCTTGGTTAAGGCAATATGTTTGATTCCGGTCAACAGATTTATTTTAAAAGCCTTCAAGTGGGAGAAGTGAAAGAAATCTGCATTTATTGAGGGTTCATGGTGTTTTAAGCATCTTTCCATATCATATTACTTAATCCTTACAACATGTCTCCAACATAAGTATGAGCTGCTCAACTTAATGATAATAACGATTAAATCTGGGGAATGTATGAGCTTTGCTCAAGGTCACATATAGCAAAAACGATACACATGTACTCATAGTCCTTGTGTTTCATCTCCCACTCCTCAGTCTGACTTGTGACCCTCTCACTTCAGTAAAACAACTCTAACAAAGTTTATCAGCAATTTCCATGTGACTAAGTTCATTGGATACTTTTCAGTTCTCACCTTACATCATTCCAGCAGCATCTCACACATTGTACAATGCTCTCCTTCTGGAAACACTCTTATCTAAGTCACCTTTGCTGCTATATCGAAATGCCATAAACTTCGTGTTTTAAACAACAGAAATTTATTTTCTCACGATTAAGGAAGCTGGAATTTCAAGACCAAGGTGCCCACAGATTTGGTGCCTGGTGAGGACCTACTTTCTGGCTTTCAGAGGGCTACCATCTTGCTGTGTGCCCAAATGATCTGTTCTTTATGGGAACAAGAAGAGAGAGAAGGCTCTTGTGTTTCTTCTTCCTCTTATAGGGGCACAAATTCCATCATGGAGACTGTACCCTCAAGACCTCATCCAAACCTCATTACCTCCTTGCCTTCAAATAACATCGTGTTGGGGATTAGGATTTCAACATATTAATTTTTGAAGGTGTCATAAGTAAGAGATGAATCACTGGGTTCTACCCCTGAAGCCAAGACTACACTGTATGTTAACTAACTTGAATTAAAAAAAAAGTAATAGTTGGGGCACCTGGGTGGCTCAGTTGGTTGAACATCTGACTTTGGCTCAGGTCATGATCTCATGGTTCATGGTTTCGAGACCCACGTCGGGCTCTGTGCTAACAGCTCAGAGCTTGAAGCCTGCTTCAGATTCTGTGTCTCCCTCTCTCTCTGCCCCTCCCCTGCTCTCACTCTGTCTCTCTCAAAAGTAAATAAATAGGAAAAAACATTTAAAAAAAAGTAATAGTACTTCAAAATACTAAACTGAACTTATAACCTGTTCCCCCACAAAAAATATCTATCCAACATACATACATACATACATACATACTTGATATTTTCTAGAATACTGTGTTACAAGGAATGGCACCACCATGAATTACACTGCAATTTTCATTTATTGGCATAATTAGTGTCTGTTAGTTTATAATCAGTCAGCCAAGATATTAATTGTGCAACTACTATCTGTTCCAGTACTATTCTAAACTCTGGGCAAACAGTGGTGACCAAAACAGGCAGAGTCCCTATGTTAAGAATTATATGATCTAGTGAGGGGATACATAAAATAAAAAAAAAAAAAAACAGGGAAAGAGGTTAAGGTGTGATTGGAAGAGCTGCTATAGCTAGGGAAGCCCATTCTTTAAAAAAAAATGTTAATGTTTATTTTTGAGAGAGAGAGACAGAGTGTGAGCAGGGGAGGGGCAGAGACACACACACACACACACACACACACACACACACACACAGAATCTGAAGCAGGCTCCAGGCTCTGAGCTGTCAGCACAGAGCCTGATGCAGGGCTCAAACTCACAAACCGTGAGATCATGACCTAAGCCAAAGTTAGATGCTTAACTGACTGAGCCACCCAGGCACCCCTAGGGAAGCCCATTCTGAAAAGATACCAAATGATTTGAGACTTGAACAATGGAAAAAGGGAAGCCACATGACATTGTTGAGGAAGAGGAATCAAGTAGAAGGAGCAGCAACTATAAAGGTCTTGAGATTCAGTTGAGTTTTACATGTTCTAGAACCCAAATGCAAGCCAGTATGGCTGGACCGTAGTGCAAGAGAAGGATAGTGGAGGGAGGGAGGTTAGAAAGTTCTGCAAGACAATGACATTCAGATCAGATCTTTGGAGTAACAAAGAAGTAAAACAATGACAACAAAAAGCTAGGTTAACAGTTGAAGAAAAAGTTACACTTATAAGAAGTTAGATAGTGGTTTGTCATTGTACCTCCTGAAACATAAGGAATAGAAAACAGGCCTGGCATATTCTCAATCTTGATATCTACTTTCATACTGTCCCCCTTTTAGGGGAAGTTTAGAGGCAGATGTGATGGACCTTTATTCCATGTCTCTAAAATCACCCCATGGTGAATGGACAAAAACTGATGAGTTCAGAAAATTGTGAGAAGACTGGGAATTTTGGCTAAAATGTTTCTTGTATACAAAGGATTGAACATAGAAATTCTATTGACATCTAATTGCTGGCATGTGCAGGCTGATAAGTGTTACCAAATGCCTTCCTAAATAAGTATAGGGTGGTGTGGAAAGAACTGTTTCTCTGTTGGTTAAATGGTGAAAGCAGTAACCTATTAAGAGAATTATTCTCAGAGACTGAATGCTAATTGATTTTATGTGCATGTCAAGAAGCCAATCAATGACAGGCTTGCTGCAAAATAGCAGAGCAAAGAAAAATATACAAAGCAGATTGTAGTCAAATGTGGAAAGCATCTGACCTTATCACTGAAAATATCTAGTTTAATGAACATTTTACCAGTTTGACATCCATAAACTGCATAAAATCCATAATCTGGAATCTCTTGAATTTCACTCTGAATAATTGTAGATACATGTAAATTTGTTTAATAAAGGAAAACAACTTTATAACTTCAAAACCCTAAAAAAATTTCTATTGAGATGAAATTTATATAATATAAAATTAGCTATTTTATTTTATTTTATTTTATTTTTTTTAATTTTTTTTTTTTAACGTTTATTTATTTTTGAGACAGAGAGAGACAGAGCATGAACGGGGGAGGGTCAGAGAGAGGGAGACACAGAATCTGAAACAGGCTCCAGGCTCTGAGTTGCCAGCACAGAGCCCGATGCGGGGCTCGAACTCACGGACCGCGAGATCATGACCTGAGTCGAAGTCGGCCGCTTAACCGACTGAGCCACCCAGGCGCCCCTAAAATTAGCTATTTTAAAGTGTATAATTGATTGGCATTTGTACGTTGTGCAAAAATCATTGTCTAGTTTTGAACTATATAGTTCCAAAAAGTGGAAACAAGCCAAATGTCCACTAACAGATGAATGAATAAACAAAATCTGATATATCCTTACAAATGAATATTACTCAGCCATAAAAAGTGAAGTACTGGTACATGCTACAATGTGGATGAACCTAGAAAACATGCTAAGTGAGAAAATAAAAGATCAAATAGTAACATTATATGGTTCCATTTATACAAACTTTCCAGATTAGGTAAATCCATAGAAACTTTATAATTTGTGATATGATGACTGATGGCTGACTTCTCCTCTAAGCACTGTAAACCTTTATGAATGTAGGGACTATACCTTATTCATCTGTTTCCTCAGCCCAAAACATAGTTCTTGGCACATAGAAAACCTTCTGTATCAATCAAGGTTCTTATAGAAGTAGAACCACCAGGATATATATGTGTATAATATTTACAGTATTTATCATAAGGACTTGACCTTACATGGTTAATAGAGGCAGAAGAACTAGTCTATGTGATGTTTAGTTTCTAAGTCTAGCGCTGGAACCAGATGTCCATGTGCAGGTAGTTGGGAATGCAAGATGGTTATGGACTGGGGGAAAAAATACAAACTGGAAACTGTGAATTTGAACTGGAACCATTGAGAATGAACGAATGAACTGGAACCTCTACATGTTCTTTATCACCTCCAAGTTTACAATTTTAATGATGAAGGTTTTCTTCAGAAGCTAGTGCCTGCCCCATTGTCACAGACCTAAACACAAACCTGGACCAGGAGTTGGAGAACTTAGAGCAGGAGATGTGGTAGGGTCTCGAGGAGTTACTGCTGCCACCCTCCAGCCAGAAAGCCAGGAGGTCAGCTCCAATAGGCAGGAGCTGCACAAGTGCCCTGTGCTGCACCAGCCTTCTTAGCACTAGAAGACAGCTGGGCTTCACTTGTATCTTCCCTGTCTGCACCTGAACTAATCCCATGAAGGAAAGGTGGATTCTGGGAAATGTAGTTCAAGCTTGGTTAAATTGATGTAATGCCTACAATTACCAGGAATGCTTCTGGAAAAATGAGTAAACAAATGCAAGATACAATGCTCTAGCAAGCATTTCTGTAATTTCCTTGTCTTCAGAGTATATGAGAAATATTTTTCAAGTACCCGTATAGACGAGAAAATGGATTGAGCACTCTGCTAGCATTGTTGTTTTATTATATCTTCACAATAACCCTATGACATAATCACAATTTTTATTACACAATTATTTTTTTAAAATTTAATGATACAGGTATTATTACAAAGATCAAGCAAAAGAAGCACAAATTGTTAACAATAGGTACTTAGCCTCAGTAGCAAATAACTGACCTAGAAAACCAGATTTAGATCTATCCCATTATAAAGCCCATGTACTGTCCACTCTATTGCCCTGCGCTCCACAGTCCAACCTTGATTTTCTCCATTTTATGTATAGTGAAGTTTTCTGCTGCTTTCTCCTCTTTTCCGTCTTCCTCCTTTTCAAGAAAAAAAAACTATCTTTTTCTTCCCGTGTAACTGCTATTTTGGACAGCTGAGTTGTATAATGTATACTTGTTCAATGGTGCCTGTCAGAGATATTATGAGATTCAGCATCAGAAAATGACAGAATCCTTTCCTTTTTTTCTCTTAGGAGTGAATTATTCTCTCCCTCCTGGTCTCTTTGCTGTGCCCTCTGCTGTTAAATCCACTTCCATGCTCTCAGTGATCTTCCATAAAACCATGAGCACGTCAAATTCTGAGATATTCTTCTCATCTGTTTGTGGGTGAGTCTCACAGGTCTCCAAAAAGTGTGCTGTTTTGCAATAACATAATACTCAATATTATCACAAAAAGACTTCCTATATAATTAGCAGATTAAAGAATTGTGTGTGTTTTATCTGCCTAAGATCAAGCACAAAAGTGTTAATGACTGTTTTTGGGTACTTACCATGAGCATGGTCTGAGATAAGAGTTTTATATGAATTATCTAATTAATCTAAAGGACCAGTCAATGGAAGGGTTAATTATATGTTGACATTAAAAAAATTTTTTTAATGTTTATGTATCTTTGAGAGACAGAGACAGAGCTCAAGCAGGGGAAGGGCAGAAAGAGAGGGAGGCACAGAATCCGAAGCAACTCCAGGCTCTGAACTGTCAGCAGAGCCTAATGTGGGGCTCAAACCCACAAACATTAGATCATGACCTGAGCCAAAGTCGGACGCCTAACCGAGTTTTAAATGAAAAAATCTGAAGCTTAGAGAAATTTAAAAATTTGCTCAAAGATATAGATAAGTAAATTATCAGGTCCATTTGATCTGAAAGACCATTTGATCTGGTCTTAATTATCATGAAATTTCATTTAAAACGCCTTACCAAATTCTTCCTATTTTATTTAACAAATATCCATTGAATGCTTACTAGATGTTCCGGTATTAATAGCAGGTTAAAATGCCATCACACAGGATAAAATAAGGAATATAGTCACGATCATATTCTTTTGTCCTAATAGCTATCTTCAAAGCCAGTGTATAAAATATGTATTAATATTTGGTAGGTGGAAGCCTTTTTGAAGTGTCTTTCCAGAAAGGCTGGGAATGCAGTAATTTCCCCCCAACGACATTAAGATTGTTGCTCTTGTTTTAGTAGGCAGTAGTTAGGTACATCTAACAACTGCAAGATTAATTGACTGAATTTTTAAAATTCAAGCTTTTGTCTGTGTATTTTATGTACACAAAACAAACTAGGAGAGGATATGTCTTATTTTCATAAATTTTACCTTTTCATTACCATGCTCTGTGAAGATAGGGATCTAGAGAATAGAAGAACCCAACTTATGGTAACAAATGGTTATGGAGATTTCTGCCACTAGAACACTGGATCCTCTCTCAAGCTGTTTCAGATTGTCCTTTTGCTATTTGTGCTATAGTTTCTTCTCTCCCCTTCATAATGCTCCCCCCCCCCCCTTTTCATCTTAGATCTTTAGTGCATCCACAGTGGAAAGGCTGTGAAACTTGACTGGAAGGGGAAATTTCATTAGAGAATATAGAGCACAAGAACACTGGAGACCTGGCCAAAGTGATCTTCTCTAAAGTCTGTCATCTACTTCTTTTCACAGCACATATGGGATTCTTGATTGGAATAGCCAGTGGCTGTCCACTCGGTCTAGTGTTTGCTAAAGCGATTCTTTAACCTAGAGCTTCAGTGAAACAACAGTAAGAGTCACAGAGATGATTCCTCCACAACATGAGATCAGAACTATGTCTGGTTTAACTTAAGCTACTTTTGTGAATATTGCGTGGTATGTGATAGATGGATTCTGACACAAGCTTCATTTCCTCCTTCACTGTGTGAATTAATTTGGCTTGCCATGGCTCAGAGCATAATACTTTGTAATGGTTTGCATTTTGCTTTCTCTCTTTGTACAGGGTCAACTGATCCTCTTTTTTTTGTATTTTTGTTTTTGTTTTTATGTGATTACCTGATATCTCTTCTTCTTTTGCAAGTATACTCAAAGTTTACTTTATCAACTGAGTTGTTTAAGGGAAATACTTCCTTCAATATTTCTGATGATCTACTTCCAATTATCCCTCACCCTGGATATCTGTCCTGGGTGCCTGGCTTTCATTGTTTTGTTGCTTGTTTTTCATATATATAATTTTTTTTTTCAGAGAGAGAGACAGATTGTGAGTGGGAGAGGGGCAGAGAGAAAGGGAGATGCAGAATCCGAAGCGGGTGTTAGGCTCTAAGCTGTTAGCACTGAGCCCAACGCAGGGCTCAAACTCAAGAACCATGAGATGATGACCTGACCTGAAGTTGGACACTTAACTGACCGAGCCACCCAGGCACCCCACTTGTCTTTCCTTTAAAAACAATGTTTATGTATTTATTTTGAGAGAGAAAGAGAGAACACTTGCATGCGAGCAAGTGGGGGAGAGGCAGAGAGAGAGAGGGAGAGAGAGAATCCCAAGCAGTCTCTGTGCTATCAGCGCAGAGCCTGACACAGGGCTTGAACTCACGAACCATGAAATCATGACCTGAGCCAAGATAGAGTCAGACACTTAACCAACTGAGACACCCAGATGCCCTATTTTTGCTTTTTAATCTTGACAGTTCTCTATCTATCTGTGCTGTGGTAATACTTCTCATGTATGAAATGGCTACCATATATAACCTCTTGCTTTCATAGTAATTCTTCAGAGTGGTGTTATCTCTGTTTTACAAATAAAAACCCAAGAATCTGAGAAATTCGACTATTTTTCTAAGGTCATACATCATGATTTAAATCTATGTCTATCTGAATTAAATCTCAGAGTTACTGAAAAGGCATTGTATCAGTGTAGTGAGAAAAGACTATTTGAATGGAAGAAAATATGTAATGGTCATAAGGCATGGGGCTCTGCAGTTGGACTGCTTGGGCTCAAACTCTGGTTCCACCTTTATTGTCTAATTAACTTTGAATGAATTACTTGAAATTTCTGAGAAATAGTTTCCTCATCTATAGAATGGACATAATTATATTAGCTAACTTTCTGGGATACTGTGAGGACTAAACATGGTTTCACATATGATATCATCGTTAAAGGATGGTGGCTGGCATGTGGGAAGAGTTTAGTACATGCTAGCTGCTGTTACTATTATTGTTATTATGTTTCCTAACTGAAAAGTAGTTTACTAAACAGAAACATTGGTGTCATGATGTTTACTGGGAAATAGCAATGAAAGTCCCTCATGACTTTAGAAGTTCAGAGGTTTGAGTGTTTAACTATTTTATACCCATGGTCACATGGGGCCATATCTGTGCTGGAAGAAAGAAATGATTTTTTTTCTTTAAATTAGTGCTTTCCAAGCTCTGGTAATATTACCCCTTTTTTTCTGTCCTGACTCTGTTCTTAAATATGAAGTGGAATATTCACCATTTACCACACAATGCATGAAGTAGCCTCATCCTATAAAACCCTATTCCTGGAAAACAACCTTGGCTTGGCTTTGGTGATTCTAAATGTGAGTATCAGAGTCCAAAATTGACTCCCTGGAAAGACTGTTCAGACAGCAGTTAACAAATCACCCTCTAACAGGAAGAATTCCCGGACAAGCTGGGCAGGATCAGGGCTCTCACTTCCCATAAATCTCCTACCAGCCATTGCCCTTCTTTCTGGGAATTACCACTATTGTTTTCCATTTTCTCTTAATCCCTTCTTCTGACTTTCCCTCTTCACTTTCTATCCTCATTCCTTCCTTTCTTTTCTTCTCTTAGGGAATTAAAGGAGATATCAAAACCAAATATAAAACTTACCTTTTGGTATGCCCTGTGTCTGTAATGCTGTGTGTGCTGTGTATATTTAAAGTTGGGAATTTAGAACTTCAAGGGAAGGGACCATGTCTAGTCCTGCTCTGGATGATACCTAAAACAGAGCTTCCCACTCTGCCAAGGCCACAGAGTCATTGACAAGGGTCACATTCTCAAAACACACACACACACACACACACACATGCACGCATACATTCGTGGGTGTTAATCTTATTCAGTGCTCCATGGCATTGACCATAATAGCTCAGATGTATTTGGAGAAAAGTTATATTGAAATAATAATCATAAAAGCAATGAACAATTGGGGTTTCAATTTGGGTTGTAAGAATAACCTCTACAAAAGGATTAGAAAAGAAAGCCCAGGCACCTTGAACAAAACTTTCTCCTCTGCTTTGCTGTAAAACATCTATTAAAGGCATGGTGGTCTTAATTACTTAAAATATTGAAATTAGTTCAAACTGTCCCTTTCTGAATTTCCTGGTGTTTGCCTATACTGGAACATTCCTCACCTTGGTGAGGTGAGTCAGCTTTTTCCAGTTCTCTAGCTCATTAACTGACTTGTCCCTCTGCCAGTGGTTTCCAAACCACTCACAAGAGTGCGACAAAATTTCACTGGTATGAAGTAAAATGAGAAAAATAAGGATAATGTGAGGACTTTTTTTAGGGCTAAATTTATTTAATTGAAAGGAAGATCATTTACTCTGAAATTATGTAATTTCTATATTTTTGTGACAAAGAGGTCTTTCTTTTATGAAAAGATCTGCAAAAGAGGAAAATTGAGGAATCATGGCCTTAAACTTTGGGAAATGTGAAATGGAAAAACCACCTTAGGCCACACATGGGGTGCATGTATGTGTGTGTGTTTATAGCCAGGCACCCACCTCAAGGGATCAAGTAACTGGACAGTTCATAAAGGAGGCTCTGAACAGGGGACCCAGAATGGAGTGTTAGCCCCAGTTAGATGGTTGCTAAAGCAGAGGAGTTACTGAAACAGAAGGGGCGGTTCTTCTGTCATTACAGAAAAACTTTTACTCTTCACATTGCCCTTTTGGGCTGTATTTTCTTCCTCTGATTGGTGTCATTTTTAACCTGATTTCACTTGAAAAAAATTGTTCCCTAGGGAAATCCTTGATGAGTAGGCAACGAATTAAAACAGGAAATGAATGAAAAGAAAAAAAATGCTCTGATGATATTCCTAGTTATAATGGTACTTTAAATGAATGTCATGGCTCATGTTTTCTAGAAAACAGAATGCAGGACAAGGCTTGATTGATGATGCTTTTTGTTTGGAAGTGCAATTTCAGGACAGCAAAAAAGAGAAAAAAGAAGTGCTTTCACATGCATAGTGCATTTAATCATCTCAACAGAAATAAAGCAAGTAAGTGATCTAATTGAAATTTTGAGAAGCTGCTTTTAAATACCATTTTTGGATGTCCTTAGTGTTTCCATGATCAATAAATGAGTGAAGGCACTCAGGCAGGTGAATGGCCGGCCCAGGTCTATGTAGTGGGAGAGTGGCACAGCGGGATTCAGAATCAGGCTGAACTGTTGAGCCGATGGGCCTTCCCCATAACTGCAGACTGGCAGCACACGGCTTCTAGAGGGATCTCTGGGACAAGGATTATTATTCTAGTTTTGAAGAAAAAGGAAATAGATTCATTGGAGAGTTTACTAATCTGCCTAAAAACAAACTAGCAGATCAAATCCAATTATGAAAAGAAAGAAAAAAATAACAAAAATCAAATGATCATAGTGGGTTCGGGAAAAGCATTTGACAAAATACAACAGCTATTTATAATTTTTAAAAAAGCACAAAACTCAGCAAACAAGGAATAGAGGGGAACTTCCTCAACTTGAAAAAGAACATCTGCAAAAACTTCAGCAAACTTCATATTTAATGGCAAGAAACTCAAAGATTTCCCACTAAGATTTGGAATAGGCAAGGATGTCCCTTCTTGCCAGTTCCTTTTAACATTGTATTAGAAGTCCTAGCTAATGCATGAAGAGAAAAAAGGAAATAAAAGGTATACAGATTGAGAAGGAAGAAACAAATGCTTTATTTGCAAATGACATGATTGTCCATGTAGTAAATACAAAAGAATCAACAAAAATACTTTGAACTAATAAACTATTGTAGCAAGGTTGCAGGATTAACAAAGTTAATCTGCAAAAGTCAATTGCTTTCGGGGCGCCTGGGTGGCGCAGTCGGTTAAGCGTCCGACTTCAGCCAGGTCACGATCTCGCGGTCCGTGAGTTCGAGCCCCACGTCAGGCTATGGGCTGATGGCTCGGAGCCTGGAGCCTGTTTCCGATTCTGTGTCTCCCTCTCTCTCTGCCCCTCCCCCGTTCATGCTCTGTCTCTCTCTGTCCCAAAAATAAACAAAAAACGTTGAAAAAAAAAATTAAAAAAAAAAAAAAAAAGTCAATTGCTTTCTTGTATGCCAGCAATTAGCAAGTGGAATTTGAAATTACAAACACAGTAACATTTATATCATCATCCCTTCCCCAATGAAATACTTAGGTATTAGCCTAACAAAATACGTACAAGATTTGTATGAAGAAGACTACAAAACTCTGAAGAAAGAAATCAAAGAATAATGAAATAAATGGGCAGTTACTTCACATTCATTGATAGAAAGACAATATCATCAAGATGTCTGTTCTTCCTAACTTGATCTATAGATTCAATGCAATCTGAATGAAAAACACAGGAAATTATTTTGTGGACAAATCAATTTAAAGTTTCTATGGAGAGGCAAAAGACCCAAAACAGCCAACACAATATTGGCAGAGAAAAAAAAAAGTTGGAGGAATGACCCTATCCAACTTCAATATTTATTGTAAAGCTACCTGAATCAAGATAGTGTGGTATGGGTCAAAGAATAAACAGAGTAATAGAACAGAATGGAGAGCCCAGAAATAGGCCCACACAGATATAGAGAACTGATCTTTGACAAAGGAGCAAAGACAATAAAATAGAACACGCATGGTCTTTTCAACAAATAGCACTAAAACAACTGAACATCTCTTTGCAAAAAAACTGAGCCAAGACACAGACTTTACAGCCTTTACAAAAATTAACTTAAAATGGATGGTAGACATAAATGTAAAACACAAAACTATAAAATTCCTAGAACAATAGGAGAAAATATATATGATCTTGGGTTTGATCATCACTTTTTAGATGCAACACTAAAGATAAGATCCATGAAAGAACTAATTGATAATTCAGTTTTTCCGTAAACCTAAAACTGCCATAAAAAGTAAAGTCTGTTTAAAACAAGCAAACAAACAAACAAACAAACAAACAAACCTGCAACAGATGAAGAGTGGATGGGGATGAGGTTTAAAAAAAAAAAAAAGAAAAGAAAAAGAGTAGCAGACCCCTAGAGAGAGAGCACTGAATGGGGACCTGACCTTGGAGAATTGCTTCTAGACCCTGCTTTCCAATTAGTTAGCATTACCTTGGGAAAGTAGCAACTTCCCTAGGCTGCATTTCCTCTTAAGAAAGTAAGCATGTAGAATAGGTGATCTCTAAGCCTCTTTTAACCCTCCCACATGCTCAGTTTTGGAACAAAGTAATCAAGGATACTCTTGGGGGGCTCAAGTAGGTGCTAGGAGTCCTGAGGAACTCAATGAGTCCTCTTGCCCCAAATTATTACCTTCTTTACTTGGTGTGTCCAATAGTAGTGACTCACTTTTTGTGTTATAAAGTCTATCTCTCTGCATATAGTAAAAGCAAATCCGGGGTGCCTGTGTGGCTCAGTCAGTTAAGCATTTAACTTCAGCTCAAGTCATGATCTCACAGCTCCTGAGTTGAAGCCCTGCATAGGGCTCTGTCCTGCATAGGGCTCTGTGTGGCTCAGAGCCTGGAGTCTGCTTTGGATTCTGTGTCTCCCTCTCTCTGCCCCTCCCCTGCTTGCGCTTCTCTCTCTCTCTCTCTCTCTCTCTCTCTCTCTCTCTCTCTCTCTCTCTCTCTCTCTCAAAAATAAACAGTAAAAAAAATAATAATAATAAAAAGCAGATTAATCCCTGCTTTCTAATACAACTACCCTTAAGAATTATATCTTCAGGCATAGGTTAGTTAGTGTGCATTTTGTCAGGGCAAATCCAGTATGTATCAGAGCAAAATCTAGTATGTATCAGGTGTTCAATATATTTGTTAAGTAAATGGGTGGATGAATCAATAATTTAAAGGAGATGGGTGCAGAGGTGAGTAGAGCTGTAGGTGCACAGAATTGTTTAGAGTCATGGAAAGAGGCATGAGCCCTAGAACACGGAATATATGGAGAGAAGCTACAGAGATAGTTTTGCCTGCTTCACACTTATGCTTGAGACTTGCCCTGGGAACCCATTCCATCCCCATTTTTAATCAGTCATTCATTTATTAAAGGGGTGCCTGGGTGGCTCAGTGGGTTAAGCAGCTGACTCTTTTCTCAGCTCAGGTCTTGATCTCAGGCTGTGAGTTCAAACCCCATGTTGGGCTCCACCTGGGGCGTGAAGCCTACATAAAGGGCGGGGGGGGGGGGGGGGGGAAGAGTGAAAAATAAGAGTGAGAAAAATAGAGATCAAGATATAATCATTAATACTCACATTTCTTAAGTAACTACTATGTGCCAGAAACTGCACTCAGCATCAGGGATTCAATGGTGAGTGTATATACCTCTTCATAGAGTTATTTGACTGGTTCCTCACTTAATGCCCACACAGAATGGATACCAGGCTTCCACCCACTTTCCTACTCTTGATACTCTTACACACCGACACAAAATTCAAGAAAGATTTTAAATGTTTTGTTCATCCAACTTTCCAAGTTTTACTGTTTTGAAGGCTAGCTGAAGTAAAAAATTTTTGTTGGTTTTCCTACTGTGAATAAATGCTGCCCCCTTCTGGAACATTAGCAGAAGTGTAGAAGACTGACTTCTGGCCAGGAAAGCTTTATAGTTCAAGAAAAGTCAGGAGTAGGAAGGGGTTTAGTTAAATTTCATTGTTTTATCAATGGGGAGTTTGGTGCTTGGGAAAGTCAACCTGCTTGTTTTTATCTTGTGTAAGGAGAGAATGACAACAGAGAATGAAAGAGGGGACTGAAACTTATGCTTTCAGACTTAGTTCATGGTACCTCTTTTCAAGTTTACTAGACTGGGGATGGTTGTTGATATTTTTGTTGCTCCTCCATGTGTATTTATCTATCTATTTCTCCTCCATTTTCCCTCACATTCAGCCATGCTTCATCTCATACTCCCCTTTCCATAGTGCGGGGACAGACAGACTCATTTTGAGGACCCAGCACATGTTAAGAGCTATCTCAGTCAGTCTGTCTGTGTATCTGTGTGTCCTCTGAATTTTGTCCATCTGACTGTCATATATCTTCTATAGGTTTCTGGATGAGGGAGTTTAAATCCCACTCCCTATTCCTGAATTTAAGTCTACAGGAACAAACCTCACATTGTCTTCTCCTCCATTCAGATAGTCATTCAGCAAATATGTGTTGCCTACCCGCTGTAAATTAGTTCAAAGTAAAAATATCTACTCAGTGATCCCTGAAGTTCAAGGAAATAAACATCTTATGTAATATATGAGACCAAATAATATATGTCAAATAAATCATTCAAAAACACTACTTATAATAAAATTGTGATAGTATTTAATTTCCATCTACTTCCGTAGTTGATATCCACATATTTATGCAGCTTAAATTTATAAGGATTTTTAAAGCCCTTCACTCTACTGAGGATCCATCTTAACTTGTGTAGCAAATTCTGTAGGCTGTCCAGTAAAGAAAAAGCCAAGATAAAATTAGAAAAAGGCCTAAAAGTGGGAGTGGAAATCAATGAACTTATGCTTGCAAGTGTTCTGAGCATGAAGGTTCTTTATCTGTGTAACCAATGCCTGGAATTCTATTTTAGTGTATTACAGAGGAATGCAAATTTAACGAAGAGAAAATTGATTAGAAGAGAAAGAGAGGTACCTAATTCCTGAGTGGATATTGGGCAAGTTGTTTAATCCCTCCAAGATCCACATAGAGGGCTACTTCTAGCCCATATGGTGTCTTTGGGCACAATGGAAAAGGCACACCCTTTGGGCCAGTGTAGCCCCACAGACACTAAACTTGGTGAACAGAACATGAGCTGGATGTCAGCCCTCTCTTGCCCCTTAGTCTGGTCTCCTTGTGTCATGAGTATCTGCCCCAATATATCTGATGCTCTGGCCAGATACTCCAACAGTAAAATGGAACTTGCAACTGTTTTGTGCTCTTCACAAGGTTGCTGCAGGGATCTCATGAAAAAGAAGTATACATGTATGTATACATGTATATGTACATACATACACACATGCATGCATACATTACATAAGCTGTATTATACAGAATCTAATGTTCTGTGTTTGGAAGGGAGGTTATTATACCAATAATCACAGATACTCTCATTAGAGATGCTCAGAAGAGGAGAACTTGTAGTTGCTAATGAGACATCTGTTATAAATGTCATCTAGAAAGGCCTGAGGATGCCCATGTTCTGTAAAGCACAACATAGATTTCTTGGAAGCCTTCTCTTGTTTGTACCAAAATTCCAAACAGCAAAGCCAGTCTTCGTAGAGCATTCTGAATCCTGTAGCGTGAATTCACACAGGTGGCTACTGGCAGAGGACTGTGCTGGCAGCTGATGGCAGCAGGTGCTGAGAGCCGTCCCTGATCACACCAGAGGCACCAGCTCTCTCATCTCTCTTTTGTATTCCTTCACTTCTCAGGCCCCTGTTATTTCTTCTAGAAGAATTAGCTCAGTGTGCATGTTTCAAAAATATTTCCAATAATTAGGCTTTTAGTTTTATGGTTCAGTTTAATTTAGGAAAACAAATCACCAAGGTAAAGAAAGTAATTTGTCACTCCTCTGGCCAAAGCCAAAGTATATACTAATTTTATACTTTCTCTCTCTCTCTCTCTCTCTCTCTCTCTCTCTCTCTCTCACACACACACACAAACACACACACACACGCGCGTACACACACACACACACACTCAAACACCACTAAGAATGCTTCCACCTTAGGCTCTTTGACCCTTCAGTGTTTCTGCCTGGAATGCTCTCTGCATATCCAGATGAATAACCTCTACCCTCCTTTAAGTCTTTGTGGCTTGTTTAATGATGTTGATGTGCAATGAATATCGATTGAATTAAATTGAACACTGAAGGTGGTGGGAATTGTTGACCTGTACGTTTATTTTGAACTTAATATTTTTTTGAAAATTACTTGAAAATGTTTCTCTATAATTATGTCCTCTATTTAAGTCTGAGGTTTATTATATTTCATTATTCATATGTAGCTTAAATGAGCTTATCAGTATTTTTTCCAAATACTTATGCTGACCAAAAATCTGGCAGACAAACCAGCTCCTATGCTTGGTTGGTATTAACTTGTGGAGTTACCAGGTGTGAGCGTGCATGCACATGTACACATGTGCATGTGCATGTGCATGTGTGTGCATGTCTGTGTGTGTGTGTGTGTGTGTGTGTGTGTGTGTGTGTGTATAGGAATACCTGAAATTCTTGGAGGAATCCAAGTCACTAGAAGATGAAATAGGCAAATGGGGCAATAGATGGATAGACAGTGACCTTGATCTAGAGACTTTGGACAGCTGTTCCTCTTACAGCCTTGAAGTACTGCTTTCTCGTGTACTTTATACTCTTTAATTATCCCCTGATTCCAACCTTCTCCGAAGAGATTTTCAAAATTACTTGGACTGGCCAAATCATGGTGGAAATCATGTTTTGAAAAGACAAACACATGAATATTTTAGCACTAAGTTTAAAGTTCACATAATCTTTCAAGTCTTTAGTAAACCATAATCTGGTTTCAAAGCCTATAGCTACATTCTAGGATATCTACATTTTTAAGACAAACTGCTTTCTTATTTGATTTTTTTCTTAATGATATAGTTTCATGACTATGAGTCTAATCATATTATCTGGATTATATCCCAGATTTACCATTTACCAGAAGTGTGGTTTTAGGAAAGTCATATAACTTCTCTGGGTCTCAGGTTTTCATCTGTGATTTTTTTTTTTTTTTTAGTTCAAGCGTTTAATCATGATCCAAGATGTTGGGGGTACTTTGGGACAGTAGCAGGAACAAAGCAAGGCCCAAATTACTCTGCTCCTGAGGCTCAAATGCTGTGCAGGATCCCAGGACAGGGTAGGCAACAGGTTCCTATCCCCCATTCAGAGGAGGACACAATGGGGCACGAGTCTCACTCCAGCCCTCCTCACAATGGAGAATGTCTTTCTAGGCTGTCTCGGAATACCCAGCCCTGCCTACCTGGAGAATACAATAGAGAATGACTGATATGTTAGAGCCTAGTGATCCTGGAAGGCAAAGAAAAAGGGACCAGCTTGGTAGAGCTGGTCAATACCAGAAAGTATAACAGGATTACTTCCTAGAGTTACTGACAAGAGTTGATGAGATTGCATTTTAAAGTGCTTCATGAAGTAAACACTTAATAAATATTATTTATAATTATATAATAGGATACGATGTGTTTGATGTGTCCTTAAGTGTTTCCTCTGCAGTTTTCCTTTGCTTTACTTTTCTACCTAGAAGCATCACATGGCAATTCTGTTGAAACTGCTTCCTTTGTAGATCATTGGAGAAGGGTTGTAGAGACCATGATGTTGATATCAGTAGACTGCCAGATTCTTAACATGTGATAAGAGCGGGAGATTGTGGTGAACTATGCCGGAATCTTAATGTGTTCTTTAAAACCAGACCAAATCTTGTCACCACATGCTGCAACTCTCTGCGTTTTGGAACTGCATATGACTCTTGGTGCCCTTGTAATTCATTTTCTTCCTCTAATTTGCTGGTTTTCCTTTTCCAAATATCAAGTATTCAAGGTTAAGGGAGAAATAAAATTTATTTGGTACCTACTCTATGCTGGAAATTGGGTTCATCCCAACCCTTTCTATCTCCATTTTTACAAATGTTGAGGTTAAGAGGTTAAATTATTTACTCAAAGTTGTACAGTTATTAAGTGGCCAGTTAGAGATTCCATTCCTGATCTCTCTTCCTCTCCCCACTCTTTGCGAATTAGAAAGCTGCCCCTTTAAAGGGCCCAAAGAGTATTTTACTCTCAATGCCAAGATGACTCTTACTCCTACTCCAAGCACTCTCTGTTGTCTTCTACTTATCATAACCCTACTTATTTTTCAGGTGTTGTCACAATACTATGTTCTCCGTCTCCCTTATCATGCTGCAAAGTCATTGTCTTGCAAGATGTAGAACATCTAACACCGTGCAATGCAACATATCAGGAGTATGTGTTATTATATGGCTAACACTGTTTTCGGCACTGATGAAAAGGGAGTAAGATGTGCAAAACAAGCAAGATTTCGTCCAGATGAAAGAAGGCTTCTTCAAAGTTACCTATGGCCACTACTCATTTGATTTATAATAAAAATAGATAGACAAAAGAAAGAAAAAAATCAAGCCATTTATTTAGCATCAGTTTTGTGACCAGCCCTACGATGGGTGCTGTGCATATATTGACTCTGGCAAGTTGTATAACTAAAGTAGCGGAAACACACGAAAAAGGGACCAAATTCATAATTGTGCCCATTTGGGCTGCTGCATGGTCTAGGGAGTTAAGTGCTAGATAGATGCAAACAAATACACTCATTAGTGAAGTGAGTCTCACATCAAATGAAAAGAGATTGCAAACAGGAGGTACATACATGAATTGTATGCAAAGTTTTGAGAATATCCTATTTATTTACTCAGAGAAGGTGCAGTCTCTTCAAGCATGTCCACAATTACTTTTCATTTTTTCTTAATAAGTTTTTCTTTTCTACCAGGCAACTGCATTTTGATTTGTATGGATCACTCTCTCACTGTCACAAAATGTTAGATAGTTAGAAACTGATCAGGTTTTCCAGTTAGCCACTCAGACTTCTTGAATTCCCATTTTGTGTGGAAGAACACAATCTTGCTGACTTTATAGGTGTATAACAGTAATACCACCTTAGAAAAAGTTCTTTCCTAGGGAGAGACCATGGCAGAAGTCATTGGGAAAGAAAAGACAGGCTGGAAACTAAGGTTCCATTGTCTGGGAGCTTTTTGAAACAGGAAAGTAAAAAGAGAATCAGGAGGGCAAGTGTATATCACCCAGCATTTACTACTTGACCAGGACTTAGGACTCTGCACATGCTCTCCTCCTGGGTACTCTATATTTAGGCTGTAGAACTACTGATCCTGGCTCCACTCTATGAAATAACTCAAGAGCATGGGTTCTAGAGCTAGAAAGACTTGTTTTAATTGTGATTTTTCACATTTAAAAGTGTCACATTTCACATGACTTTGAACATTTAATTTTCTAAGCTTCAGCATCCTAATAGTTGAGTATCTGAGATCCTTCTTCCTTCTTTAGGAAGGCCTGGATTGCTATATACTTTCCTCTTATGACCGTCTTTGCTGCGTCCCAGAGGTTTTGGGTTGTGGTGTTACCATTTTCATTGACTTCCATATACTTTTTAATTTCCTCTTTAACTGTTTGGTTAGCCCATTCATTCTTTAGTAGGATGTTCTTCAGTCTCCAAGTATTTGTTACCTTTCCAGCTTTTTTCTTGTGGTTGATTTTGAGTTTCATAGCATTGTGGTCTGAAAATATGCACAGTATGATCTCAATCTTTTTGTGCTTACTTAGGGCTGATTTGTGTCCCAGTATATGGTCTATTCTGGAGACCATTCCATGTGCACTGGAGAATGTGTATTCTGCTGTTTTGGGATGAGATGTTCTGAATATATCTGTTAAGTCCATCTGGTCCAGTGTGTCATTCAAAGTCATTGTTTCCTTGTTGATTTTTTGATTAGATGGTCTGTCCATTGCTGTGAGTGGGGTGTTGAAGTCTCCTACTATTATGGTATTAATATCGATGAGTTTCTTTATGTTTGTGATTAACTGATTTATATATTTGGGTGTCACCACATTTGGTGCATAAATGTTTACAATTGTTAGGTCTTCTTGGTGGGTAGACCCCTTGATTAGGATAAAATGCCCTTTTGTATCTCTTGATACTGTCTTTATTTTAAAGTCTAGATTGTCTGATATAAGTATGGCTATTCCAGCTTTCTTTTGTTGACCATTAGCATGATAGATGGTTCTCCATTCCCTTATTTTCAATCTGAATTTGTCTTTAGGTCTAAAGTGGGTCTCTTGTCAACAGTGTATAGATGGATCTTATTTTCTTATCCATTCTGTTACCCTATGTCTTTTTATTGGAGCATTGAGTCCATTGACATTTAGAGTGAGTACTGAAAGATATTATTGCCGTTATGATGATTGTAGAGTTGGAGTTTCTGGTGGTGTTCACTGGTCCTTTCTAATCTTTGTTGCTTTTGATATATATATATATATACATATATGTATATGTATATATATTCATCTTTTCTCCCCTCAGAGAGTCCCCCTTAAAATTTCTTGCAGGGCTGGTTTAGTGGTCACAAACTCCTTTAATTTTTGTTTGTCTGGGAAACTTTTTATCTCTCCTTCTATTTTTAATGACAGCCTTGCTGGATAAAGAATTCTTGGCTGCATGTTTTCTGATTCAGCATACTGAATATATCCCGCCACTACTTTCTGGCCTGTTATTTTTCTGTGGATAGGTCTGCTGCAAACCTGACGTGTCTTCCCTTGTATGTTAGGGACTTTTTTTCCCTTGATGCTTTCATGATTCTCTCCTTGCCTGAGTATTTTGTGAATTTGACTATGATATGCCTTGCTGATGGTCGGTTTTTGTTGAATCTAGTGGGGGTCCTCTGTGCTTCCTGGATTTTGATGTCTGAGTCTTTCCCCAGGTTAAGAAAGTTTTCCGCTATGATTTGCTCACATAACCCTTCTACCCCTATTTCTCTCTTTTCCTTTTCTGGGACCCCTATGATTCTGATGTTGTTCCTTGTTAATGAGTCACTGATTTCTCTAATTCTTAAATCATGCTCTTTTGCCTTAATCTCCCTCTTTTTTACTGCTTCATTATTCTCTGTAAATTTGCCCTCTATATCACTGATTCTCTGTTTTGCCTCATCCATCCTTGCCACCACTGCATCCATCCGTGATTGAAGCTCAGTTATAGCATTTTTAATTTCATTCTGGCTATTTTTTACTTCTTTTGTCTCTACAGAGAGGGATTCTAATCTATTTTCGACTCCAGCTAGTATTCTTATTATCATGATTCTAAATTCTGGTTCAGACATCTTGCTTGTACCTGTGTTGGTTAAATCCCTGGCTGTCGTTTCTTTGTGCTCTTTCTTTTGGGGTGAATTCCTTCATTTTGTCATTTTGAAGGGAGAAAAGGAATTAATGAGGTAGAAAAATTGAAATTGAAAAGAAAATTAGAAGTAAAAAAATATTAAAATTAAAAATTAAAAAAACACATACACAAATCGAATAGATGATGCTAGAGCCTAGGTGTGTTTTGGTCTGGGTGTGGAATAGTGGTTTGACAGATTAGAGAAAAGAAAAAAAAGGAAGGTAGGGGGAAGGAAATCATTTGAGAATTTGAAAAAATGAATACACTGAAGTAGACCGAAATGAGATGATGGGGGTAAAATAGAATTTGAAAAAATATACACAAAAGTAAAGAATGTAGTAGAAAAAATTAAAGAAAAATATTTGTAATAAAAATTAAAAATAAATATGAACTTTTTCATTTTCTGTATTTAAGAAAAAAGAAAAAACATGAAAAAAAGAAAAAAGATAAAAAAGAAAAGGAAAAAATCGTTTGCAAATTTGAAAAAGTGAATACACTGTAGTAGACTAAAATAAAATGATGGAGGGGCACCTGGGTGGTGCAGTCGGTTAAGCGTCCGACTTCAGCCAGGTCACGATCTCGCAGTCCGTGAGTTCGAGCCCCGCGTCAGGCTCTGGGCTGATGGCTTGGAGCCTGGAGCCTGTTTCCGATTCTGTGTCTCCCTCTCTCTCTGCCCCTCCCCCGTTCATGCTCTGTCTCTCTCTGTCCCAAAAATAAATAAAAAACGTTGAAAAAAAAATTTTAAATAAAATGATGGAAGTAAAATAGAATTTGAAAAAATTTACACAAAAGTAAAAAATATAGTAATAAAAATTAAATAAAAATATTTATAATAGGAATTGAAAGTAAAAATGAAGTTTTCTCTTTCTGCATTCAAGAAAAAGAAAAGAAACGAAAAATAGAAAAAAATAAAGAAAAAAAGGAAATTGTTTGAAAATTTGAAAAGGTGAATACAGTGAAGTAGACTAAAATAAAATGATGGAAGTAAAATAGAATTTGAAAAAATTTACACAAAAGTAAAAAATATAGTAATAAAAATTAAAGAAAAATATTTTTAATAAAAATTGGAAATAAAAATGAGTTTTTTCTCTTTCCGTATTCAAGAAAAAGAAGTGTAAAAGAGAAAAAGGAAGAAAAAAAAGGAAGAAAATTGGATAGATTAACCTGCTAACAGATTGAAGTAAGACTGAAATTACTTCGTTTTCCCCTAGAAGTCAGGTTATGTAGCACTTTATAGTCCATAAATTAAGCCAGCAGTGAGACTTGGGTTCTTGAAGAGTGAGGTTGGCCCAGTTGGGCAGGGCTCAGTGTAACAGCTCCGCTCTCCACTAGATGGCGCTACTATCCTACTGGGGTGGATTGTTGCAGTGCTCCTAGGTGTGTATTTGCATGCAGGGGAGCGGTGAAAATGGCACCACCCAGCTACCCAGTCTGTTCTCCCAGGTCAACAATCATGCACTCATCCTCGGTCTTCTGCTTTCATCCACTCCCTGCTTTTTTACTCTCCGTGACCAGGCCCCAGGCAGTACCTCTCTCCCGAGTTTTGTCTCCGATGCGGCTGTTTTCCCCAGCCCCTTACTTCAGAAGGACTGTGGCTTTGACCCGTTCCACCCCTCTGTGGGAGGGTCTCACTGAGCAATGGCGAATGAGCAACGGCTGAATGTCGGCTGCACCCAGGAACATTCGCTGCACCCTGCTACTGCCGGTGCCCCGAGACTGTGGCCAGGTGCCAGCCTGCTCCAGAAAGTTTGCGAGATAGTGTAGCAGCAGCACCTCAGGGATTGTGGAAAATCACAACACACATCTGGCACCAGGCTTCACCCTTAACGACCTTGTTCCAGCACCAGCGAATGTGGTTGTTTTCTGGGGTCTGCTGGGACCAGGTGGCTTCAACACTTTCTACCAAATGTCCTTCCATCAGTGGAACCGCTTTTCCCGTGTGGCCCGAGAACCTCCCAGACCCCACTCTGTTGCTGGGGATTCACCCTTCCCACCAGAGCACTGCCAGGTATGGAGCTGTGGAGTTGCAGCCTTTGCACTCCCCTTGTTTACAGTCTTAATGGAATTTAAGCCCTCTCCTTTCTCCTTTCTCCCTTTTTAGTTTAGTCCCTGCAGCTGTTTCTAATTTTCCACTTTCTCTCCAGCTGCTTTTGGGAAGGGGTGCTTTTCCCATATTCTCCCCCTCTCCCCAGTCTCCATCCTCTCTCCACCCACAAAAGCGGTTCTCTAACTTTAGCAGCTTCTCGCTCCCCCAGTTCAGCTCTCCGTGCCGTGTACCCACTGAATTCTGTGGTTCAGGTTGTGCAGATTGTTGTGTTAATCCTCCAGTCAGTTTTCTACGTGTGTAGGATGGTTTAGTGTTGGTCTGGCTGTATTTCATGGACGTGAGACACACAAAAAACTTCCATTCTGTTCCTCCATCTTTAGCGTCCTAATAGTTGAAATATGGAACAATGCCTGCTTCAAAGAATGCCCTGAAGTTTAGTATATTTAATATTTATGTTTGTCTGCCAGTCACTATATAATATCCAGGAGAAACTGTAAATAAGACAGATAAGGTCCCAGAACTCATGTAATTTATTAGAGGAATAATCCTATGTTGAGCAGACATTTAATTAGGATCATGGGAAGTCCTTCAAAGGATGAATGTAGAGCCCAGGTGAGCACAGTAGGGAAACTATACCTAGACTGGAGAAGTGCATTTAAGCTGAGACCTTGAAGCTTTGCAATGAGCATAGGAAACATGTCTTGGGAAAAGGAAACAGCAAGTGCTAAGACTCTGTGGTATGAAGGACCATGGTGCAATCCAAGACCTGAAAGAAGGGCTCAGGTGTGGTAAATAACCTGATTATGCAATAACTGTATTCCAAGGGCAGTGAGGGCCAGGAGGAGATTTCTACATGAAGGAATGACATGACCTCAACTGCATTTTCTTTTTTCAATAATCTTAAAATTTTGAAATGATCACCAACTTACAGAAAATTTGTAAATATAGGAAATAAACCTGTTTACTTTTTTTTTTTGGAACCATTTGAGTAATTTGGTGATCCTTTACTCACAAATACATTTAGTGTATTTTCTACAAACAAGACATTCTCCTATGTAACCACGATACAACCACCAGTGGTAGAAAATTAATATTGATACATTACCACCAACTAATCCTCACAACCCAATCAGGTTTCACCAGTTGTCCCAATAATGTCCTTATACTGAAAATAGCAAAGTCAGAATCCTACTACAGCCTATGACTTAGTTGTCATGTCTCTTTAGATTTCTTCAGTTTGGACAAGAACTTAGTATTTCCTTGAATTTCATGACTTTGAACCTTTTGTAGATTGCAGGCCAATTATTTTATAGAAGTCTTCTCAGTTTAGTTTGTCTAATGTTTCCTTGGCAAGAGTAAACGTGAAGTGATGCTGTAGTCTCATTGTATCCTATCAACTTGTCTCAATTTGTCCCATTACTAAATGGCATTCACTTTGATCACTTTGATTAGAATGATGTCTGCAGGGCTTCTTAACACTAAAGTTACTGTTTCCCCCTTATAATAAATAAATATTTTACAGGTGATACTTTGAAGCTATATAAATATCTCATTCATCATCAAAATAATAATTGAATTATTTATTAATTTATACCTTTATTGACTCATAGTTTCCTGCTTTATTCAGTGGGTTATAACTTGTGAACATTCTTATTTAGATGTTCAAGTTGTCTCTCTCCCCAATTTGTTCATGGAACCCTTTCAAGTGAGCTTTTGAATCCTTTTGACATGGCCCCTTCGTTTTTTGAACACTTGCTTGCCTCCTGGAGCAAAGGCACCCCTTGTACTTTTCCTCACCCAGTGCTGAACCTAGGTGATCTCAAGGATTTTGGATACTTTTGGGAAAAAGAACTTGGAAACCAAGATGTGGGCACTGAGAATGCTCGGTATACTACTGGGATATTACTACTTCAGTCCTCACAGTGGACAGAAGTAGGAGCATATGCATGTGTGCGTGTGCATGTGTGTGTGTTAATGAATCTTGTGGTATTGGATTGGAACTGGAGGTATCAGTGTGGACTCATGATTTAAAAAATATATATGGATTGAGAAATAAATGTGTGTGTGTGTGCGTTCATATTCTAGTTTTTTCCTTCTTATATTTGTATCTCCCTTTTCCAATAGTGAGAAAACTGTTTCAAAGTATTCTTTACATGTTTATTTGATAAATTTGGGTATGCAACAAATCTCCCATATCCATTGACATCTCCTCCTGCACAAATTCTTGCCTCCCCCTCTTTGGGCTCTTACACCCAGTGACAATGCAAGGATGCTTACCTCATTGTGCTTTGGGTTCAACTCACAGTGCCAAGCCACCTGTTCAAATGGATGCTCTCCATCCCTACCCTGCTCAGGCTCTGATTTTCAATGCCAGGCTGCTCCCACCAAGTGGAACCTTCCTCATGTTGCTTAGATATTGGCACAACATGACAAGGTGCCCCACCTTTCTCATCCTGTTTGAGCGCTCATTCCCCACTGCAATCTACTCCCTTACTCCCTCTGTGAAACCCTTCTCACCTTGCTCTAGCTTTGACACTCCATGGTGGGGCCTTGAGTCAGAAATATTCCTTTTATGCCAACGTAATAGCAAGGAGGCTAGTGTGCCTTGAATAGAATGAGTGAGGGATATCAAGTGGTGAGGGCCAGATTGTATATGGCCTACAGAGCTATTTTAAAGACTTTGGCTTTTGTTATAAGTGAGACAGGGAACCTTTGGAGGTTTCTAGTGACATGATCTGACATGTTTTAGAAGAATCCATCTGGTGCTGTGCTGTGACTAGATGAAAGAGAGACATGGTTAGAAATAATGTGCAGTGTATTATTACGGTGTATTGGTACAACATGTGGATATACTTTAAATAAAAAAAACGTACATCAGCGTGGGCTCAAATTCTATTATCTACAGTGGTACAGTATTATAAATGTCTGAAAATCATTGTTCACAGTGGCAAGAAAAACCAGCAGCTGAATGGTATTACATGGGAAAAGGGTAGACTTCTTTTGTTCCTAGGTTCAAAGAACTGATTAGTGATAACACCTGCTAGAAACAAAACACCTATGATACACTACTATTTCTACAACACTAATGAGAAAAGAGAAATTTAGGTGGGATTGAGTTGTTGATTGTGTGGGGATGTTCTGTGTAAAGATTTGAAGCAGCAATGCTAGTGTGTGTATAATTTACCTAATGTTGTTCTGTATTCTTATGGACTTCTAAAACAACATTGAGGTGATCCAACATTTAATAATTTGATATCATTATGAAAATAGTACATTTTCCAATCTTATTAAAACACGTTATTTATATTAGTGTAGTTTATATTCTTTTTAGAAATAATTAGAAAATAAGCAAAAAAGAGAATAAATGAAATGTATCCATTGTAGCATACTACAAAGATAGGTATTGATAACATTTTGTGTACATATTAAATCCTTCTAATCATGTATGTGGTATACCAATAAAAATTACACAAATTATTCATACATATTTTGAATATACAGTAGTATATAGAATGGCAGTTTTTACTTTGCTGCCTTAAGTTTGTCTTCTAACATATTAAAATAATTAAGATGTTTTACTCTGATTCTTATGATAAGGGTTCTATTGAATTTTTTTTTTTTTTTTACAGAGACAGCACAAGTGAGGGAGGCATCAGGGTGGGAGGGGGAGAGAGAGAGAGAGAGAGAGAGAGAGAGAGAGAGAGAGAGAAACAGAGAGAAACAGAGAGAGAGGGAGAGTCTTAACCAGGCTCCATGCTTAGTGTGGAACCTGACACAGGGCTCAACGTGGGGCTCGATCCTACAACCCTGGGATCATGACTTGAGCTGAAATCAAGAGCTGAATGCTCAACCAACCGAGCCACCCAGACATCCCTAAATATTTAATTTTTAAATTTAATATTTAAGATTAGAGAGAGACACAGACAAACACACACAGGAACATATATTTTTAAAATATAGGGATCAGCTCTCTAAATTGTTTTATTTTTATTTTTTACCTAAGTACTAGTACATGATCCTCTATTTTTTGTTAATTAATATACCTTCTCACTAAAATTTTTAGTAGGAATGTAGTATTCTACAATATGATAATTTATTGGGCCAATCTCTTTTGGCAGATCTGTACTGTTTAGGATTTATCTCTATTATAAGAGCACTGTCATTTCTTTTTTGTTGGTACATCTTTGTGCACTTGCCTAATTGTATTCTTATTCTGGTTCTAATCAAATGGAGGTTATATTTTCCCAAATGTCCTTATTTCTTAAGGAGTGATAAAATAAACTTATTGTTTTTATGTCTAATATATATAGTTTTGTAGTATAGTAAAATGTAAAGTATACTTACATTTGAAATATAAAACTGAAATTTCAAAGAAATTTCAAGCTGTTAACAGGCCACTTTAGGGAGCTTCATGGGGAAGGGTAAGTAGAAGGTATGTGGGAGTGGGAGGAAAGCGCATTTTCTTGCATCATCCAAGTTTCTTTGATGAATGAGTTTGAGAAGTATTTAAGATATAGCTCTAAAAGAATTTCTAGGTCAAATGACATTTACATTTTTATGACTTTTTATCTGTATTGCATATGTTTCCCTAGATAGTTTATACCACTTTGTCCTATCTATAAAAACTGTACCTATATGTTGGGGGTAGTATAATCTTCTAATGATTATGTTATTTAAAGGTATATTTTAGAAAGAAAAACGTCATGGGCACAAATGTCTATTACTGAAGATTTCAACATTTCTCTTTCTTCATCACCATCTTGTTCCATTCATACACAAAACCTCTTCGAAGCCTTAGCTAATTTTTGGTGAACAAAATTTTGTTCTTTCTTTGACTCTTTATATAGAGAAGGATTAAGCAGATTTCCAAGTCACTCCATGAGGGTGGTCAAACCAGCTGCACCCCCCCCCAAAAAAAACAGCTATTTATGGCTATCCAAGTTCATTTTAAAATGAATCATCACATTTTTCATTGACTTTGATAAAGAAGACAAAAAATAAAAAACCTCTCCTACCTTTTCAGACAGCTGTCAGCCCAACTACAGTTTGAAATGAATATTGTTTTGTGAGCATAGCAATGAAAACTACTAAGTATTCAGTACTGTAGGAAAGTGTTACATAATGGTCAAAATTCAGTTTTGAATTAGAAAGTACACAAGTGTTACACCTGTTGTGAGAAGCCCCCTTTTGTGATTCATTAAGTACCTTTCTCATACCAGTATAACTTTTTATATTTCATGATAATTGGTTTAATTGTATCTGTGGGCGCGTACAAATGTTTTTAATCTTACAATTATGATGTAAAGTCTAATAAATTATGTAGGCTGTAAGCCCTCTGCAAGTAGGACAGAGTCTTATCTTTGTGTCTCTAATGCTTAGCACAATATCTGGCATAAAAAAGAAACCCAATATAAGGTTCTTGAATAGATGAGATGTGGCATGTAGCCCCGAAATTATGATATAAAGCTAAAATGTCCACTTCAGAGACGATTTTCAAGTCCCCTAATTTAATCAACATTAACTGAATGCATACCATGAGCCAGGTACTGGAGCTACAGTTGTGAATAAAGCTGGCAGAGTGCCCAGTGTCTGTATCCAAGAAACTTAACCACATTTGTGTTGTTAATGAGACTGGCATGCTCCCTCCGTCCCATCTTGCTCTCTCTGTCAAGAAAAGTAATCTTTCTCAAATCACAACTAAGACACACTAGCAGAGAATTATACTAGAAATTATAATTACAATAACTCCACTTTCCTCCTGCCTTTCGTTGCTCTGGTGTTACCGGTTAGCTTTCTGTCCTTGGGTTCCCTAAGCAATTTTCATTCTCAGGGATTGGTATTTGCCCTTCCATCTGTCTGAACTGTCCTGCCTTGGAATCCATCTTCTCCCTTGAGATCTGGGTGGATAGTCTTCTCCTTAGAAGCGTCTTTCCTGGTTTCCCCTCCCCCATCCTCAGCTAGTGGTACCTGCTCCAGTCACTCTAACACAGCCCACTGTTTTATTTCCTTCATCGCAACAATAACTTTTTTGAAATTATATTGTCTGTGTTTCTGTTTGTTTATTATTTCTCCACACAGAATACAAATTCCACAGTTTAATATAAATTCCAGACTTCAAGAGGACATAATAACATGGGTTATTATTTTTGTATTAAGATAATAAAGAATTAAAGTGAAAAGAAGTTCAGGCAGTAGAGAAGGATGTGGAAAGAAAGGCAAAAGTCTTTCCTTTCTCTCCACTGTCAGTCCCAGTTGCACTCCCCAGAAATTTAACGTGGAACTTTCAAACATTTCAGTTTTTAATGCTTCTGGTGGTTACCCTTGGAACTCTAAGTAATCCTTTTCTATTTCATGATTTATCACAATTACACAGTATCTCACCATAAAAATGAGGAATTTGGTGTACTTTCTCTTACCCCCCTACTCCCCTGCTTTATGTCTCATTTCCTGATATTACTATTTTAGCACTCTTGTTTACCTTCTCAATATTAAACAACAGATTTAAATATCTTAATAACCCATTTGACATTATCTAATGGATTAGATATTATCTAATTATGGTAATTGTGGAAAATTGAGCAATCAGCTCTCCTATAATTCTTTGATATTCTCTTATCACCTACTCTTCTCAAAGTTTTTGTCATTGTGTCATCATTGGCAAGGTTACATTATTTACAGTCTATAGGTTGATTCTAGTACTTTGTGAAATTGCTATTGTGTAAATTTTCTCACACATGTAGTATGATTGGGTAGAGAAGGAACCCTAAACCAATACCATGTATCCACATATCACTCTAAGAATAATATTTCAAGAGCAAAGTTCAATTGAATTCTCCTATATGTATCAATTGCTCTAAATCATATCACATTTCAGTTAGTTTCATATTTGGATCATTACTGTAACGTACACATTTGTTTTTCCTAGTTTCCAGTTGTTTTTCTTCTAATTTATCTGAGAAGTAATTAGCTTTATTATATTTTAAAACTTTTCTAGGGCTGCCTGGGTGGCTCAGTTGGTTAAGCATCTAACTCTTGATTTCAGCTCAGGTCATGGTCTCACGGTTCATGAGTTCAAGATTCACATCAGGCTCTGTGTTGACACTGTGGAGCTTGCTTGGGATTCTGTCTCTCTCTCTCTCTCTCTCTCTCTCTGTCTCTCTCTCTGTCCCCTCCCCCCTTTCTTTCTGCCCCTCCCCCACTTGCTCTCTCTCTCAAAATAAGTAAACTTTAAAAGTATAAAAAATATATATAAAACTTTTCTAGATTTTAAACTGAAATTGCCTAGGGGCGCCTGGTGGGCTCAGTTGGTTAAACCTCGGACTTCGGCTCAGGTCATGATGTACTGTTTGTGAGTTTCAGCTCTGTGTTGGTCTCTGTGTTGATAGCTGGGAGCCTAGAGCCTGCTTCGGATTCTGTGTCTCCCTCTCTCTCTGCCCCTCCCCTGTTTGCACTCTGTCTCTCTTTCTCAAAAATAAATAAATCATAAAAAAAATTGAACTGAGATTGCCTAGTGTATTTTTATTCTGGAGACATGACTTCTAGAGCCTTCTGTTGCAATATCAATATATTCATTTCTAACTGCATGGCTATCATTCTGGGATTTATATTTACTATATTACTATTTTGGTTCCATTACTATTTTTCTTTTTAACTTTTTAATGACTTTATCCTTCTTGCATTCCTGATTTTACTCCACCTATGGACATTCACAAGATTTTTGTTTTCAGGAAATGATTAATGGGATCTAAATTCTTTAGTACATGAACATCTTAAAATTGCTTCATTTTATTTATACTTAACTGATAAATTAACTAATAAAATTATTCTATATTCCGGATCATTTTTTCTCCCGCAATGCTAGATGTATTTTTCCTTTGGCTTTTAGTATTTAGTACTGGTGATATGATCCTAATCTTATTTATCTTCTTTCATAAGTAACTCTTGACAACAATTTTGTCCTAGATTTTTAAATTTTATTAAGATGTGAATAAGTGTAGATCTTTTCCCTTCTTTTCATTCACTTTTCTTTGAACCTCAGAAAAGACTTTAAATGTGAAGATTAAGAAATATCTTTAACTCAGGAAAAACTATTTTTTAAATTATTTCATTTCATACATTGCCTCTGTCTCCACTCCCATGGCCTCTGGCACTCCTACTCTAAGAATGTCATAAGGAGCAAGCAAAATGATTTGAAACCCTCACAATTAACCAGAAAGAAAACAAAACAAAACAAAAATTTTAAAACCCACCTTTATTCTAGATCTCTTGTGGAGATCTGAATTTATCTTAGGATCTGCTCTACCTTTTTTCCCAACTTCAAGACCAACATTTTGAGGTCTACCTAGGAAAATTTTTGAAATCTTAACTAGAGGCAAAAGTTATAGCTAACTGCTGGAATGGATGGGAGAGAAGCCAACTGGTCAAAAATGTTCTTCAATTAGACACTTTGATAATTGATTTAAAATCCAAATAGAGCTTGGAGCCTTGGGCTTGATTTGGGGCTCTTTGAAGCAGATGGCTCTCTAGGGCACTATAGTACATTAGTTTCCTTTTGCCTTTGCCTTCCCATCAGTATGAGCCATTTAAATTCTACATCCCAGAAACTTAAAAAATCTGTAATATCCACATGATATGCTCACTCATTTTCATAGTTGACATGGATTTATTATATTCATTATACTTTTTACTGAAATTTTAGGGCAATATTAAGAACAAGGAGAAGCAAACACATATGCTCAATCTGGCACACTAAACACACATCAACACATGACAATTAGATGCAGGGTTTTGAAATAGTACTTTTAATGTGTTGGACTATTTTGATGCAATCTACATCAAGATCATTAAAGTTTCCATTATTTTTAATCATAAGATGTTCAACATGTTCCTTTTACCTGATCCCTAACCTTCTCCTCAAGTTTCACAGAAACAGAAATAGCGTCATAATAATGAAGAGCTCCTATTTTGCTGATTACCAAGAGCACAGTCCCATGATCCTTGATGAAATACATGATCAACCTCTGGAAGATAGAATTTGGGTGGGATTATAAAGAGATAATCATACCATCATTTAGAGTAACTGGGATTTGAATTTGAATCTCCAATTTTTCCATTATTCACTCTGCAGCCTTGACAAGTTAATTTACTCTCTATCTTCAAATTTCTCCTTTAATAATAAGCTAATAATGACTAATCAGGTTATCTTGGGAACTCCAAGAGATAATGTAAAATGTCTAGACAGCACCTAGCTTATAAAATGGATGATAATTTACATTTCTCCCAGAAACCTTTGCTTCCATTAGGCTATATTTTTCTTACTGAAGAACATGCTGTATTTATTCCTGATGCTTATGCTGTTGGCTTATGTGCACTGAAATCATTCATCTTGATATTAATATCAGTGCTAAGAGCACATTAGCAGAGAGGTTAAAAGTTGTAGAGCCCATAGTGATATCACTATGTGCGAGCTGTGTGAGAATCAGTATTCTTATATCTTGAATGAGGACAATAATAGGGCTTGCCTAACCTAGGGCATTGCTGTGAAGATAATGGATGTACATGTGAAGTGCTTATTACAAAGCTAAGCACATAGGCATCCCTTTCTTGGGTTGGGTAAATTTTGTGGTGCAGTACTTGATATGGCCCTTAGAGGGAGCTCCACGTGAGTGAGAATCCTGTGAAGCAGATGAGCTCTGTAGAGCTTCTCTGCTTGGATTCCGTTTTTAGAAAAACTGATTAAGGGGTGATTTAAATTGCACAGATTCACAGCCATGTGACATTTATATGCATTTTTTAAAATTTTTAAGCATAACAAAATTTAGGTTCATTCTGGGTTAACAATAATTTCAATTATTTCATAAAATGCTCCTAATGTCGTCGGCCAGATCAGAAAATTTAAATAATCTCAATACCAGAGTTTCCTCCAGTGGCTGACCAAGATTGTAAATCCCATAATTTACAAAATGTATTTTTGGCACATGTATATACATATAAATGATTGCACTAAAATAGGCAAGGCAGCAATCATTTTGAATCTTTCAAACCATAACCTTTCAAAGAAATTAGTTCTTCCTGTGACAAAGATTGCTGAGGCAATAAACTATAAATGGCTTTTACGGAAGCAAATCCAAATAGAAGAGAGTTACAAGTAACATCAACATTCCAGATAACCCAGAGCAGCCTTAGAGTTATTTTCAGCCTTGAAAAAATGAAAATATAAAACAACAAAGATGTCATCCTCAACACTAAAACCAGAATTCAATATTAATAAGTTTAAAAGAAGATACATTAAAGGAGAGATTAATGTGAAGTTTACTCCTCCCATAGCAAGAAATAAGATAATGTAGTTTAAAATGTTTCTCCTAAGAAATTATTAAACTCGGTTTTTACAGCAACTCTATATGAACTATTCTAAAGTGAAGGAAGGAAATAATTTCTTATCTTACATCCTATGAAACTTTATTTCACTGTGAACCTACATTTGCAAACGTTCAATTAACTTTCTTTAGCATGATAAAGCATGCTTCTGAGCCTGAGCTCCACTGTATGACTGGCTATTTCCCCTAACACACTTTGCACTTTGAAAGTCTCCATGATTTGCCTTGTGATTCCTTCTGGTAAAGTCTCCATTCTCTCCACTCATGTTTGCTGAGCTCAAGTATCCCGTTTTCACAATAATCCTCCCCAAACAATCTTTTCCACCCCTCTCCCAACCCGTGCAGAGTTATTTATTTCCTCATCATGTTTCCCAAAACATATATTCTATTCCAGTTACTGGTTTATAGTCTTCACTCCATGCCTGAATTTTGAACTTTGTGTGAGCATAGACTATACCTTATTTCCCTGAGTATCCTCAGAACCTTCCAGAGTGCCCAGAACATGTTATAAAATTAAGTTGGATTTTTGGAGGGCTAGGTACACAGAGTGCCATGTATCCGTGGGCAACTTAAAGCCTGCGAGATGAGGCCAGAGGGGATATTGAGGGTGATTTAAGTACATGGAGAACCTAATATACAAAATTAAGAGACCATTATGTCCTTTCTTCCCTTTTCAAGAATAAAAAAAGTTACTCATTATTATGTTCATTGTAAGAAAATACATTTTTTTCAAAATGTTTTTAATGTTTTAGACAAAAGCAGAACAAGTTAAAATTACTTAGATTCAGCCTCTCAATAGGCATATGCAGGGAAATCTTAAGTACAGAAGTGTGCTGAACAGACTCCACTTGCTCAATTAACTCTGAGCCCTTCCCTTTGCTATCCAGTTTCCACACAGAAGCCAGAGCACTTTCTTTTTCAAAAAGGAAAAATCAGACCCTTATCGTTTACCTGCTTATCATTTACGTCTCTGATGGCTTTCCAGTCCACTTGGAATAAAAAACCCTTTCCTTTGGCCAACAGGCCCTGCAGGTCTGGCCCCTGCTAACCACTCTCATCGATTCTCACCATGTTCAGCTTCACTCACAAGCGACAGTTACACTTTCCTTCCTTCTCTTACTTGAAGACACCAACTTTATTTAGTTCCATTTTCAGCCTTTGAAGAACCTCTCTCCTGGAGATTTTCGCTTACCTCTTTTAAGAGACTTGGTATCTTGCCATTTAGATCCATCTTAAAGACACTTCCTTAGTCTTCCGTGATTACCTAATCTAAACAGCTTCTCAAATCTTTCAAGTATCTCATCTTGTTTTATCTTCATTATAGCATTTAGCACTACTGGGCTGCGTCTTGCCATTTGTCTATTTTTCTGTTCTTTTTCACTAGACGATATAGGCCTTAAAAACAGACATTTTGTTCAGCTCTGTGTCCCAAACCTCTAAAAAGGCAAATAGAGGTTCAAAAACATTTCAGTTTTTTACTTTTTTAAAAATTGAAGTATAGTTGGCATACAATATTGCATTAGTTTCAGTTGTACAACATAATATTTTGGCAGTTATATACATTACAAAATGCTTACCATAGTAAGTGTAGTTACCATCTGTCACCATACAAAGTTATTACAGTATCATTGATATACTCCCCACACTGTACTCATCATCCCCTGACTTATTTATTTCTTAACTGGAAGTTTGTACCTTTTAATGCTCTTCACCTATATTACCCAAATAGGAGTTAAATAGAATTAACAAAAGCCTTTCTTGAATGAATGTACTGCAAGGAATCAAATTTGAGGCAGTAACAACTACTCATACCCTTCATCTTTTAATACCTCCTATAATTCTCTTAAAATATTGGGAAGTGGGGTTAAGAACGCATTCAGCTAAGTTATCTCAAATGTTTAGAAAATTAGTAGATTAATTGAAAGGATCGACTCTTGAGAAATAATTGCTGGTCCTGAGATATCCAAAGACAGGTATGCAGATTCTGCCAGAACCAAGCAGGCATAAGGGTGCATAGAGAACAACTCTCCCAAGGAGTTTTGCTGAAAATGAGATCAAAGGAAAAGTAAGAGGGAAGTAGGGCCAAGAGAAATTTCTTGTTTTCATTTTTTGAGGTGGAAGAAATAATGACATGTCTTTTCAAAAATGATATAGTGGCAAGATCATATTAATTAATCAGGATATGTATTGTTGTAGAAATCTTAGATTTTTTTTTCATTTCTAAGCTGCTATAAATTACTCAGAGAAAAATAATGTCTCTAGTAGGAGATGCTAATATGTAATTAGTGTCATAATTAGGGTGAGGATGTTAGATATATATGGAAGGAGGGATCAGAAAAGGATTTGGGTATGCCATGTGATAACTGAACAAGTGAAAAATGCGTGTGGGTAAGTTTGGAGTATAATAAATAATACACTGCTATATTTGTCCTCAACATCCTGGGCCATATTGATTGGACCTGTTTCATGGGGCTCCAGTAGTGAGAACCTGGGAAAAATCCTTTTGCTGCCTAGGTTTCTTCACGTTTAATATGAGATGAATATATGTCATCATCTCTAAGGTCTCTAACAGGGCTGAAAACTCTTTAACTAATTGGAATGTTGCAGGTTTCAGAAGTAAAATGAGAGTACAAATGAGATCAGAAAGAGAAAATTCATCTACTTTAAGTGTCTGACTGGATGACTTTATGTGCCACTTGGAAAGTGTATTCCTCTTTCAAAGTAAAGTAAATCAATTAGCACCGAGAGGTCATGCCTAGAAATTTAAAATTGCAAAGCATTCCCTGATGGAATTACACATTTTGTAGATGAAGGAACCTAAAAAATGATTTGATTTAGCTTTTGCTAAAACTGTGGAATGGGCATTTTATGAGATGTTAATAAGCATTAGGTAACAAATGAGTTCTGTGATCAAATAAGTGTGGACAATGTGCACAGTATATTTGAGAGATCCTCAAATCTTATCAGTATATTAAAGGTATTGAAAAATTCCTCATTAAAAAATCCAGTTAACTTTAAACATATGTTTTATTCATTCAAACAATTTATTATGTGCCTACTATATGGCAGGCTCTGCCACAGGTACTTAGGATGTATCAGTGCCAAAACAGACAGTCTTGTCCCAGGGCTTACATGCTGGATGGTTGAGGTGAGGAATAAACAACAAACATAATAAGTAATTTATAAAATATGATTGAAAAACTATAAATTCCATGAAAAAAATTAGAAGAGTGTAAAGGGAATTAAGAGAGCTGATGCAGGGATGGGAACAGACCTCATTCAGTATTTCACAGAATGGTCAAAAGAGGCTCATTGAGAAGATGACATTTGAACAAAGACTTGATGGAGGCAAGGGAATTGTATAAGTAGGTACCTGACAGAATAGTATTTAAGTCAAAGAGAACAACCAATGCTAAGGCAAGAGCAGGTCTGATGTTCAGGCTAAAGCAAGGGGGCCATTGTGGCTAAAGCCAGATGAGCAAGAGGATAGTCACAGAGAAGAGATGAGAGAAAATCTTTTGAAGATACTTGCGTGCCATTTAAGGCTTTTGGCTTTTTCTGTAAGTGAAATGGGGAGCCTCAGCAAGGTTTTGACCCGAACAGTAACTTGAATTTATTTAAGTTCTAAAAAGATAATTTAAGCCACTGTGTTGAGAATAGATTATAAAGTTGCAAGGACAGAAGCAAGAAAACCCACTAGGGCTCTGTTGCGGCAATACATGTGAGAGATCATTGTAATTCTGATAGGAGAATAGCAGTGGATATGGTGAAAGTGGTGAGATTTTTGCATGTGGAGCCAAGAGAATTTGCACATTACATGAGAGAAAGAGAGATGTCAGAGATATCTTCCAGGCTTTCAGCCTGAGGAACTGAAAGGATGGAGGTCCCATCAACTGAGACAGGAAGGCTATATATGGGGAGCTAGCTCTCTAGGGAAAATTTAGGAATTTAGTTTGGGGCTTGTGATCATGCATAGGCATAGCAGCAGAGATGCTGGGAAGACACTTAGATATATGTAATATAGATATAGATGATGTAGATATATCAGAAGTTCAGGAGGGAGGTCTAAGCTGGAGATACAAATCTGGAAGCAGTCAACACATTGATTATATTTAAAGACCTGAAACTTGAAGAGGTCACCAAAATGGTAATAAAAAATCAAAAGGGATGGAAGAATAATCCTGGAGCCTCCAGCATCAAGAGCCTGGGGAGAAGGGGAAGAACCAGCAAAGGAGACTGAAATGTAGTCAAGGGGACAGGAGGTAAAGTAGGAGAATGTGGTGTCTTGGCAGACAAATAAAGATACTACATCAAGAAAATAAGAGTGACAATGTGTCACATGCCTCTGACAAGTCAAGTAAGGTGAGGGCTGAGAATTAAACATCGGATTTAGCAATGTGGAGTCATTGGTAACTTTGGTAAGTACAATTTTAGAAGAATGGTGGAGTCAAAAGCCTTATGAAGTGGGTTTAGGAGAAAATGAGAGGACGGATAATTGAAGATGATAAGTATAGAAACTTTTCCAAGAAGTTTTGCTACAGATGGGCTCAAAGAAAAGGTGGGAGGAAAGTACAGCCAAGGGAAGTTTGTGCTTTTTTTTCTTTTAGGAAGGAAAATGTCTGTATGCTTGTATGCTTATGACAGTGATACATAAAACCTTAAACTGATGATGTAGGAGAAGGGGGACTTGCTAGAGCATTTTCCTTAAGGCACAAGCATTATTCTGACTTTAGATATCAGCACAAAAAATTCCTTCCTGGTAGACAGGTAGGAAGGTAGAGTTTGTAGGGGAAGATTTTGGGGTGGTGGGAGTCTATAAAAGTCCTCTTCTGGTCATGGAACGCTTTTCTCTTCCTCCTCAGCTCCAACACAATACTTACCTAACATTGCCAGCTACACCAGTATGCTGTAGAACACTGGGAAACACTGATATATTGCCATGTCTTTGCTTTAGCAAGGTATAAACTATATCCGGAGAGATAAAATGACTAGTCCTAGCTTACACATATAGTTAACACTGGTAACACCTCCTTTTTTCATAGACAAACTAGCTGAGCACTATGTAATCTAATCGCTTCCAATTCTCCACCTAAAATTATTGGTATATCCCATGTTGATGTCATAATTCACAGACCATTCCTCATACCTGACATACAGACTCTCAATAAATATTGAATGAATGAATGAATGTATTAATAAATAATATGTTTTTCTGAACAAAACAGGAGGCCAAAATATGGCAATTCACTTATTTCACTAATTATGTGAAATTAAGGGCAATTAAACTTTTAAGTCCCAAATGACTTAGAACTGTGGGAATTATACACTTACTGCATTGTGTCAATTTTATATTGCTGCTATAACAAATTTTTAAAACCCTAGTAGCTTCAAACAAGACCTATTTAATATCTCATAGTTTTTTGTGTCATAAATCTGATGTTTATCTCACTCGGCTAAAATCAAGTTGTCAACAGGGCTGTGTTTCTTACTGAAGGCTCTCTGGAGCAAACCACCTCCAAGCTCATTCAATTATTGGCTTCATTTGGATTTTTTTTTCTAAAAATCTTTTTTTAACATTTATTCATTTTTGAAAGGCAGAGAGAGAGCGCGAATGGGGGAGGGGCAGAGAGAGAGAGGGACACAGAAACAGAAGCAGACTCCAGGCTCTGAGCTACCTGCACAAAGCCCAATGCAGGGCTCGAACTCACAGACCGCGAGATCATGACCTGAGCCGAAGTCGGCCACTTAATCGACTGAGCCACTGAGGCGCCCCAGGGCTTCATTTGGATCTTTAGGTTTGTAGAACCGAGATCCCTGTTTCTTTGTGACTATCAGATAGGGGCTGATTTTTGCTCCTAGAGGCTGCCCACATTCCATGTTGTCTCCTTAGCAATAATGGGTCCAGTCCCTCTGACACCTGGAATCTCTTTGACTTCAGCCAAATAAAGTTCTTTGCTTTTAAGGGCTCATGTGATTAGATCAGCAAATATAGATAATCTGGAACATCATCACATCTGCAAAATCCCTGCCTTCTAACTTATTCCCAAGTTCCAGGAATTAAGGCATGGACATCTTTGGAGGGCCATTCTGCCTACCCAACTTTCGTTAATCTAAAAGATTTTAGATGTTTTTTGAAAGATATTCCTATAAAATTATATATTTTTTCTTTTTTTTATATTTTTAAATTTACATCCAAGTTAGTTAGCATATAGTGCAACAATGATTTCAGGAGTAGATTCCTTAATGCCCCTTACCCATTTAGCCCATCTCCCCTCCCATAATCCCTCCAGTAACCCTCTGTTTGTTCTCCATCTTTAAGAGTCTCTTATGTTTTGTCCTCCTCCCTGTTTTTATATTATTTTTTCTGTCCTTCCCTTGTGTTCATCTGTTCTGTGTCTTAAAGTCCTCATATGAGTGAAGTCATATGATATTTGTCTTTCTCTAATTTCATTTAGCATAATACCCTCTAGTTCCATCCATGTAGTTGCAAATGGCAAGATTTCATTCTGTTTGATTGCCAGGTAATACTCCATTGTATATATATACCACATCTTTACCCATTCATCCATCGATGCACATTTGGGCTCTTTCCATACTTTGGCTATTGTTGATAGTGCTGCCATATACATTGGGGTGTATGTGCCCCTTCAAAACAGCATACCTGTATCCCTTGGATAAATGCCTAGTAGTGCAATTGCTGGGTTATAGGGTGGTTCTATTTTTAATTTTTTGAGGAACCTCCATTCTGTTTTCCAGAGTGGCTGCACCAGTTTGCATTCCCACCAGCAGTGCAAAAGAGATCTTCTTTCTCTGCATCCTCGCCAACATCTGTTGTTGCCTGAGTTGTTAATGTTAGCCATTCTGAAAGGCGTGAAGGGGTATCTCATTGTGGTTTTGATTTGTATTTCCCTGATGATATTGAGAATTTTTTCACGTGTCGATTGGTCATCTGGATGTCTTCTTTGGAGAAGTGTCTCTTCATGTCTTTTGCCCATTTCTTCACTGGATTATTTGTTTTGGGGGTGTTGAGTTTGACAAGTTCTTTATAGATTTTGGATACTAGCCCTTTATCTGATACATCATTTGCAAATATCTTCTCCCATTCCATCGGATACCTTTTAGATTTGCTGATTGTTTTCTTCACTGTGCAGAAGCTTTTAATCTTGATGAGGTCCCAATAGTTCACTTTTGCTTGTATTTCCCTTGCCTCTGGAGATGTATTGAGTAAGAAGTTGCTGCGGCCAAGATCAAAGAGATGTTTGCCTGCTTTCTTCTAGAGGATTTTGATGGCTTCCTGTCTTACATTTAGGTCTGTCATCCATTTTGAGTTTATTTTTGTGTATGGTGTAAGAAAGTGGTCCAGGTTCATTTTTTTACATGTCACTGACCTGTTTTCCCAGCACCACTTGCTGAAGAGACTGTCTTTATTCCATTGGATATTCTTTCCCACTTTGTCAAAGATTAGTTGGTCATACGTTTGTGGGTCCATTTCTGGGTTCTCTGTTCTGTTCCATTGATCTGAGTGTCTGTTTTTGTGCTAGTACCACACTCTCTTGATGATTACAACATTATAATACAGCTTGAAGTCTGGGATTGTGATGCCTCCTGCTTTGGTTTTCCTTTTCAAGATTGCTTTGGCTATTTGGGGTCTTTTCTGGTTCCATACAAATTTTAGGATTATTTGTTCTAGCTCTGTGAAGAATGCTGGTGTTATTTTGATGGGTATTGCATTGAATATGTAGATTGCTTTGGGTAATATTGATGTTTTAACAATGTTTAAAGGAGCATGGAGTATTTTTCCTTTGTGTGTGTGTGTGTCTTCTTCAATTTCTTTCATAAGCTTTCTATAGTTTTCAGTGTACAGATTTTTCACCTCTTTGGTTACGTTTATTCTGAGGTATTTTTTGGGTTTGGTGCAATTGTAAATGGGATCGATTCCTTGATTTCTTTTTCTGTTGCTTCATTGTTGGTGTATAGGAATGCAACCAATCTCTGTGCATGATTCTGCCACTTTGCTGAATTCATGAATCAGTTCTAGAAGTTTTTTGGTGGAATCTCTTGGGTTTTCCAGATAGAGTATCATGTCATCTGGGAAGAGTGAAAGTTTTAATTCCTCCTGGCCAATTTGGATGCCTTTTATTTCTTTGTGTTGTCTGATTGCAGAGGCTAAGACTTCCAATACTATGTTGAAGAACAGTGGTGAGGGTGTACATCCCTATCTTGTTCCTGACCTTAGGGGGAAAGCTCTCAGTTTTTCCCCATTGAGGATGATATTAGCATGGGATCTTTCATATATGGCTTTTATGATATCGAGGTATGATCCTTCTACCCCTACTTTCTTGAGGGTTTTTATCAAGAAAGAATTCTGTATTTTGTCAAATGTTTTCTCTGCATCTATTGAGAGGATCATGTGGTTCTTGTCCTTTCTTTTATTGATGTGATGATTCACATTGATTGTTTTGCAGATATTGAACCAGCCCTGCATCCCAGGTATAAATACCACTTGGTCGTAGTGAATAATTTTTTTAGTGTGTTGTTGGATCCAGTTGGCTAATACCTTGTTGAGGATTTTTGCATCCATGTTCATCAGGGAAATGGGTCTATACTTCTCCTTGTTAGTGGGGTCTCTGGTTTTGGAATCAAGGTAATGCTGGCTTCATAGAAAGAGTTTGGAAGTTTTCCTTCCATTTCTATTTTTTAGAACAGTTTCAAGAGAATAGGTGTTAACTCTTCCTTAAATGTTTGGTAGAATTCCCCTGGAAATCCATCTGGCCCTGGACTCTTGTTTTGGGGGGGATTTTTTATTATTAACTCGATTTCTTTACTGGTTATGGGTCTGTGCAAATTTTCTTCCTGTTTGATTTTTGGTAGTTTATATGTCTCTAGGAATTTGTCCATTTCTTCCATATTGCCCATTTTATTGGTGTATAATTGCTAATAATATTCTTTTAATATTGGTTGTATATCTGCTGTGTTGGTTTTGATCTCCTCTCCCTCATTCTTGATTTTATTTATCTGGGTCCTTTCCTTTTTCTTTTCATCAAACTGACTAGTGTTTTATCAATTTTGTTAATTCTTTCAAAGAACCAGCTCCTGGTTTCATTTATCTGTTCTGTTGTTAATTTGGGAGCATTGATTTCTGCTCTAGTCTTTATTATTTCTGTCTTCTGCTGTTTTGGGGTTTTATTTGCTGTTTCTTTTCCAGCTCCTTAAGGTGTAAAGTTAGGTTGTGTATCTGAGACGTTTCTTCCTTCTTTAGGAAGGCCTGGATTGCTATATCCTTTCCTCTTATAACCACCTTTGCTGCATCCCAGAGGTTCTGGGCTGTGGTGTTATCATTTTCATTGGCTTCCATGTACTTTTTAATTTCCTCTGCAACTTCTTGGTTAGCGCATTCCTTCTTATGTAGGATGTTCTTTAGTCTCCAAGTATTTGTTACCTTTTCAATTTTTTCCTGTGGTTGATTTTGAGTTTCATAGCATTGTGGTCTGAAAATATGCATGGTATAATCTCTATCTTTTCATACTTGTTGAGGGCTGATTTGTGTCCTAGTATGTGATATACTCTGGAGAATGTTCCATATTCACTGGAGAAGAATTTGTATTCCACTGCTTTAGGATGAAATGTTTGAATATATCTGTTAAGTCCATCTGGTCCAGTGTGTCATTCAAAGCCATTGTTTCCTTGTTGATTTTCTGATTAGATGATCTGTCCATTGTTGTAAGTGGGGTGTTGAAGTCACCTACTATTATGGTATTAGTATCAATGAGTTTCTTTATGTTTGTGATTACCTGATGTATTTATTTGGTTTCTTCCACATTTGGAGCATAAATGTTTACAATTGTTAGGTCTTCTTGGTAGATAGACAACTTCATTATGATATAATGCCCTTCTTCATCTCTTGTTACAGAGTTTATTGTAAAGTGTAGAATGCCTGATATAAGTATGGCTACTATGGCTTTCTTTTGTCATCCATTAGCATGAAAAATGGTTCTCCATCCCCTTACCCGTACTTCAGTCTGAAGGTGTCTAGGTCTAAAGTGGGTCTCTTGTCAACAGTATATAGATGGATCTTGTTTTCTTTTCCATTCTGTTACTGTATGTCTTTTGATTGGAGCATTTAGTCCATTTACATTTAGAGTGAGTACTGAAAGATATGAATTTATTACCATTATGTTCCTTGTAGAGTTGGAGTTTCTGGTGGTGTTCTCTGATCCTTTCTAGTCTTTGTTGCTTTTTTGTCCTTATTTATTTATTTTTTTCATCTTTTCTCCCCTCAGAGAGTCCCCCTTAAAATTTCTTGCAGGGATAGTTTAGTGGTCATGAACTCCTTTAATTTTTGTTTATCTGGGAAACTTTTAATCTCTCCTATTTTGAATGACAGCCTTGCTGAATAAAGAATTCTTTGTTGCACATTTTTTCTGGTTCATCACATTGAATATATCCTGCCACTCCTTTCTGGCCTGCCACGTTTCTGTGAATATGTCTGCTGCAAACCTGAGCTGTCTCCCCTTGTAGGCTAAGGACTTTTTTTCCCTTGCTGCTTTCATGATTCTTTCCTTTCCGGAGTATTTTGTGAATTTTACTATGATATGCCTTGTTGATGGTTGCTTTGTGTTGAATATAATGGGAGTCTTCTGTGCTTCCTGGATTTTTATGTCTGTGTGTTCTCCCAGGTTAGGAAAGTTTTCTGGTATGATATGCTCACATAAGACTTCTTCCCCTTTTTCTCTCTCTTCCTCTTCCGGGACCCCTATGATTCTGATGTTGTTCCTTTTTAATGAGTCACTGATATCTCTAATGCTTAAATAGTGCTCCTTTTGCCTTAGTTTCCCTCTTTTCTTCTGCTTCATTATTCTCCATAATTTTGTCCTATCACTGATTCACTGCTCTCACTCAACCATCCTTGCCACCATGGCAACCATTCGAGATCACAGCTCAGTTATAACATTTATTATTTCATCCTGACTGGTTTTACTTCTTTTATCTCTGCAAAAAGGGATTCTAATATATTTTGGACTCCAGCTAGTATTCCTATTATCGTGATTCTAAATTCTGGTTCAGACATCTTGCTTGTATCTGTGTTGATTAAGTCCCTGGCTGTCATTTCTTCCTGCTCATTTTTTTGTGGTGAATTCCTTCATTTCATTATTTTGAAGGAAGAAAAAGAAATAATGAGGTAAAAAAAAATTAAAATTAAAAAATTAAAAGCAACACACACACACGCACACAAATAAAATCAATGATGCCAGAACCTAGGTGTGTTTTGGTCTGGGTGTTGAAAGGGGCTTGATAGATTAGAGAAAAAGGGGAAAAAGGAAAATGTTTGAAAATTTAAAAAATGAATACAATGAAATAAAATAAAATGAAATGATGGAAGTAAAATAGAATTGGAAAATTTTACAGAAAAGTAAAAAATGTAGTAGAAAAAATTAAAGAAAAATATTTTTTAAAAAATTGAAAATAAAAATAAATTTTTTCTCTTTCTGTATTCAAGAAAAAGAAAAGAAATGAAAAAAAAAAGAAATTTGAATAGATGGACCAGCGAACAGACTGAAATATGATTAAAATTACATTGTTTTCCCCTAGAAGTGGAACTATGAACCACTTTAAAGTCCATAAACTAAGCAGGCAGAGAAACTTGTGGTGTTCCTGTAGTGTGAGGTTGGCCCAGTGGGCAGGGCTTAGTGTAATGTCTCCATTTTTCATTAGATGATTTTGCTTAGCTTACTGGGGTGGATTGTTGTGGTGCTTGTAGGTGCGTATGTGCATGTGCGGGAGGAGAGAAAATGGCATCACCCAACCACCCAGTCTATAGTATTGGAACTTTTTTCTCCCTGATCAGCTATCATGTACCCATCCTTTGTCTTACACTTTTACACTGTCTGTGACCAAGCTGTCAGATTGCCAGGCGACACCTCCCTCATGAGTTTTATCTCAGATGCATCTGTGTTTCCTGATCCCTCACTCTTGAGGGACTGTGGCTTTGACCCGTTCAGACCCTCTGGGGGAGGGTCTCACTGAGCAATGGCTCAGTGTTGGCCACACCCAAGAATGTTCAGGAGTCTGTGCTGCTGCTGATGCCCAGAGACTATGGCTGGGTGCCAGCTGGCCCCAGAAAAAGTTCACGTGGTCATGTAGCAGCAGCATTTCAGGGATTATGGAAAATCACAACACACATCTGGCACCAGTCTTCACCCTTAATGACCTTTTTCCAGCACCAGTGAATGTGGTTGTTCTCTGGGATCTGCTGGGATTGGGTGGATGCATAGCCTCTACTTCCAGCAGTGGAACTGCTTCTCCCCATGTGGCCCGAGAACCTCCCAGACCCCACTCTGCTCCTGCAGATTCACCCTTCCCACCAGAGCACCGCCAGGTATTGAGCTGCAGCATTTCAGAGTCTGCACTCTCCTTGTTTATAGAGTCTTAATGGAATTTAAACCCTCTTCTTTCTCCTTTCTCCCATTTTAGTTCAGTCCCTTTGGCTGTTTCTACTTTTCCACTTTCTCTCCAGCTGCTTTTCGGGTGGGTGCTTCTCCCATACTCTACCCACCCCCCCCCCCCGTACTCTCTCCACAAGCAAAAACAGCTCCCTGCCTTCCATGGCTTCTCTCTCTTCCAGTTCACCTCTCTGTGCCATGTACCTGCTGAGTTCTATGGTTCTCGTTGTGAAGATTGTTGTGGTAATCCTCAAATTAATTTTCTAGGTGTGCAGGATGGTTTAGTGTTGATCTGGCTGTATTTCATGGACGGGAGACACACACACAAAAAAAAACTTCTATGCTGTTCCACCATCTTGGCACCTCCAAAACTATGTTTTGTCCATGAGATAAGTGATGACAGATATTACCCCATTAAGACAATCAAGAGGCAAAAAGTAAATTGTAATTTTCATAATTTGACTAATTTTCTAGATATCATTCCTTTAAGTCTCTCCCCTTTCATTTTGATTTCTTCCCATTTAATTCTATTCAATTCCAGAAACTTTAGTTGAACATCTTCTGTGTGCCAGACACCAATACTGGTTGCAATGGATATAAAGATAGAAGATATTTTCTTAGCTCTTAAGGAGCTAACAGCTTAGTTAGGGAAGCCTCACAAATATAATTTACAGCAACAGGTATGGTAAATGAACATTAGTGGACAAAGAAATTGAGATAGACCTCTTAGAGTTACCTTGTACACCTTGGAGCTATTAATATTGTACTGGATCACAGGAATACCTCCAAAGTAACCAGGTAGTAACGAATACTAGTTGCTAGTTATGAGGTAGTAACTAATACTAGTTGCTAATTATTAGGCAGTAACTAATACTTGCAAAGTGTCTTAACCTGCCTAAAGAAAAATCTTTTTGGGTATTGCCTTGTGTCTAAAAAGGAAAACATTTTAGGTTGGGATGAGCAAGCTAGTCTTTCTATAACTTAACTTTACAAACCCAAATAGAAGCCTATAAAAATCAAGGCTCCCAGTCATAATCAATAGAGTGGGGGTGGGGAGGCAAGCTGGCGGACTGGGCTGGGGCCTGCATATATGTCTAAATCCCCCTGGGATGTTCTCTGTCTATTTGGCAGAAGCTCTTGCTGTGCTTCTTAGAAGACTGCTGAGGCACTCATTGGCAGACTTAAACAGTAGCAATTTGTTATATAGACCCTGGCACTGTGCTTCACAGACAAAAGGGATTCAATCTTTTATCAACACAATCAAGACAACTGGCTCCACCATTGTCTTGCTTTTTGTTGTATTTTTGGATACCAATATTTCAGAGAAAATGGGGTTTTCCCAAGCTCAGAAAAAGCTTTTTCATATTGTTCAATAAATAATTCATTAATGTATTCATTTATTCCTTCCTTTCGTTATGTACCTCCAGAATGTAAAACTATGTAAGCTTCAGCTTTAAATGTGTGCAGACTTACCTGATGTTTTTTAAAGCAATGAAAAACTTAGTTTGACTTAGCATATCCTGTTGAGTTAACCATCAGCTTGCAGGGATAAGAGGAAATCAGGGAAACCAGTCATATTTTTGAGTATCCAGAGACACAGGCCAGTCCAAATAGACATCAGCCAGAGGTCTTGGGCAGTGTCCTGGAGACCCCTTGCTATACCTTGTATGTCGGTAACATTTTAGTTTTTGAAAAGTGGGTAGATTCAAAGGGTCCTAGATGTTGGGGTGGGGAGGGAAGGATATACTACCAATTGGTAGGAAAATATTAAATATTTAAACAATTGGTATATGCATATTGATCATCAGAGCTAAATATCAATGTTGAGGGAGAGTATGCTTGTGAATTAGCAGTGAGTTTGCTGTGGGCAAAATCTTTGTGTTATTTTGACCCATTCACTCCTCTAAAACTGCACCTTAGGGCAGTTATTTCTCAAATCTCCCTGTTTTTCAGAATCATTTGGTAAACTTTAAATTTAATTTTACTTGGTTTTAAAAATTATACTAAAATATATCATGTGCACATTTTTATAAGAATCAAACTGTATAGAGAGCTAGAGAGTGAGTGTTAAATCATTTGTCCTACACTACTTCTACCTGTAGAATCCTACCCCAGAAAAATTCACTTTTGAGTGTTGCAGTATTTAGTTCTTCTAGTGGTTGCCTCTATAACTAAAGACAATAGTTTTATATCTATGATATGTAACAACTTTAAATAGCACTCATTTAATCAGAGGACCTTTTAAAAATACACAGATTACTAGGACCCTTCTTGCTAGACTGAATTTTTAAAAAGTTCTGATGAGATCCTTTTGTTCAGCCAGAGTCAAAACTTTCTCTGCTATAACAGAGAAAGGAGTGTGTGAATCTTAACATAAACATGGTCTTTATAAAGCTCTTTGCTCAACCACCATGGCCATGCTTGGTGGCATTTTATAATCTGCAAATTTCATTTCACTCAGAAAATATCTTGCCTTGCTTTCCTCATCCTTTTGTATTCACATCTTTTTTATTCCTCCTCTAAATCTACTTGCCTTATTACTAACCTTTTTTTTTTTATGTCCTAGAGCTTATCTGCTAACCCTATATTCCCTGCTTTTTTAACCCATATTTAGAAAATAGAATAAATTGCTGTCTTACACCATTGTCCAAAGAAAACGGACATGGTGAAAGGTCACTCAATTTATAGACAGCAGAGGTCTCAAAAAAATTATCAAAATTTTCTGGGAAAATGTATAATTTCATGATCAGTTAATAGGATATGTGTTCTCCATACTTGGAAACTCAGTATATTGATTTAACATAGCAATTTATATTTAGCAAAAATTACTCATCACACTCAGGAACATAAAATCTCAATGCTTATTTCTGCCTGCCAATGAATTTAATGCAGCCCCAGTTGTTTGTAATGAGGTTGGTGCTAACTTTTCAAATAAATATTTCTTCTGTAGGTTGCACTAAATCACTGGGAGTATTAGGTAATAGACAGCACAAATACATATTCAGAATAGGAACATGGCATCTGTCAGAGTTGGCTTGCTAATAATTTTTTGTACTTAGGCTAAGCCTCTGAACATTATGAATAGACTTGACTCAGGTAACCAGCCTTACATTGTGGGTGAGGGGAGAAACCAAGTAGTTCAGTCGGTGATACAAAAACCATTCTTAGTTGAAGCATGTCCGAATATTTTCTCAATTTTGAAATGTTGTTTTGTAGAATTTTTAAGTTTAATCATTATTTTCTAAAGGAGGAGTTGCTCATCTCAATTATTACAAAAGGATCCAAAGCTATTGCTAAGAATCTACACCACACATAAAAACAGAGGAAGGGAAGTATTTTTAAAAAGAAAAACATTTTTTTTGACCTAAGCCAAATTCTTTCTTTCAGAATTTAACAGCAGATTTTTCTGATCCCCACGATGTACAGGCTTATATTAGATCCTCTATTTCCAGTTGCCTCCAACTGCCAGCTCCTGGACACAGCAGTTCTCAGCCCCACCAATTCTTCCTTTCCAATATCTTAGACAATGATTAATTGGAAATAAAAAAAATTAAGCCATTTAAATAGCATTGAAACCACAAAATATTAAAGGATTAATTTTACATAAGGTATATAATATTGCTTCATCAAAAAATATAAAACAGTGTTAGAGAAATGTTAGAATACCCAAGTAAATAGGAAGCAATACTATATTTATTTATCAAAAAAAATTTTAATGTTAGTTTATTTTTGAGAGAGACAGAGACAAAGACAAAGACGGAGCATGAGCGGGGAAGGGTCAGAGAGAGAGGGAGACACAGAATCCGAAGCAGGCTCCAGGCTCTGAGCTGTTAGTACAGAACCTGAGGTGGGGCTTGAACCCACGGACCACGAGATCATGACCTGAGCCAAAGTTGGACACTTAACCGACTGAGCCACCATGCACCCCAGAAATACTGTATTTATTGATTGGAGGACTCAATATTGTTAAGATGTTTATTCTCCCCTAAATTGTGTCTGTGTATATTCAATATAATCACAAATTATCTAAATTCCCTGTGGGCTTTTAAAGACTATAGACAGACTGATTTTAAAATGTATTTGGAAATACAAAAGACCTAGAATAGCAAACAAAAAAAAAATTTTTAAAGCTAGAGGTACCTGATTTCAAGATGTATTATAAGGGACAATAGTAAAGATAGTATAGTATTAGTAAAGTAATAGATTAATAGATTAAAATACAGAATCTAGAAATAGATTTACATATATATGATCAAATAATTTTCAACAAAGGCATCAAAGCAATTCAATGAGAAGTGGAAAATCTTTTTACAAATGGTGCTAGAAAAAGAAGATATCCAAGTTTTGGAAAAGCACTTCAACTTCTACCTTACTCCATACTCAAAAGCTAATTTGAAATGGATCATAGACCTATAAATAAAAGCTGAAGTTACAAAGCTTTTAGAATAATACACAGGAAGATACTTTCACTTTGAGTAGGCTAAGATTTCTTGGAAAGGGTAAAGAAACAATAAAGTGGACTTTATTATAATCAAATGCAACTGCTCATCAAAAGACACTGTTAAGAAAATAAATAGATACGGCTGGGAGAAAATATGTAGAGCGAATACATTTGACAAAGGGTTTATATATAAAGAATTCCTACAACTCAATAATAAGGAGTATAATTGTACAAAAATGGGCAAAATACTTGTGCAAACACCTCACAGAAGTGACATATGAATGACTAATACGCACATTAAAAAGAATTCAACATCATTAATTCTCAGAGAAATACAAATTAAAACACAATTGAAATAAAGTCGGCAATACCAAATGTTTTCGAGCATGTGGAACATTTGGAACACTCACATGTAGCCAGTGGGAGTATAAAGTGGTACAACCACTTTGGAAAATAGTTTGGCAATTTCTCAAAAAAGTTAAACATATATATGTACCCGATGACTGAGGAGTTGCACTCCTAGGCATTTATCTAAGGAAAGTGGAAACATCTATACACAAAAGCCTTGTTCTAGAATGTGTAGAGCTACTTTGTGTTAGAAAAATCCAAGTATCCATCAACAGGACAATGATTAAATAAACTGTGATATATTCATACAATGGAACAACAATAAAAAGAGACGAATGACTGGTACACACAAAAGCATAGATAAATCTAAAAAATGTTATGTTGAGAAAAAGATGCCAGAAACAAAGTAGCATATAATTTATGATTCCATTTATAAGAAGTTTAGAATAGCAAAAGTAATCTATGATGATAGAAATCAGATAAATGGGTTGCTTCTGGGGAATGAGGCAGAGGACTTACTGGAAAGAGGTGTGAGGGAACTTTCTGGGGTGATGGAAATATTCTGGCTTGATAAGGGTGTGGATTATGTAAGTGTACTCATTTGTCAAACTGAACAAACTATACACTTAAGATCTGTGCATTTCATTGAATGTACAGTAGAACTTAATAAAAAATTTTGAAAATATCTTCCAGATTTGTCCATTACTGCTTATTATGTTAACTCAGGCTATGAATATTCCATATTTATTTTGTTATAAAAACCACAGCATTCTTTAAATACAGAACTGTGTTTCGTTAATGTTCACGTTCCAGTGAATGTCCCAGGATGTGGCACATTTTTTTCCCTAACCAGAAGTCCGTACAAGTACAAGCAAGTTGCAGAAACAAAGCTCTGGCCTAGCCATTCCACAGACACAAAGCATTATCTAGTCTGTTCATTGCAAGCTTTTGCAACTTGAAGGTATTGCAAAGCCAGTGAATCTCTTCATTCTTACCGTGTCATCCTTTGGCACCATTCAGAATGCAAGGTGCTGCAGTTATTCGTCTTGCCTGTTAAGTTCAGTGTTTCCTCTCCTTCTCCCACTCCAAATCGTCTTTCCATTATTTTCCTCTGTGCTCAATTCTTTGTAGCTTTTGGAACTTTTTGTTGTTCGAAAAAGAAGGAAGGAGAGAAAAACATTAAGGAAGTAAAAGGGGGAAAATCCCCCTCAAAGAACCTGAATATTTTCACAAAATGCCCTAGGTTCATCCTTGCATTAATTGAACCAGGGGACATTTGAGACCTTGCAGCTCTGTCAAGTGGAGACCATTTGTTATCAGATTCTCCGTCTTTTGTAGGATACTAGGCATTCTTATTACTTCTGTTGATCTATCCAAACCATGTGGTTTAAAAAATTTTTTTAACAAAGATACAAACACCACTTACTTACAATTCAATGAAATATAGTTAACCATCACCCTTTCCGTTTATCACTCATATCTGTTGATATCCTAGTGACTCACCTAGATTCACGAAGGACTTTGGGATCTGACTCCATATGTATCTCTATTTCTGATTCCATAATCATCCCCTGTCAATATCCATGTGGATGTCATTTTAGTATCTTAGTTTTTGAGTCCCTTGATCTTCATTTTCATCCTACTTTGGAAGACCACTTCCATGTCTTCATGATGCACCTGTCCATTGCCTACTTCTTTTTTATTAGCAGCTCAATTGAGATATAATTCACATAAACATAAAACTAACCATTTAAAGCATACAGTTCACCTTTGGTATATTCACAGGTATGTGCAGCTATCATCACAGTCAATTTTAGAACATTTTCATCACCTTAAGGAACAACCCCATATTCTTTAGCTACCATGCTATACCCCATTCCCCTCCACAGCCCATAAAACCCACAAATCTACCTTGTATTTATAAATTTATCTCTTCTGGACTTTCCTATGAATGGGGTCATATAGTATATAGTCTTTTGTAACTGACTTCTTTCTCTTAGCAGAATATTTTCAAGGTTCATTCATGTCGTACCATGTATCAGTGCCTCATTCCTTTTTATGGCCAAATAATATCTCATCATATAGCTATACCAAATTTTATTTATTCATTTTTCCATTGATAGATATTTGAGTTGTTTCTCCCTTTAGCTATTATTAATAATTCTGCTGGAAATATTTCTGTACACTTTTTATAGGTGCATATTTTCATTTTGCTTAGATCTCTAACCCAGAGCACAATTGCTGAGTCATATGGTATCTTTATATATTGCTTACTTCTTAATATTCAGTATCTGTCTCTGACCACCGATCAGGCTTTCTCATTTTTCTCTTCCCTATTCATCTGCTCTTCAACTATATAAAAATCCAATTTCATTTTTCCCCAAACTATGTGATCTCTTCCAACTTTATTCTCTTACTTACATGCCCAATGGCCCTTACTTAAATTACTCACTTGACACTATTCTCAAATCTCTTGCCTTCTTTTCTTTCTCTTATTACACAATATGAAGCCATAGCTTTGGGTTAATCCAAGCATCTTATGCTTTTAAACAATGTCTTAGTTTGTCATCATTAAAAAATTTCTAGTCTCTAACCTTGGCTAGAGTTCTTTTTTTTTTTTTTTTTAACGTTTATTTATTTTTGAGACAGAGAGAGACAGAGCATGAATGGGGGAGGGGCAGAGAGAGAGGGAGACACAGAATCAGAAGCAGGCTCCAGGCTCTGAGCTGTCAGCACAGAGCCCGACGCGGGGCTCGAACCCACGGACAGTGAGATCATGACCTGAGCCGAAGTCGGACGCTTAACCGACCGAGCCACCCAGGCGCCCCTTGGCTAGAGTTCTTGGAGTTCTTTGTCAATGTTTCAATTTGTTCCAAGTCAACTTGCTATTTCATTTCCCATGATAGCTGTTTTAAACTTTAACGTCTCTTCTCAAAAGCCTACATGAACACCCCCTGCTTACCCTTTCCAACCTCTTTGATATTTTCTAGCCCTCTCCCCACACTTATTCTACTCCACATCAGCCCACTCCCTGTTTCTAAATTTCAGGATCTTGGTTATTGCTGTATCTTATGACTGGGAAACTCATCTCCTTCTTATTTGTATTCTTATTCCCAAACTTCACTCATGTCTCTTCTCAAATGTCAACTCATGAGAGAGGCCCTTTTTTCTAACCTAACTAAATTAGTATCACTTTCCAACAACCATCTTGTTATTTTCTGTTCTATTACTATGCTTTATTTTTCTTCTTAGCTCTTATTTCTATCTGTTTTATTATTTATTTATTTATTTGTTTATTGTCTGCCTTTTCCCACTAGGATGTAAGTTTCATGAGATCAAGGCATTTGTCTACTTATGGTCACTCATGTAGTTTGGCACTGGAAAAAACTTAGATATAGGAAGGGTTTAATAAATTTTGTGGAATAAACATTTTCTAGAAACCTCCCATGATGTTACTTTCCTTGCTCTTTCAAAAGATTACTGTGTCCTACTACTTTTATTACCCACCTACCTATATTTCTTCTTACCTGTCTCAGTAGAATAGATGTCCTGCTCCTGTCAAATAGAATCCCTCTGGGTATGGACTTTATCTCCTTTTTAATTTTTAATCTTGAAAATTCCATAATTTATTCCTTATTTTTCATACCTGCTTAACCCCTTCTCTGCTGCCACTGCCTCTTTTCTGGAGCCAGTAAACACACTTGAGTTTTTTCTACCTAAAAACGTGCGCACACACACAAAAACAAATAAAAAGCAAAGAAACCTTCTGTAGAATACCCCCCTTTGTGCTACTTTTGCTATATCCATATATATACTATATTCATATCTATATCTACTTCCATTTGCAACCAAACTTTGTGAGAAAGAATCATGTTCATACTACTTCTACTTTCCTATTGCTCATGTCACTCCTTAATCTACAGTATCCTGAGTTCTTCTCTAACTACCCTACCAACATCGTTTTTAATGTTAAGATTTTCCATGAAATCCTAAGGACCCTTCTGGGGCAGTTGACTTGTTCAGCACTTCCATCTTCTTGAGACACACTTTCCTCTGCTATTGTGACACTTTTTTTCCCCTGCTATCTTGGAGGCCACTTCCAGGCCTGGCTAGTTAAGATTTCCCATGTGTGATCTTCCATGAACTTTTCTCTTTCACTGTCTGGTGTTGATGTCTAGGGTGGTATTGGAGCCACGCTTTGAGTAATAGTATTTCCATCAGCCTGGGTATCTAAAAGACTGCATTAGAAAGAACCTCACACCACCCTAATCTACCCCCCACCAGCAAGCCAGCACCACCAGAGAACTGTTAACCTAGGAAAGTAACTTCTATTGTGTTTGAGCCATTTTATATGAAATCTGCTTGTTATAAGAGTTTGTTTACCTTAAATTGTACAGGGCTTTTTTTGCCTTTTTTTTCTTTTTACTTGAAGTGTGGTTTGTAAATTATTTTGAAAATGGGAAATTACATGATTCTTGGAATTAATGTCTTAGAGAGCCTATTCTCTGTGATGGTACTCCTACATAAATTTGTAGATATGACAACTCTAGTGATAATTAGATATTATTAGTCTGCATGCCACTCTTAGAATGTTATTTCTTCTTATCCATTAGTATCATAGAAACTACAATTTTCAAATCCAGAGAAATGCAAAACATATACATGATACATTTATTCTAAGAAAAATATCAAGTTAATGAACAAAATGATCTGAGTGGCTATCAGAAGAGAACCTGATGCAGGGGAAATTTTTTCATTGCTTATGTTTGTTTGTATAAAAGATATACCTTTAATGAAATATTATCAGCATACATCATGCACAAACTGCAATGTATCATAATTGCTTTTTTTTCTCTTTTATTTCAGAACCAGACTACAAGGTAAGAAAAATACAAAAAAAAGCTATAGTATCCCCAATAATTTTCACAAGGTCTTTTTTTAGGCAGTTAAATGACCTTGAAATTTTTGACCTTGCAAATCTTTCACCAGACCTCTGTTTACAATATATAGTTTGTCATGCAGGTAGGTAAGTAGAGCCTTGAGTTATTTTTCTAGAAGAAATGACAAATCTACCTTGGTATCACACTCATTATAAACAAGGACATAAATTTATAGATGGCCTCATTATGGCATTGGCCAATTTCTTTTTTTATAGAATTCAGTATTATACTTCATTACAGATGCCCTTTGTCAGGTTATTTCAGAGCTTTCCTCTAAAAATAAATGCTTAGTTTTTAAAAAGTAGAAAAGGAATTTAAGTAATTTATTAAAAGCCCCTTTGACCTTATGCTTATTTTAACTGAAGTATTCATTCCTAAATGCAGAATAGTGTAGTAGAAAGTAGGCCGATCTGAATGTCAGAAAGCTGTGGGTTCATATCCTGGTTCTGCTACTTAGTATATATGGACTCCTGAGTGAACTACACACTAAGCTTTATTTTTTTCTCTCAGTCTCAAAATGAAAACCTTGTCAGTTACTGATGAGGCGCTAACATGAATAAAATGCCTGGTATATAGCTCCTTCTTGTTTCTTTATTTCCTTTGGTTCTAACCTGATTCTTCTTGATTGAATTAATATGATTTCTCAATGACTTGCATATCAAATCAACTTGGCAGAATTATCATGTGCGCCAGATACAGTACACTCAGAACATTTGTCCTTTGGACCTGGTTCATGCATTATTTAAAGGGAAAGCATAATTTGTTGATGAAATTAAATGTGTGGAATCTAAATTTTAAAATATATTCAAATTCATCTTTTCACATCAAAGGCAGTCTGATTTTGAAATTGTCTTGCAGCATTGACACAGAGACACTAAGTGACACTCCCCTCTTTGGGACCAAAGGTATAGGAATCACCTGTCTGGACTAAGGGTATCCTTGGATCTCTGTAGTCACAAAACAATAAACTTCAAAGCAATCCAGTACAATACAAATTCAATAGAGGAGGAGTTTTCTGAATAGTTTACTTGAAGCAAAGTGTTTATCTTCTGTTACCCTTTCCTTTCCTCCAAGATGATTAAAACTTTTGTTCTTTATATTTGTAAGAAGACATGGATGTATATAGAAGCCTAGCTTAGAGAAGGCTGGGATAGGGTGGTCTACCACGCACCTCCACTTTCTTATTTTCCCTTCAGTCTTCCGTTCATGGTAAACTGATTTTAGTACTTATTGAAACTGTTCTTGAAAAGTACTCTCCAAATTAATAAGTCCCGGGAGCACTTTTGTACCCACCAGCTGCATTTCAAAGCATAGTGATACTTGAAATTTTCCATTGTAATTTTCATAATTTTCTGTCCGGTTTTTACTATCATTTTAACTGATCTCTCTTGATATGTTTCAGAATCTCTTACACCTATACTCAGCTTCTCTTCATTAGTTTTCCCCCAGGGTTTCATCTTTAGCCCACTATTCTAAATATATATGCTTTCTTGAGATGACTCTAGCTTGAACTATGGCCTACAGGACTACCCTATTGATGTATCCAGGCCTATCTCTCCACAAAAGCTTAATAAATGTTTCTAAATGTCTTAATTGTGGATCTCAACTTTGGATGTATGTTAGGAGCCTGTATAGGACACCTGTTTGGGTTTCTGCCCAGTTTAGAACATGTTATTTCTTTTTAAAAATCATTTTATTTTATTTTTCACATGATAAGTGTACTATTTAATCCCTATCCCCTATTATCTCCCACCCACCTCCCTTCTGGTAACCATCAATTTGTTCTCTATAGTTAAGACTCTGTTTCTTGGTTTGTCTCTCTCTCTCTCTCTCTCTCTCTCTCTCTCTCTCTCGTTCTCTCTCTGTGTCTGTCTCTCTCTCTGTGCTTCCTTTTCTTATTTGTTTTGTTTTTGAATTCCACATAGAAATGAAATCATATGGTATTTATCTTTTTATAAATGACTTACTTTGTTTAGCATTATACTCTTTACCTCCATCCATGTTGTTGCAAATGGCAAGATTTCATTCTTTTTATGGCTGAGTAATATTCCATTATGTATATGTATATGTATATGTATATGTATATGTATATGTATATGTATACACACACACATATGCCACATCTTCTTTATCCATTTATCTATCAATGGACACTTGGGCTGCTTCCATATCTTGGCTACTGTAAATAATGCTGCAGTAAACATTGGAGTGCATGTATCCCTTTAAATCAGTGTTTTCATATTCTTTGAGTAAATAGCCAGTACTGTGATTACTGGAGCATAGGGTAGTTCTATTTTTAACTTTCTGAGGAAACTTCATACTGTTTTCCAGAGTCGTTGCACCAGTTTTCATTCCCACCCACAGGATAAGAGGGTTATTTGATCTCCACATCCTTGCCAACTTCTGTTTTTTCTGGTGTTGCTGATTTGAGCTATTCTGACTGGTGTGAGGTGATACCTCATCATATGTAGTTTTGATTTGCATTTCCCTGATGGTAAGTGATGTTGAGTATCTTTTCATGCATCTGTTCGCCATCTAGATGTCTTCTTTGGAGAAATGTCTATTCATGTCTTCTGCTCATTTTTTAATTGTTTTTTTTTTGGGGGGGTATTGAGTTATATCGGTTCTTTATATACTTTGGATATAAAATATTTAGTATCCTTTATTGGATATTTCATTTGCAAATATCTTCTCCCATTCTGCAGACTGCCTTTTAGTTTTGTTGATTGTTTTCCTTCACTGTGCAGAAGGTTTTTATTTTGATGAAGTCCGAATAGTTTATTTTTGTTTTTATTTCTCTTGCCTCGAGAGACACATTAGAAAAATGTTGCTATGGCTGATGTCAGAGAAATTACTGGCTGTGCTCCCTTCAAGGATTTTTATGGTTTTAGATCTCACTTTTAGGTCTTTAAGCCATTTTGAGTTTATTTTTGTGTTGTGAAAGTGGTACAGTTTCATTTACATGTGGCTGTCCCATTTTCCCAACATTGTTTATTGAAGAGACGATCTTTTTCCCCATTGTATATTCACACCTCCTTTGTTGAAGATTAATTGACCATATAATTGTGGGTTCATTTCTGGGTTTTCTGTTCTGTTCCATTGATCTATGTGTCTATTTTTATGCCAGTACCATACTGTTTTAATTACTACTGCTTTGTAATATAACTTGAAATCTGGAATTGTGATGTAGCCAGCTTTGTTTTTCTCTTTCAAGATTCCTTTTACTATTCAGGGTTTTTTGTGGTTCCATTTAAATTTTAGGATTGTTTTAGGATTTTAGGATTTTTAGGACTTTTTTGTTCTGGTTCTGGGAAAAATGCTGTTGGTGCATTGATAAGCATTGCATTCAATGTGTACGTTGCTTTGGGTAATATAGACATTTTAACAATATTTGTTCTTCCAACACTTGAGCATGGAATGTCTTTCCATTTCTTTGCATCATCTCGAATTTCTTTCATCAATGTTTCATGGTTTTCATAGTACAGATTTTTTGTCTTTTTTGGTTTAGTTTATTCTCAAATATTTTATTGTTGTGGGTGCAGTTATAAATGGGTTTGTTTTCTGAATTTCACTTCCTGCTGCTTTATTATTAGTGTATAGGATGCAACAGATTTCTGTACATTGCTTTTGTATACTGCAACTCTACTGAATTCATTTATCAGTTATAGCAGGTTTTTTTGCTGGTGTCCTTACAGCTTTCTGTATATAATATCATGTCATCTGCAAGTAGTGAGAGTTCTACTTCTTTCTCACCAATTTGAATGCCTTTCATTTCTTAATGTTGTCTAATTGCTGTCTCTAGGACTCCAGTACTGTGTTGAATACAAGTCGTGAGAGTGAACATCCTTGTCTTGTTCCTGACCTTTGGGAAAAAGCTGTTTTTCACCGTTGTGTATGATGTTAGCTGTGGGTTCTTCAGATAAGGCCCTTATTATGTTGAGGTGTGTTCCCTCTAGACCTAATTTGCAGAGGGTTTTATCATAAATGGATGTCGTACTTTGTCAAATGTTTTTTCTGTGTCTATTGAAATGATTATATGGTTTTTATCCTTTCTCTTATTGATATTATGAACAATGCTGATTGTTTTGTGAATATTCAATCACCTTTGCATCCCATGAATAAACCCCACTTTATCATGGTGTATGATCTTTTTAATGTGTTATTGGATTCGGTTTGCTAATATTTGTCAAGGAGTTTTGCATCTGTATTCATGAGAGATATTGGCCTGTAGTTCTCTTTTTTTTGTGGTGTTTTTATCTGATTTGGTATCGAGGTGATATTGGCCTCATAGGATGAATTCGGAAGTTTTCCTTCCTCTCATATTTTTTGGAATAGTTTGAGAAGAATAGGTGTTAACTCTTCTTTCAAAGTTTGGTAGAATGCTCCTGTAAAGCCGTCTGGTCCTGGACTTCTGTTTTGGTGGAGTGTTTTGATTACTGATTCAATTTCATTTCTGGTAATTGGTGTGTTCAGATTTTCTATTTCTTCTTGCTTTAGTGTTGGTAGGTTATATGTTTCTCAGAATTTATCCATTTCTTCTAAGTTTTCCAATTTGTTGGCATATAGGTTTTCATAATATTCTGTTCCAATTGTTTGTATTTCTGTGGTGTTGGTTGTTATTTTTCCTTTTTCATTAGTAATTTTGTTTATTTGGGTCCTCTCTGTGTTGTTGTCTTTTTTGTTTGTTTGTTTTTGTTTTTTGGTTTTTGGTTTTTTTTTTTGGAGGGGGGATGAATCTAGCCAGTGCTTTATCAATTTTGTTGATCTTTTTGAAGAACCAGCTCCTAGTCTCATTGATATGTTCTATTGTTGTTTTTGCTTTGTTTTTAGTTTCCATATCACTTATTTTGCTCTCCTCTTACTATTTCCTTCCTTTTACTGGGTTTGAGTATTGTTTGCAGAAAACACTTTTTCTGAGCACTACTCTGACACACTGTTGTGGCAGACCCTACCTATGGTCTCCTTAATTTCCATTTCTTCTTCTAGCCTATTAATAGAAGTTTCTTTTTATTTGGGTTGTCAGTGTGCCCAGCTACTAAATTAAATGTCAAAACTTGGCCAACATGATGTAAAGTTAAGTCTTCTAAGGATTCTGGAAAATTTTGCTTTCCTGATAGAGGAATCACCTCTCCTTCATTGTTTCTTGTTTGTTTGTTTGTTTGTTTGTTTGTTTTTCTACCTGGAATGTAAATGAAAGCTGAAGGGAGACCATCCATTCTGCTACAATGATGTGGCTCTAAGGATGAGAAGACACACACACACACACACACACACACACACACACATGCACGCACACACACACACACACATGAGGGTGCTGAATCAGAAAGACAGAAGTATCCTGGACCACTTTTGACTCTTTGGAGCTTCTGCACTAGTTCTGACTCCTGCATTAGTTAGATTAATTTCAGTTGTAAACAAAATAAAATCTCAAAGTAATAGTGGCATGAGAAGATGTAAATTCATTTCTCTTTCATATAAACGAAGTCCAGGGATGGACAGTCCAGGGCTGATACAGTGATTAAGCACTCAGACTCTTTGCATTTTATGCTTATGGCTTTGGAAATAAGAAGGCTGCTAGGCTATATAATCCAGCCATTATATCCACACTTAATTCATGAACAAGAAAGAAGAACATAATATCTCCCATTAAAAATACATTCCAGAAGTCACATAGGACACTCCTGATATCCCTCAGTCAGAAATTAGTGGTTGAGTAATACTTAACTGCAAGCTAGCCATATTTTCAGCTAAAAATCATGAATGAATGTTGTGGCAAAGGAAGAAGATGATGGAAATTGGGGGCAGTAACTAGCTGTTTCTTCTCCAACATCTTATTTTTGACTACTTGATATATCCAAAAAAATAATTCCCCATTTGATTAAACATTTAAATTTAGGATTCCATTACATGAAGCCAAATGCAATCCTTAACTCATTCAGAGTTTGGATCCGAAATGAGGGTGTTAAGAGTAACAGAAGATAAAATGTGAAACTGATAAAGGAAGAAAGTGACGCACTAGACAATAAGGACTCATATATTGCATGCCAGAGAATTGGTGATGATTATTCTGTAGAATTAAGTCATATTGCTGTCTATTGTATTTTAGGAGGTAAACCTATGCCCCTCTCCTGCTAGGCCATAGTATTAGGAAAAATAGAAGGGAGTTCTGACTATTGGGGGTGAGGGGATTACTTGTTGCCACTATCATCAGGCCATTCTACAAGCAAAGATGGAAGAATTATTTTAATTATCTATTTAATTAATTGTCTAAACTATTCCAACACTAAATTGTCCAAAATAGCAATTATTATCCATAAGGTTTTATGTATTGCATGGGCTCAACCAAATGTTTTTACCATAGGATCTCTCCTGTAATTTCATGTCAGATGGTGAATGGGGCTGGAGATCTCTAAAGTGTTGACCAGTCTGGACATCTAAGAGGGCTTCTTCCTTTACATGCTTTAGCTAGGATGGCTGGGAGAGCTGGGACCCTGAGCATTTTTCTCTCGCCATGAAATCCCTTCTCATAGCTAAGTTGGGTTTCCTCACAACATGATCATTGCAAGATGGTCATGCTTCTTTGATGTTGGCTATCCCCAGACTGACTGTGTGAGAAACCTAGCTGGAAGCTACTAGGCTTCTTATAATCTAGTCTTCAAAAACATGCATCACTTCTGCCACATTCTATGGTCAAACATGAATTATAGGGCTACCTAGATCCAAAGAGTGGGGCTACACAAGTTTATGAAAACGAGGAAGCATGATTCATGAGGGTTGGGTGCTGTCTTTGGAAAGAGAATACAAACTTGCTAAGAGAGTTGCTTTATGCCTGTGTCTTAAAATCTCAATCAGATCCTAAAAGACTTTAAAAAAATTGTTTTTGTCCTCTAAATAAACCCCATGGCTGTGGCAGCCTTAGCAAGAGCAAAGACTGACTCAAGTTACTTTTCTTAAGAATCCTCTCTCAAACAAAGGTTTTGAGTTTGAAGAAAAAGATGGGATTAATACTACTGTCATCCAAACAGAGACTGTTTTGAATTGCTCCAAATAGCTGCAATAAGCTAAGGGCTTATACACATTCCATTATATATATACTCCATTATATATATATATATATATATATATATATATATATACATACACATACACACACACACACACACACACACACACATATATATACACGCATTCCCACCAGCAGGGTGTTGCATCATTTTTAACCCTCAAATTGGCGTAATAAATTATATGATATTATATAATAAATTATATGTTTAGCCTATTGTTAAGTAACAAAACATAAGATGCAGAATAGCATTTGTATCGTGCTTAGTTTGTATAATATGACCTATTCAAAAACATGTAAATTGAAATAACAAGCAAAATCATTAATTATAGCTAACATTTTGAAAAGGAGGAGGACTTGTGAAGACAAAATACTTGGGAAATAGGCTATTTTACAAATAGGTAACAGTGGATTCCTGTGGAGTAGAATCAGTTGGTTGGAAGACAGGGATGGGAGACTTCCTTTTCTCTGTAAACCCATTTGCCTTATTAGAATTTTATGCCTTATCCAGGTATTACCCGTTTGAAAAAGCAATTTAAAACAACAAAATTTATTTTCAGTATAATGTGAGCCATGCCATGATAGCTATCGCCATACTAGTTAGCTTCCATTTACTAGGTTCTTACTGTGTGCGAGGCTCAGTTCTCAGCACCATACATACATTATTAGATTAATTAATTCTCACATCAAACCTAAGAGGTAAGTAGCACTACTATCAGCTGTGTGATTTGGAAAAGTTGCCTGATTTCTTCTGTAAGACTATTTTTATTCTATCCTATTTATACTATTCTTATTTCTGCTCATTCCATGATATCACATATGTTAAATGTTGAATGTTTGCTAAGTTAGTAACTCTAGTAGAAAGTGTTCTGGATTTGAAGTCCTGAGTTGGTTGTTGTTGTTGTTGTTGTTGTTGTTGTTGTTGTTTTCCCCAGCACCTTACTAGCTATGCAAACCTCAGCAAGCAACTTTTCCCCTCTGAGGGAGCCTTGGTTTTTCACTATAGAACAGAAACAATGCAGAATAGAAACAATGTGCCTTTTCACTTTACAGGCTTTCTGTGAGGATCAAAGGAAGGCACACGAGTGGAGGTAGGTTTGGACCCAGAATGCACCATACCAATATGAGTTACTATTATTATTAATGACCTAGTGTAACACTTCACTTAGGAAAGCTGTAAGTCAATAGACAAGAAACTGAAAACAATTTGAAGATCATTTTCTCTTTCAGCACAAGTGGCATTTCCTCCTTGCTTGTTGCTTTATATAGTCGATAGTTTTATGCATAGCAACAGCCTTGAAACAGATCAGCAAGTACATAATGAACATACTTTAAGCAGGAAATGTTAAATGATTTGTATCTGTTGTTAGGGGCTAAGCCTTGATTAATTCAGGAGGTGGTTTTTCTCGGCTGAAAAGAAAGCAAATGACCTCATGTTGTTTACTGTACATGAATAAATGCAACATTTGGTGATAAGATGGTAAGCTAAGTTAAATTTGTGGCTTTTGTCTTAAGAAAACCCTGGAAATATTATAAAGTATTTATTTAGCTTCACTCTCTTTTCTTCTGCATAATTTGAGGGCAGTCTCCCCTCCTTCTTTCTCCCCTCCTTCTCCTGCCGCCCCTCCTGGCTCCTTCTTTTTTAAAAAAATTTTTTTCTTCTTTTCTCTTCCTCCTCCTTATTAGTCTTCTTTTCAGGAACAAAACAACTATGTAAAATACTGCAAAATAACAGTAACAAAAATTTTTACCAAAAATTAAACAAAAAAGTGGGAGAATTTGATTTTATTTGATTTTCACTATGCATATATGAAAACATATGCAGAGTGTTCTAGAGAAATTCTCGAACTACAAATCCTTCAGCATGCCATATATATAATAAAAGAACCATTTGAGAAATGAGGGGAAAGGCAAAAATATATAGCTTTGTTGTTCTTACAGCTTTATAAAGTTACCTGGCAGAGTTACCTATAGATTGGTTTATTTTAGTTTTTCTTTGGCTCTTACAACAGTTGAAACCCAGAAAAATCGTCTAGAGACCTTTATCTCATTGGTGATAAAAAAAAAAAATCATAATACCAATAGTCTCAGACAGCTCGGTTTATTTTTGCCCAGAAATTTTATTTCTTTCTGAATAATGTCCCATCCTCCCCCTTCCCTCCGTGGAGCCTTTCACCTCCCCGCAGTGGCACTCTGCTGAGCAGCTTTCCAAGAGGAGAAGGAATGTTTGAAAATGTGGGGGAAGATGTGAACGGCAACCCACATAAGAATCTTTATTTAGATAGTTTTTATCCAGAGATTTAAAAAATGCCAACCAAGGTACTCAATCCTGTTTTCTTAACAGAAGCAGGAGAATAAAGCAAGAAGGTGGGCAATGCTTAGTACACCTGCACCCTGCTTGGAATTCAACATTTTCTCTTATTTAGTGGCTTCTTATTTTCCTGTTACCTCTATCCAGAACTTACGACGTCAATAGACGAGAGCTTGCTGGGCAGCAAATGCTGAGTGTGGGTTTCGGAGTCAAGCTGACCTCACTTTAGATTCCTTGAGTATTTTTAAACCAGAGTTTGACTGCCTCGGCAGAAATTTTACCATACCCCATACAAAACAAGACCCAATTTCAAATAATCATAGTAGAAACACTTAAAGCAAAAATGGCCAAAATGTGTGTTTATTGCAATGGAAAGAGATCCATTTGAAGTCAGAAACTCTGCATTTAATTAACTAGAACAAGCACTCACAAGCGAGGTGATCTTAAGCTCTTCAGCCTTTCTTCATCTGGTCCATTGGAATGACCACTGGCCTGACTCCTTTATGGTTTCTGTGCGTATTGAACAATGGTGTATCTTAGAGGGCCAGTAAACTTTTTCCATTAAGGACTGAAGAGTAAATATTTTAGGTTTTGTGGGTCATTATGGTGTCCACTGCAACTATTCAACTCCACTGTTTTAGGGCAAAAGCAGCCATAGACAATATACTAAAGAATGTGTCTATGTAAAACAAACAAAAAGCCTTTATCTAGAATACTAAAATTTGTATTTTATATAGATTTCACACTTCAAAAAATTCTGTTCTTCTTTTGATTTTTTTTTGTCCAAACATTTAAAAATGTTAAAATCATTCTTGCTCTGGACATGCGAGAGCTAGGCTGAATTTCACCCCCAGGCTATACTTTGCTGACCCTGGTGTATGTGAGAGCACTTCATAAGCTTACATATGTATAAATAGTTATCAATTTGTGGAAGATCATATGTAGAAGTAGTTATTAATTTGTGGAAGATCACCATGGAATATCTGAGATACACTGTAATTCCAGATTGATTTCCCTCTATCACCTCAAACTCCGTAAGATTCCCCCTTGCCATTTTGCAACATTTCAGTGTTGTCTCCAGGAAAACCATTTAATTGGGGAGGTTCTTTTGACTAAAAAAGTTCCAGGATACATTTCCCATCCAGAGAGAGATGGTTGTAGAGTTACTTAGCATTTGAAATTAGATGAACTACTGAATCATCTCAGAGTGAAGTATGCGAGATTTCCCTAGATGATACAGACACTCATTTTACTCCTTGTGCATGACCCAATATAGAACCCCCCACACACAATGTGTTGTAATTATCTGCTTAGCTGTTGGTCTCCCAGTGGATTAGGAGCTTTGTAAGTATAGGGACTGGGCCCCAGAATCTCCTAAAATGTCTGACAGTATTATTCTTTAATTTATGCCCCTGTGCAGCTAATAAAGAATCTAAAGCGCTTGCAGAGATACTTACAGGGGAAAAAAAAACAGGTAAAATAGATGGGGCATCAGGATAAAGGAGAAATATGGGAGTTAGATTTATAAAGGCAAGGTAAGAGTATCACAGAGAAGTATGTTCCACTTGGTCCTGGACAGTTGCTACATGTGGTCAGCCAAGTAGCCCCTGTGATTTCTAGCAGCAGCAGAAGCAGACTTCTGATGGCCTTTGTCTGCAGAGAGAGAGAGAGTGCTGTGACTGGTGTCCAGATGTTGCTAAGGAGAAGGTGGTCACAGCATTTGGGAGCTAGTGCCACATTCATAACCGCATATCCGTAATATCTGGCCAGCAAGATTATGTTATGGGTTCAAAAGCGACAATTGGGCAGAATTTGAAAAGCATGCAAAGTTTATCTTTAGAACCTCCCCACTTCTCCTTCTATTACCCCTCTTTTGTGAAGGTTGCCGTCCTATACCACACCCTCCAGACCTTTGATCTGTGCTCTCCAGTAGCTCATTATGGTTATCTGTTGACCCAGGTTCCCTTTTTGCAACACATTCAAAGTTAAGAAATGATCTGAGGAAAATGAAGAGGCTCCATGACAAATTAAGTTTGAAAACTTTACAAATCAAGCTCCTGCTCTGAAATATCACAATAGATATTTGCAGGTTTGTCAACAATGTGTAAACATTGTTTCACCTGATGTTGCTCAAGTGGATTTGATTATGGACATTTTTTCAGATAATCCCTATTAACATTTTATGGAGTAGTTTTCTATATATTTCAATTCATTTCAATTGAACAAACACATTTGGAAAACCTATTTGGTGCATGGAAGTCTACATAAGGGAGAGCAGTGATTTTTCCCTTCATGGAGTTTTTGGTCGAGCAAGGAACGACCCAGCTTGAAAAAAGATGCCTTACATTATTTCTTGTAGTATGTCAACTTTAACAGGATTGTTTTTGAGGGTTAAACTTCTTTCAAGACCCAAAGGAGTGATTATTTAGGGTTGAAACATTTTAAGACCCATGACAAGCAGCAAAGAAGGTATTTTTAAGCAGGGGTCCAAGTTCACTGTCTCTTAGACCATACCATGCAATGTGCAGCCTATTCCATATACCCATAAATGCAATTTGCAGCGGGATAAAAATGGCATTGAACTTCGAATCAGGAGATGTAAATTTGAAACCTAGCTCTGTCACACATTCTTGTTTGTCCTGGAGCAAAACAATGGCATGAGTATATATTTAGTATACTAAAAACCACTAGAAACCTAAAAGAATTCAGCATGGTTAATGGTTACAAAATTTATGTGTAAAAATCAATAGCTTTTCTATATATATATGTTGATAATAACTGGTTAGAAAATTTAATAGGAAAAAAAGCTCTTCTTTATAACAGCAACAAAAATCATAAAATAGTTATGGCTAAATGTAACAGTAAGTGTTCAGAACCAAAATTCTGCTGTGGGAGAATAAATTTTAACTTGAAAATTTCTGGTTCCAGAAATAGCTCGAACAAATTTGCTTCTGACCTCTAGGTTTTCCGATGTTAAATTACAGTTCATTTATATCTTTGTTCTGCTTCATATAATGTGATTTTTTTTCTATCTTCTTATCTTTGCTTTTCAATAATTTGACTATATTATGCTCAGGGGTTTATATTTTTTACCAAGTTTAGGAAATTTTTCTCCATCCTTTTTTGAAATATTTTCTATTTCACTCCCTCCTCTGTTTTTGGATATATATATTAGGCCACTGTGAGGCTATTTTTCCACAAATCTGTAAGTTTTTCATTATTTTTTCTTTTCTTTTATTTTCTCTCCTATATTCTATTTAGGATAATTGAGATTGGTCTTTCCTAACCCTTTTATCATGAACCTTTATTCTCTAGAGTTGCATCTACAATTAAGTTCATTTGTTTTTCATTTAAAATGAAATACTTTTGGGGTGCCTGGGTGGCTCAGTCAGTTGAGCATCTGAGTCTTGGTTTCTGCTCATGTCTTGATCCCAGGGTTGTGGGATTGAGCCCTATGTCAGGTTCTGTGCTGACAGCAAGGAGCCTGCTTGGGATTCTCTCTCTTCCTTGCTCTCTGCCTCTCCCCTGCTCATTTTCTCTGTCTCTCCTTCTCCCTCTCTCTCTCTTTCTCCCTCTCTCTCTCAAATAAATAAATAAATAAATAAATAAATAATAAAATAAAATGATATACTTTGTTTGCAATTTCCATTTGGTTCTTTTTTATACTTTCAGTTTTTCTGCTGAGATTTTCTATCTGTTTTCTTACTCTGTTTTGTTTTTGTTTTTTTGTCAAGTCTGTGTTTAAATAAATAGTTTTATGTTCTATTTTTAAGTTGTTGGCTCCTAATTCCAGAATCTGGGCTAGTTCCATAGCTGTTTCTACTGACTGTTCTCTAAGTTATGGATCATGTTTTTCTGCTTCTCCACATGTCCAGTAATTTTGGAGTGTATGCCAGTCATAGTCAATGATATCTGGAAGTGGGTATAGATATGTTATCTTACTTTAATTTTTTTTAAGTTTATTTACTTTTGATAGAGACAGAGTGGAAGCATGAGCTGGGGAGGGGCAGAGAGAGAGGGAAACAGAATCCGAAGCAGGCTCCAGGCTCCAAGCTGTCAGCACACAGGGCTCAAACTCATGAACTATGAGATCATGACCTGGGCCGAAGTCATACGCTTAACCGACTGAGCTACCCAGGTGCCCCTGTTATCTTACTTTAAAAGGGATGAAATTTTGTTCTCCCATATAGCTAAATTAAATAGATCCTTTTTATCCTGTTAGGATTGTTTTATGCTTTGTTAAGTTAGAAATATTTCTGTTTTGCCCCTAGTCTTACAACACGGTTCTTACTCTAGGACTTGGCCCTCACTCCTAAACTCTGGCCTTTCAGGGGTATGACTAAATGCCTGAAGTCCTCAGTGTAATCTCTCCACTTTGGGATTGAACCCCACCTTCTCCTAGCAGTCTGAAATCTCTATTTATATCCTCTGTTAGCTCCATTTATCTCTCAGACCCTAAACAACTGTCCTGTTACTCTGTATAGAGTATTGTTCTGCACACACTCATCCCAGCTTTCAGCCAACATATCAAGAGGATCCCTATCTACAATTCTGAGGACTCCTTCCACATACTTCCTTCCTCTCTACTAACTTCAGATATAAACCACTTCACCGTCCCTAATCTCCAATCTCTGCCATTACAGATCAGTAAGGCTAATGCTTTGCTTGCATTCTGTCTTCTTGTATTGAAGTCGGAAAATTGTCCCCAGGCCAACTACCAGGCAAATGTGAGTCTAACTTGTGTGTTTACCTTCTCCCAACGATCACATTCCTGCTGTATCTATTACTCAGTGTCTGAAAAACAGTCGCCTCATATTTTTTCTGTTTATGATTGTTTAAAGAGAGATGATAAGTCCTATACTAGTTACTCCATCATGGCCAGAAGTAGAAATCAGCACTTTTAAATATTAAGTCTGCTTTACATTGATGTGTGCCAGTTTTGGTTGTGAAATATTCAAATGCCTGCAATTATTTTAAAGGTACTGTGAAACTTTCATAACAATAACTTTGTAAGATGAGGAGTAGGCAATACTACAAAATAATTTTTTAAATAGAGTATAAGAAAATAGGGCTGCAAGTCCCACTTAAAACTATGTAATGTCCTTTGAAATTTAAGTCTAAAGAGGACATATTACACTAATAAAAGTTACTTGGCATCATTGAATTTATTTCTCAAAAGCACAAGCTTAACTAAGATACCTATATTCAACTAAACAATCCAAAACAATCTAACTTTTGCATTCAGTACCCTTAGTACAGACATTTAAGAAAAGATTTCATTGTGAATTCTGCTAATGTTCACCTAAGTAGAAAATAATTGCCATTTTTTCCTTAAGATAGTAGACTCACAAGAACACTAATTACTATATATTTATAAAAGTCATATTAAACTTAGGATTAGAGTAGGATTTTAAATATTAAGAGCAACATACATTTATTACCAAATTAAAAGTTACTTAAAATTTAGATGAGAGAGTATGGACAAACAAAAAGAAAAAAGAAGAAAAAGTAAATCAGGAATTGGGAAATACAGGAATGAGAAGGAATTTGTTTTCCTCTTTTTTGGTATTTGTCCTTTATTCAATGCTTAAAAGGGGTCTTGGGATCAAGAGATTGTAGTCTAATCCTTTGTTGAAAGCAACAATACTGTGTAATAAGAAAGTAAAGTATAATTGAAAATTAGAGAGTTTGGGATAAACTTGTTTCTAAACTTTTAAAGTTATTTGTTTTATTCTGTCATTAAGTTTTCAAAATACTTGGTTTTCATCTACCTCCAGCTAAATGGAAGGCAGCATTCCAGAATTTGGGAGTATAAATCTACCTGATGATACAGAAGTTAGGTTTTACTATGTTCATAAACCCAGGAACTTTCTTAATATATGATACGAAGTGTTTGATTCTGCAGAATTCTTGGATCCTTCCTCACCTATCCAAGTAAATAACACACAGGAAATCACTTCACCTCTTTGTTTCCCTTTCTAACTTAGAAATAGATGGAAGGGACTAAAATTCTGAGTGTTTCAGTATATTCTTGATATATTTAACATCAATGTCTTTGTTGTGCTCTTGAATCTTATTGCACCTTTGGCCAGATCAACAAGTTCATTCCCTTTGACTTAAGGTACATATCTACAAATTTAGAGCAACAGACTGAGATCACTGCATGAAATAAAATTAGTTTTTCCCCATGAGGATAGGCCTGCCATTTCCTAGTAGCTAGGTTCAAAATGACTGGGTATGTACACATTGCAGGAATTCCAAGAATGATGTATTTATTTATTTTTATTTAAAAAAAATTTTTTTAATGTTTATTTATTTTTGAGAGAGAGAGGCAGAGCGTGAGTGGGGGAGGGGAAGGCAAGAGGGAGACACAGAATCCAAAGCGGGCTCCAGGCTCTGAGCTGTCAGCACAGAGCCCGCCGCGGGGCTCAAACCCACGAACCATGAGATCATGACCTGAACTGAAGTCAGACACTTAACCGACTGAGCCACCCAGGCACCCCAAAAATGATGTATTTTAAATGGGGGAAAGGTTCCTTTCATCCGGTAATAGCATAAGTTCTGATCTTATGTGCCAATACTGTTTATTATTCCCAGCAGATCTGTTTTAACCACAGACCTCAGAATTTCCATCAATCATTTTGGTTCCTTAAGAGCTAGGAGGCTATACCCAAGGGAGCAATACCAGAAAAGGATAAGATTATATACCATTCTTTCATTTCCTAATTTGGGGTCTACAAGCTCAGCATTTAAGAAGCCAGGTATTTCTTACTGTTGGCAATAAGATAGTGATGCCTGGTTAGGATTCTCTATGTGGATAATTTAAAGATAGCAAATATGCAGTTTTAATTCAGTGAAATCATTTTTGAAGGAATATATAATGCTGTCTTAGTATTACTATATTCTATGGGAATGTGTACAATATATCAATATTTATCTCAGCACTGACTATTTATAATAATAAATAAAATTATAAGTTTTCAAATATTATATAATATTCTGAAGATTTATTATTTTGTTATCCTTATAGAATATTAATATGCTTACATATGGGGTGAGTTAATTAAAACACCTTAACAAAGTTGATTTAAGTGCTTGATGCTGTAAGTAGCCTCTCCTATTTTTTAAATCAATAAGTTGCTTTTAATGCCTCCAAGAACCAGCCATATATGTATCTTTTACATTTCTGTAGTTGTTACAGAGAAAATGAGGCTGAATGGTACCAGAAAATAATACCAGAATTAATAAATACATTTGTGTGCTAAATTTTCCTATGATTCTCGGTCAAATCTTTTATTTTTCCTTTAATAAATCAAGAGCCATTTCCACCTTAGTAAATGCTTTGCAGTTTTCTCTCGTCTATACCATTATTGCCTAGCACTGAATCATTTATGTGAGTCTGCATATTTGACTTTTTTGTTGAATTGTGTATTTTTTTTCTTGTGCTGTCAAGAGAGGAGTTAAACTTTTCTGTTGGCGCATTTAAAAATGTTTTTGAAAGCAGAACATCTTTCAGACAGTTATGCAGCTGCTTTCTTAGAGATCTCAGTAACTAGGCATTATAATTTAATGAATTCTGTAAGAATTTTTTAATAACCTAAAAGTAATTTTAACAGAAAATTTCTAGTTCCAAGAATAGCTTGGACAAATTACCCTAAAAATCCCTTTATAAAACACACACACACACACACACACACACACACACACACACACACACACAGAAAGTAAGAACAGAATATACTTACAAATGCAGAGCAGAAACAACGAGAATGCTGAAAGCCAGTAAGTGAGCATGCAAACTGGACTCCTGCATGTACCCAAGATCCCCAAAAGTTACATCCTCCACAAAGGAAGGTGTTAGAAAAACTCCACCTACCACGCTTAACCCTCTTTACCTGAGTAGGAGGAAGGACGGCCACATGTAAAGATAATTCACAATACAGGAAACACAGTGGTCATTAAACTTACAGAAAGATGCACAGTCACCCTAGTAATGGAGGAAAAATAAGCTAAGTCATTGAGAAATACAATTTCACCTCCATTAGGTTAACAGAAGTTTAAAGTTGTGGAGCTATGAAATAGGATATCCTCCTTTCTTATGGCTGAAAAATATTCCGTTGTGTATATGTACCACATCTTTTTTATCTACTTTATTTGTAACAACATGGCTGGAACTTGGGCACATTATGTTAAGCAAGGTAAGTCAAGCAGAAAGACAGGTACTGAATGATATCACTTATGTGTGGATTCTAACAAAGTTAAACCTGTAAAAAAAAAAAAAAACAGAGTAAAATGGTGCTTACCACAGGATGGGTGGAGGATAAAAGTAATGGTATTTAAGGGTACAAAGTTGTAACAAGTAATAAAAACCATAGGGATCTAACACACAGCATAATGAATATAGACAGTACATTGTGCTATAATCATGTGGTGTGATAAGTATTGCTACATTAGCAATCAGATCACAGTGAACAATTTCATACACTGTTGGTGGAAGGTTAAGTTGCAATATCTTTGGAGGGCACTTTGACAATATTAACAAAACTTAAAATGCACATACCTATCATTCAGTAATGATATTTCTAGAGATTTATCTTATGGATACATTTGACATATGTGAAAAGTTGCATACATAAAGATGTTCATTGTAGCACTGTTTTTAATAGCAAAAATTTTGAACATCTGAAAGGGGACTGGTTAAATATATTTATATATATCCATACTTTATATGGATATACTGATTATGGCATATCCATACAATGGAAAATATACAGTCCCTGAATGAGGTATCTCTGTAATCACTAAAATCAAAAGATCCCTTGTATAAATTTAGTAAGAAAAGCAAGGCACAGGAGAGTAGAGCCATAGGCAGATGTGGTTTAACTGTTTTGAGAAGCATACATGCTTCGAAACACTATTTTGTAGCATATGCATAAAAAGTCTGAAGTTTAGGGGCGCCTGAATGGCTCACTCAGTTAAGCGATCAACTTCGGCTCAGGTCATGATCTCGCAGTTTGTGGGTTCGAGCCCTGCGTCAGGTTCTGTGCTGACAGCTCAGAGCCTGGAGCCTGCTTCGGATTCTGTGTCTTCCTCTCTCTGTGACCCTTCCCTGCTCACGCTCTGTCTCTCCATCTCTTAAATGTAAATAAACATTAAAAAAAATTTAGAAAAAAGAGTCTGAAGTTTATATAAATTTTTGAAAACAGATACTTCTGTGAAGGAGAATAGGGAGACTAAGGTGAAATGAAGTTAATTTTCATTTTCATTGTGTATGAAGTGTATGTGTATATTAATTAATTTCAATAGCTGGTTATATTTTTTAAGAGGGAGAAGGCTACTGGTAACAGAAAGTGCTAGATGCTTTTTTTTTTCCCCTTTAAAAAAATCATAGAGACTCTGGACGCTAATGCTACGGGAGTTATCTTACTGTTATTAAGTATTATAATAAAGGTGCGCCTGGGTGGCTCAGTTGGTTGAGCATCCGACTTCGGCTCAGGTCATGATCTCACGATCTGTGAGTTCGAGCCCCACATCATGATCTCACGATCTGTGAGTTCAAGCCCCGCGTTGGGCTGTGTGCTGACAGCTCGGAGCCTGGAGCCTGCTTCGGATTCTGTGTCTCCCTCTCTCTCTGCCCCTCTCCCCTCATGTTCTGTCTCTCTCTCTCTCTGTCAAAAATAAATAAACATTAAAAAAATTTTTTTAAAGTATTATAATAAAAAGGCAAGGCAAGGATAGTTTTCCCACTTTCATGAACTGAAGGATCAAATAAATAACTTTAGTCATTCTAATCACCAGAACTGTTTCGTTGTTGGCTCCATTATACCTGAGGATTATTAATTTCAGGGTCCTTTTATAATCTATCAAGAAACATGGGAAAATAATTAGAAATATGCTTATGAATGCCAATAGGCTTGTTTCATATCTAATCCTTATTTGAATACAATTAAGTTCATATTTTCTACAAAGGTAGTGATGAATTTGCCAGTATATATAGGTATAGTTTTAACAATTATTGTCAAATAATTATTTTTACCAGTTCCATTTTGCTGATAGGAAAAAAAAAAACACTCTACTATGTATCAAGTGGAATATAGAGTTAGTCAATAATATTAAGGTTGCTATGGATGTTTGATGTTATGTAAATAAATAAAGTAACATTTCTTCCCACCCACACCACAAAGCAAGCACATTCTCCAAATGGGGGGTGTGGAATTCAGGTCCTGAGATGGTAAGAGGTGTCTTAAGGTGACACAAATTATTAGTGGCAGATATAAAGCTGGCACTCATGTTTCCTGACTGCTGATTCAGTGTTCATTTTATCTACATCTAAATGCTTCAGATGATAAATCCTAACCATATGTAACAGAAGAAGGAGGGAGACAGAGAAAGACAAGAGGGAGAAGTGAGGAAGGCAGGAAGGGAGAGAGGGAGAGAGAAGGAGAAGAAATTAACATTTATTGAAAACCATTATATAGCAGGCACTTTTATACAGTTATTCTCTTTTTATCCTAATAATTACTCTAAGGTCCTGTATAGATTGTTATATAGATTTTATAGTTGTGGAAACTGAGGCTTGGTTGTAGTGAGGGTGGGAAAGTGGCATTAAATAAATATCTAAGGGATGAGCAAATATCCTTTTCTCATCTTACACTTACTTTGAGCTATGTACTCAGTGCACAGAATTGTGAACAGACTCACAGATACTATTCCAAATATATACATATATTTGTACAGTCAAAACGGGGTAAGAGAAATGTTAAATTGAACCATTATTTATTTTGACCTATAACAAGAGCAATTTTATATGGCTTGATCATCCAATATGCATGATACAAAGCACAACTTGGAAGGCTGTGCCATTCAGAGCACTTTGATATACATACAGACCCCATAAGATTCCAAGTGAAACCTCCAAGCAGCTTAGAGAAAGCAGAACAAGGTTAAACCAGTCTCTTGGGATTGGCAACTTAGGTTGAAAAGCCAAGTGCACCAGGGAAGCAATACTGGGTCACAGATCCTATCCTAGGAGATAAGTTGCCAGTAGGAGAGCTAGAGGATTGTTAGCAAGCCCATTCTGAGTGTGGTTTTGACAGAATGCATCCGTTGGCAGGAGTGTGAGAGGCAGCAAATGCTTGTGGCTTGTTCTTGCTCTGACTGCAACATTAACTTGTCTTAACCTTTACTTGGCTAAGTGCCTGAAGCTCTCCTTAGAAGAGATGCAATTATCCTCTTGCCCTTTTTCAAAGTTCTCCCCATGTCACTGTGTAGTCTGGCTTCAACAATGTCATACCTGATGACTGGTGTCTGCTGTGAGCCCTAGCCAAGGGTGTCATTACCTGGAGAGGGTACAGGGATGTAACTCTATGCTATGATCTATGGCAACCTATCCTGTAAGTGCTGCAAACCCAAAAGCTTTTACTGGTTCAACACTCAAGCCAAGCTGCAGGGCAGAAGGAAAAGGAGATGGTGTGTTTGCTCAGGGACTGGGTCATAGCTGGCTGGACCATGTCAGTTAAAGGAGTTCCTCTGCTTATAGCGTCCTCTTCTTTGCAGCTCTGACATATCAGTTCCTGGATTCCTGGAGTAAAATGAAAAGCCAGGGTTCTCCTCCTTCCCTCCCTCTGAATACTATGAGACCTACTTTGAGAAGAAATATACCTACTTATCACTCTTTCTTAGGCTCTTGTTAACCACTATTTACTTGTATAGGGTCCTTATATGATGGTTTTGCCATGTGTGTGTATGTTTAAAATTTTACCATAACTAAAATCTTTGCTGTTTTATTTTTTTCTTTGCAAGGGAATCTCATTGAATTTGTATACCTTATCTTTATTTCTATTCATTCATCAACCCACTTGTCTAACAATCCAATAAACATCTTCAATATAGCTAATACAGTATTAGGCTTAGGATGCAAAATGGAATGCTACAGTGGTTGAAAACATGGTTTCTGGAATCAGGAATCTGGGCTCCAATCTAGGATAACCTAATTACTAGATATTACTTTGGGTTTTCTAATCTTTCTACACCTCATTTTTCTCATCATTTAAATGGAACCTACCTCCAAGAGTTGCTGTAAAGATTAAATGAGATAACCAACATAGAGTCTGCACAGAGGCTGGAATACAAGTATTCAATAAATATGAACTCTTACTAATAATGATCTATGAAGCCACAGGAATCAGACAATAAAAAGAAATATAAGGCATCCTGGTCAGTAAGGAAGAAGGAAAAGCGTCACTATTTGCAGATGACATGATACTATATATAAGAAACCCAAAGGACTCCACCAAACAACTGCTAGAATTGATAAATGAATTCAGTAAAGTTGCAGTATAAAAGATCCATGTACAGAAATCTGTTGCATTTCTATACACCAATAATGAAGAAGCACAAAGAGAAATTAAGAAAACAATCTCATTTACAATCGCACCAAATAATAAGATACCTAGGAATAAACCTAACCAAAGAAGTGAAAGACCTGTACTCTGAAAACTGTAAAACACTGATGAAAGAAATTGAAGAAGACACAAAGATATGGAGAAACATTCCATGCTTATGGGTTGAAAGAACAAATATTGTTAAAATGTCTATACTACTCTAAGAAATCTGCATTTAATGCAATCCCTATCAACATACCAATAGCACTTTTCACAGAACTAGAACAGATAATCCTAAAATTTGTATGGAACCACAAAAGACCTGGAATAGCCATAGCAACCTTGAAAAAGCAAAGCAAAGCTGGAGGCATCACAATTCCAGACTTTAAGTTATATTACAAAGTTGTAGTCATTAAAATAGTATGGTACTGGCACAAAAATGGACACATAGATCAAATAGAACAGAATAGAAAATCCAGGAATAAACTGACAATTATATGGTCAATTAATATTTGACAAAGCAGGAAAGAATATCCAGTGGGAAAAAGATCATCTCTTCAAATGGTATTGAGAAAATTGGACAGGAACATGTAAAAGAAAGAAACTGGACCACTTTCTGACACCATACATGAAAATGAATTCAAAATGGATTAAAGACTTAAATATGAGGCCTGAAGCCATAAAAATCCCAGAAGACAATATAGGCAGTAACTTCTTTGACATCAGCCATAGCTTCTTTTTTCTAGATAGGTCCCATGAGGCAAGGGAAACAAAAGCAAAAATAACCTATTGGGACTATATCAAAATAAAAAGTTTCTGTACAGTGAAGGAAACAATCAACAAAACTAAAAGGCAACCTACAGAGTGGTAGAAGATATTTGCAAATGAAAAATCCAATAAATGGTCAGTATCCAAAATATATAAAGAACTTATAGGCATGCCTGAGTGGCCCAGTTGGTTAAGCATCTGACTCTTGATTTGGGTTCAGGTCATGATCTCATGGTTTGTGAGATACAGCCCCACCTCGGGCTCTTCACTGACAGCGTGGAGCCTGTTTGGGATTTTCTCTCTCCCACTCTCTCTGCCTCTCTTTCTCAAAATAAGTAAGTTAAAAAAATAATGATTTACAAAGCTCAACATCCAAACACCAAATAATCCATTTTAAAAATGGGCAGAAGACATGAACAGACATTTAGCCAAAGAAGAAATACAGATGACCAATAGACACATGAAAAGATACTCAACATCACTTACTTTCAGGGAAATGTAAACCAAAACTACAATGAGATATCACCTCACATTTGTCAGGATAGCTAAAATCAGCAAAATAAGAAAAAACAGAGGTTGGCAAGAATGTGGAGATAAAGAAACCCTCTTGCACTGTTGGTGGGAATGCAAACTGGTGCAGCCACTCTGGAAAACAATATGGAGGGTCCTCAAAAAGTTAAAAATAGAACTACCTTATGATCTAGTAATAACACTACTGGGTATTTACCCAAAGAATATGAAAACAGTGATTTAAAGGGATACATGCACCCCATTATTTACAGTAGCCAAGATATGGAAGCAGCCCAAGTGTCCATCAATAGATGAAGGGAAAAAGAAATTGTACTCTAAGATATACAATGGAATATTACTCAGCCATAAAAAAGAATGAAATTTGGCCATTTGCAATGACATGGATGGAGCTGGAGAGTATAATGCTAAGAAAAATAGAGAAAGACAAATACTATATTATTTCACTCATGTGGAATTTCAGAAACAAAATAAATGAGGAAAAGGAAAAGAGAGAGAGAGAAAGACAGAGACTCTTAACTATAGGGAAGAAACTGATGGTTACAAGAGGGGAAGTGGGTGGGGGGATGAAATAGGGGATGGGGATTAAGGAGTACACCCATCACAATGAGCACCAAGCGATGTGTGGAAGTGTTGAATCACTATATTGTACACCCAAAACTAATATAACCTGTAATTATATTAAGGTTTAACTAACTGGAATTAAAATTGAAATTTAAAAAGCAAATAAAAATAAATCGTTTTTTAAAAAACAATGAACTATGAAAAATGTATATCTCATGCTAATACATGAGAGCCATTGGAACAGTTCTACAGCTAGGCCATGCCAAAAATAAAGATGCCTTTTCCATCTTATTGGAGGATATTTTAACAGCTTCTAAACTGACCCTCATATTCTTCAGGAAAATCACCTGGACCTGGAAACTGATAGTCTCAACATCCAACAGAACCCTTTGTTCACAGAAGCCATGGACAAAAGAATGTTCCCCTTTTCCTATTTTCCTGTCCATGCAAATTATATGCATCCCTAAAGCTATTCCAGGTAGTTTAACTGAGTTTTTTCTCTAGTCAGTCCTTATATGAGGATATTCATAACATCGACCAAATCTTCCAAAAATTAGGTAATTCCTTTATGAACTATATTTCAAGGGTTCATTCTAAAACTATATATAACCAGTTGTCACTTTCAAAAACACAAGTCAACCACTATTTCCATCAAATCATAACACAAAATAGACCTAGCCAGAGGGCTTGATGCCTTTCTGTACAGCTTTTTGGAAGAAAGGCCAAAAAAGAATCCTTCTCTACCAAACGCATCCCCCCTACACTTCTGAACGGGTCAGAATTCGATCCAGCAATGTTTGAAAATGATTTGCCAGTGTTTCATTCTTTTTGCTATTAACACCTGGGATGAAAGTTGATAGGATGGGTATTACCTCATAGGGTTTGAGGAAGGAGCAGCTGTGCTTCAGGAAGAAAAGCTTCTTTGCACACAAATAAAACCGGCAGAGACTATTGTCTCCCAGCATCTCTCCAAACACACCTGACTAAAATTTCAGAGATTCAAAGATTAAAATTACATAATACACCCTGGAGGTTCCAAGCTGCATCATGCTGAATTTCCTCCAACATAAAGGAAAATATCCTGAATTTTTTAGTACATTTTCCTAAGGAGGAATAGCTGATTTTCATGAACAGGCTGAAAACCTTTCAAAGCAAATTGAGTAATATGCAAGCTCAGGGCTTAATATAGACTCCTCATTTCCCTGTCCTTTTCCTTTATTTTACTTATTATCAGTTGTAACTGTTTCATATGGGATTATTTGATTCATACATGTCTCCTCCAAGAAGTTAAAACTCATTGAGGATAAATAACTTCTGGTTTAGTTCTCTTACTTCTATATCATTGCCTAGCAAAATTTCTAGAATATAGTGGTCAATGAGTTAAAAATTATTTAATGAATAAAAGAGTCCATAAGAATAAATTTCCTTCAAATTATTTTATTTTGCCTTGCCATAGTCTTTCAGGTATCTTCTTAACCCTACCTAATTCTTCACCTATTTCTCATGAAATGAAACTGCCCCATGCATCTGGCTGAACCCTAATTAAACCCTTCCTCTCCTGCCATTGATAAATCTAAGAAACCAACCCTTACCCCCATTGTAATGCTCCCATATGTTATGACTCAAATCATCCCAGATAAAGTAGGTGTTATGAGTCAGCCACAACAAAAACAAACCCCAAGCAGTTAAAGGCGAAGAGCTGCACTTTAGATAATTCTGAAAAATGTTAACTGTACTTCTAAAGTACTAAAATTCCTTCCCTGGAATTTAGCTATATAAACACGAATCTAGGCATGAGATGGTTTGCATAGTATTAGAATGTTTTAAATAAACTAAATTCCAATATTCACTGTTTCTGGAGATTTTATAAATAATATGAAAGGAACAACAGACCATTAGCATTTGAATTTGGCATCTGTGGTTGAGATTACTTGGGGATGACCAGGAAGGTCACCAGAAAGTATCCATTTGTAACTTGGGTAAGAATGTCAACACTTAGGTGTTTCACTCAACACTTTTCACTCAAAACAGATATACAAGGCACTTCTTTGGTAAAAGATCTAATTCTCTGATTAATATCTTTATTTCAGTTAATGAAATCTGTATCTCAATTCTTGAATTCTTGAATCGGCATTCTTGAATTGGGAAATTAGCTTTTTCTCTGGAGTTATCCTACAGGCAGGTAGAGGTCTACCGATTATTTGCATAATCCCAGAATTAATAATTCTTCCACGTGGTAACGTGACAGGTTTCTGATTAAATATTCTTTCATGAACACAGTTTAACATGACAATATTTAGGAAAAGGAAGTGCAAGAGTTATCGAAAAGGTGCTTAAGGGGAAAATAATTGGTAAGACATGATTTTTTTACCTAATTTTTTTTTCTTTTTCTTTTTGTATTACCTCTGGAAAGTGAGGCTTTAGAAACTGCCATTTCCACACTAATAGGGAAAAGTTGATAGCATTTTATGGGATATTCCATTTCTCTCTTGCACTCAAACACAACCAAGATAAACAAGAAGATGTGTAAACGGCAAGTTAAGTCTGGGTGACAACATCATGGCAAACCTACTGCAGTGAGCAGTAGAATGAGCGAGAGAATGGAGGTTGAATAAAAAAGCGAATTCCTAGATGCCATGTACATTTTTTTCTATTCTGAAGTAGGGACTGCTTTGAGTTTAAGATGAAGAAAATTCCTTATCCCTTCTAAATGCATGATAAAGTTAGTTTAAGACAAAAGGTCATGTGGCTGCCTCATCCTGCTGATGCCATTCAAAGTGAGAACATTTCTCTATGGGGTGCTTGCTCTTCAGGCTTAGCTGGTGGAAGTCATTTCTGAGTGGTGACAGAGGGAGTATGAGCTTGAACCGCCACGGAGGAGTAGTGCCTCTTCTTCCAGCTCATGTCACTCTGCTTTGATCTCTGTTTCCAAATTACTGGCTGCTAAAAATGCTTGTAGCTGACCTTTAAGGACATTCTGCACCCTCCTAGGTACCTGTAAGATCAGTCCCAGTTTGGGCAGAGATGAACTCACTCCCTTATGTTCTCCGGCTAAAGAAAATCCTTAAGAACTCAGCCAAGCTGAGTTTATCACTCTTCATCCACCTGCTATATTTTTAGGGCTCCAATATTTTGTGCCTTTTACCCTCTTCCTATTCACTTGTCACCATATCAAGTCAATGTGATCACCATTTCCAAGTGATTTCTATTCCAACTTCAACATATCCTCTGGTGCTTGATTTGCCTGTGGTCAGGATTAGGTGTAAAAGTAGAAGATAGTATAGTATCTGTTTATTTTTCCTACTCTAATGTTGATTTTGACTATTCAGTACCAGGTTTGAACCGGAGATCAGAGAGGGTGGCTAATCCTGAGAACAGAGATTCAGATCTGACAAATCTGCCTTACTTAAGGTGCTCTTTTCTCTAGCTACCGGTGGCACTACAATTTTAAATCAGTCTTCTCAAGGGCCTTTATTAGCCAGGGCTTTAAGAAGTGGTATGAACAATGACCCCTAGATAACACAAACTAGTTAAGGTTTTAGCAGTTTGAAATTACTTATTCATTTATTTTTTAGCGGACTCAGGCATGAAATATAAAAATCTAGCAGAGGGAACAGAGATAATAAGAGGGAAAGAATGGACCTGACTTTACAAAGTCAATTTCTCCATATCTCTTGTTATGGGATTTTTTCTTAGCTAGTTTCCCATTAAAAAGTTTGATAAACTTGTAGGAGGGCCAGCCAAAACAATTTCATTTCTCATTGAAATTAAGCTTTTAACCTGATATGGTATATGTCAGAACATATTTCTTAGAAACTTTGTCCAGTTTTGGGTTAAAACCTAACTGGAAGCATTCTATCAATACAGGTATAAAATGCCGTCATGATTCTGTGCTTCAATTGGACAGCCTTCTGAGCATCACTAGAACTCATCTACCATCCATCTCAAACAGGACTTGGATACCATGATTAGCAGTGCGTCTACTGTGGTTCTACTGTGAAATATCTTTCATAGAAAACATGAATGGGAAAATATTGTTTCCTCATAAGCCGTTTCTTCATAGAAAACACTTTGTCTTGTATCAATACCGAAAATACTTTATCAAACTCATTTATTCCTGTAAATGATATCTTTATCACTAAGAAAAGCCCACAATTTATTGAATACTTCATCATTCCTAGAGGTAGAGCTTTTAAATATACTGACCCTCTATATTTCTTTATTTTTTTTTTAATTTCTTTATTTATTTTTGAGACAGAGAGAGACAGAACATGAGCAGGGGAGGGGCAGAGAGAGGGGGAGACACAGAATCTGAAGCAGGCTCCAGGCTCTGAGCTGTCAGCACAGAGCCCAACGCAGGGCTCAAACTCACAGAGCGTGAGATCATGACCTGAGCCGAAGTCAGACCTTCAACCGACTGAACCACTCAGGCGCCCCAATATACCAACCCTCTATATTTCTGCCCTAAGTTCTGACATTTGACGTACAAGAAAAGGAATAGTGTATCCTTTTCTAAAGTCTAAAGCTCTCCTAACATTCTTACCAAATTTTCTTTGGGGGAGGCTTTTTCACTATGGAGTTTATTTTGCAAGAGTTTGTAAGAACCAACCTGTCTCTTCCATATTGTAACTGAACCCCGGTTCGTATGCCCAATGCTCAGCAATGCCAATCACTGAGATATCAAGTATGCAGCAAGGAAAGGGTTTATTTGAGAGGCAGCCAAACAAGGGGACAGCAGGCAGGGTCACATCTGTCTCACCCAACTGAGATTAGAACAAGTTTTTATAATCATAGGGATTGACATACATATTGATGAAAAGCGTGGGGAAACATGACTATTCATGAGGAAAGATGGAGCATGTGCATTGAGCAAACATATATGTGACACACATTCCATGTTTCCTTTGGGGTGGAATCTTAACATTAAAATGAGGCAAAACTCAGCCCCTGATGTCTGGAGGTCAGTAGGACAAAGAGAGGGGCTATGCCCGTACTCTGAGAGCCAGTATAAACTGGATGTGGTCTTGGACTCATCGTCTTGCGAAGGAATGCAGGACTTTTCTTGTTCCAGGCTATAACCTTATCAGTGACCTTCCATCTGTGTCAGCCCAGGCCTCTGCAGAGACAGCTGGTGGATGTGTTAGTGGGGTCTGAAAAGAAACAATAGCTAATTAGGGAGAAACAGGTCTCTGAAAAACAAGCTTTAAATTTCCTGTTAACCTTAACACTACGGGGCAGTTTCTATATCAGAACATTAGGAAAAGGAACAAGCACATTGGTAGATAATTTTTAGTAAATTAACATCATCCAATTAACAGTGAAAGTATTTGCATGTATTGGCATTCCCTAATATTTAAGTAGGCAATACTAAATGACCTTACCGAGCAGAATTTTATTTATATTTTTTAAAGTTTTTATTAAATTTCAGTTAGTTAACATACAGTGTAATATTAGTTTCAGGTGTACAATATAGTGATTCAACAATTCATACATCACCCAGTGCTCATCACAAGTGCACTCCTTAATCCCCATCACCTATTTCACCCACCTCCTCCACCCACTCCCCTCTGGTAACCATCAGTTTGTTCTCTGTAGTTAAGAGTCTGTTTGTTGGTTTGCCTCTCTCTCTTTTTTCCCTTTGCTCATTTGTTTTGTTTCTGAAATTCCACATATGAGTGAAATCATATGGTATTTGTTTTTCTCATATTGACTTATTTCTCTTAGCATTATACTGTCTAGTTCCATCCATGTCATTGCAAATGGCAAGATTTCATTCCTTTTTGTGACTGAATAATATTACATTATATATATGTAATGTATACATGTATGTATAATGTATATACATTATATATATATACGTGTATATATATATACATTTATATATATGTATATATATAAATCTTCTTTATCCATTCATCAGACGAATGGACACTTGGGCTGTTTCCATAATGTGGCTACTGTAAATAATGCTGCCATAAACATTGGGGTGCATATATCCCTTTGAGTCAGTATTTTTGTATTCTGATCCAGCAGAATTTTAAGAGATAATATTTGAAGATGCCCAGTGAAAGCAGTAATTAAGGATTACTTTGCTGTTGTTCTTGTTGTTATCATTTTATTGTTTACTGGGCTATTTCATTTAGATCTTGTTAGACTCATCAGAATGTTCTCTATATAGGCAATGAAGAGCTTATTTTTTGACCAAGGTAATATATTATTAACATAAATTTCAAAGTTTTCAAACTAAAATTATATTCTCAACCCTTTATGGTATGAAAATTATTTAACTGATTGAATAAATTCAAAATGATTTTCCAAGTTAGAGGGACTTTTGCAAGGTCTCTGAGGGTTCCCATTCATGGAGACAGGCTAAGAACTTCCATATGCACCATCATAAAAAGGACCCTCTGAAATATTCACAATAGAATTTCAACTCTTCCCCTATAGGTCTGATACCTGAAGCATTTGAGATTTACTTTCATAGACAAATAGAATCTCAACAATGTGGGCACTCATCAGAGAATTCAAGAACAAAAGACCAGAGCCTGAGCAGTATTGTTAGAAGATTTGCTAGAAAAATCCAGTATTTGAAAGTCAGTCAGAGAAGAATGTTAACTATCCGATCCCAAGAGAATTTGGGCTCCATGCCCTTAATTCATCAGAAAGCAAGCTGGGCTGTATTACCTTAGTTTTCTGATAATAATATATCTTTAGCTTTTAATATATTAGATATAATATAATTATATGATATATTAATTATATTTATATAATAATTACTATATATTATATATTATATAATCACATATTAATAGAATACATTATAATAATACATATATAATGGTATGCATAATATAGTAATTAACATAATGATTATATTAATATATTGGAAGCATCCATTTGAAGAACATTTCTGTAGCTTTGGCAAAACTATTTTCCATTGTATTACTCATTGTTCTTTATGTAAAGATCTACATGATATATTCCTCTCAGAATTTTGTGCCAGGGGGTGTTTCTTTTTATAAATTAATACCTAGACTTTCTTTTTATCAAGTACTTCATAATAATGATCCAAAATTCTTCACTCTCTTTTTATTTTGCTTAATAGAAACATCAAGGTTAACAAACTTATTGTGGGTTATTGACTAATATCACGTATCTAGTTTATATTCTCTTTTCTTCCTTCTGATTGATTTTGACTTAATCTTTTACTGTTAATTTTGGTTTAGGATCATTAATTGCATCGATCTTCTCTGAAATAGATGAAGTACAATTACAGTTACCATACATCCTAGATTTTACAGGGACATTTTGATTTCAAGTGGCATTATTATTTTACCTACAGATGATTAATTGAAATCTAATAATATACTTCTACATTCTTATATTTGTAAAGTTTTTCATGAAAATAAGTTCACTGACCATTAAATATTTGAAAGACCCTGGCTTCCATTTTGGGTCAACATAGCTTCATATCATAAATAAGCTCAACCTCATTCCACTACTCCAGACCCATATTTCCAGCGGCCATTAGCCATCTTCACTTGGATGTGCCCCACATACTCCAGAGGCAACATATCTTTTCCACCAAACCCAGTACTTCTTCCTGTACTTTTCAAACCTTGATTACTGTTAAATTACCTAAGCAGTTTCTCTCACTCTCTCCACCCTGTTCACATTAATCATCAACTTTATTTGTTTTGATCTTTGAAATGCCTGTTATTCCCTTGTCTCAGTCTCTTCACTTTTCTAGTTCATCATTATTCCTTGGCCCCTTCCTGTTGCTTCCCACCTGTCCTCTACTCCAGCATCTGAGTTTTCTTTCTAAAACTGACCTCTGATTATGCCATTTTTAAAAGAAAATATCAGTAGTTCTTCCATTATCTGTAGAATATAGTTCAATTACATAACCATGACAAATAGTTGTCTTCTACCCCAATTTCCACTATTTACTCCTTTAACACACTTGTTTGCAGCGTTCACCCTTCATCTACCCCTGCTTCCTTCCCCTGCCCATATCACAACTCCTTTCAAGGATCACTTTCCTAGTATTTCTGGGAGAAATTATAGGTGAGTCAGTACATACCACAGCCTGCTTTTCTTCTGCCAGCAACTACCTGCTGCTGTTAGGTCTGGTTCAAACTTTCATTTGCTTCCCTAAGATCATGGAATTCTGGAACAGCCAAGGAGCCTGCCTCTAATGCCAAGGGGCCTGCTCTTCCCTTCTCTGCCCCATCCTTGAATACTCCATGGTTCTACAAATATGAGGTTGTTATACATGGCTGACTTGTATGAAAGGTTTGAAGACATTAAAAGAGAAGGTACAGAACAATTAGGAACAGGGAATAGCTTCATATTAAATATGTAATATCACTGATCTTCAAGATCCTAAAGCCATCTTTGCAATGGGGAATTTGTCAACAAGTAGACTTTCCTTCTGAAGCCTATGACTTTCTTGGGCCCTCTCCCTCTTCCCTTTTCTCCCTCTGTCCTCTTTTCTCCCTGGATGGGTATGCCTAACTTGCAAGTTCCTCATTATTTATTATATATAATAAAGTAATTATATATATATATAATATATATATATTATATATAAAGTATTTATATTATATATAATTTATTATATATAATAAAATAATACTTTCCACCCTCTCTCCCCCTCAGAGGGGGAAGTTCAACCTGTGAGTAAAAAGCTACAAAATGGGTCCACTGTTATAAAATGGAAAAATTCCTTTTTTAAAACCAGTATGATTTAGCATAGTGAGAAAATAAATAACTTTTCTACTAAACTATTTTCTTACTGCAGTTGGATAGAACTTGACAATAATAAAACCAACTTCTCAGATAATTATAGGCCTCTTGGCAAGTCAGAATATTTTTTGATTGTGGAACAGATAATATCCCTTTTTCCTCTGACGTATGTTCTGACATAAAACCTAAACTCACAAAAACCTCATAAGACGAGGAAGGAAAACTGATGAATACAGTTCAGCACAAATAATGCCATCTAGCTACCAAATAAATTATTCATTGTAGCTATTTATATGGTGTAATTCCTATACTTACCTGACAATATGCTGACAAGTTCTTCTCTATACTATATTTTTCGTCAGTCGACTTACTCAAGTCTGAGAATGATAAGAGAATAATTGCCTCTCTCTCTCTCCTTCAAAATTGTGTAGATTATGTTCATTATTCTAAGTTGTAGACAAAAATATTAAATTATTATATTTACAAGAAGGACAGTCTTGTCTCTGTGACTCCTTTAAAGGATGAGAGTATAAATGTAATTAGGGAACAAACTGGGTCACCCTGTTTCATTACTTCATGAATCACCGAATCCTAGGCCTGGCAGGGGACCTTGAGAGACACCCTCCCGCTCTCAGCAAGAAGATATCACCAATCCCATTTTCATGGCCCTATTATTGAGAGGTTCTCACATTTTGCCTTATAAGTCGTTCCGGCATAATAATCCTGGATATCAGGATGGATAACTGAATCCTTCATGTTGCTTTCTCCCCCTCCCCCCCCCCCCCCAGGAAGCATCATGCTTTTTTTTTTTTTGAAAGAGAGGGAGAGAGAGAGAGAAATAGAGAGTGGGAGAGGGGCAGAGAGATGAAGAGAGAAAGAGAATCCCAAGCAAGCTCTGCACTGTCAGCAAAGGACCCTACATGGGGCTTAAACCCACAAACTGTGAGATCATGACCTGAGCTGAAATCAAGAGTCGGTCACTTAATGGAATGAGCCACCCAGGCACCCCTACATGTTGCTTTCTTATCTTCTTATATTAGCCCAGGGAAGTCAAGATCTAAAAATAAATTGTTATTTTTTCCAATAAAATTATTTTATTTTATTTTCTGGTTCCAAAACTTTTTCACTGTCATAATACAGTTAAGTGCATGGGCTCAAACCCTACTTCCACAACTTACTAGCTGTGTGACCTTGAAGAAGTTTTAAACCTTTATGTGCCTCATTTTCATCATCATTAACATTGAAGTGACAATGGTAGCTACCTTATAGGGTCCATATGAAGATTAAATTAAAGGAGTTCATAGTTGTAAATGTCTTGAATGAAAACTGGCATATAGTAAGTATTATAAAAAAAATGCTTGTTAAAAACTAAAAGCACATTTATAAAGAAAAAGAGAAATTCAGGAAATACAACAAAAGAAGCAAATTACTAACAACCTTACTCTAGAGATAGCTATTTACATTTTAATGTTCCTTCTTGTCATGTGTACGTATAAACTACATACCTAGCACATAATTGGGATGATGCTGTATTCGAGAAAAGGCCCTGTATCATGAATTTCTTCACTCAATGTTACATTATGAGCACTTCTCCATATCCTTAAAAATCTTTGAAAAGCTTTAGTGGTTTTACAGCAATCCTTTTATGAGCTTACCTCATCTCAACAATCCCTCTATCCAGCTATGAGATTGTTTTCAGTGTTTCACTTTGTAGCTAAAGCAGCAGTAAATATCTTTGTAAATCAACTTTTATCCATCTCCTTGAATATTTCTATTCTAAGTTTTCTTGAAGTGGGATACTGGGGGAAAGAATATTTCGAAGATTCCAGGTACATACTATTAATTTGTGTTTCAGAAAGAAATGTATTAGTCAATGCCCCTATGAAGCTATATATGAAATAATATCTTTCATGGCAACATTAAGCATTGCTTTTTAAAAAGGGGAAAAAATGTTCCCAATTTGATACAATAAAAATTGTATCAGTTTTAATATTTTAAATTGAATGTTTTCATTCCTGGTGAAAGTGAATGTTTCTGCATTTCAGCTGTTAAAAACTAGTGAATTTTTCCTGAGACGTGCCTTAGCCTTTGGCTCTGCAAGTAGAAGCCATTGTTCTTTTACATTTTCCCTTGTGTCGTGGTTTCTAACTTTAATCCACTTCGTGGCTCTCCTCTAAAGGATTTTTCCTTTTTTGGGTTCTTCTCTTATCCTAGAAACCAGGATAAGAGGCTACTTTAGTATTGGGGCCAGACTACTCGTTTCTGGCATAATGAGAGAATTCATCATGTTTCTATTTCTGCAAGTCATGAGCAATCAAGTGGTTGGTACGAGTTAGTATTGATCTGGGTACTACGGAGGTAAGAGAGGGTCCTTGCCCTTCCAGAATTTAAAGCTTAATTGTAAAGAAAACTCTAATGCATGAAACAATTAGTGATCAATACAAGGCAGCCTACACTGAGTGAATTTTAGAATACAGATACTAAGTGCCATGGTCATTTAAAGAAGGGAGAGATCAATGATGATGTGAGTAATCATCAGTGAGGTTGGCCTTGGCAGAAGGAAGGATAGGCAGTTGAGGTGAAAAGAACTACAGAAGTAAAGGACAGCCTATTATAGATACAAAGAGCATGGATTTTTGTGTCAGACCCAGGTGGGAAGTCTTAGCTCCACCATTTACTAGCTTTAAACTTAAACAAGGGTATTAACCAGTCAAACTCTGGGTTTGAATCCCAACTCTGTCACTTATGAACTGTGTGTCAGAGCTAATATTTTGGGCAAGCTAATAGATTCAGTGGTAAATCTAACTTTGTTCATGAATAACATTATGGTAATCAGAGTACCTACCTCACAGCATTGTTGTGGGGATTAAATGAGCAAATGTGACAACTGGGTCCTGGTACATTATAAACACTCAGTAGTTTTAGCTTTCATCATTAACCTCTTTAGGCATCAATTTAGTAAATGTAATAAATCACTATATATGTAATCTATCACTATAGTAAATATAATCTATCACTAGTAAATGTAAATGATAATATACAAATGTAATCTATCACTAGTAAATGATAGTAAAGGTAATCTATCACTAGAATAGATAACTATGAGTGTCTTGACTGAGAACTAGATAGATTTGTAATTGCAAAGGAAAGAAAGAGCCTGGAACTGAAGATTTTCCCCCAAATTATGGTGAACATCTTATAATTTGAAGTGAAATGCTTGGCTCTTCCTTCAATGTCAGTTTATTTATTCATTAGCCCACATGCACAGACCTATATCTTCCTCCATTTGGGCTTGAAAGCCTTTTTCTCTGCCAGGCCCAAAGTCAACTCTGATTGAGGAAGGAAGTAAAAGGTATGCAACTTTAACTACTTCAGTCAGGAAGTGACACCCATCACTTTGCTTACATTCCATTGGTGCAAATTAGTCATGCGGCCCCACCTAAGTGAAGAGTGAATGGGGAATTGTAGTCCCTGGTTGGGTCACTGCTCTCTAACAATAACTTGACACAAAGCTGCCATGATCTCTCTCTTTTCCTTACACACAGCATATAAACTCCCAAGGGGGATGACTCAAAGATTTATCCAGATATGTCATTAATGAACCTTTATGTTTCAGAGACTCTCTCAGCCTCATCTATTACTGTTTTGGACTAGTATCAGTCTCTCCCAACCCTCTTTACTTCTGTTTGCAACCAGGGAATTTTCCTGAGCTTTGCTGGCTTTGTTCTCTTCCTTCTCTGGTGCACCCAGTTTCCCTGCTATGGATCTGCTCAGCAGCAGGGGGCATCGCTGACTATGCCATTTAAGTATCAAGGGAAAATAAGTTCAATTTTTAGCAATTGTTCTTAAGGTCATCTGTATTCCAGAGTAGTTACATTTGCTAATTTGGCAGAACATGGACAAGGTAAAATAAAATTCAAAGATAAATTCAATATAAGCACACAAACTCTCTGGTCTGGACAAACGGCAGTGAAGAACAGCCTTTTGCCAGACTGCTCACTGAAAAGTATCTTTTAAGTTTTAATACTGAGAAATGTTAAAAACAAGAAAAATTTTTCAACCAAATAAAAGGATTTTGTTGGGCTTTTCTATGGCAAAACTCTTCTATTCAAAAGACAGAGTTTTCTGCCACATAACATTGGAGCTAATGATTGGAGCTATGGCTACTCAAGGTCTGGAGGCTTATGGTACAAGATATTAGCACATCATACTTTACAATTGAGGAGGACAGTTTTCAGATTGATTTTATGTCTTATGAAGAGAAATAAAATTTTCTTTCTCAGGCATGTCTATGATGGTAGAAATAAGAGACCTCCAAATGAATAGTTTCCACATAGATGATTGATAATGATGAAGGAGAGGAGGAGGCTAAGGAAGAGGAGGAAGGGAAGGAGGAGAAAAGAGGAGGAAGAGGTGGAAGAGGGAGAGAAGGTGAAGAAGAATATTATTTTTTATCATGATGATGGCCCAGTTCAGTTATTTGTCAGCCAGTACTTAATCAACATGAACACAGCTCCCATGTACTTCCAAACACCTACGTTGTGCCATTACAAAGCAGCCCACTGAAGGGGCGCCTGGGTGGCTCAGTTAAGCGGCCGACTTCAGCTCAGGCCATGATCTCGCGGTCCGTGAGTTCTAGCCCCGCGTCAGGCTCTGTGCTGACAGCTCAGAGCCTGAAGCCTGCTTCAGATTCTCTGTCTCCCTCTCTCTGACCCTCCCCTGTTCATGCTCTGTCTCTCCCTGTCTCAAAAATAAATAAACGTTAAAAAAAAAAAAACTTAAAAAAAGCAGCCCACTGAAGATAATGGTGGACCTAAAGATGGAATACCCGCCAGGGTTCCCTCTCAGCCTTTGTCCCATTTATCATTTTTAAGTTTCATCCTGCAAAGCAAACACTATTATCCCTATTTTACAAATGAAGAAACTAGGTCTTGGGGCGCCTGGAGGCTCAATCGATTAAGTGTCTGACTCTTGACGAAAGCTCAGGTCATGATCTCATAGTTCAACAGTTCAAGCCCCCCATTTGGCTCTGTACTGACAGTGTGGAGCCTGCTCAGGATTCTCTCTCTCCCTTTCTCTGTCCCTCCGTGTGTGTGCACACTCTGTCTCACTCTCTCTCTCAAAATAAATAAATAAACTTAAAAAAAAAAAAGAAACTAGAACTCAGATGACTTGATAAGAGTAGAGGAGCAGGCATTCAAACTTCAAGTCATTTGTTTCCCTGATTATGAAGTTCTCATTATACCATGTGTTATGAAGACTAAGCAAGATACTACATGAAAGCTGAATGCCTGGCACATAGCACTCAGATGGGACTTTCTTCCGTCTTTGAGCTCCTTCCCGGAGAGTACATAAATCCTTTGAGACTATTGTGCACATAGGAAGAATAACTACATTTTCTTTTCAGCTCTAAGGAAAGTGTCAGTATAAGCTTATCTGAACCTTGGTGGGGGAAGTGAGTAGGATGACTGCGAGTTTTGATGGGTTTAATTTGGTTTTATATTTTGAGAAATGGCTATGTTCTCTAAAACAAAATATTGGTACGATTGCCTTACAGAAAGAGTTTATTTCTCAAACCCCATGACTATTACTTGACTTTATAAAATGATGAATACAAAATGAAATAGCTAGTATAGAATTTTTTGTTGTTGTTGCAGGGTTAACATTCCTTCTAACCTGGAATAAGTAATGACTCTCTAGTGAAGTTGTCCTAGGTTTCAATCTTTTCTCTACTGCTTATTAGTTGTGTAACTTTGGCCAGTTATCTAATATTCTTGAGGTCCAGTCTTTTATTTTTAAAATGAAGGTAATAATTCTTAGCTTGCAGGAGTGTTGTGAGAGTCTAGTAAGGTATAAATTCCATAACATATAGTAAGGAATTAAGAAAGTGCTTCCTCCTGCTCAGGAGTTCAAAGAATTGGGATTGGTATTTTAATCCCTTCATTTTTATGATAAAATAATACAACAAAATCATAATAGGTAATCTTAAAGTAAATTGGGAGCATTTCCCTCGTTAAAAAGCACTACTGAATTTTATGTTTCTGGGGGTTTTTAGAATAGTTTGTTGTTGTTGTTGTTTTTCTGGGGGATTTTTTTGCCCTCAGTATAAAAATATTAAAAATAAATGGATCAAGCAGTCATCAGAGAATGCAGGAATTTTTATGTTGATACATAATATGCTTTAACAACACAAAGACCTTAGAAATTGTGGTGGTTATTAGTGTTTGCCAAACAGCCCTAGGTCTCCCCACTTCAGGGCACATGACGGAACTGCATTTCCTGGCCGACTGGGACTATGTAATTAGTCCTAGCCGGCAAGTTGCCAGGAGGTCCAGTGCCTGTTCCAGACCATTCAGACTCTCTTCTTCCCTACAGCCTGACAACCAGCAACATTGGAAAGGTGGCTAAATCAGATAGGGTCTCTGAGTGACTTCTTGCTGACCTGTAAGAGTCATATAAAAAAGATATTGTGGAATTGTAGCAGCATTATGTAGCTCATTCCAAATGATCAGAGGTGGTTAAAAAAAAAATCTTCTAGCAAAAAGTACATAAAACTACATTATACATATATGTTTATTTATATATGTGTATGTGTGTGTGTGTATATGTATATATATGTAACTAGTTCTTTTCTTTTATAGTACATAAGAATCTTGATCCAATTTTTGTTTTAAATAAGTGGAGTAAATTATGAAGCTTCACTTTAAACTGCCCCCTTAGAAGTCTCAGCCTTGACAATACTAATACACAATAAGGATAACATTTCACTTAATAATATAAATTATTATCCATCCTTCAAATGAAAATGGAGATCAACAGTAGATTAAGAGAAATTTAAGAGTAGGATCATAAGTTAATTTGATTTTTTTTCATGTAAAAGCTTTCTAGATATTTGGATAAGTATTTTTTAAAATATCAATAAATACCAATACATGTGTTTTTCCCACATCATGCAATTCACACTCTAAGTTTAATACTGAGTAAAACCAAATAGCTTTGACTATTTCATACAAAGTAAAATAATAAAGTATGGTTTATATTGTTCAATGACATAGTAGCAAGAAAAATGACATATTGGAGTCAGGGTAAATATCACTTGCAATTTTTTTGGACAAATAATTTCAAATATAATCTTAAAAGACCAAATCAGCATCACAGATTCATATTCAAATCAATAAAAGTTAACAAACACAATGAAACATCTTTATAAACAGTTTTATTTTAAAATGATATGACACACTTGCAATTAACACATAAGGCATCACATGCCCAAAGGAAAAGCCCATAACCTTAATAACTGCCCTTTTAGAATATTAAAACACATAATCAACATCAAATTATTTTTCTTGTTTGGCAAGAAAAATAAAATTAAAAGCATGATGAGAACCACAAAATAGAAACTCCCAATATACTATATAGTAATAATCCATCGTTGCATTCTTGTACAACATTTGTTCAGAGCCTGGGTAGGAACCATAAAGATGGCAGTGGGAGAGTAAGACTGGCTCTTCCCAAAACACGGGAAAATTGCTAAAACTTGGAGCAAAGGAAAGTACTGTCTGCTTCCCATATTTCCTTGAAATAAAACAAGAATTCATGGTAAAATAACTTCTAAATATGCCACACTCTCATGAGCCTGAAATTGAGCGGTTAAGAAAATAAATCAAACATCTGTGAGATGCTGACCAGCCAAAAGAGATCTATGTAATTATGGCATTTCATTCTGAGGTTGATTCTAAATCCTTAATTCATGACCTGTGAAAGACTTCTGTTATCCTTAAAGTCAACGTTAAGGCATGCCAAGTTTCCTATAAGAAAATTATTCTAACAATAGCTTTGGGTATTACAGTTCTACAATTATAAAACATTCTCCTAATACATATATAGACTTGAGTGGACATAAACTTACACATTAACAAACATAAACTCCAGGTATGCTCTTAAATGTAAGCCACAGATTATTGAAATCACTTTTACATATTTAAAAGAACATCCCCCTTTTTACAGTGTCAGTGCACAAATCAGGCAAATTATTTCCCAAGGCTTCTGACCATAAAAGTTGGAAGGAGAGAATATTATAGAGTACTATGAACCATAAAATGATATAGCTGAAAGACAATGATATGTTAATTCTCTTTCTTATGAACCCTTTTATGCTGGGAAAAGCCAGTGAGACTTCATTATAATTCTTTTCATTGTAGTCATTCTTTATGCCCAGTTCTGGGAAAGGTCAAACCCCATTACAGAGAACTGTAAGGATCTGTCTTATTCCTTTGTCACAGTGGAATCTAGCTGGTGGTATTAAATCTTCCTGAATAGGTGAGCCATTGGTGAAGGTTGTGAATCTCTTTGGTCAGACCACATTTTTGTGGTGGCAGTAATTGCTGCAATGGAATCTGACCTTCAGATTGAAAAACCTTCTCCTACTAGATATATAGAATATTTTTTTTCCTTAACTCTAGATGACTAATCCAGGTAAGGTTTTGCATATGCCTGCCATTGCACATATGAAAGATGAAGGCTGAAATGTTTAAATGCTCTTGCCTAGAATTTTTGCCTGTCACAAGAAGCAACAAAAAGTAGAGCCGCTTGGGTTCAGACCCTAATTCCTGTCATTCAGCTGGCGTAGTGCTCACTCAGTCACTACCCTTACTCTGGAGGACAAAGGGAAGGCACAAATGAATTTAGTAGGGCAGTCTCTTTGTCTAAATTTGCATGTCTCAAAGGACATGTGCCAGCACTGGTCCAATTGGGTCCCTAAAACAAGTGAGTATGAGAGGGAGGTATTTTCAGCTAAGATATTTTAAGTAGCCATCAAAGCATGTGATACCAGTATCAGGTAAGTATCTAAGCCCAAATAAGGAGCCTTTTATTAAAGCCATTAGGAGGATCAGGGGCACCTGGGTGGCTCAGTAGGTTGTACGTCCAACTTTGACTCAGATCATGATCTCACGGTTCATGAGTTCGAGCCCCACATTGGGCTTGCTGGTATCAGCACAGAGCCTGGCTGTCAAAGTAAAACCCACTTCGGATCCTCTGTCTCTGTCTCTCTCTGCCCCACCCTTGCTCACACTCTCTCTCTCAAAAATAAACAAACATTTAATAAATAGATATAGATAGATAGATAGACAGAGAGATAGATAGATAGATAGATAGATAGATAGATAGGATTAAACTGCCCATTAGCATATAGATCCCAGTAGTAATAGAGAAAGCTTTCTTTCTGGTACTCACCCCTTTGGACCACATTACTGAACAATGAACTGCTTTACGATTAGGAAAGTGACTTAGTTTAGTTTTTTAACACCTGATAAAAAGTTTAGGACCTAAACCACAGACCTCTGAAAAAGCTTTGCTGTTCCAGATCTAGCAATAAAAGGTTTCATGCACAACAACCAGCACCATGTTAAAAAGATAGATGTAAGGTCATAATCTCCATGTAGGATCCAAGACCAACACCATAGCTATCATCTGTTCAATGTGTGTAATATAATCACCTGATCTGCCAAAGTCCTTCTAAATAAATATATTTAGAGCCAAAAGCCTCTGTATCTGATTGGAAACAATAGTGTCTAAAGTCCAGGGCTTTTTGTTGCTTGTGTTACCAAGGCTTTAAATTCAAGTAATCCTTATCTTGAATTCAGGCACTGATAGGATAGACTAGGGCTATACAAGGGAATACTGGAGGAAAGCTGATTAAGGCAGTTATCTGAACTGTGTCAACACAGCACTATAGATGTCCAGATGATTTCTGAATTGGTTCTTTTTGGAGTAATAGTCTACCATCATATAAGTAGAGACTTGAAAGAGATGTGTCCTATATATGGACAGATTTAAATAGTGTTGAAATAAGTAAGCATTGATTACTATACATCAATTTTAAAATTTTAAGGAAGGGAAGGAAGAAATATATTCTGACTTGTTAGGTCTTTCCTCATGCATATCTTTTACTAATTGGGATACATATACAGATATAATAGGATATATATATATATATATATATATATATATATATCCCTTAGATCACATCAGAACTGTATGTGATTTGGTAGCACTGGAAGATTCATTAAATGTCTCCAAATGAAAAGTTCTGGCTTCTTCTCCTTTATCCAGTTTTACATTATTGAAAAACTTCCTAACACTTGATTCTCAAACTTGTCTTCCTTCATGAGCTGAAAATCAGGCTACACATTAATTCAGTTTAGCCTGCAATTTGGCTAATTAATCATGTTTCTCCAATAAATAAAAACAAAACACAGCTGATCCCACTTAGCTTTTAAGAACAAGCATTATTTTTTTATGTATTTTTTTTTAAAGACACACAGCCCAGACCTACTCACTCATCCAAGGATATCATTACCTTATTGCCTCAACTTAATGTATGGTGGGGCCCAAGCAGGTTAGAATCTGATAATTTATAAACCTTCAAAATATTGAATTTATACTTCCAGCAAGCCAGCTTCAACATAAACGGTAACATGAGAATCACAATAAAACAAAAACTTTTTTCAAAAAGCACGATGAAACAGCAATAGAAAACAAAAATCACGTTTATGATGTTCCAATTATTTCCAAGTCAGTTAATAGCCTGTTATATAGAATAAGGTAATTCAGCTACATCTAGCTTCCTCTGATGTCCACGCAAGTTCTCATTTTTACCTAATAATTCTTTCACATGCCTGCCCTCTCTATTTTTACTATCTTCTGATCCTACCTTTTTGATTTTCATCTTAACCCTTAGTAACACACAGTGTACCTATCTCATCAAATCAATCTCTGACATCAACAGGAGCTCATTCACATAAACATCCTGACTCACACACTCTGCCAGCCAAAGTCACCCACATATTCCAGTCCTCAGTAACAACAAAAACTTCAGGCATTAGAATTATGCTTTAGAATCAATAAAGAAATCATGTTCTCACTTACCCATCTCTGCCCTCCCACCCCAAATTCCAAGTTCCAGCCCTTTGTAAGATCCTTGTAATGCACTAATGGAAGTTAAAAGAGCTCTTGCAGTGGGAGGATGGAAACACCTCAAAGATTAATTGCAAAATGCAAGCTATTTGAGGCTCCATTTCCTACCCCTTCCCGAACCATAACTATACGGAGACAGTGTGTTAGCGTGGACGCTGGGTGTGTGTTTTGCAAAGTTGTGACCACTTCGCCCATCGTGCCTCTCACGGAGCAAGTGTAAACATCATGAGGCAAGGCATCACAGTTTCCGAGGGCCTGGATGAGGAACGGAGAGAGACACTTAGACCATGTTAGGAGGAGGCGAGTTTTGGTGAGGATGCAGTTCCCACTGAATTAGTTTCCTCTCTCTTTGTCACTCTTATCTTTTAATTTTTTGGCTGTGGGCTTAAGGACTGCTTCCATCCTGGGGCAATGGTTTGTTGCTTCGCCAAGAGTAAGTGATACCAATTTCTAAATGTTTCTAACAGTCTAGCTGCAATTGTATTGGAAATTTTCTCCAAACAATAACAAAATGTCACCTGGGTGTGTCTGAGCTAATCATGACTCTGACCTGCCTAAAGGTTTATATGTCTGGAAATATATTAAAAATGTCTAATGCTTTGCCTCTCTGGTGTGAGAACCAGGAAAGACTTCAAGAGCCCGGGTAACCTGTGGGATAGCTAAACGACAAACAGAAAATGAAATTTACGTAAGCAATTAATTTTACTTTACCTAGAAAATGGGCATGCAACACCAGCTCATATCTGGCACTAACATTCTGGGTTAAATTCAGATTGGTCTAATAATGATTTATATATTTTTCTTCTCCTAGAAAGTTTATTCTAATGACTTAGTTACCAATTCTGAGTACAAGAATAATTATAAATACAACATATATATTCTTGCATTTTTAAAATAATCAACATCCTCAAGCTTCAAAATATTCAAATTCAAAACCCTATATTTTAATGCTCAGCCAAATTAGAGGAAGAAAAAATTTAGCAAGAGAATGGATAAGCACCTTTGAGAATTAAATGTAAGCCTTATTATGTAATTAGTGCTTAGGTTCTTTTTCACAAAATAAGTTGCTAATTGACCCTACTGTGTGCAGGACTTCTTAATGTCCAAAGAATACCCCATATCATGTTAAAAAAATCATTTGTACGCTGGTTGTTAGAAATATTTTGCTATAGAAACAGAAGCTGATGGCCATTATAGATTAATTAATCTCAGCTCTTTACAAGGACAGGTGTAGCTGGTTGTAGTTTCTTAATGCATCTTAACACAGCTTTTCTTGTAAATAAAAAATACATATAGAACAAAAACACTCACTGGCTGTTGGTTTGTGAAATGAGCATTTCCTGACAAGCAAATAAACTGCACTGTTAATTTTAAGAAAAGTGATTTGTTGGTTTGTTTTCACAGAAAATGCTAACGCAGACCCTCAAGAAGTTCACAACCAGAATTAACTCTGTACATCAAGAGCATCTTCTTCTACCAAGGACAGTTCCAGGGTGTTTTCATTCGTGCCGGTTTTCATCCTGAAGTTGAAAGAACCGTAGAGTTTTGCAGACTCTTTGGAAGAGGCAAACCTGTTGCGACGATATAACTCCCCCTTCCACATAGACATCATCAGCAAACAGGACAGAACGACCCCCCCAAGAGTGAGCAGGCAGAGTCCCGCAATCACACAGCGATCCAGGTGAGCCCCCAACCTTGCGCTCTCCTTCTCCAAGCGTTCCATCTCCCGGGCCGCCACGGTGTTGGGATCCACAGTCACTTCCCGTGGAACAATGTAAGAGATGATCACCAGCAAGATGCCAGTGACCAAGAACAAGATGGCACTGATGAAACCATAGTCAACTGACCTCCCTGAAGATGTGGCTTCCGAACTTACATCATCCTCATCTTCGGATATCAAGGATACGGCAGCCTCATGGGACCACTCGTTTGGATTTCCCCAGCCAAGGTCTCCCAGGTGATTGCTCCCTTTTGCTGAAGGGGAGCATCGGTTCCTTTGCTCTAAGTTGACATTCTCATCCACACAGGTAAAAGAAGTTTCTAATTCCTGGCTGCAGCAGTTGCAGACTTTCCGCCCTGCTGTTATTGGGTTGTTCCCTGAGTTGAGAGGTCCTGGTGGCAAGGAGTCTGTCTGAATAACTCTGTCTTGCAAAGAGGAGGAGGGGGATGCTGGAGAAGGACTAAGTTTAGATCCTTCAATCTCAGCTGCTTTTGGTGTTGACGTACAGTGTCTCTGGCAGCAGAGAGCAGCTTTGATGGCTGCTGCATCTGCCTGGCCATCAGGAGGGCCTCCTGAATGCCAGTCCCCAGCATCGCACAGGAAAGCCTGGCTGCTCTTCTTAGCAAGGGAGTGGAGCTCCATCGGAGCTAGTCAGACATCCCCCAGCAGGTTCTGAGAATTCTGCCAACAGCAACACAGATAAGAACCCAACAAGAGCTAAGGCTGCACTACCAAGAGTATCGCTCCTGAGGTCCCCATCTCCTTTTCAGCCACAACTGTAGACACCTCAGCCCCAGTTCCTCTAAAAGGAGTAAAAGAAAGGAGAGGATACCTAGTGGCAAGAAAGTATGAAGAGGGCAAATCCTCTGACTTATCACCGGGATTAACACTGAGAAACTTAGGTCAGGGTAGAAAAGGAGCACAGAGGAAGTAGCAGTGTCTCTGAAGAAAGCATTGCCGTCACCAAGCCAAATTTATCCAAGGACTCACACATTACTGTGACAGGATCCCTCAAATAAGAAGGCAAGTTTCCTGTAGAGAGACACAAATGAGAAAGGCAGGGACCTTTTTTAGCAGAGCTGCGATTTTCTGGAGAACCTGGGGAAGCACACACTTCTCAACAATTCAGTTAAATTACGTTTACACTATCTTTGTTCAGAACAGATTCTAATACAGATTAGCTTTAGAGCATCACCATGGACGAACAAATATGTCATCATCAGCTGGGCTTTATTGGAAGTGGGGCTCAGCATTTTGATTGAGTAGCTGAAGTGGGTAAAAGATGGCTGGTTTAATCAGCCACCTTTCTTAAACTTACACCTCATACATCCAATGACCTTAGTCAACCAGCCCTGTATTTTCAAGACCCTTGCTTGTTCGTTGTGCTTTCATTCTCAGCCCTTGTGGCTACATGACACCAGCTTGTTCTGGACCCAGAAGTATGCAGACAACATGCCTTAACTGTGTGACCCCTGCCAAATACGAGGGGCCAGCCTACTCCACACCCTTCCCCCCAACACACCTACCTGCTCTGGGTACAGGTCTGCTACTCTTGCTCACTGCGTCTGAATGGGTCTGAGTTCATCTCCCTCTGCCTACTTTGCTAAGAAACATGCATGCCAAATTGACCACCTGAAAGTTTTTATTTAGAAGTAAACTGACAGTAAAAGACAAATTATAAACCCACAGAGTCAACAGTTTGTGAGGTAAGCAGGTGAGAAGTTATTTCCAAAGTTCCAAAATTACCTTTGGCACTTTGTATCCATGACATGCCCTTACCCCCACCACAGCATGGGACCTTTCTGTGATAGAACTTTGGGTTGAGCGGAAAACTGCCTATCTTTCTCTGCTTCTACCATCCTTTGCAGGATAGACTCACTTTTCACTGTCACCAAGTACAGCAGTTTCAAGCAAAGGCCCTCTTTATTTTGCTTTCCAGTAATAATTGATTTAAACCATGGTTTGTGGGTTTATTCTCACAATCCACAGCTCCAACACCTGGTAACCCACACAGATGCACAACTAAGGCTCACCTAATGGTCTACCTGGCAACTCACTTAAAATTCGGGAGAGGGAATCCACATCCTTGCTGCTCTACGTTACAGTTTGTTTTGTTTTTAAAAAAACCACTTCTCTCCTACTACCAAAGTTTCTCTGTAGCTAAAACAGAAAAACAAAACAAAATACAAAACGACCAAATGCAAAAAACATTCAAGTGAACCAGAACTTTCCTTTAGCAAGTGGATACGGATCTCTACAGCTGGATCCCTCCAGGAAGGAAGTGGTGACAATGTATTTGATCAATTCCTGAAATGAAAAATCATCTCGCTGTGCCCTCAGACATGAGGTCCTCTGATTAACTTTTGGCACGATTAACTCATCACATTGGGCTTTTTTTTTTTTCTTTTTTTTTTTTTTTTTATTAAAATGGGCAGAGACCCTCATGACACTTCCCATTTATAACAGAGGGAATGAAATCTCCACTTAATTCCCGTCTCCTGCTTCCCTCTCTCTTTAAAGAAAAGATAGACTCTGCTTGTTCCATCGGAGATATACTAGCTGCACAGTCGATTCCCTTTGCAGCTCCGTAATCCGGGGCTTCCATCCTCAGTAGAGAAAGGATAATCCCATGGGACCAGCTAAAGGCTCTTTCCTTCCGTCTCCTGCCTCTCCGTCTCTCTGGTTAAGAGCGCGGTTAATGAAATTGCACCTCAAAGCGAGGGGACAGCACTTTGCCTCCTCCGTCTGCCATTAACTAAACATTAATATCTGCATTGGAACTAACTAATACGGGCGAGGCTGATCTGGGGAAGCGACCTCGGGATCCGTCCAGCGCTCACTGTGCGAGAAGAGCGCGCAGCAAGCTCCGGGAAGCGGTGATCCCTGCGAGATCAATCCATCCATTCCGGGTGAACCTCAGGGCGCCCAGAGTCCGGCTGCGTTCGCCAAATACCCCGAGGCGAGGCAAGCAAGCACCTAGGGCAGGGAGTGGGGACGCGCTCCGCTGCTCCGCCAGGCTCCCGGGGGGGGGGGGGGGGGTCTCTCCCTCGCCCCAGCGCCTCCTCCCGGTGCCACTCTCCGTCACTCACCCCTGCTTTGACCACCACGTGCGGCTGAAGCACCGCGCGCCTGTTCCTGCGCGGCTCCACGGGAAAGTCCTCCGATTACCAGCCGTGGCACTTGTAGCCTCAGCGCGCCGCTGGGCTCCACGGGGTGGGCAGCGCCTGCTGTGCCGGTTGGGAGGGGCGGGGCGGGGCACTCCTTCTTGCTGAGCATCCCGGGAGTTGTAGTCCGGAGGCGGTCTCCATCCGCTCCCTACCCCCACCCCGTTCTCTCTCACTCCTGGCTTTTGCCCTTCCTGAAGACATTCCCGCTATACCTTCAGACTCCTGATTGGCTCTTTGGAAGAAATCGCTGTGTCCTAAACTCAGGTAGGGCTGTAGGATTATGGGGGAAGGAGTGTATATTTAGTTCCAACCCTGTGCCAGGCAGTATGCATATTTTGTCTTATTTAATAGAACAGATCTTCGAAGTAGATTTTATTAATCCTCGTTCTACAGATGAGGAAAGAGGCTCAGAGGAATTGTTTCATCCAAGATTACAAAGACAATAAATGGTACCTAATAAATTTTATTCAGCAATGTATTTCCAAAGTCATTGCCTTGCCCACAAAATCAGGAGAAATATGACCATTGAGGGTAAGGGATTATTCTTTTTGCCTATGCATCCTCTGTGCCTAGCCAAGTGTCTGATATCTGTTGAATTATGAATAGTAATGACCCAAAGTAGCAGAAATTAACATAAATAACACTTATTACTGCCATGTTCTCTTGTGATTATTTCAGATATATTAACTTATTTAATATTCACAATTAATTTTTATAGTCCTACAAAAAAATTATCATTTTTACAGGAGAGGAAACTGAATTACAAGAAGCTGAGTAATTTGTTCGAAGTTGTACTCAGCAGAGGTGGGGCATGAACTCCAAAAGGTTCTAAGCATTATGCAAATTGAATGAATGGAAGAAAGACCAGAAGGTAAGAAAACAAAGGGTTGGGAATAAAGGAAATCTGTTGGTGAAGCTACTGAGTTATGACTTCCAGGATAGAGCAGAGTAACTTCTTTGGATCACCCACCTTTGTAACCATAGCAGATTGCAGCAGCCAACAGCCAAAAGGAATGTGTGGTTTGTGGATCATCTCTCAAGTTTTCGGAGTCACCTTTGGGACTATTGTAGGGTTATTGATTGTTTTCATCTAAGGGAAGCAAAAGAAGGGCTGTAATGTAACTTTTTGCTACTTGTGAGTAGCTCACATAAACTGTGGTTGCTTGCTTTCAAGTGAGAAGTAAATCTCCTATAATGACAGTTTTGTTGGTTTTCCTTTATAGTGATAGAATCCATAGTATCATAGTTCCAGGGACTTCACAATCCAGCCACTTTAAGATCTTTTTTCCCCATGACTCCCTTTTAGCCGGTTAGGCCCATTTGTTGATAAGCATGCCATGTGTGTTTGTGGTTTCTTCTCCGTTGCTTATTACACTTTTTTCCAGTGAGAATATCCTTCTTTCAATCCCCTATTCTTTCCACCCTTTGAGGACTATCTCCTCAAACCACACCTGCAGGGATACATACTGTTTTTAGTACTTTACATTTAAAAGGGAACACAAAGGCACCATAGGATCTCAAGAAGACAGCAAATGAGAAGTGGAAGAAACTTAAACTCACATTGGACAGGCAGACACTTGGGAACTTGGGATATTTAGTCAGAAGAGACTTAGAGGACACAAAAACTAGCTTTAAATAATTTAATAATAGTAGTACTTATTATCCCTAATGTGTTCTCATCTTTAATTCCTACACCAGCTCTATAAGGGAACATATATTATTGTACCTATTTTGCAGTGTAGAAACCGAGAAGTGAAAAGTGGAGTCTCTGTCCCAAGATTTCGGAACTAATAACTGACAGAGCCAAGATTCTAACTTGGGTCTGTCTGATTCCAGGACCCAGATCTCTTCACCACCACACTATACTGAGCAATGCTTCACAGCACAGCATACATAAGAGGTGATAGTATTTACTGCACTGGGATAAACATAAGAGGTTTCTCAGGGCCATAGTTCTGGGGCTGTGGCTCCTTCAGGCCCTGCAAAACAGCTAGAATGGCCAAGGGAACAAATAAGCCAGCACATCTATAATACAGTGGAGCACCTGAGGATGGCAGACACAGGGACTGAGAAGTTTTGGGTAGCACTATCACATTTAACAAGAGGGTTGATTTGGGGCTGATTATAAGGAATAACATTCTTTCCAGGAACTTGAAATAGGGTGTCTCATGAAACTGAATTCTGTATTACTGGAGAGGATGAAGGAAGAACCATTTATTAGTGATGTCATGGAAGACATTCATCCAGTTGGATTAGAGGACCTCTATAGTTTCCCTACCATAGATATAAAAGTTACATCACTTTTATGAATCCCTTTTCCTCCAAACCAGCCTGCCAAAGATTCTGCCTCCTATGAGCTTTACTAAGACTTGTCAGCCCTGATTTTTTTTTTTAATTTATCAGCCACTGCCTTGTGACATTTTTTGTATGTCTAGATAGCTACTACATATTGTTCAACTTCTCACTTTGGCAACTAGCCCTCTAACAGCAATGTAAGCACCTTAAGGTCAGTATTCGTGTATTAAATGTCTTATTACCTCCTTCAGAAAGTGCGGTATTTCTATTGAATAGAGGGAGGGAAAAAGAACTGATGCTGGAGAGGATTATCTATCCACATGATTCTCTCTCATGCCCTATTTCTATACATAGTACATTTGACTGTCTACATATTATTGGGTGTTAAAAAAAAACATCATCTCTTTGCCATATACTACAAAATCTCATTCAAAATTCTGCAGAAAAAGAGTAAATGTAGACTGACTGAGCTCCTGGAAAGAAAACCTCTGCCAAAAATACCACTTGCTGGAATAACTTCACCTCTCTCTCCTGTAAGTCCATATCTAAAACATTCCTCAAAATCTGACCTGAGAACCTTTTTCAAGATTCAAGAGCCTTTCTTGTTCAACATCCCCAATTTCTTATTACTCTTCTAATTGGCATTCTCGTGACATAATACATTTCCTTTTATACAGTCATTTTACATATATAGAATTATTTCATGTATATTTTATATTGCTTGCTATGTAGTATGTCTTCCCAGATAAAATTTAAGCTCTTTGAGAGCTTTCTATAATTTTGAAGCTACACATGGGCATGAAACAGCAAAATATGTGAGCAACATGGTTCCTCAATATATGCTTACAAAATAATTGACACTGGTAAAGTGGTGATATTAAGGTCTAAATAACGATTTTGATCTTACATAATTTTTAACATACCACATTTTTTGTTTGCTTATATTCTGTGAATCTTAGAGGAGGATTTATGATTCACTAAGTTAATCAGTTAAAAAACGGATTCTGAGAAGTAAATCTACCAAGTGAATCAAGGGTAGTGAAGGGACTTGTTCTGTTACAATCAGTCTCTTATAATGATGACTGAGGATGCTTTCCAGTCTTCTCTCTTCAGCAATGATAATAAGGACAGATTGTAAATAAATACCCTTAGTAGGTTCAGAGTTATCAGAAGATGCTAGGCTGTAAAGAGGTAAAAAAGGCATTTTTAGAATTGGCTATGTAGAGGCTCAGTCATTTAATGACAGCAGCACAGGAATATGACTTACTTTGTGCACCAAACTGGGGACTTCTGAATGATGGAAGAAAAGACTTACAAATGACCAAAATTTAGAGTAATGATCTCATTTACTAACTAAGTTCTAGGAACAAAAAAAAGTCATATTAAATTTGAAAGTTTCCTTTAAATAAAAATGCTTACAGTGGCCAGGCAGGCATGCTATTTAAATTAATAAAGTATCAGAGAGAGACAATTAGGATCAGGGAAGACTTCAGCCAAATTGAGAGCAAGTGTTTTTCCTAAAGGGATCAGTATCCACTGACTGCTTTACCTGATTTTTGTCAGGTAAATAAAATAAAAGTCAGATAGCAATAAAAGTCAGATAATCCAGTTTGTATTCAAAAATTAAAAATATTGGGGCACCTGGGTAGCTCAGTCAGTTGCACATCAACTCTTGATTTCTGCTCGTCATAATCTCAGGTTGTGGGATCAAGCCCCCACATCCAGCTCCATGCTGAGCACAGAGCCTGCTTAAGATTTTCTGTCTCTCCCTCTGCACCTCTCCCCCTCCTCGAATAAAATAAAACAAAATTTAAAAAAACAAAAATTAAACATATTTTAATTTAAATTTAAAACATTTAAACCTGTGTAGGTCAAAGGAAACATAACTACAGGAAACATCTATTTCCAGTAATAAGGAAACTAGATGACTTAGATCCACCCACTACTGAGGATTATTAGAAAATCTAAACAAAGTGTATAAAAATCATGTGCTTAAAGTCATGCAAATTTAAGAAGATAGAGAATAATTACTGGGCCAGAATCTTCAGAAGGAGAGAGGCTCAGAGAGGCAAGTCAGAAGCTTCGAGCTTCCTTTTACTTGAGGATGTTAGATATTCACAGAGGGGAAAGCAGAGAGGCTAAGAACCTAAGGAGAGTAGGGGTTGGAGTCCTGAGTCTGCCAAAGGAAGAAATTGTAGTGAATTACAATTGACGCTGGTAAAATGGTGTCCATTCTAAACTCTGGGTTGAAATCGCTAGCAGTGTGAACCAGAAGATAGGCCCTCACAGGTAGCACACTTCAGTCTCTTAAGATGTCAATCCCTAAAATTGAACCAAGGTTATTTCAAAGTGTTAGGACACCAGTTACTTGGCAGAAGAATTCTCTGAAAAAAAAGAAAAAAGAAAAAACTACAGCGTCCTCTCAGACCAATTCTTCAATTTTGCTAATACACTGACTCATAGTGAAAAAAGCCATGAAAAAAGCCAATTTCTAAATGTCACATACTATATAATTTTATATGTATATATAAAACACATTTTCAAAATGACAAAATTATAGAGATAGAAAACAAATTAGTTTTTCTCATGGATTAAGGATGGTGAAGGGTGAGGGAGTGGGTGTGACTATAACTCTAAGGCATAGCTTGAGAGAGATATTCATGGTGATGGAATAGTTCTGTATCTTGATCATGGTTGTGGTTATATGAATCTGTGGTTACATGTGGTTATCACATGTGGTAAACTGATAGTTTTTTGGTTTGATATTCCATATAGTTACACAAAATGTAACCATTGCGGGAAACTGAAGGATATACAAGATCTTTCTGTAATACCTTTGCAACTTTCCAGGAATCTATAATTTTAAGATAAAAAGCAAAACAAAAAGCCAAGCACATCCGAAGATTATATTACATTCATGAAAACAAACAGAAACATAAAGCAATAGAAAAGACCAATGGGAGTCCTTCGATATTGGAGAACTTTAAATAGCTATATTTACTGCGCTTAATGAAATAGACAAAATTTAGAATTTTGTCAGAGATCTGGAAATGAAAAAACAAAACATAATCAAAATTAAGAACTCAAAAGATGAAATAAGAGATTAGACACAGTGAAGAGAAATTAGTGAATTGGAGATAGATCAACATCTCAGGGCACCTGGGTGGCTCAGTCAGTTAAGTGTCCACCTCTTGACTTTGGCTCATGTCATGATCTCATGGTTCTGAGATGGATCTCACAGTTCTTAGGATTCTCTCTCTCTCCCTCTCTCTCTCTGCTCCTCCCCAACTTGTGCAAGCACGTGAGCATGCACACGCACACATTCTCTCTCTCTCTCTCTCTCTCTCAAAATAAATAAATAAACTTATAAAATAAAATAAAATAAAACATCTCAAACAAATCACAAAGAGACAAAAGAATGAAAAATACAGAAGTGAGGGTAAAAAATATAAAAGCTACACGGTCAAGTTCCAATCAGGAATTCTTGTGTCTAAGGAATAAACTTTTCTCTCTCTCCTGGGAGGAGAAGAGAAGGCAGTTTTCTCTTGCTCCTGTATATAAGCAGGTAATATCAGTTTTTCTCATCCTCACTTGTGATACAGACTTTGAAGTTTGTACACATAGGACATGTGACTTGGCTTTCATTACATTGTCCCAGGAGTAAAAATTGGGGTGTTGGAAACCACCTGGTCATTATTTTCTTTTTAAATGAAAAATGGTAAACTGTCTGTGCACCAAATCATGTGCACATTCAGGGTAAAATTAATAAATATTAATATTTTCTAAAACAATAGCAGGAATGAAGAAAAGAGGCTAGCTACTAAAAAATACTAATTATAGTTGTATAATTCCATTTATATTGTTAGTAAAAGAGGCAACACTATACCGGAATATTTTGGTGAAACAGTGGAGAAAAGTAAGAATGTGGTTACCATAAATGTCCATATAAAGGCTATCTTTGCAAGGGATGGAGGGAATAGTGATTTGGAGAAGGCAAAGTGAGAGGCTTCTGGGACATAGCACTATTCTATTCCTGACCCACATATGTTTACACAAGTATTCTTTTTGAGCTAAATTATCGGAGGTAACTCTCTATTTCATGCATTGTTCTCTGTGTAGGAGATCACAATAAAAAGATAAAGATGCCTTTGGAGAGGATTCAGGTTTCAAGTACCTGATTTGAATCTTTGCATTAAGAATTTATACCAGTCTAAGGATTTATTCTCCTATCTTAAGAAGAACTTGAAGATGGTTTCCTTTAGCTTGGTTTCACTTGGCATATTTTTTTTTAATGATTATTTATTTCTGAGTCAGAGAGAGAGACTCTGAGTCAGAGTCATTTATTTATGAGTGGGGGACGGGCAGAGAGAGAGGAAGACACAGAATCAGAAGCAGGCTCCAGGCTCTGAGTTGTCAGCACAGAGCCCGACGTGGGGCTCAAACTCACAAACTGGGAGATCATGACCTGAACCGAAGTCGGTCGCTCAACTGGGTGAGCCACGCAGGCACCCCTCACCTGGCATATTGTTACGTGTGGAGATTGGGCAAGTATATGATATTACAGGACCCCTGATACCATACTACCATGATCTTTTTTGTTATTTATTCAAAAACTGTTTCAATTCCCTTCAACTCTCTCTGTGTCCTTTATCACATCCCTCTCCAGAGATACGATCCAGTTTATAGTTCCATCACTGCACTGAAGTTCTTTGTTCAATTCATTAATAACATTCAGTAGTTCAGCCATTCACTCAAGTATTAATTGAATGTCAAAAGTTCTATGCTAAGTGCCAGATGTAGAGCAGTGCACTGAATGGATACATCCCAACTTTCAAGGAGTTTACAATCTGGTGGGAGATGTGCCAATTTAACAGACAAGTATGATGCCATTTCATCAGTGTTCTGACAGAGGAATAGGTGGTATAGTAGGAATATACCAGAAGAGTACCTAATTCAGAACTGGCAGGTCAAAGTCGACTCCCAGATGATGTACTATCTAGACGAGACATATATAGAAAAAAATTAGCTTTGAAGAATGAGGTAGCCTGATGAACAGTGGGTGACAAATCAGAAGTGAATTACTGCAGTTCAAGAAAATTCAGTATGTATACAATAGAAAGTGTGAGGGGGAAAAATGTCAAATAACGATGTTGGAAATGTCAGTAGAGGAAAGGTCACTTTGGGACTGGCAAGTAAGAATAAGGTGTGTGGGCTTAATTCTAAAAACAGCAAAATTCCAATGGTGGCTTTTAAGTAGGAGAATAATAAGATCATATTTGAATTTTAAAAAGATCATTTTGGGGGATAGATTGAAGAAAAGCTAGACTAGTGTGATCAAATAGTTTATAATAATTATCCAAGCAAGAGATAATGACAGTGAGATATAAAGATATAAGTAAGTTACAAGGTAAAGCTATATCATGCAAACATTAATTAGAAGGAGGCTGAGGTGGCTATATTAAAGTGGGCTTCAGGACAATGAATGTTACAAGGGATAAGAGAAATAATGATAAAAGGTCCAATTCATCAAGAAGACACATAACCAGAAGTGTGGATACACCCCCCTGCATCTCTGTAGAGCCACATGTCCAGTTGTGTTGAATGGAATGTGTGTGGAAATGATGTGTGTTAACTTCCAGGATAAAATAGTTAAGGGTCTGATGTTTCTGTTCATTTTACTCTTCATGCTGTCTGCTCTCTGTATGATGTTAAAATGACCTTGAAGCCACAATATGAAAGCAGCCTCGACTGCTGAATCACAGCATAGAGGAGAGCTACTTGATCCATATCAGACTCAGACATGAGCATAAAATAAACTTCTACTGTGGCAGTGAGGTTCTGAATCTATTTGGCACAACAGTTAGCCTTCTGTCCTTAAATGCAGCAGCAAAAAGGAGCTCAGAAAGTGGACAGAAAGCATCTGGTCATCTCTACCTATGTAGATAATGGTTTCAGCAGTTACTGTGTTTTGTTTTGCTTTCCTTTACTATTAAGGAGATAAAGGTTTTATTTTAGATTTTTCATATCATATTTTTTATTATTGCTAATCTTTTGAGTGATATTATTTCAATACTTAAACTAAGTTACCCTTCTACTTGAATTTTCTTCCCTCACTTTCACTTTCTTTTTCCCTATAAAATAAGTATGTTTGAAAAGCAAAATAACTTTATAGCTGAATTTCATACTTTTGAATATGCGTCACAGGAATAAGCAAGTTGGATTCCTATAAATGTATAAACATGGATCCAGCCTATTATTTGCCTCAATGTGTTTATATATATATGTATATATATACATATATGCATATGTAATATATAATATATAATATATACATATATATTAGTAATATATAATATACATATATTAGTTTTTAAATATTAATTTATATATAATATTAAACTGATATTAGTTTCGTGGGGTATAATTAAATATCTAGAAGGAAAGGAGATTCAACTCTTTAAAAATTCAACAGGTTTCATTATTGTAATACTTCTGAGACCCTTTAAATGGCCAATGTATGATTTGACTCTCTAACAGTAAGGCATGTTTTTAGTTTTCCCAACCTTACAGGATTATGATTCTTATTTTTCACAAACACAAAGCATCCTGTAGAACTATTGTTTTGTAAAATAAACTTTGGGATACACTGCTACAAAAGAATGATTTTTTTTACAGAAATATCAAATAAGACTATTTCATATTTGGTTCATATGTTTCAAGGCCCTTTATAGTTCAACTCTGTTATAGTACTATTGGAGACCTGACTTTAATAAGCGTCTCAGGTGGTGGTTGTGCTTCATTATTTGTTCTCTTCTGTTGTTAAACTTTATGGTATATGGTTGACTTTAGTGTTTTATCATTGCTGTTAGTATCAGTATCAGTTTTCTAACTCTGTGCTTGGTTCTTCTTAGTGTAGGCTCTCATCATCTCTTGTTTGGGTGGCTACAATTATCTGGCACATAGTACCTAAAAGAATCATAATAGTACTGCTTATTTGACTAGTGTGAGGAAGAATTAAATAAAATGTTTGCGAAGGAGTTAGAACAGTGCTTGACATGTAAATGATCTAATAAATGTTAGAATATTATTATATTTTAGCTATTAATTTGTTTCTCACCTGTTCCCCTGATGTTTAGTCCATCTATTAATTTTTAAAATTTCAATGATTATGTGTTTCATTTCCCAGGCCTTTAATTTTTTTCTTTTGTGTAACCATTTGTGCTATTTCTTATTTTATAAATGTGATGTCATACCTTAACTTTTCAGGGATTTTAATTATACATATCTTCAAATTTACAATCAATATCACTTTTGATTCCTCTTTTAACTATTTCATAGGCATAAGGTCTTCAGTTTTGTCTCTCTTTAATGGGATGTCTTTCCTCAGATACTTGGCTATTTGTATTGTGTTTATCTTTACAGTGGAAATTTTGTGTTGGATTTGCTGCTCTGTTTGTTTTGGTAGCTTGTAGTAGCTTTATATTTCTTCAGGCACGTCTTACCTGCTTTTCATATTTTAGAAATTTTTTCCTGATTTATGCCCCACTGATAGTCCTACACGTTTTATAGAGAAGGTTATTTGTGACAAAGTTCATGACTTGGCCTTTGCCTAACTCTTTTTCCTCACCTCCCAGCGTACACTTCAGCTTCATAAACTATCTGCAATTCACTGAATATTTTCAGCTGTACTCCTAGCATTCCTTTTCCAAAGCTGCCTTTTCTGCTTAAACTAGCTGGTTCTGAATTTCATTCCCTCAACTTGTCAGTATAGGTCAACTCTGCTGGAGCATGGCTTTCTCTATAAAATTCTTCCCTACCCTGAATAGCATTGACCACTACTTCCTGGGTATCTCAGTCTAACCCAGCTCATCAGAACACCAGTAATATATATCTTTATTTTGTCTGTTTGTGTGTGACAGGGAAGAACATTCACTTCCAACCTTCACTTCCCTTCTAAAGAGGGCAAATGTCAAGGAATGTCTTTCAATTTGCTGAGCTGGGTGATATATGAAAGTGCAATCTGGGAAGCTGAGAAAGATTAAATAGTGCTATATATGGAAAGAGGTGGGGGAGGCAAATCCCAGAGTGAGAAGGAGACTGAAATCAGACACTGAGAGGCTGGAAGAGAGGGACTTTTGAGGAGGAGGGAGGAAAAAAAACCACACACAGTGAAAGGAGATTAGGGAAGATTTTGTGAGTAGGATAGGAAGAGGAAAAAGAAGAAAGGTTGGGTAAAAAGTTTTCTGTGCAAAATGGATTTTTGCGTCCTCAAATTCTTGAGTCCAGTATATTTCAAGAGTCAGGTGTTTTATTTGCTTTGATTTTGGTTTGATTTTTTTTTTTTTGTAGTTTAAAAAGCTAAAACTTTGCATCTACAATATATTTTGTAGCCCCAGTGGGATCTGGGGCAGGACCCTATGGTCAAATACATTAATATATTTTTTTAGTGAAAAGTATATATATCCACACCAGTTTGGATAAAGAAAGAATGTAAATAGTCTTTCCTATGCACACATTTGGTTTTGCTGCAAAATGAATTTACTACAAATTAGTAAAAACCTTTTTGGTTTTGTTTATTGGATTTTGGAATCATGACTAAGCAACTACGGTCCTGTATAATCCTTGCTTTCACTGCTCTACCAAATCTTCCTGTTCTTGACTGGGCTCACTCTTGTATCTATGGTCAAATGCTGGGTCATTAGTCTAGGATGTCCTGAGCCGGGGATAGTTTGTCTCTGTTCTTCCAGGTCATCCAGCCAACTAGACCTGGCTAGTTCACACGGTAGCAGCAGGGTTCCAAGAGAGTGAGTAGAAACACACAAAGCCTCTTGGAGGCTAAGCTCAACACTGGCATGTGGTCATTTCCAACACATGTTTTAAATCAAATCAACAGCCTAGCCTAACACAAGGGATAGGAAAGCAGACTCTACCTCTTAATGTGAGGATCTATAAAGTCACATTGCTAGGGATGTAGAACAATTAGGACATTTTTTTTTTTTCAATCAAGCTACATATGCTGAGTCTGAACATAAAGTGGAGATGGTTAGAGAACTGATGTTATCTAGGTCCAGTCACAAATTCATTGGTTGCCTCACCACTATCAATTTCCCACCATTCTATTTTATAGCAGTATTTGGATTTTCTTTTAGGTAGTCATCTTCCTTTTTTGTGTAGTAGCTTTTTGGGTTGGGGAAATTGACTCTACTCTCTGCTCAAGGGCATAAATCGGTAAATCTAATCACATTCCCTTAGGCTACAGGTTAGGGAATGAGTCCTAAACAAACACGGGACTTCTATAGCCAAAACTGGCTCAGAAACAGTCCAATCAAGGTTAAGTACAAGATTTTGATCAATGATTGAGGATGGAAGAAGCATGTAGTCCCTGTTTCTGCTCAGAACCACAAGATAAGTTAGCCTGAGGACGAAGCTGACACACAGGAAGAGGGAAGAGGCTAAAGAATCACAAAGAAACAGAATCAAAGTCAAGGTCAAACTGCTAAGTTTCCTCTTGGTTTTGAGCTTCTTGGTAACTTGAGTCAACAGATCTCCAGCCTGAGTTGCTGGAGGTTTTCTAATACCTATGAAAGCATTCAAACGTGACATATTTTCATACCTTTTTCCAACTCATTAGACTTCTTGAGGTAGGTGCCAGGTTTAAGTTCTCCAACTCTCCAGTTTAAGCATAGTGCCTTTGTCATGGTAGATCTAAAATAAGTGTTTGGTTAAGAGCCCTATATAATCTAAAGCCTGCTGAAACATAGTTCTCCAGTATGAATAAAATATAAGCAATATTTATAAATAAGAAAACAAAAGATAGTAAGCAGGCCCCAACTCATAGGGCTCAGTTCATATTTATCAATGAATGTATAAATCAGTTTATAAATGAAGAACTTAAGCCTGAAATCTATCATTCCATACAGTTCTATTTTGCTACAGCAATATATTTTAAAAAGCTATAAATAAATGCCTTTGGTTAAAAAAAAATTACCACACACACACACACACACACACACACTCACACACACACACACGACCCTAACCAGAAGGAAGGAAATGTTCCAGAAAGGACAATCCAATCGTATTTTTATGGATAGTGGGTTTCAGAATAAGAAAAGGAAAATAAACAACAGAAGAATTAAAGAACAAGTTCATAGTGAAATATCATGAACATGGCACTTCCGCAAATAATACTCTAATTTTGTAAAATATGTAAGCAAGCTAAGCTAATTCTCTAAGTCCTTATTAACATTTTGATTTCAGTGTTCCTAGGAAAAGGGAATTTGGTTATTTGGCAAGGGGTGTTGTGAAAATTAACTAGAATGGATGCTTGACTGAAATGAAAACCAAATAGCAATGTGAAATGTTAGTTCTGTGAGACAGAGACAGAGCTCTTACATGGTAAGAGTTCTGTCTTTCTTTGATCTTAATGGGAATTAGAATGTAATTTATGTCTCAACCTTCAAGATAAAACCCATCCTTTATAAAATCAAGACAAATTAACTTTAAGTAGCAATAGAGATAAAGGGTAAATATTGGGGGAAAAAACACTGTAATGAACTGTGAAATATGTAATGAGAGAAAGGCTGTCGCTGCAGAATCAGTGTCACGTTCACATTTGCTAAGCTAGGAATCCATCTATCAAAAATATCTTAGAAATAATTAGTGTATCATTATAGTATTACTCTGTCTTCCTCTCACTTTAGGGGCAGACTTAAGTAACTCATTACCAAATTCTCTTATCCAAGAGAGTCCTCATTTCTATGTTTATGCATCTATCAAAGTCTTACGTTCCTTACAGTCTTATCAGATAAGAGTATCGTATATATTTCTTCAAGATTTATGATTAAGATAATAAAAACAGATGCTATCTTCAAATAATACCCAAGAAAATGAAATTATAAATTTCAAGTACAGGACAACTTAATTTGTTCAGTCTTTGTTTAGCTATAATTGGTGACTTTTTTTTATTATGTTATTATCTGCACATCACATTTATTGCTTGACACATTGGTGAAATTTGTGGAGCACACACACTCTAGTCAAGCACTATGCTAGATTCTGGGAATTCAAAAACAGAGGATCAATATCTTTACTTTAAAGTTTCTCCAATGTAGTGCAGGCTAGTTTGTAGAAGGAACATTTTCCTTATGTTTTTCAAAAAAAATGAGAAGCCCCAGCATTTTAGTCTACAAGCAATTGTTCCTGTGTATTAAAAGTCTTACAGCTCATTTACCTACTCACAAGATGCCTTTAAATCTCTCTGGAACTTAACCAAATTACTCAATTGAATCACCTCAGGCACCTGACATTCTATTAAGTAGAATGATTAAATAGATGACCTCCTATAGACTAAGTTCCTCTTCCTCTGTCTTCTCTCAACAAGAGTGAAAACTCCAACTTCTCTTTGGGGAAAGATGGGAAGAAACTACCTTAAGATAATCCGTAATTTAAGCATTCATGTGATTCCCAAGCAAAACCAAAAGAGAAAGAGTTGGTACATTCTGTCATCGAAATTATAATGAAGTAAAAGACTCCAGAGCAATTCTCCTTTCATCTAACTCTGAATTAAAAGTGAAAGACATTGTTACAGGCCCTTTATCCTTATAAATATTTTAAATCGCATGACCAGATGTGCTTGCTGTTTCTCTTAATTGAGCTTTGAGAATCCAGTCACTAGAGTGGGTTAGCACTTCTGGCAATCTCAGTGGGTTTTTCTGCTATCTCTGCTTCCCCCAAAGAAGCTTGACTTTCAATGGTTTGACCATTGGGAGAAGGGATAAGTTGGTTTCAAATTAACGCATCCTTTCAGGCATTTGTGTAAATGTGGATAATTTTTTAAATCTTAAAGGTAAAATCTTTTATATTTAGAAAAATACATGATCCATCCAGGAACGTGTGGGTGTCATAGCCATGTATCTCAGACCTTAAATCTGTTTTCTCTCACTCTTAAAAAATAAATTGAGTATGAATTTTTACTGTTCTCTCCTGAATAACTTAGATGTCGAGGAGCTTTAGTCTTGCTTCAGTGCTCTCATAATCCTCTGCACATGTCCCTGCAATCACAATTACTACAATATTTGTCAGTTCAGTTCCCATATCCCCCACCAAACTGCAGGCCTCCCTTAGAGCAAGGAATATGGTTTATTCATCTCAGTATCCTCAGTGCCCAACAGAGTGTGAAACAAAAAAAAGTCAAAGCACATTGACTAAGAAAGGAAGGAAGAAAATATGGAGGAGAGGCATATAAAGATCAATTATGTGGGAAAATGTTTTAATAATGTAGTAGGAGATGGTTAGAAATTCTCCATTGTAACATCTACTTGGGAAAATCATGTTGTTTGTTAAAAGTTTAATATGGTATATTTGTCAAGGAGAAAAAAAATACTCAGGAGTAAAAACAATTTCAAACATGTAATAGGGTGGGGCTAATTTTAGTAAACTTTTTAAAAGCACAGGGACTTAAAAAGCCTGTTTATAGGATGTCTCAAAAATACTACAAAAATAACAGCTTGGGCTGCAACAACTTGACCTCAGCGACTTGACCTCTTGTGGCTATTTAAGACAAATAGTGACAAATTTTTTGACTTGACCAAGTGGTGGGATCTATGATCTGTCTCCTTGATTCTGAATGGGGTTCTGTCTTGTTACTACCAATTGAATGCAGCAGAAGTGACACTGAGTAGGTCACTCATGATAGGTCAAAAATGGCTATGCAGCTACCATCTTTGTTTACTGTGACACTGGGAGCTCTGAGCTTCCAGGTAAGAGGTCTGCCTACTCTGAGACCAATATACAAAAAGGCTATGGAGGTATGCAGTGGACATGACAGCTGATTTAGTAAATGGCTTTCATCATCTGCCTTCCCTGTGAGTGAGCCGTCTGGGACATTCAGACCCATTAAGCATTTATATACCTGTAGCTCAGCCATTATTTGACAGCATCTATATAAGAGATTCCAAGAAATGTCCAGCTGAGCCTTCCTGAATTTCTGACCACAAAATTGTGAGCAAAATAGAATAGTTGTTTTTATCTGCTAACTTTTTAGAGCAATTTGTTACACAGCACTATTAACCAGAACACTTCTAATTATGGAGCCCCTAATCAAGACCTACTTAAAGCAGTTGGGAGGTCAGGTAAAATTCTGTTTAATAACATTTTTTAGAGATGAGGAGCAAATTTAAAAGGATTTTGACACATGAAAAGATGCTCAACATCACTCATCATCAGGGAAATGCAAATCAAAAAAGATACCACCTCATACCTGTCAGAATGGCTAAAATTAACAACTCAGGCAACAACAGATGTTGGCAAGGATGTAGAGGAAGGGGAATCGTTTTTGCACTGCTGGTGGAAATGAAAACTAATGTAGCCACTCTGGAAAACAGTATGGAGTTTCCTTAAAAAATTAAAAATAGAACTACCCTACGACCCAGCAATTGCACTACTAGGCATTTATCCAAAAGATACAGAAATGTTGATTTGAAGGGGCACATGCACCCCAATGTTTACAGCAGCACTATTGACAAGAGCCAAAATATGGAAAGAGGCCAAATGTCCACTGACTGATGAATGGATAAAGAAGATGTGGTATGTATGTATGCATGTATGTATATATACATACATACATGTTGTTTGTATGTATGTAAGTTTGTGTGTGTGTGTGTGTGTGTGTGTGTGTGTATATATATATACCTTTGTATATATGCAATGGAATATTACTCAGCTATCCAAAAGAATGAAATCTTGCCATTTGCAGCAATGTGGTTGAAAGTAGGGTATATTATGCTAAGTGAAATAAGTCAGAGAAAGACAAATATCATATGATTTAACTCATGTGAAATTTAAAGAAACAAACCAGATGAACATAGGGGAAGAAAAGGAAAAATAAGATAAAAACAGAGGGAGACAAACTATAAGAGACTCTTAAATACAGAAAATAAACTGAGAGTTGCTGGTGGGGTGTTGGGTGGAGGGATGGGCTAAATGGGTGATGGGCATTAAGGAGGTCACTTGCTGGGATGAGCACTGGGTGTTATATGTAAGTGATGAATCACTAAATTCTATTCCTGAAATCTTTATTATACCATATGTTAACTTGGGTTTAAACAAAAATAATAAATAGATAAATAAGCAATACATACATACATACATACATACTCTGCTTGCAAAAAAAATTTTTTTTGAAGGAACTGAATCTAAATAGTTTATATTAGTGACGGGGAATAGCTAAATAAAGGAGAATATTGGTCACATATATATCATTTAATAAGTTAGAAATAGTTGAGTATTTGTCACAGTTTATCGATTTAGAAAGCAAACTTGGTTTGGGGCACCTGGGGCTCAGTCAGTTAAGTGTCCAACTCTTGATCTCAGCTAAGGTCATGATCTCGCTGTTTGTGGGTTTGTGAGTTTGAGTCCTGCATCGGGCTCTGCCTGACAGCACAGAGCCTCCTTGGGATTCTATCTCTCCTTCTCTCTGCCCTTTTCCCATTTGCTCTCACTCTCTGTTTCTCTCTCTCTTTCAAAATAAATAAATAAACTTAAAAAAAAAAAAGAAAGCAAACTTGGATAAACTCTCAGGCTTTCAACTTGCTTCAGTCTTTCTTGCTGTATCTTCTCACTATTCTCTCTCTTCCTCTTACCCCTTTTCATATTTGTTCCCTGATTTTTTGAAAATAAAATTTTGCTTTTATCAAAATATTTTATGCAAAGAAATATTGACAAAAACACATGTAAATAGTGTTGAAATACATAATTATGACATTCACTTTATCCCCTTGTCCTGGTCCCTAGAGACAACTGCTTTCAACTCAGTGAGCTTATTATCTAGAGATTTACCACCATAATTTTAAAAATAAGCATACAATGCATTTTCTTCTTTATCAAAAAAAATTTCTATTATGGTATATGAGCATATAACCCACAATTCCTCTTCTCCTTCCTTACCCTTCACGTCATCTCGTGTGACTATTAAAAGAATATTCAGCATTTTTGCCATTATGCCTACATAAGTATTGCTGAACAAGATAGAATACTATAATATTTCTGATTTCTTATACAATTGATTATCCCTGTAGTTACTAAAGCCCTTATTTTATTTGTTTGTTTTCACTTAGTTTTCTTTGAACACCCGAGTTCTCTACACCTGTCCGATAGCTCTTTAAAATGCCTCTCAGTACAATTTTCTTGACCATAAAACATGTCAGATGAGTTATTAGTTCCAGGTATTTTTCCTGGTAACAACTTTCAGGCTCTGATCTGAACAGGTTGCTCTCTAGGCCAGAGAAACATGTTTTATTTCTTCTTGGAAAGGTTGTTTACTTTCATCCTAGGAACTGTCTCTACTTCTACGCTTGGTTTCTTCTCCCCTCTTTTCCCCTTCTCTGGTGTATTATTTTAGTTTAGATTCAGCTGTAAGTAAAACAAACAACACCCTACCCCCCAAAAACAGCTTCCCTAAAAGTTTCTTAAATATGGAAGTTTATTTGCTTTCATCTAAAAAGAATCTAGCAGTAGACAGTCTGGACTGGTGATGTGGCTTTACGAGTATCAGATACTCAGCCTCCTTATTTTGTTCCCCTGCCATACTTACTATGTTGCCCTATGGTCCAAACGAGTTGCTCAATCTTCAGCCATCATGTTTTCATCCCAATTAGTATCAAGGAAAGGTGAAAAAAGTTACACCTACTCCTTTAAAAGCACTTTTCTTACATTTTCTTGACCAAAACACAGTTCTTTGGCCATATCAACTTGCAAGGGAATTTAGGAAATAAATTTTTATCTAAACTGCAATATTTCCATCTAAAATTTGGGATTGTATTGTCTAGTACAATGTGTATAATGGATGTCAGGAGGTAACTACTACTATTTGCCAAAATCAGCCTCATTGGAAGCAGGGGTGGGGGGAATCAGGAATGGGTGGAGGGAGAAGTCACACTGTGAAGTAGACTGGGTGACATACTCAGCCAACTGCACAAGAAGCTCAGGAGCTAAAATAGCTCTTTGGAGATATCCCTTTGGGGTCATGATGGCTGGACCTTTATATCCCTGCCTCTATCACTCATTAGATGAAGGTCCCTCTGAGAAGCATATGATTTTGGGTGAAGCAGCTCTTTTTAGCTAAGGCAATCTCTGAAGAGGCTAATAGCTGCCTTTGACAGCTCTACCTACATACTTTTTTTATCCTACCAGGGTAAAAAGTACTTCTCTGAAGGGAAAGCCAGAGAGCTCAGCCCCATTGTTACCATCAACCACATGAGACTTGCTTCTACAAAATATTTTTCAAAAGTTGGTTGAATCCAAAGGAAGATCCTCTTGGTTGTTCAGAAGATTGGTAGATAAATAGATAAATAAGGATAGTGAGTGATGAATAAATGTGCCTCTTCTGACCACTTTCTTGTCTGTGCAATTCCTCCTTCAGAGAATCATTCTAATGGGTTTTTCCAGTTTTGCAAATATAAGGGTCATACACACTCACTGTCTAGGGGAATGGGCTTACAAGATGTTTCTGGGCTTGAGAAAAGATGTTCCTCTGAATAATAGCCCTGGATATGTGGCCCTGGTTGCTACAGAAGAGGTAAATAAATATGGATAAGGATCAAAGACTCTTTTCTCTCAAAGTTCAAGCACTGCTCTGATAGATGGAGATGTTCTCACTAATGTTTTATGGCTAGAAAGGAAATTAAGACCCTGAAAGGAAACTCATGAGGGAAAGAGAAGCCTAGACTGGTGACCCGGGTTCAGTATCTAGACATAGGTGTTGATGGCAAAGGCTATGTTCAATTCCATGCTCTACAGTTGAACAGACATTTTGGAACCCCGATCATGGGCACCACTATGACCTGTTCAGAACTGGGACCAATTAGGGAATTACTGAAGCACAGTGCTCTGTAGGACAAGTATTCAATCCATCATTGTGGTAAAGACAGAAGCAATATAGGCAAAAACCTGGCCTCCACTGGCAAACCAATCTGATTTTTATGTTTTCTATGCCTAAGCAGAATAGACTTTTTTGTACGGATTAAGGCATAAAAGTTCTTAAGTAATTTAGGGCTGGAAGTGGTCTCAGAAGATTCTTAGCTTCCTGCTTATTTAACTACATGGAGACTGGATTAATTAATTTAAAAATAAAACAAATGTGACTGTTATGGACTGAATGTTTGTGCCCCTCTCCTCAACATTTCTATGTTGTAGCTTTAACTCACAGTGTGACTATATTAGAAGATGGAGCTTTTTGAAGGTAATTAAGGTTAAATAAGGTCATAAGCCTTGGGCCCTGATCTGATACAATTAGTGTCCTTAAAAGATACCAGAGGGATCCATACTCATACCCTAGTCATTCTCTTTCTCTCTCTGTCTCTGTCTCTGTCTCTGTCTCTCTCTCTCTCTCTCTCTCTCTCTCTCTCTCTTTTTTCTCTCTATCTCTGTCTCTCCACCATGCAAGAACATGGTAAGAAGGTGGCTGTCTGCAAGTCAGGAAAGGAACTCTCACCAGGAAGCAGATTGGCTAGAATCTTAATCTTGGACTTCTAGCCTTCAGGATTGTGAGAAAATAAATTTCAGTTATTTAAGCCACCCAGCCAATTAAATTTGTTATGGCAGCCCAAGCCACTAATACAGTGACCACATTTGTACTCCAAGCTAATTAATTATGTCATAATAGTCCCATCTAAATAATGAAGAACTTTTTTCTTGGTTAGAGGTAGAGGGTCAAGTTGAAAGGGAGCAAATGTGTACAATACCACAAGCATAAAGCTGGAAAGTTATTTCTAATGCTCCCAAACACACGAAACCACATGGAAATAAGACTTTAAAAAAAAAAATTCTGAGTCCTGGTGACCTTGTTACCCAGGGTCACTTTCAAATTGTATGCAGTTGGCTATCTGTTATCCTAGGCTAACTAATATGGCATTTTAAAAGATGAAGCAGAAAAGGAGATTTTCTTTTTAGTCTGAATATTGTCAATACAAAGTCCTGGAGTTATTTTTAAGAATTCCCATATCTCTGTGATCACATTCATACATGACAACTTTTGTAACTGTCTTTTTTACTTTATTCTTAAAAGAATAGAAAGTGGAAGAAAAATCTATTAAAATCAATGTTCTTTCATTCAATTCTGGGATGATTAAATAACTAAAGCACATTACCTATGACCATTGAATGTGATATAATACCTCTGCTGTGGGAAGTCATAAATAAAATTCTGTTACATTTCAACATTTATTTTTTCTTTATAAACTAAAATTAACTCTATTTACTAGTTAAAAAGGGTACTATGGCGATGAGGTGACTGCATAAAGTGACAGGGAAATGACCCTTCCAGGATCAGTGCAGTGGTTCACTGATGTCTAAGCAATCTTACTAATTTTCTCTTACCTTAGTGACAAACTGTAAACATACAAACATCATGAACAGATTTGCTGAGCTTAGGACATAAGCAATATATTATTCATTTCCAGTTAGATTTGAAAGAACACCATTTTGATTCGAGCCTGATTTCTTAGTCATTTGGAAATGTACACACTGGAATGTATCTTTTGGAGGAGTTTTTGTTTTTTTTTTTAATTAGGATTTTTTAAGAAAAAGAAAAGCACTAATTCATTTCTCTGGATAAGTTGTAACTTGCTCAGTTCTCTCTCCTGCGTCAAGGTCATGGATTTTAAGTCAAGCAGATATGGGCATGATTCTAGGTTCCAGTACATGACTTTGAGTATTCTTCTTTTTCCTTCTCTGTAAAGTATGGTAGGATGATAGTGAGGATTGTATGAGAACATACATAGAACAGGGCCTGGCACACAGCAGCCACTCAATAAGTCTTAGCTACTGTTTTTGTGAAGATTCTTCTGATGCTGCTGATGGTGATAAGTATGCTAAGGCAAGAGTAGAAAGAGCTTCCTTCCTGCATTTGTCAAATTCACTCAACACTGTTTCTCCAATCATGAAGCACCTACCATAAGTCTGTGGGTTAGACACCTGGTATGAAGAAAAAAAAACAAAATAGATATGACTCTTGTGTTTGTTGTGCTTACATACTGGTCATGAGACAGATACTAAACTGAGAATAATAAACATAAATATAGATGAGCAAATAAACATGAACTTTCTAAAGAAAAATTCACAGGGCTATGGAAGAATACAAAAGGGGAATGGAGATTGAGGGATGAAGAAGGTCTCTTTGGGGAAGCATTGCTAAGACCTGAAAAAATAGAATGTGACAATAGGCAAATAATTTTGTGAAGAGCACTTTAGGCAGAGGCATAGTAAGTGCAAAGACCCTTGGGTAAGGAGCAAATACATGCACCTGAAGAACTGCAAGAAAACTAAGGGGGCTGAAATTGAGTTGAATGGGAGTTGGGGGAAGTGGTAGGACATGAAGAGGGAGAAGCAGACAGGGGCCAGAGTGGAGTTGTTAAAGACTAGAGTTTTTCCTAAATGCAATGAAAAGCCATTTTGAATAGACAAATGACATAATGTAGTCTACATGTTTTTAAAAACCCTTTGACGTCTCTGTAGATAATGGAGTAGAGAGATGCAGGAGCAGAACAGGATAATGACTAGTTAAAAGCTGTGGTATTATTCCAGGGAGGGTAGAATAGCAGCTTAAGGAAGTACCATGGCAGCAGAGAAGGAGATGGATGAATGGATGAATATTGTGTGTGTGTGTGTGTGTGTGTGTGTGCGCATGTGTGTGTATATATATATATATATGTATATATACACGTATATATGTATATATATGTACACACATACATATATACGTGTATATATATATGTGTATATATGTGTGTATACACATATATATACACACATATATATGTATACACACATATATATACATATATATACATATATACGTATATATATACATATATATATATATAGAGAGAGAGAGAGAGAGAGAGAGAGGGAGAGGGAGACTGGCATAGTTCTGTCATAGTTATTGTAAAGATGGTAGGCATACATACATATGTCTTCAGCTGCATACCGTCTTTATAGTAATTATGATTATGGTAATAAAATAATATGCCAGGCAAGTTATTAAGCCTTTTCAAATGCATTATGCCACTTAATGCTGAGAACCTTTTTAAAAAGTGGATACTGTTTTAATAATCCTTCTGTTTTTAAATTAATAAAACAAAAGTCAAAAATGTTATAATAACTTGCTCAAGGCCACACAGGTAGAAAGTAGGGTTGCTGGGATATGACCTTGTATCTGTTTGATTCTAAAACCCATCTCCTTAAACATTACTTTATTGTGCACTTGCCCCCTGATCTGGAGGATACATGTGGATCCTATCCCTCTGCACTGGTATCAGAAGCTATCCTTCAGCTTCTGAACCCTCAGGTTTTGGAGTGACCGTGGGGACAGTGGCTATGTCAGGAGCATCTGTCCGAAGCACTTGCAGCCAGTTTTAAATCTTGCCCAATATCATTATCACCAATGGTTCTAGGAGTTCTCCTCCAGTGTGCTCTAGGGTTTCAGAAAAGAAAAGTGGCCTTTATAGAAAGTGAGAGGAATTATTGAAACTTTACCCTTGTACATTAGGAAGAGTGGAATGGTAATTGCTTTATATTGTGTGGTGCTGCAGATACTGATGCAGAGGAATTGGAATAAGTGTTTTGAAAGGAATGCGGAAGATCACCAAACCAAGTGTTTTAATGAGAGGAGCTAGGTGCAGAATCTGAGCAGGTGGTGAGTAAAGTATTCAGAATAGATCACTGAGAGGATCTGCTTTGATGGGGGAAGGGGAGAAAAGAACAGACTGCTAAAGAATAAAAATATTGACATGGTTGCGGAGAGGGAACTTGGAAGAATATGTCAGATGTTAGAGGAAAATGCAGCCATAACTAATACCAGTATTGAAAGGTTACTGTGTGCAATTAAATACATCACCTCATTTAATTCATTCCCACAATTGCTCTTATTTAGCAAGGCTTAAAGGTATCAAGAAAATTGCCTTGCATTATACAGCTAAGTGGCAGAGTCAGGATATTAACATTTGTCTGCCTCCCATGTTGAACTCAAATACTATAGTGATAGAAGAGGGGCGACAGGGGCATGGAGTTTGAATGAATCCTCTCTATAATTCTTGTTTCTAATCGCAAAGGGAAAGGGAGCCCATAAGAAGAGTACAAAAGAAGAGAGGAAAATACATTACCTGCTAGGCTTTAGAATGACCTCTCTTTAGAAGACAACTACTCTGGCTGAGAGATTGAAGTGAAGGCTGCAACGCTTGACAAACAGCGCAGGCAAATCCTAAAAGGCTGTATCTCTAGTGACAGAATGAGGTTTCTTGGGAGTTACTGCAGATACCAGACAAACAGCTGTACATTTGAATCATGCATAGGGGATAATAAGAGTGAAGATATTTCTGTTCTCACTGTCCCCTTCTTTAGTTTGACATATTGTGTGTGTGGCAGGGGCGGGGAGGATTTACACTAGAACCTAGAAATATTAAAATGTACGTGATTGCCATTTAGTCAAGGGAGCCTATTTCTAGTGCAAGAATATATTATCTGAGACAGAAGGGACTTCTAGATCAAAGTCCAATGCTGGTAAGGAGAAAGACAGGGTGCTTCTGAAATCTGTGACTTATAACAGTCACATAGCTTGTTGCTGGTTACAATGACAGCTGTCATTTGTCACATACTTCCTAAGCTAGGACTGTTCTAAGACCTTCCCATGCTTTAAGATCATAGCATTAAATATTCATAAAACCCCACATACTAGATGCTATACTTATAATAATTCCTGTTTTACAGATAAATACAGGTAGTACAGGTATTACAGGTGGGATTGGAGCGTAAGTGATTTGGTTCTACAGCCTGTGTGTGTAACCACTGTACTGTGCTGTCTCTCTTTAAGTCCCATGTCTGTTTTCCTATTTTTTCTGAGTTCTCTTTGGGTTCAGGGTATAAATATCTCACTTGCTTTAACATCCTAGAATTCCGGAAATGAATGTGCAGATTGTCTTGAGACACTCTACACTTTGCCTGTATTAAAAATAATGAGAGATCACTTTTAAGCAGCAATGAAAATTAACTGACTGCAAAATAAAGTTCTTTACTATGAAGCACTCTACAAAAGTCTTGTTCTTATATATAAAAAAACAGAACCCTACCTAGAAATTTTGGTCTTAAAGTACTTATTGCAGAACTTAATACCCAAAAAACACATTAAATATTGTTTGAAAAAAGGAGGTGTGAATTGACATACTTAAATAGTCTGATTCTATAGAAGTTTTTAACTTTTTCTTTTCAAAAAATTAGGCTTAACTATCCCCCCCTGAGTGGGTATGCTGGGGATTGGCTTGGTTGGAAGTGTACGAGTGGATCAAGACTTAGAAGAGAGTGTCTTCCCTCTAGCCTGTTACCCATGATGACATGAGAAGATGAGGCATAGTCAAGGGTTAGGAACCTCGCCAGAGAAGGAAGGCCAAATGAGCCAACAGTCTAGAAACCAAAAGCTAATATGGAAAGCTAGGGTCCAGTGTCACCCTGATTAGGAAGAAGTAGCAGTCAAGAAAGACTATCTGGACCAGCTGGTATTGTCACTAATGCTTTTAATGCAGAGGCTGCGGTGATGGGTCAAGTTGAATGTCTCTGGCTCAATTGTTAAAGTATTTCCAAGTGGCAGGAGAACTTGGAGTGAATGACAATACGCTCTCCTTTAGTCAACTATGATAGTTTTTCCTTCAAATATTCACTTTTCTTACTGTACATTTTCCTGATTATTCTCTCATCTTAGTCACTCTCAATTAAGTGATCCGAATCTCCCTCCTGTATACCACAAATGGCAAGAATGAAATTTCTGTCTTTCTGCTCTCAGAGGCATCTGGCACCCTGCAGAGCCAAGGAAGAGACATGAGCTTTTCTAATTTCAACCAGAAATATATTAGTTCAAATGGGAGTCAAAAGAGAGTTGTCAATGTATTGGTTGAGAGCAAAGGTTTTGGCCTCAGACAATTGGGCTCCAACCTAGGCTCTACTACGTAGTCACTACGTACTCTACCACTCTGCCTGCATGGCCCTGAGCAAGATTCTCTATCTGGTCTGTAAAATGCTATACTCATTTCAACCTCATAAAGTTGCTTAGGTAATTGAGTTAGAGAATGCAAATGAAGCTTAAGCATAGTAGGCACCCAATAGATGATGACGATTATTTTTATTGGGATTATTGTTATCATTAAAAATGGTCAACAATTGTGGTTTTTGGATGGTAGGGGAGAAAAAGCTTATTGAAAACACCCCAGGTCCCTCCTGGCAAGCAGTGAGCATTTACTAAAAAGGTCTTACAATGTTCATGATCAACATATGGTTATTATTATTATGAGATGCTGACATTTGCAGGATAGCCTAAGAAGAAGCTTAAAACGTAGGGGCACCTGGGTAGCTCTGTTGGTTAAGTGTTGGACTTTGGTTCAGAGCAGGATCTCGGGGTTCATGGGTTTGAGCCCTATATCAGGCTTTGTGCTGACAGCTCAGCACCTGGAGCCTGCTTCAGATTCTGTGTATCCCTCTGTCTCTGCCCTTCCCCCGTTTGTGCTCTCTCTCTCTTTCAAAAATAAATAAACATTAAAAATATCTATTCAGTAAGGTCTCTTTCATCCTCACTGCACTGAAATTCTCTCTCACTCTTATACTGAACTATATTTCAGCATAGGAAAGGACTATCTGTACCTTGAACAGGGCCATTTTCTAACTTAAGATATTTGATGCCTTATTGGAACAAAACAGAGAAAAAACATAATGTCAATGCTTGATTTTGGTATCATGAAACTCTATTAATACTATTTAATCACCCTGCTTTGGGATGCTGAATTATCCAGCCTCTATTAAAATCACTTGGATGATTTGAATTATGCACTCCAGTTTGATAATGGAAAATAAGAAGTTTTTCTAGCTCAGGGAGCTTAGAGAAAGGGACTGATAAACTTCAGGATTAAAATGGGGCAATAGGGATAAAAAGAAGAAGAATGAATTTATGAAGGATAGTTTTGGAAATATTAAAATTACCTTATTATAAAGTAGAACTAAGGCATTTATTAGTCTAAATTTGAAAAATTCCAAATATATGATTCAATCAAATTTCCCATTCACTCACTCATTAGTTCATTCAGCAGATATTTATTTAGTGCTTACTATGTCCTAGGTGCTTGAAATTTACATTGTCTTCATCTCCAACACTGGGCCATAGAATTGGACTGAATAACAACAACAAAAGGCTAATGAATTCAAATGGAATTTTATAATTGTCTCAGGTTACACTCCATTAGTGATTTTTTTATTTAGCAAGCTTATTCTCACACTGTACCACAATCACTGTCTTCTTGCCCCATCCATCCTCTGCCGAAGATTGGAAAATGATTGGAGGGCAGGAGTAGAGAGGCCAGAGAATTTATCCTCACCATCTTGTTTACCCTCTACATGTCCCTTTCTTCTCTCACCTGGCTCAAGAAGTACTATTTCCTCTCCTTGCGCCTTCAGGCTTAGAGACAGTAATGCCTTTCATTTTTCAGCAGTACATGAGTGCCTTTATACCCTTTCCTGGCTTTCTCATCTCTGTCCACCTCTTTGTAGACAGTCCTTTTATTACATTTTCTTCAAAATCCCATCTGTGAGAGCCTTTTCTTTGCTACCTGGACTTCAGTGAATAGATAAATAACTACACCTGTCTAGCTGAGATAAGAATTTATTTGTTACTAACAATGAACAAAAAATCACCTAAAACAATTTAATATTTCAAAATAGACATCTTTACCACTGAACATCATGAAGTGAAATATTTATCTATTGTTATAATTCATGTTTATATACCCATATCTAGGGATGTATGTAAAGGGCATTGGCCATCAGTGATTTCTAGACAACAATTTGCTAGCTTTGACTGTCCTAAAATTTTTAATTGACATACACATTGTTTTATACAGGTGAGCCCTACATGCCCAAACATGTTTAGGCAGGTGCATCAAGACTTTGTCATAAGAGATTGAGTTATTCCAACTCAATGCTCTTGATTGTAGAGAATAGTGGCAAGAAACCAGAAAGGAAACACCATGTTTTACAATTTAGCAGGAAAATCAAAAGGAATAGACAGGCAATCTGCTACTTCTTTCCCATATGGGTGACAACAGTGCAATTGGAAGAATAAGTACTAATTAGCTAAATGAAAAGCTCAAACTGTGATTGTCAAAGAGTTTAATTTTAGGGCAAACTGAGATGCTTTCCCAATCCTAGAGATGTAGAAACAGAGAGAAACTAAGGATGTCCCATCTGCAAAATCTGGTCAGTAAAATCCTTTATGTCTCATAGGGAACATCAGTGAAGTTAGCAGAAATACTAAAAAAGATTCTAGCTGAGAATTGAATAATTTGATAATTTATTCATATCTTACTCTGAAAATCAAAGTAAAAATATTGTTCAGAATAATTCTTTAGTTATATTCATTGAGAGTAGGTTATCAAAGTATATATTAGCATTAAGTTTGCTAAGTAAAATATTTATTGGAAACTGTAAAACCCCCTGTACAAATATACTGCTATGTATTGAACAATGAGAGTTTCTTTCTGCCTGGGTCAAATGGCTATATTGAAAATTAGTTGAAGAGTATCTACAGTATATTTATTGAAACATTTCAAATATTTATTCCCTTTCTGCTATATTAGTGAACATATCTAGAAGAAGAACAATTATGTTTGCTCTTAGGATCATCAGTTGCTAATCTAATAATTTGTAGCCCATTCCTTTTCTGGAATTAGGTAAGTAAATCTCACTCTTCATCCCTCAAATATTCTTTCAAGACATTCACATTACCTTCAGTACCCCCAGCTGAAATTTCATTTCCTGTTGTTACCCAAAGACTACTAACTGAGAATAAATAATCTAATTTGCAGTTTTTCTTGGTACCCTAGGTTATAATTTGCCTATGTCAGGAGAAAAACTCATTTTGAGATTATATACTATTGCAAACAACTCACTTATCTTGAGATTCAGTTCTCTTTTCATCAGCATTAGATACAGCTTTTTGTGATCTGAGGCTCTTTCTTCTGGACATCTAGAACACAATCAAGACAAAGAAAACAAAAACAAATAAGAGTTGAATAACTGAACATTCCCTTTTTCCTGGTGATTTTTATTTCCCCTGACTGTCTGTGTTGGGCTTCAGTTAACTCTTATAAATACAAGAGACCTGACTTTTAGGGAATGAGATCTCAGAGTCTTTTCTTACCCTGCCTTCAAACAAAGTAATTTTGATAGGAACAAGATTGGGCCAACCACATTTATCTTGGTAATTCCCAAGTATTAGATTTTGAGATAGTTCATTCTCAAAACAAAAATGTGTTTCACTTGATATCAAGCTTCCTGACAAGCTGGCCTGGTATATTTTAACCTGGAGAACTACTGATGCTAATGTGTGCACAGATTTTCTGAACTAGATATAGTCTCTTAATTCACGTTATATTGGGAGATATATATATTGCCAGGCAAGATAGACCTGGCAATAATTCTGAAAAGAAGTCTTACATTGAAAATCTCGTTTGGAAAAACTGCCTCTTACTGGCTATTATAATGGAGTAGTTATATTAATGAAAGATGGATATTCTTGATTACACTTTATGTGAGTATAATCTTCAGTTACTAAATAGGCTTATAATTAAGCCCAAGGGAAATTTGACTTAAATTTCTGATTAAGGGAGAAATAGACTTAATTATGTGATGATCAACACTTTTTTTCCTCTCCTTCCCTAAAGAAGACATTTTGGATGCAGGTCAGAATCATCATTTTCCCCTTAACTTTACTCTGACCTTGAATCTTGCACCTGATCTGATAAAGCATATAACTGGAATAGTGAAAGCAAAATGAGGCTCTTAAGAATTTCATGGGTGACCTTAAGAAGTTAATAAGATGCCCAGTATTCTGTTTATGGATCTTCTGAGTCAGATCTTTTCTTCTAAATACGTATCAATATGTACAGCCTACTGAATAGCACAATAAAGGAAATGAAAGGGTCAAAGTAACAAAAAGAACAGAAAAAAAATAATAGTGAATTTTTGAAATTAGACCTAAGTAATAATCTCATATAAAATTAAAATTAATATTTTGTTGTTTAATAAACGACTTCACTAGAAGTCAAAAGACAATTTGGCTCTAATATAAAGGTCAATATAAAATAAAGATTAGGCAATAGGGTTACCCATGTATAACTTCTGTGAAAATATTGTAAAATCACAAATCTCTTTTGATGACCATATAAGATATTTATACCTTTTATTTGTCAATTCATACATGGTAATGTTTTATATATTAGGTATTAAGTAACAATTTATTGTTCAAGATAATATCAGTTACCTAAAAGTTTAAAAGAGTCACTAGTATATTTATTACATTAAGAATAGTTGGAGATTTATCCTTAGTGGTAAATTAAAAGACTCACTATTGTATCTTAATTAATACATTTAGTACAGTTCTATCCAGATAGGTATAAAGTCTACTCCATCTTCAAAACAGAAAAACCCCTTATATACTCAAATTATAAGCCTATTAATCTACTCACCTTCACTGTAAAATTTAATATTAATTCCCAATACAAACTATATTTGATTGTAGCAAAAACAAAATAAACTGGTTTTTTATATTGCCCATTTAAAAAACTAGGACATGAGGCCTGATGGAGTTAAGTAATTTTCTCAATGTCTTAATAAATTTTAAGACTTTCTTTTCATTGTAATGTTCCATGGAGACTAATTTCTTAGACTGTAAGCTTCATGTTTGGTTCAATGTTATATCCACAATACCTAACTCTGTGCCTGGAGCTTAGTGGACATTTATGCATTTATTGACTGCTCATGTTAGTCATAGCCAGCACAAAATGACCTCTGTTTCATTTTCACCAAGAAAATGGTATAGGATAACAAAAAAAAATTTCTGCACTATTCAATAACCTATTTCATCTCTTTGATTTCATAAAATAATAGAATTTTATACTTTGGGGCAAATTTCAGGATTATATTCTCAGTTCCCTCATAACCGGATGTCTCTATTTCCCAAGCAAAATAATTTTATTGTAAATCTCAAGTTAGTCTTGCTTTTCAAAAGTTAGTAATATCAGAATGAGAGTTTTTGAAAATCACTGTTTGATGGATGAGATGTCAATTCTAAACAGCTTGGAATAGGGTTGGGTCCTAGTTTCCATTCTTAGTTCCTAATTTTTTTTGGTATAGCTAATGATTTTGGAATTACATATCATCCAGCGAGCAGGAGTAAAATCCAGGAAACTATCTGCACCAATGCCAATGACATAAACTAGATATCTTTGACTAGTTATTGTCCCAAACAAGTTTACATTAATTGAGTAGCCGCCAAGCAAGCACTTTCAATTGGTCAAAGTTTCCTGGAAACACAGTCAGCCTTTCCTACACACAATTTCTCATTTACAACTGCCTGCCTAGCACCCAAACTATTTGTTTAAGACTTTTATTAGTTTTATTTTGCCATTTATTTAGAAACCTGTATTGTAGATCATACATACAAAGTACTCATAAAATTCAATATTATGAAAACCAAAGGTTATTAGATTTTAGCCCTATTCTGCGTTCAGCACTCTGGTTACAAATCTAGACTCAAGTACTACCTAGCTGGGTGGTGTAAGACAAGTTTTTTAACTGATCTTTTCACCAGTTACCTCACTGATAAAATGTAGATAATAATAATCCTTATCTCAAAGAATTGTAGTGAAAATTAAATGAGATAAAGATGTCAATTCTCCATAAATTGATCTATAGATTATATTTTTTTCTGACAAAATCTCTGTAGATATTTTCATTTTGAATAAACTGACAGTCTGATTTTAAAGTTTATATGAAAATACAATGCAGCTTATATGAAAACTAGTCAATGCAATTTTGAAGTAACAGAAAAAATTTGGAAGTTTTCATTGACTACCATAAAGTTGTATTAATCAAAACATTGGTATAGTGCGGCAATGTTAGAAAAACTGATCACTGGGATAAAATAGAGTGCCAGAAACAGATCCACATATATTCAATCACCTGAAATACAGTAAAGATGGCAGTGAAATGCAGTGGGAAAGGGTGATATTATTAAATAGAGCTGCATCAATTGGATATGTGCAAAAAATATGTATCTTGACCCTTACCTCGCACCATATATATGTGTGTGTATATGTGTGTATGTATGTATGTGTATATATATATATATATATATATATATATATATATATATTAGAATTCTGTTCATTAAGACACTGATAGTGGTGTCTGAAAACAACCTATGGACAGGAAAATGTGGAGGACCTATTAAAAAAGTAAGGAAATTGTTACAGAAGTATTAGCATGAAATATCAGGATGGCGATTACTCATTAAAGGTAGAATTTTGAGTAAGAAGGGACCCACAGGGTCTTCTGGGAGCTGGTGGTAGTGTTCTCTTTCTTAACTCAGATGCTGTTGAATAATCTTCATTTTGTAGTTATTTATTTAAACTGTATCCCTTTTCTGTATATATGCTATGCTCTATTTCACAATTTCTAAAAAGTTGAAATAAAAAATAAATAGGGAAAGAATATCCATTTTGCTGGTATGGATCAGAGTAAAGACACAGGCAATCCAGTTCTTCAGTGCGTCTACATTCCTAGGAGCACAGTCCAGAGTGTGTTGTATGTTTCTTCAGCTCTTCTGGAATGACTAAAATGAAAAAGCTAAAAAGTACCAACTATCAAGGAGCATGTGGAGTAATTGTAATGCTCATAAACTATGAGTGCAAATGTAAATTGCTATAACCATTTCAAAAAACTCTTCTATTAAAGCTGATTATATGCATACTTATGACTCAACAATTCCACTCATAAGCTTACACAATAGAAATGTATTTATCAAAAGACATGTACTAGAATATTCATAGTGGCACTCTTCCTAATAGCCCCAAATTGGAAACTATACAAATGGGCAATAATGGAATGGATGGTAATGACATGAATAAATAAATGGTGATACTGTTATAAAATGGAATACTATTCAGCAATGAAAATGAGTGATCTGTAATTATACACAATAATATGGATAAGTCTCACAAACATGATGTTGAGCAAAAGAGATATATCTGTAAGTACTTTAATAGGGAAAATTAATCTGTGCTTTTAGAAATCAGGATACAATTATCCTTGAGCAGGTAGGAATTGGAAGGAGTCACAGAGTGATGCTTCTAATATTGTTTCTTGATATAGGTACTAAATAAAAGGCTGGGTTCAATTTTTTTAAAAATTATCACTATAAACATGATTTATGTGCCTTTCAGTATGATACATTAAACTTCTCTGAAAAGTTTTAAAAATGGATTACATACGTGAAGTTCTTAGTAGTGCACCTGGTATGTAGTAAGATCTAAAGATCATCTATTATTAATTGTGTTGTTATTGATGTTCTTGCCTACAAAAAGCAACAAGCCTAAGTTCTGATACTCATGTATTGAAAAAGGAAGTTAGTAAATGTTAGAAAGACAAGACAGCACCAAACTGAGGTTATCTCACTAACAGAAACAGAATAATTTTTTAAAAATTGAAAAATGCATAACTTTGTTTTTAAACGAGTCCATGTGTTTTCATGCTCATTCTATGGACTACCTGTGACACACATTTGTCAATGTGGGAAACACTTCAATTGATAAATAATTTAGCTACTTTGAAGAGACTGTTGACATCTTAATCACCCTGACAGACTCATCACAATGAGGCTCCCCTCCTAACCAGCAATGTTCTTTTTTTTTTCCTATGAGATTCATTTATGTCCACTTGATCTTAAAACTGGCTAAATAATGTTCATTTATGGAATATTCAATTCAATGGTTACCTGAGTACTTGAGGAGTTCTAAAGTTTGATTATAGCTCGCCCTACAGATTAATCCCATGTGGAAAGAGAATGACTCTTTATCTGGAGAATATAAGGCATTCTCCCACATTTTCAAAGAGATTGTCTGTTGTTCTGTATGCTTGGTAGTTAGTCAATAACTACTAAAAGGAGTGTCTTTGGATCAATGATAAAATATATCAATATCTAATCAAAGAATATGATAAAGGTCTAGAGTAATATCAATTTCCATTGCTCCATAACATTTATGATAATATGGATCCTAACTCACAGATCAGAGAACTAGATTGAAAAGAGAAATAACTAAAAAATGAAATATTAAAATAAGCAGAGATTGAGGTGCCTGGATGGCTCAGTTGGTTAAGCATCCAACTCTTGGTTTCAACTCAGGTCATGATCTCATAGTTTATAGGTTCCAGCCCATCATCACACTCTGCACTGACAGCACAGAGCCTACTTGAGATCCTCCCTTTCCCTCTCTCTCTCTCTGCCCCTCCCCTGCTTGTTCTCTCTCTCTCTCTCTCTCTCTCTCTCTCTCTCTCTCGCCCCCTCTCCTCCTCAAAATAAATAAATTTTAAAAGTAAAATAAAATAAAGTAAAATAAAATAAGCAGAGATTAGTACTAGTTTAGGACCCCATCTTCTACAAATGCATAACTTTCCATGTGTTTATCAAGTCTTCTCAAACACTGATATTTGCATAGAAGATGACCTCATTAACTTTGAGTTTGGTTTCAATAATAATACAAAACAATATTTTTATTTTTTATTATTTATTTATTTATTTATTTAGATTTACATCTAAGTTTGTTAGCATATAGTGCAACAATGCTTTTAGGAGTAGATTCCTTAATGCCCCTTAACCATTTAGCCCTCCCACAACCCCTCCAGTAATCCTCTGTTTGTTCTCCATATTTAAGACTCTGTTTTGTCACCTCCCTGTTTTTATATTATTTTTTCCCTTCCCTTATGTTCATCTGTTTTGTCTCTCAAAGTCCTCATATGAGTGAAGTCATATGATAATTGTCTTTCTCTCACTATTTTCACTTAGCATAATACCCTCTAGTTCCATCCATGTAGTTGCAAAAAGCAAGATTTCATTATTTTGATTGCCGAGTAATACTCCATTGTATATATATATACCACATCTTCTTTGTCCATTCATCCATCAATGGACATTAGGGCTCTTTCCATACTTTGGCTATTGTCGATAGTGCTGCTATAAACATTGGAGTTCATGTGCCCCTTTGAAACAGCACGCCTGTATCCCTTGGATAAATACCTAATGGTGCAATTGCTGGGTCGTAGGGTAGTTCTATTTTTAATTTTTTTTAATATGAAATTTATTGTCAAATTGGTTTCCATACAACACCCAGTGCTCATCCCAACAGGTGCCCTCCTCAATACCCATCACCCACCCTCCCACCCCCCATCAACCATCAGTTGGTTCTCAGTTTTTAAGAGTCTCTTATGATTTGGCTCCCTCCCTCTCTAACCTTTTTTTTTTCCTCCCCCTCCCTCATGGTCTTCTGTTCAGTTTCTCAGGCTCCACATAAGAGTGAAAACATATGGTATCTGTCTTTCTCTGTATGACTTATTTCACTTAGCATAACACTCTCCAGTTCCATCCACGTTGCTACAAAAGGCCATATGTCATTCTTTCTCATTGCCAAGTAGTATTCCATTGTGTGTATAAACCACAATTTCTTTATCCATTCATCAGTTGATGGACATTTAGGCTCTTTCCATTATTTGGCTATTGTTGAAAGTGCTGCTATAAACATTGAGGTACAATTGCCCCTATGCATCAGCACTCCTGTATGCCTTGGGTAAATTCCTAGCAGTGCTGTTGCTGGGTCATAGGGCAGATCTATTTTTAATTTTTTGAGGAACCCCCACACTGTTTTCCAGAATGGCTGCACCAGTTTGCATTCCCACCAGCAGTGCAAAAGAGATCCTCTTTCTCTGCATCCTAGCTAACATCTGTTGTTGCCTGAGTTGTTAATGTTAGCCATTCTGACAGGTGTGAGGTGGTATCTCAGTGTGGTTTTGATTTGTATTTCCCTGATGTTGAGTGATGTTGCGCATTTTTTCATGTGTCATTTGGCCATCTGGATGTCTTCTTTGGAGAAGTGTCTATTCGTGTCTTTTGCCTATTTCTTCACTGGATTATTTGGGGTTTTTTTTGGGGGGGGTGTTGAGTTTGACAAGCCCTTTATAGATTTTGGATACTAACCCTTTATCTGATATGTCATTTGCAAATATCTTCTCCCATTCTGTCGGTTGCCTTTTAGTTTTTCTGATTGTTTCCTTCACTGTGCAGAAGCTTTTTATTTTGATGAGGTCCCAATAGTTCCTTTTTGCTTTGTTTCGCTTGCCTCTGGAGACATGTGGAGTAAGAAGTTGCTGCAGCCAAGGCCAGAGAGTTTTTTTCCTGCTTTCTCCTCAAGGCTTTTGAGGGCTTCCTGTCTTACATTTAGTTCTTTCATCCATTTTGAGTTTATTTTTGTGTACGGTGTAAGAAAGTGGACCAGGTTCATTCTTCTGCATGTCACTGTCCAATTTTCCCAGCACCACTTGCTGAAGAGACTGTCTTTATTCCATGGATATTCTTTCCTACTTTGTCAAAGATTAGTTGGCCTTATGTTTGTGGGTCCATTTCTAGGTTCTCTGTTCTGTTCCACTGATCTAAGTGTCCGTTTTTGTGCTAGTACCGTACTGATGATTACAGCTTTGTAGTATAGCTTGACGTCCAGGATTGTGATGCCTCCTGCTTTGGTTTCTTTTTTCAAGATTGCTTTGGCTATTTGGGGTCTTTTCTGGTTCCATACACATTTTAGGATTGTTTGTTCCAGCTCTGTGAAGAATGCTGGTGTTATTTTGATAGGGATTACATTGAATATGTAGATTGCTTTGGGTAGTATTCACATGTTAACAATATTTTTTCTTCCTATCCAGGAACATGGAATATTTTTCCATTTGTTTTGTCTTCTTCAATGTCTTTCATAAGCTTTCTGTAGTTTTCAGTGTATAGATTTTTCACCTCTTTGGTTACATTTATTCCTAGGTATTTTATGTGTTTTAGTGCAATTGTAAATGGAATCGATCCCTTGATTTCCCTTTCTGTTGCTTCATTATTGGTGTATAGGAATGCGACTGGTTTCTGTGCGTTGGTTTTATATCCTGCCACTTTCCTCAATTCATGGATCAGTTCTAGCAGTTTTTTGGTGGAATCTCTTGGGTTTTCCATATAGAGTATCATGTCATCTGGGAAGAGTGAAATTTTGACCTCCTCCTGGTAAATTTGGACGCCTTTCATTTCTTTGTGTTGTCTGATTGCTGAGGCTAAGACTTCCAATACTATGTTGAATAACAGTGGTGAGGGTGGACATCCCTGTCTTAGTCCTGACCTTAGGGGGAAAACTCAGTTTTTCCCCATTGAGGATGATATTAGCATTGGGTCTTTCATATATGGTTTCTTTGATCTCGAGGTATGATCCTTCTATCCCTACTTTCTTTACAGTTTTTATCAAGAAAGGTTGCTGAATTTTGTCAAATGCTTTCTCTGCACCTATTGAGAAGATCATGTGGTTCTTGTCCTTTCTTTTATTGATGTGATGAATCACATTGATTGTTTTGCAGATATTGAACCTGCATCCCAGGAATAAATCCCACTTGGGTGTGATGAATAATTCTTTTAGTGTAATTGTTGGATCCAGTTGGCTAATATCTTGTTGAGGATTTTTTCATCTATGTTCATCAGGGAAATGGGTCTATAGTTTCCCTTTTTAGTGGGGTCTTTGTCAGGCTTGGGAGTCAAGGTAATACAGGCTTCCTAGAAAGAGTTTGGAAGTTTTCCTTCCATTTCTATTTTTTGGAACAGCTTCAAGAGAATAGGTGTTAGTTAACTCTTCATTAAATGTTTGGTATAATTCCCCTGGAAAAGCCATCTGGCCCTGGACTCTGTTTTTTGGTAGATTTTTGGTTATTAACTCAATTTCTTTGCTGGTTATGGGTGTGTTCAAATTTTCTATTTCTTCCTGTTTCAGTTTTGGTAGTTTATATGTTTCTAGGAATTTGTCGATTCCTTCCAGATAGCCCCTTTTTTTTTCCTTTGGCGTATGATTGCTGGTAATATTCTCTTATTATTGTTTGTGTTTCTGCTGTGTTGGTTGTGATCTCTCCTCTTTCATTCTTGACTTTATTCATTTGGGTCCTTTCCTTTTTCTTTTTGATCAAACTGGCCAGTGGTTTATCACTTTTGTTAATTGTTTCAAAGAACCAGCTTCTGGTTTCATTGATCTGTTCTACTGTTAATTTTGGAGCATTGATTTCTGCTCTAATCTTTATTATTTCCTGTCTTCTGGTTTGGGGTTTTGTTTGCTGTTCTTTTTCTAGCTCTTTAAGGTGTAAGGTTAGGTTGTGTATCTGACATATTTCTTCCTTCTTTAGGAAGGTCTAGATTGCTGTATACTTTCCTCTAATAACTGCCTTTGCTGTGTCCCAGAGGTTCTGGGCTATGGTGTTATCATTTTCATTGGCTTCCATGTACCTTTTAATTTCCTCTTTAACGTCTTGGTTAGCCCATTCATTCTTTAGTAGGATGTTCTTTAGTCTCCAAGTATTTGTTATCTTTCCAAATTTTTTCTTGTGGTTGATTCAAGTTTCATAGCATTGTGGTCTGAAAATAGGCACGGTATGATCTTGATCTTTTTGTGCTTGTTGAGGGCTGATTTGTCCCCATGTGTGATCTATTCTGGAGAACATTCCATGTGCACTGGAGAAGAATGTGTATTCTGCTGCTTTAGTATGAAATGTTCTGAATATATCTGTTAAGTCCATCTTAACAGATATATTTTAAAAAATATATTTTAAAAATATATTTTAAAAAATTAAAATTAAAAAATTCAAAGTCATTGTTTCCTTGTTGATTTTCTGATTAGATGATCTGTTCATTGTTGTAGGTGGGTGTTGAAGTCCCCTACTATTATAGTATTATTTTCAATGAGTTTCTTTATGTTTGTGATTAACTGATATATTTATTTGGGTGTTTCCACATCTGGAACATAAATGTTTACAAATGTTAGGTCTTCTTGGTGGATAGACCCTTAATTATGGTGTAATGTCCTCCTTCATCTCGTTACAGTCTTTATTTTAAAGTCTAGATTGTCTGATATAAGTGTGGCTACTCCAACTTTCTTTTGTCAACCATTAGCATGAGAGATGGTTCTCCATCCCCTTATTTTCAATCTGAAGGTGTCTTTAGGTATAAAGTGGGTCTCTTGTCAACAGTATATAGATGGATCTTGTTTTCTTATCCATTCTGTTACCCTATGTCTTTTGATTGGAGCTTTTAGTCCCTTGACGTTTAGAGAAGTACTAAAAGATATGAATTTCTTGCCATTATGTTGCCTGTAGAGTTGGAGTTTCTGGTGGTGTTACCTGATCCTTTCCTGTCTTTGTTCCTTTTGGTTTTATTTATTTATTTATTTATTTATTTATTTATTTTCATTTTTTTCTTCCCTCAGAGAGTTCCCCTTAAAATTTCTTGCAGGGTTGGTTTAGTGGACACAAACTCCTTCAATTTTTGTTTGCTGGGAAACTTTTTATCTCTCCTCCTATTTTGAATGACAGCCTTGCTGGATAAAGAGTTCTTGGCTGCATATTTTTCTGATTCAGCACATTGCCACTCCTTTCTGGCCTGCCAAATTTCTCTGCATAGGTCTGCTGCAAACCTGATCTGTCTTCCCCTGTAGGTTAAGGACTTTTTCCCTTGCTGCTTTCATGATTCTTTCCTTGCCTGAGTATTCTGAATTTGACTATGATATGTCTTGTCGATGATTGGTTTTTATTGAATCTAATGGGAGTTCCCTGTGCTTCCTGGATTTTGATGTCTGTGTCTTTCCCCAGGTTAGAAAGTTTTCCACTATGATTTGCTCACATAAGCTTTCTACCCCTTTTTCTCTACCCCTATGATTCTGATGTTGTTCCTTTTTAATGAGTCATGGATTTCTCTAATTCCTAAATCATGCTGTTTTGCCTTAGTCTCTCTGTTTTTTTCTGCTTAATTATTCTGAATCATTTTGTCCTCTATATCACTGATTCTCTGCTCTGCCTTATCCATTCTTACCCCCATGGCATAAATTCCAAATTCCAACTCAGTTGTAGCATTTATTATTTCATCCTGACTAGCTTTTACTTCTTTTATCTCTGCAAAACGGGTTTCTAATCTATTTTTGAACCCAGCTAGTATTCTTATTGTGATTCTAAATTCTGGTTCAGACATCTTGCTTGTATCTGTGTTAAGTCCCTGACTGTTGTTTCTTCCTGCTCTTTTTTTGGGGGGTGAATTCCTTTGTTTCATCATTTTGAAGGAAGAAAAGGAATTAATAAGGTAAAAAAATTAAAATTAAAAAATTAAAAACACACACACAAATAAAAATCAAATAAATTCTGTCAGATCCTAGGTGTGTTTTGGTCTGGTTGTTGAAAGGAGCTTTATAGATTAGAGGAAAGGGGTGGGGGAGAGAGAAAAAAAAGAAAAAGAAAAAACAAGAAAAAAAATGGAAAACGTTTGAAATTTTGAAAAAATGAATTCAATGAAATAGAAGAAAATGAAATGCTGGAAGCAAAATATAATTTGAAAGATATACACAAAAGTAAAAAAATATAGTAGAAAAAAATAAAAATATTTTTAATAAAAATTGAAAATAAAAATAAATTTTTCCCTTTCTGTATTCAAGAAAAAGATAAGAAACGAAAAAGAAGAAAAAAAAATTGAATAGGTGGACTAGTGAACAGACTGAAGTACGATTGAAATTACATAATTTTCCCCTAGAAGTCAAACTATGAAGCACTTTATAGTCCATAAACTAAGCAGGTGGAGAGACCTGTGGTGTTCCTGAAGAGCGAGGTTGGCCCAGTGAGGGGGGCTTAGTGTAATGGCTCTGTCCTCCACTAGATGGCGCTGCTTAGGTTATTGGGGTGGATTGTGTGGAGCTTGTAGGTGTGTATGCGCATGCCCCGGAGGGGTGACATGGCGTCACCCACCTTCTCTCCGGTCTCTAATATGTTCTCTCTGATTAGCAATCGTGCACCCGTCCTTTGGCTCCAGCTTCCATCCATTCCCGGCGTTTACACTGTGAGCAAGCCATCAGGATGCCAGGCGGCACTGCCCTCCTGAGTTTTATCTCAGAGGCAGCTGTGTTTCCCGACCCTTCACCTTTGAGGGACTGCGGCTTTGACTCGTTCTGCCCCTCTGGGGGAGCAGAGCAATGGCCAGGTGCCTACCGCACCCAGGAACATTCATAGGACCATGCTGCTGCCGATGCCCAGACACTGCGGCTGGGTGCCAGCCCACCCCAGAAAAAGTTCACGTGATTGTGTAGCAGCCCGTTTCAGGGATTATGGAAAATCACAACACACATCTGGAACCAGGCTTTACCCTTAACGACCTTGTTCCAGCACCAGTGAATGTGGTTGTTCTCTGGGGTCTTCTGGGACCGAGTGGCCACACAGCCTCTACCAGCAGTAGAACCGCTTCTCTCCATGTGGCCAGAGAACCTCCTGGACTTTACTGTGCTCCTGGCGATTCTCCCTTCCCACCAGAGCACCACCAGGTACAGAGCTGCAGAGTTTCAGACTCTGCACTTCCCCTGTTTATAGAGTCTCAATGGAATTTAAATCCTCTCCTTTCTCTTTTCTCCCTTTTCAGTTCAGTCCCTGCGGCTGTTTCCACTTTTCCACTTTCTCTTCAGCTGCTTTTTTTTGTGGGGGGTGCTTTTCCCGTACTCCTCCCCACCCCACCATCTCCATCCTCTCTCTGCAAACGAAAACAGCACCCTGCTTTCTGCAACTTCTCTCTCCCCAAGTTCACCTCTCCGTCCTGCATACCTGCTGAGTTCTGTGACTCAGGTTGTGCTGATTGTTGTGTTAATCCTCAAATCAATTTTGTAGGTGTGCAGGATGGTTTAGTGTTGATTTGGCTGTATTTCATGGATGCGAGATGCAAAAAAACCTCACATGCTGTTCCAAAACAATCTTTTTAAATAGCTTTCTATGTTAAAAATGATGCATTTTTATGGATTCAGAGACAAAGGTTACCAAACAAATCATTGTGTATCAGTTCTAAGGTGGATGAAGTGAAAAGCTCTGGTCAATGAGTATTGACCTAATGGCTTTTAATTACAGAGATCAATGTAATATCTTTCCTCGTCTTAGTTTGTCCACTCTGATAAACCATTTCTTCTGTGCTCCTAGAGAGAAATTTAATTTGCCGTGGCAAGTGTGTGTAGAAGTATCTGTTTTGTACTGCCCTTGCTATAACAGCATCTCCATTCTGTTTAATTGGCGACTCCTATAGTTCAAAATCTATTACCAACTATAATTTCTATTTACTCTGACCCCATGTGTGTCTGACAAATTTGTAGTTGGAGAAGGAATAATCTCCACCACCTTAGACATTTCAGAAAACCTCAACTATCCTCATCTGGTACATTCTTTTGGACTCCTTGATTATATCCCTATTATCTGCCGTTACATCAAGTTTTTCCAAAAAAAGACTTGCCCAATAAGTTAGATGATTCGGCACGAGTCTTTCCCCACTAAGGAATGGGTGCAGTACTATGCCGACCTAGTGTGGATTGCAACAGACAGAGGTTTCAGGTCTTGATGAGAAGGAAAACTCAGGTAACATCCCTGGGGGTGTCCTACCAGTTGAAACATATATAGGGCATCTCTTGTATCCTGCCTTATATCCTACTGACTCACTTTTTTTAAGCACTGCTGCAGCATTAGATTTTCTTAGGTATAACTTGACAGCACAGTATATCTGTCGTTTTGGCTTGGGATTCTTGGATACAGCAGCATGGGACGGATATGAGCACTTACTGACACTCTATGAGGCACATTTTGACTGGTAGTAGAAAGAATCTGTTCCTTTCTCTCAGTGACGTAGACAGTCTGGGGCATATTCTCTCTGACGCCTCAAAAGGTCTTGGCTGGATGAAGCTTCAGTTGTCCACTCCCAAAATCAGTGTGGCATTTACCAAGGGATGGCTCTCCATCCTTTACTGTTTCACTCTCTACTTTGTCATTCCCTTTCCTAGTAGACTATCTGCATGAAAACTCTTGTCTCGGTTTCTGCTTTCAAGGGAATCTTGGGCTAACACAAAATCATACCTAGAAAAAAATGAAAAGCCGGAGAAAAGAAAGGGTGTGAATAAGATAAACAAGGTATAGATATTTACCTTATTTTTTAAGTTTATTATTTATTTTGAGTGAGAGAGAGAGTGCGAGCAGGGAAGGGGCAGACAGAGAGGAAGACAGAGAATTCCAAGCAGGCTCTGCACTCACAGCAGGGAGCCAAATGCAGGGCTTGATCTCACAAACCATGAGATCATGACCTGAGCTGAAATCAAGAGTCCAACACTTAAGCGACTGAGCCACCCAGGCATCCCCGCCTTATCTTAAAACGTATTCAAAATAGTATTTGAGACAGTTATGATAATGGAATAGATATAATAAACCAAAACCAATGAACACAATAAAAAATGCAAAAGTGCATTGTAAATAAGGAGATATTTACATCAAGTTCCCAAGTTGGATAACATCCCAATAATTGAATGGAATATTTGTATCTAGGTTTTCCAGCAGTCAGGGCAAAAATGGAGAGATGTGGCTCTTAGTGTTTATTGGTTGGGAGCAAACCAATTAGTTAGTAGACGTAAATACATTCCACATGCTGGACTCCAAAAGAAATTGTTCACTGTGTTTTTATAGATGGAATATTGAATAATGTAATGAAGGGTATTCTTAATAACAGAGTTATGATAGAAATTATAGAGATATCCCATGGAGCTGCTTCATGTACCGTATGTAATAGAACCAGAATATGATACCAAGAATGGTAAAATGTGAGCAGAACTGCATCCTGATGAGCTTCGAGCAAGGTGGTTCAATACTGCTCTCTCAGACAACTAAACAAATATGTTAAACGTTTTTTAATCATGCAAATATAACCTATTTATTGCAGATAGTACCACTTACCTCTGTACCTATGGCAGACAGTCTTACTGATTATGGCATTCTTTCCTCTTGATCTTGGGTGCAGCCTCTCAGTTTCTTAACATGATACTCTGAACACTAAAAAGAATCAGAAACTACAGACGAGTTTAATCTTAGTAGTTATCATTTGTACATGTAACATGTACATCCTGGATGAGAAGACATATCTGCCAAAATGTCACCTGGATGAGAATCATCTGGACATTTCTGCTTAAAAAAATGACTTTTGGTGGAGAATAATAACTGTTAAGCTCTTCTTATTCACACAAAATGAACCACAGATTTCACAGCTTCGTGAGGGCTACTCTTGGGACACATGGTAAAATGTGTTCACTGTGTTCAATACTGAGAACAAATAATGTGTGAAAGTGGAGTGAGATTTCCAATATGACTAAGACACTTAAGAATCACAGAGAGGAAAGTTTTATCGCATGGTATAGAAAGTGTTGACGTATGAAAGTGTGAGACAAATTAGGGGTAAAGGAAGATTCTGTACCCTAAGGAATCACTTTGCCAGAAAGATAAGACCCACAACAATAGATGTAAATGTCCACCAAGCAATATAATAGCTATCATTTCTTTAATAAAAAGAAGGTAGGTATAACACAGTGTAACTTCCATTCTGGGGAACACTTCCCCAAATCTCATCTCCCCTATTCTCAACCCTTCCCATGACCTCAACTACAGATTGGTGTGGTATTTTTCTTAGAAATGCTACTGTTGAAACAACAAACTCCCATCTGAAATTGCAACAAAAGTAACAACAGGATGAAATTCTTCCTGGATGAACTGCTTAAAAATGCATTGTAACTCTTATTTTTAAATTCTGTGTATCCTCACCTAGGCGTATGATGGCATTTAATACACTGAATGACAAGTTGTTCTAAAAGAAAAAAAATCTGAAAAGGTACTATAAACTCAAAAAAATATCCCAGGTTGGGCAGAGAGGATATACCTAGAGCAAAAGTAGAAAAAAATAAGTTGAAATAAAATTATCCAAGAATTTCAAGGGCTGTTGCTATTTATTTATGAATTAAGACTTCCAGTTCCTAGAGTGCCTGGCTGGCTCAGTTAGTAGAGCATGCAACTCTTGATCTAGGGATTGTGAGTTTAAGCCCTAAATTTGGGCATAGAGCCTACTAAAAAAAAAAAAAAAAAAAAAAAAAAAAAAAAGACTTCCAGTTTCTTTGAGTACGGGAGAGAGGCTAAACTTGCTTTGCAAATCAAACAGCGTAATTTCTGTTTATTATAATTCCTTTCATAGTACATCGATGTCATTTCTTCACTTGTTTGTCTCTCCTCTGAGGCTGCAAGTTCCTTAAGGACCTTACTCCTTATTCATCTGTTTTTTACACCTCATAACTCTCATAGACACATGGTAGATGTGTTATTAATATTTATTTAGTGAAAGAATGCATGGATGCATAAATAGGAGTGATGTTACACACCGTGCTTCTGGGTTACTTGTACTTTCTGGTTTCTCTCTAAAAGTCTGTGTTGTTCAGAATATTCTCACTTCAAAGTAACTTGGTGGCAAAAGTAGAATTATAAATCCAGAGTGCTTCCTCACTGCTCTCCATAGCATTTTGGTGACTTCCAAACACCCTTGAAAACCAAGTTCACTTTTAGTCGAAATCATCTCTAATGGCACAGAGGGGTAGAACTCGAGCTCAAACAAGTATGGGGTGACTTTCCTTAAGCTTTTTCACCTTCAACTGAAAAAGAAAACATACTGATACAAGCACACAAGTATGCATACACCTATATCCGAATAAGGCCTGTACTTCATCTTTTTAAGTTCTTGACAGATTATTCATTTTTAGAGAAAAATAGTAGATATTATTTAATAAGCATGTTCTATGCCAAACACTACATAAAACATTCATATGCATTGCCTGATCTTCACAATATTTTTTTATAAAATAAGTTCCAATGTTATCCCTGTTACATAGTTGAGGAAATTATTTAGAAATGTTAAGAAGTTACATATTGCTCTTACATTGAAAAGCTTGGTTTCAAATCCAGTTATATCTGATGCCATATACCATAATCTAGTCTCATTCATTTTTATGTATCAACCAGCATGTATTAGATAGTCTGGTCCAGAGTAGTAAAGAAGGAATGAATGAAACTGGCATGACCCAAATTGGAAATGTCTCACTGCAAAGAGAGCTACAAGCCCCAAAGCCTTTGCTTTTGATTTCTCCTAACTACTAGATTTCCGTGACTTCCTTACATCCTACAAAATAATATTGATGTGCATTTTCTTTATTTTATTTTTATTTATTTTGAGAGATAGATAGGGCAGACAACGAGGGAGAGAGAGAATCTCAAGCAAGCTCCAAGCTACCAGCACAAAGCCCGATGCAGGGTTCAGCCCCATAAACAATGACATCGTGACCTCTGCACCAAAGTCAAGAGTCGGACGCTTAACTGACTGAGCCACCCAGGTGCCCCTGCATTTTATTTTTTTAATTATTATTTGTATTAAATCTCAACTATTGAGTACATTTAAAAAAGAATAATTAACACACAGTGTTATATTAGTTTCGGGTATGCAACATAACGCAACAATTCTATACATTATTCAGTGTGATCACTATAATTGTGGTCTTAATCCCCTTTATCTATTTCACCCATCCCTCCATCCACCTCCCCTCTGGTAACTAGCAGTTTGTCCTCCTATTTACAAGTCTGTTGTTTTGTCTCTTTTTTTCTTTGTTTTGATTGTTTTCTTAAATTCCACATATGAGTGAAATCATTATGGTATTTGTCTTTCTCTGTCTTATTCTACATAATATCATACACTGTAGGTCCATCCATGTTGTTGCAAATGACAAGACCTCATTCTTACTCATCTGCACTTTAGAAGTCCCCAACTGACATTTATCTGAGGTGTGGGTAAACGGGTGGTCTTCTTCCCACATACGCACCTTTAAATGGCAGTCTTCTTTTAGTAGGTAATTCAGTTTAGGTTCATTTGAAACAGAATCATCTTTCTTGTTAATTTACAAATGTAAAAGATCAGTGAAGTGTGAGAGCTAAATGGATATAAAAATACCAGAACATATGCAGAGGGTGTAGAAAAGAGTCAGACAATACAGTGTTTCTCAGCATGAGGGCTGCTCTGTCGCATTACTACTTGGGACATCTGTGCCTGTACCAAGCTGTCTCAGAGAACGGCTTCAAGCCAAACCATCATGCAGACCCCGTCCTCCGCACGTAGTGGTGGCGGTGTTGCTATTCAGAAGCACCTGCCCACGAATACATTTGCTCACTGGTGCTGCAAGGAGCATCCGAATTATGCACTGTCTCCATCTAATAACACCTTTGCAGTCCCTCCCCAGCAGGGGCTCTACGTGGCTCTTTTAATCTCCTCGCCCTCTGTAGGAAATAAGCACTATCATTTCGCTTCCCCTCACAAATTAAATTGTATTACCAGGTAGTAATGGGACAGTGCCAACTGAATAAAATTGATGATAAAAGCAGACAGGAGAATTCCAGTGTCCCCAGCTGTGTTTGAGGGAGAGAGATTTTATTTCAAAAGCAATACCAACTCAGCAAGGCGTGAGCCCTTGTGCCATGCAAGCACCGTGGTGTTGCTCACTAAATCTAAAGCCAGTGGCACACAACAGGCATCACTTCCTAACAGCCAACTTAGCTTAAGGTGTATCCATCAGCAACCAAGCCATGCCCTCTTTTGTCCCATTGCAAATCTGTACAGCAAATCTGCATATTTGGATTTGCACCTATGTTATAATAAAAAAACTGCTTTAAGATGAGGTGTTGCATTCACTTATTTAAATATTCCTAAGCATAGCCAGTAGGGCTGGTTTTCAGATTACTGAATTCAAACTCATCGGGCAGGTACATAAATGACACATAAATGAAACATGTTCTGAAAAACGTTTTAAGTTGTAGAAATCCTGCCGCTTCTTTCTGACAAGAGATGTAATAAAAGGTTGAATAATGTCTTTTGGATTCATAAATTAAGAATGCAGTCTTGTGTTGATGCCATGTGGCATGTTATGTTGCTTACAGTCCTTCTGTTGCCCATGACTAATGCCTGTACTGGCAGTGCCATCCCCACCACCTTACTTTACAATAGACATTAAGATAGCTTTTCCCAAAGTACATTCGTCGGAAGACTAATACTGCATAATAGGGTTCTGTGGAGACACCCTACTGGGAAATGTTTTTGTGAATCTGTAGGAACAAAATATGCTCTGTTGCATTATCAAAATTATTTCATTAGAAATTTCCCTTTCAAAAGTATCTTGAAGGATAAATACCCCATTAGAATCGCCATTCGAGAGTAAAAACAAATAGTAGCATAGGTTATCACCATCCAAATGTTCATGATGAGTATGGAGGAGAAAGAAGCACAGTCTTCCCCTGTTTGAGCACTACCTTTCCCCTGAGATAGGACCCTGTACCTTGATCTCCACTGTAGATTCACACCGTATATGAGGCATATAGCAAAAATAGCAAAGACTGCCTGTGGTCCACTCTTGTATTTCCAGTGTTAGACACATAGGAGGTGCTCAGTAGGTAAATGCTTGTTGCTTCAGTAAGTGAATGAATGAATGGACGGATGAAAGAATTGAGTCTACATATGCCTCTTTCTGAATGTACGTACCTTTGATAATGCACTATTTTTCAAACGTAAGCAGGCTGCATTAGAACAGATGTTTTTAAGCCACCACGGTGGCTCTGCTCTCCTCTCTATAACTTGTAAATAATGAAATCACATGTGTGTTTCCAAATGTCAGCCTCTGTTGCTGGCTGCGTTGTTGCCTTGGCAACAGAGACTATGACATTATAAGCTATGGTCTCTGCCATGGCAGCTATTTGAGAATTAGCCTGCAGAATTCCACAATGAGTGTAATGAGCTTATGAATCCTTAACCACCCCCTGGTTTGAACTTTGATGTGCATGTACCTGTGAGAATGAAGTTTATGTTGATTTCTTTTATTATTCAGGGCCTAATATTCCAGTTGCTAAATAATTATTTTATCCTCCTCCATTTGCTTTAATTATGCTCACAGTACAGAAAGTTAGAAAATACCCTCAAGAGCACTGATGATCAGACTTTGGGATTTTACAGACTAGAAGAACTCATTAAACATTAAAGGAACAAATATATGCTTGCTCACTTTTATTATTACTAAGTAAAGACAAAAATTAAAAAATAATCACCCATTTTCCTTGTTTTATAAAGAATGGACATTTTGTCCCCTCAAAGCAGTAAGGACAATTTTAAAAGAAGAGACATGTTTTTTTTTTTTTTTTTTAATTTGAAGAAGCATATACCATATGAATCACATTTTCTTTATTCATATTATTGGACTGTTGGACATTTTATCATGGACGTACACTGATTGTTCCACAAAGACATATTTGGAAACCTCTTCCCAAGGGGACACTAGGAACACAAAAGTGAACACAAAATATGTGAAGCTTTATTCTAGATGAGGCCAGTGGTCTCTAGAGCCTAAAATTCTATCCTGTTGGGGGCACCAGGGAACGTGGAGCAAGGCTTAGCTCACCATGCTAATCTCCAATGTATGTGTTGAACCTCACAGAACATTAACCTCCTCCACTCTCCTCCACCCACCTATGTGACTTCATTATTTACAAGTTTTAGAGAGGAGAGCAGAGCCACCTTGGTGGCTTAAATACATCTGTTCTAAAACAGCCTACTTACTTTTGAAAAATAGTGCATTTTCATAGGTACCTCCACCCATCTCTGCACTCTCCCTCCCTCTCCCTCTGCACATACAGCTTCACTTCCTCTCTCTTGAGAAAACGAGGCAAGTTTCTTGAGTTCATATATGCAAGTTATCTAAATCCTACCCATATATTTTTTTAAGATTTTAGACCTTCTATTATTTCCATTTGTTTGAATTTTCAAATTCTACCTCATCACTCACATCTTTGCTTTAGCCTTCACCTTCTCCTTACTCACTTATCCCTAGTAAAGTGATAAATCTGATTTATCTTGATCCATATTAATTGTGCATATAATTGACATAGCCCGCCCGCCCAAAAGCAATCAGTTTCCTTGCATTTCTCATGGAAGTTCTCATGGATTCTTAAGAAGGCCTAAGACTCGGGGCACCGGGTGGCTCAGTCGGTTGAACATTGGACTTCGGCTCAGGCCATGATCTCACAGTCCGTGAGTTTAAGCCCTGCGTTGGGCTCTGTGCTGACAGCTCGGAACCTGGAGCCTGCTATGGATTCTGTGTTTCCCTCTTTCTCTGCCCCTCCCCCACTCATGTGCGTGCGGTCTCTGTCAAAAATAAATAAACATTAAAAAAAAAAAGGTCTAAGACTCTTCTCAGTCCCTCTCTTAAAATGTAAGCAGATTGGGTATGATCTACCTCTAGGAGGCCTGGCAGGTCTATTCCCTTACTGTGCTAGCTCCTCGACTTACCATAGATGGGGTAAATCAGGTCAGATGAGTGCTTGAGGACCTGGTTGTATGTGGTCAGAGACCCACCACGTTTTTCCAATCCAGACATTTCCTGTGCTCCCTGAATAAAGCTGTGATCTCCATCTTGCTTGTCTGTTCTTTATGTGTAGACAGCATTGGCCACAATGGAGAGTCAGAGTTAAGTGGTAGGATTAGGCCCCAGCCTTACTCCAAACTCCTAATAGTTTACACAACCCTCAACCCCATCTTCTTTCACATCCACCCACTACAATCTGGTTTCCCGCCCACAGGACACCCAACCATTCTGGCAAAATCTCACTGATATCTTTCTAACTGTCAAATTCAATAACATGTGTCAATCTTGTAATTTTTTAATATCTTGAAAATCTTGAATTTTTAAAAAGTAAAATATAAAGCTTTTTACATCTTGAAATCTTGAATTATTTTAGCTTTTCCTTTACTCTCCCTTGTTCTTGTACTTCTGACCATTTTTTCTTTGAAATTCCTGAGTCTTCTCTTCTATAGAAAACACTTCAAGATTACTTTTACTTCTCTAACTACTTCTTCCCAGATTCCTTCACTAAATACCTTCAATGTTAACATTCTTATAGGTTCTGATCTTGACCTTTTTCTAATTCTGTTACTCTTCTACCATTACTTCTACCACCAAGTTGACTCTCAAATCCACATATCTAGCATATGTCTGTTCCTGCTACCCATTCCATATATCTTTCTGCCTATTCAAACTCTCCACCTACATAAATGATAAGCATCCCAAACTCTGCTTATTCAAAATCAGTCATTCCATCATGACAGCATGAGGAGTTCTAATCTGCTCTCCAATGAAGCTAGGATAATTAAAAAATTATTTTTAAGACAACCACTTAAAGCCTCTGTAGTCCTAGGTATATGCCCAAGGGAAATTAAAATATATATCCACAAAGCAATAATAGCCAAAAGTTGGAAAAAAACTAAACGCCCGCTACTGAATTAATGTATAAACAAAGTTTTGTATATACATATAATGGACTATTATTATTCAGCTATAAAAAAAAGAATGGAATACTGACACATGCTACAATTTGGATGAACCTTGAAAAAATTATCCTAAGTGAAAGAAGCTACTCACAAAAGACCACACGTTATATGATTCCATTCATATGAAAATCTAGAATCTTTAGAGAAAGAAAGTAAATTATTTGTTGCTTAGGACTCTAAGGGGAAGGATAGGTATATAGGGGGATGACAGTTAAAGGGTATGGGGTTTCTTTTTCTTTTTGACAAAAATATTCTAAAATTGACCACAATAATGGTCATATATTTGAGTATACCATTGAATTTCACACTTTAAATGGATGAATTATATTATGTGAGTTATATCTCAATAAATCTGTTTTTAAAAAATGAATCAATCAATGAATCACAGGAATCTACCCCCAAAACCAAGAGCACACTGTATGCACTGTATATTAGTCAACTTGACAATAAATTATATTAAAAAAAAATGAATCAATCAGGAGCGCCTAGGTGGCTTAGTCAGTTAAGTGGCCAACTCTTGATTTCGGCTCAGGTCATGATCTTACAGTTGGTTCATGAGTTCGAGCCGCACATTGTCAGCAGGAGCCTGCTTGCGATTCTCTCTCTGCTCTCTCTGTCCCTCCCCCACTCTCACTTTGTCTTACTCTGTCTCTCTCAAAATAAATAAACAAACAAACAAATAAACAAACTTTAAAAAAATGATTTAGTAATTTCCCCAAGTTATTGTCTTGTCTTTCTCCAAGTTATTCTCTTAACCATCTAAAGCAGCAATTATCCTAGAAGTTATACTAGACTTCTCTCTTTACCTTTACCCCAGTGGCCAGTTCTTCACCAATTCTTGTCTAGTCTACTTCCTAAAATCGTTCTGACCTGTCCTATTCTCTTCATCCCACTATCATGCACTCAGTTCATGGTCTCTTAAGTATGATTTCTCTTGATATGCATCCCTGTCCTAAGAGTTGAGTGTGAAGGGAATGGTATTGGAATTGGTGGTGAGTGAAGGGAGGAATTATCTGAGGGATGCATTTACTTATATTTCAGTATTTCTTTCTTTTGCTGTTTTACTTGAAATGTTTTAGACAGGGATAATAATGACAGGGTTCTATTCACATCTCTATACCTCTTCCCTGCTTTTGATCTTTTCTTTTCTTTTCTTTTCTTTTCTTTTCTTTCTTTCTTTCTTTCTTTCTTTCTTTCTTTCTCTTTCTGTCTCTCTTTCTCTCTCTCTTTCTTTCTCTCTCCCTCCTTCTGTATTTATGTTGTTCTTTTTTATATACTGATGCATTTTAAGCCAAATGAGGGAGTGGTATTTTCTCCCTCTATTTCTCATTGCAAGTAATAAAAAACTCCTGTTTATTTTACTTCTTTAATAGTGAAAGAATTAGAAAAACATATTTATCTATACACATATATGTATAATTATTTGGAGTGACTATATATTAATTTTAACTACTTATGGAAATTAAAAATCATAACACATGGGAACTGTTGGGAATAAATAATTTGGGGAATTTGACTTATAACTAATTTTTGGTACAGGGGATTATTGTGAGGGTGAAGAATTTTACTACTATAGAGTAGTATTGTCTGTGGAAAAAGAATTTTGTTGGATGATATTAGAAGGTGAAGGGACAGTAAAGTATCCTCTAGACTGAGAAGGCACTTTGAACCCAAAATTTGAAGCGAGCTTCTCCGTACCATTTACAGTTTTATTCAGGGCAATTTACTAACAGGGGGATATGGCAGACAATGATCCAGGTGCTACACAGCTATTCTCTTCAAATTCCATACCTTAATCCTCAGCTTTTATAGAGCAAGGGGATGTGCAGAGATCATTGTGGTGAGGCCAAAGGTTTTTAATATTTAACAGACCTCATGGCACCATCTATGCACCAGAGGGGAGGAAGGAGAAGCAATTATGTTATCTCTGCTAGTTATCTAAACAACTTTAGGGGGATCAGAATAAACTTTCTTTCATGGTCAGTGCATACATAAATCTCCAAGGGGCCTGAAACACATAGCCCTGAGGGAAGTCATTGCACAGACGTGAACAAGATGGAAGGCCAAAGATGGAGTCAGTACTGTCAGCACTCCTAGAAACGATCAGACTTGATGACAATGATTAATATATTAATTGTTAAAAAATAGCTATTTTACAATGAAAATCATTGTTGTCTAGTTATTTGGAAGGTGAACTGTACAATGGTCAGTAGGTTGGGAAAGATAATTTTGCAAACCACATGGTAGCTCCATAAAGTTCAAACTCCTATTCAGTAAATGGTTTTAGGAACAATACGAAACTGGATTCACAACATCTGAAGAACAGGGGACCTCTGTTTCGCAAATGTAGGAACTAGATTTTTTTTTTCATGACCTAAGGATGATTTGGCACAAGAAAGCTCAGTCTAAATGGATAGGAATGTTCCTGTCTGTGAATATGTGCACTGCCACTGTAGGTAAGCTATGTGGGTAGCCAGTGTAAAATCCAAGTTTTGCCTGGTCAATATAGATACAGAACAAAAGGATTTAGGTGATATTAAAAAGTATCTCAGAGCTGAGATAACAGAGCACTCCTTCCCTCTGTTGGGGCAACCTGTCAAGGAAATACAGTGCTTCAGTTCATCAGTCAAGATTCTTTCCTTGCAGGGAGAATAGTTTTTGTTTCTCCTTTTCAAGACTCCATCTTCCCTGAATAGCAATATATAGCATCTATTAATATATAAAACAGCATACAATTGATGTTGCTTCAGTCTAAAAATAACAACTCATTGTGATTAGTCCAGCACATGTTTCTTGTATCTGATAGATTGCAGTTTCCTTTGGCTACCAATCCAGATATATATGTCTGGTACCAGGGAACTCTAGTATTGTCCATTTCCTCAATCTTTAACGCATCAGATCTCTTGGATTGTGCAAGTACCTTACTAGTTAAACTTTCAGAGGACACATTTTTCTCTCAGTTTTAAAAGTATTTCTCTACAGGAAAGCCAGTATTCCCTTGCTATTTTTTCCTGTCATAATGCAAGAACATGCATTTTATTGTGTATTCTAATATGATGGGTATAATTTGACTTGCATTCTTATCAGAACCTTGACATATTATTTGCTCTTCATGAAACAAAGAAAACCAGTTTATTTATTTAAATAACTATAGTTACGTATTTGCAAATAACATTTGTATTTAAATCTATATTGTTTAATTTCCTTTTTTTTAAAAAAAGACATTTTCTAAGGGCTTTCCCAAGCATCTAATATCAGTGTAGGATTTTTAATCATCTATTTATCTTTACCCATAATAGAACATTCTCAGTGTAAGGAAGCTATGTCACCAAACTATGTCACCATTGTCAGAAAAGATCAATCAGTTGTTTTCTGGATGAACAATTCATACCATGAAGAGCAATTGGCCAAACATTGCATGCTTGAGATGGGTGACTATTCCAAGAGAAAATACGCTGTAGTCCCTGCCCCCTCAAAAAATTTTCTAGACTAAGATTGCAGGAGACAAGAAAGCTAGACAAAAGGAATCAATGTTTTGCCAAGATGTGACTGAATGTAACAAAAGGCAGCAAATTAACAGGATTGAAAGCATAAAATACATTCAATCCAGTTAGAATTGATTTATCTTCAAAATAGAATCAGCAGCTAAAAGATAGATGTAGTACCACTTTTGTTATATTCCTTTATCACTTAGGCAAGCCTCTATAACACAGGATGCCCAATTCACCAATACAAATAAAAAGAATTTGCTATTTTATAATGAAAGATCTGTGGCTATGATCAGTATTGTTAGAAAGGAAAAAGTATAAACTGATTTACTGGTGTGTGTGTGTGTGTTCATAGCAGGTTATTGGCCCCAGATCTTTATGTGGGGTTTCAGGCTCTGGCATGTGTCTTAAGGTCTCCTGTTGCTTTTATTCTAACATCTAGACCAGAGTTTCCCAAACTTTGTGTCCCATGGAACACTACTTAGCAAGAAAAACATTAATTATGTTCAGTGCTCAAATAAGTTTGAGAAACTATTAAATAAAAGTAAGGAGACTTCCTTAAGATTTTCCAAAGACATTAAGATGTTATTCTACATTGTAAATATTTAAAACCAGTATATTATGCTCTCTTTCATTTTAAACATTAATATCTAAGTAAAACATTCTATGGAACACAGATGGGAACTTTTTTCCTCTGGATTCTCAGTACATTTTACCCAAAGCTTACCCCTATCTTAGTCCTTGAGATTGTGCCACTCAGGAGGCAAGAGACACAGTATAACCAAACTCAGTTGTCCACTAAGGCTTTTCAGACCTACCAGTAAGAGGCAGTCCCTGACCTATGTTACTGTCTGAAACATGGTAGGAAACCTTTCACTAGTGGAGCCAAGAAACTATGATCTCTGAACAAAAAAGGGGGAGGGGGTGTCTCATATTGAATCTCTACTCCAAAGTGTTGTGATCCTTGATCTTGACCCATACCACAACCACCCCCTCATTATTCCATTTCTCTGCTGGGAGAGAGTAGAGTTTGATGGGATAGGGAGATTTTCATGTCTCCTGTTGGTCATTAGACTGTTACTACAAATGTACCCATTCATAGATACTGGATTATAACTATTTGTATGGTACTATTCTAACCACAGAACAATGTAAACTTTGCAAGAGAGCTCCTAATGATACTTTATTTAATTAATAACTTATTTTAAAAAGGTACCTAAAACTAAGGCATGGGGAGGAATTCTGTAAAACGAGTATGGTCTAGCTAAAATACAGAAGAATGTCCCACTCACATCAGGAATTACCTAATGCCTCACTTACAAAAAATGCCTGCTGGCATGCAATGTTCAGACTTCCTATAGATTGGCAGAAAAAATAATTATTGTGACTCTACTGTGCAAGATGTGCATAGAAACAAAGATCCTGGTCACGTAGGGCTTCATTTTCAATAAAATCCCCTAAGGAGTTACAAGAGGGAAGCAACTGAACACTAAATTTTATTCTTTATTCGGTTTAGTGGGTCACAAGAAACGCTTCTTTCTGGATTTTTTTTTCTTATAAAATAATAAGACTGATAATGTGAAGCGAACTGGAAGAGTGGGAAGTACACTCATTATCGAATCAAACAGACCAGGGACTGGATACTAGGTCTGTCACTTCCTATCTAATTACCTTGAATCAGTTTATTAACTTTCTCAGCTCCAATTTGCTCATCTATAATATGAGGATAAGAATATATGACTCAAATGATCAACATGTGAATATCATCATGTTTCTCTCTCACAAGAGGTATTCTATAATTTAGGTGTCTTCTAGGCTAAAATGAAAACAAAGCAAATAAGCAAATATTAAAAGCAAAATAGCGCTAGCAAGAACTATCAATCTTATGTCTATGATGGTTGTTACTCCACAGTAAAATTCTTTTATCTAATTTGATCATAGGCCATATCTGACAAAGTGTAGCGTTTTTATGGCTTGAAGTGAGCCATGCCGCTGACAGTCAGATATTGCATTGACAACAGTAGAACTAATTGCTCCAGTTAGTGTCAGGAGCCTTATTTCATCTACCTGTAGGGAGTGTTTGTAAGACAGAACATTCACATCTGGGAACTAAAGTTTGGGTTTATTTTAGGTTTTGTTTTAAATCCTGTCTTGAAAACAAAGCCTTGTACTATTTGGCAAATGAAATAATAAACTGATAGATGATATTATAAAATACGATTAAAATCAAACATCTAGTAGCTAGTTTTGTTTTGTTTTATTTTGTTTTGAGAGAGAGAGAGTATGCACAAGAGGAGAGAGGAGAAGAGGGAGAGAGAGAGAGAACCTTAAGCAGGCTCCATGCTCCATGCTTAGCACAGAGCCCAATTCAGGTGGATCCCATGACCCTGGAATCATGACCTGAGCCGAAATCAAGAGTTGGACACTCAACCGATTGAGCCACCCAGACATCTCTCCAGTAGCTAGTTTAAATGCTACTGTTAATTGTTCTTTGAACACCTCCACTCGAAACTGTAGGACAGAATATACCCTAGACTTCTTCTAGCCTAGACTGTGCTTTGCTGCAGCCCAGAAGTCATTAACCTGGCATACCTAACCCTGCATAGTAGCAGAGACCTACATATTAAAGATGAAATACAACCAGGCTACTCTATGGCAGATATATTTCCATGGGGGTACTTTAAGAGAATTGGAATGTGGGTTAGGAGATATCCTATACCAAATAAATATTTGCTAGAAAACACATTAGCCAGGAAGTATAATATCAGAGTAAGTTCCAGGGTACTCTGTTATATAAGTTGGAGTTTGGGTAGAAAAGTAGAACCACTATAAGTGTCACTGGAATCAGGAAATTAATAGAGGAATGAAGGTTTGTACACATATGGAAGGAACTAGAAAAATGAAGGGCTGGCAGGATGGAGGATTGTGAAACAGTCAGTAATGACTTCAGCCTGAAGTACTGGAGTGAGTAGAGGAGCTAGAGTCTAAGACACCACTGCTTCTGGTCACCAGGACCCAGAAGAGGGCAACCACAGAGATCTCTATAAAAAAGCCATCATGCCTCGCCGCCATGGTTTCTGAGAATATGGCTTCCTCTTCACTTTTGCCTTCCAGGTCTCACAGCTCCTCTCAGCAGCCTCTGAAGCCAGAGCCAGGAAGGAGAGGGATTTGGGGGAAATGTTCCCAGCCTTGAACGGGAGCAATGTTGGTACTGAGTTGGCAAGAGACAACCTGGTTACATTTTGTGCTGAGATGTCCTGGCTCTCCCTGGAGGCAATGACAGCTGTACAGAATGTTTGGAAAGATGTCAGTCCCTTGGTATCACCTTTAGCATTCTTCATGTGAGAACTTCCTATAACAGCTATGATTTAAAACAAGAAGAAGCAAAATGATTTTGTCAAAACACTAAATCAAGAAAAAAGAGAAGTCAAGCATTTATTGAGTACCTTTTGTGTGACAGGCTTTAGGAGATTTACAGCTTTTATTTCATTTACTCTCACAACATAGATTGTTGCTTTATTTTTTCATTTTACAGATAAGGCAACTTCATTTTAAAGGTGAAATAAATGTCTCCTGAATCATTTAACTGGCAGACGATGAAGCAGATGGAACCTAGGTTGGATCTAAAGAGAGTGCTACTTCTACCACATCATAATACAACCTATGAAGGGGACTATAATTTTGACATTGCTTTTAGCAAAACACAAATATATTTATATTAATTAATAAAAGCCTACACTGGCATTTATTTAACCTTCACTGTGTATTCTGTGGCCTACTTGCATCAGAATAGCTAGGAGAATTTGCATTTAAACTAGTTTTCTAGGTGATTTTTGTTTACTCTGTGGTTTGAGAATCACTGATTTAGAGATTTCCTCAGTCATCAGGGTGAATATGGTTTTAGGAGAAAGAGCCAGTTTTACTGCAACTAGGGTATAGTGAGTAGAAAGTCATATTAAAATACAGAAATATGCAAAGTTTATGTAAAATACGGAATTAAAGGTAGTTCAAATTCCTACCCATGTTGTCAATATTGTTGCCTTACATAATCACCTTCCTGGAATTAAATAACATGTTCTGATTATTTTCATATAAAAAGGAATCTCAAACTAACAAAAAGCATAAATGTTCACTTCTTTCCAGAAAAAAATCAATGCAATTATCTAACGACACAACATTTTCAAGTATATATTAAAGTTGTCCATGATTATTTTCATGCCCAGCTAATTGCTGCATGTTTACCAAACAGCCACATTCTGCAGTCAGGTAGCAAGGCAGTTGAATCCTTGCTGTTTTCCTACACAAGAACCTAGTATTCAGCCCTCTAGTGACCCAGCAGACACTATAACATTTCATAGTGCTTGCATTCACTCAGGAACCCTGCGCCTCTGGTCCCAAATTCTAAGTAGACTATAATGACCTTAACTGGGGAGACATTTCTTTGTTTTCTTTTATTTTTTTTTAATGTTTATTTAGTTTTGAAAGAGAGACAGAGAGTGAGCAGGGGAGGGGCAGAGGAGAGGGAGACACAGAATCTGAAGCAGGCACCAGGCTCTGAGCTGTCAGTACAGAGCCTGATGTGGGGCTGAAACCCACAGACCATGAGATCATGACCTGAGCCGAAGTCAGATGCTTAACCGACTGAGCCATCCAGGTGCCCCGAGACATCTCTTTTTGATGGAGAGATCTTTGCCAGATTGAAGCTTATGTTCTAAATGTATGAAAGAGCACAAGGAAAATTGTATTAGGAGCATAACCATCAAATTACAAAATCATCACCTAGAGGATTTAACCAAAGAGGAAATTCCTAGTCATGCTGTTCTCTGTGGAGCTGAGCAACTATGCTACTAATTTTCTTGTTTGGTGACCAGTATATTTTAAAAACCAGTTCTTAGACCCAGGATGTCTACACAAAAGGAAAACACAAAATATTTAGATAGAGTAACCTAAGGAGAACGTCAGTTAAGCATAGCCAGTTAACAAAGTGTTAGCATTGAGAAACTTAAGGAAAATTATTTATTTCATGGCTTCATGAAGAAAATATAGACTAAAGAAAATTTTTCTAATTACAGACATTTCAAGTTGGAAAAAAATTCGTTGATCAAAGTTCCAACTCTGACTTATCTGCTCCCAGTTGCCTCATTCCTTCCTAGAGGATGTGTTTCTGCCACCTGAGAACCATGAAAAACCAGAACCATGTTCTAGAACTACCTCACTAGTAAAGTCTCCTTACTGGTGATTTGCTTTATGTTCTTTGTGACCCTGTTTCCTCAGTTCCTACAGGATCTTTTTGCTCATTTAATCTGGATTTCAGACTGTGTGTCAGCTACCTTGTTGGTTTTCTGTACCCACCTCATCTGCCTTTTGATATTCTTGATCCTTCTTGTCACTCTTATACATGCTTCGAACTCAAGATGCCTGACAATCTGTTCTACCTGGGAGCTTTTGTGGTTTCTCTAGCTCACTCAATTCCCTTACCTATTGTGGTCATATAGAAGTGTATATACTTGATTCTAATAGACATGAGACCCACAATTCTTTGAGCAAAGAATCAGCTATTGAGAAAGAGTAATTAACCAGTCTTATTCCAGACGTCTATTTCCCTATGTTTAACCTGGAAATTTTCGTATCTTTCTCCTAAAGTAGCTTTAAGAATTAAATGAGATGACAGATGAGAAGCACCTAATGCCTATATACATGTGTAGCACCTCTCAGTAAGAACTCAAGCACTGATGCTAATATGTTTTTCACTTATTACTTCTATATTGCTTTGACACCTAAATTTAAGAATTTTTTCTTTTTCATGAAATATTTCATCTGCTCTTCCTAAAATAAATACAACATTAAATAAATGTTTTAAATCTTCAGGGAAAGAATTTTGTGCTCTCTTCCCTTGAAAGACTCATTGCCTAGCACCAGGCTGGGCATGATAGTAGGTGTACAATAAATAATTACTGAAGTGAATTAAAGCGAATGGGGAGCTGGAAGGGTTTCGATGGCCATTGCCAGGCTGCCTGTTTCATGTTATTCTTGACAGAATGTCTTCCATGAATTAATGATTCAGAACACCAGGTGGTCAGCCACAAGCTTCCTCAAAAGGGAAAGGAGCAGGAGGAGAGGAGAATTTTCGCATAAAAGCTTTAAGTTTCACCACAGTGAATTCAAAATCCTCCTTTCTCACGTCCCAAACTAGGCAGCTGGTGTCACAGCTTTACTCCAACAGTTAGGAGTAGGGGTAGCGATATCTGTGTTGTGAGGCATGATGGTACCGGACTCCCATCTCACTCCCACACTGCTTTCAGGTTCTAATGATTTCCAAAGATTCATTTACACTTAGATTAACCTTGATAGATAAAATACTTCTACATCTCCAGTTTTTAAAATATCAAAGTGAATGAAAAACTATAAATGATTTTAAATCTTTCTAGGAATCAAACTTGGCAAGAATACAGCAACTTGGAAGAAAAAATTTCACTGGTGTTAAGACTCTTTATTTTATAGTCCTACCCTCTTGAAAGTCCCGAGAGTCATATAAGGGCAGAGTGATCAGTTTGGCTTAAGAACTTTGGAAGACTTTATTATGCTCATTCCTACCTAGATAATAAGAGCAAAGCCATAGCTCTCTCAAACCTAGCTCCAAAGAATACATATCTTGACAAAGGCTTATTTAAAGTATTTTTTAATGTTTATTTATTTATTTTGAGAGAGAGAGAACATGCACATGAGTGGAAGACAGGCAGAGAGAGAGAGAAAGGGAGATAGAGAATCCCAAGCAGACCCCACCCTGTCAGCACAGAGTCTGACATGGGGCTTGATTCCCCGAACTATGAGATCATGACCTGAGCTGAAATCAAGTGTTGGACGCTGAACCAACTGAGCCACCCAGGTGCCCTGACAAAGGCTTATTTAAACATGCACATGTGTACACACATACACACACAGTTTTCTCATTGAACTATTGAGTAATGTTCTTACATGTAAGCATCCCCTCTCATTGTCATAGCAAACCATGGCCCAAGAAGATGAACTTAGAGACTTCCAGTACAACCTTTATCCCCAGTTTAAATAATTTGACTGCATATTTCGTCTTGACTTTTGGAGAGCTCTTGGTATCTTATGATGTACAGCATCTGTCCATAAATGGGAACATATTTTCAAATAGATTGTACTCTGCTTGACATCCCAGCTTATATCCTCTTCTATGTCTAGTGGCAGTAGATCAGAAAAATATGATTATACAAATCCTACACATTAACTTGATAAAGGGAGAAGGTAAGATGCTATAATGTTGTAAGACAAGAGAATGTACAGATTATCACTAGTTGATCCTATTTAATAATTAAGAAATTATAGGATGGAGTATCATGGAGAAAAATGTGCTGATATATTTGAACCCAGACCCCCATCACCTAAGTGGACAGTCCAAAGAGCTAATTCTAATCACTCTTCTAGTGGGACTTACTCCTTCACATATGTCAGAACTTCTTCAAGTTCCTTTGATAACTCTGTTCTGTACTGATGCTATGGTGGCATATCTTGGAGAATGGTCTTAATAGAAAGTAAGGGAATAATGTGACTCTAGTATAAAACTTTGGTGTTGGTATTTCTTGAGTAGTATTGTTACTACAAGTCTGTTTGAAATATTTATGCTTAATTTGAGCTTAAAAGTGAGGACACCACGGGGCACCTGGGTGGCTCAGTTGGTTAAGTGTCCAACTCCTGATTTCGGCTCAGGTCACGACCTCAAGGTTCATGAATCATGCATCAGGCTCTACACTGACAGCACAGAACCTGCTTGGGATTCTTTCTCTCTCCCTCTCTCTCTCTGCCTTGTCCCTGCTCTCTTTCTCTCTCTCTTAAAATAAATAACTAAACTTTAAAAAATAATTGAAGACACCAGATAACAACAAGGTACAGGCAAGTTAGTCTTTGTGGGCAAAGATCAACTGTTGGTGAGGATGTACAGTAATTGGAACTCTTAAATTTTGACAGTAGGAATACAAAATGGTGTAGCCACTTATGGAAACAGTTTTGTATATTTTTATGCAGTTAAATATACACTTGCCCTACAATGAGAAGTTACACTCCTATATATTTATCCAAGAGAAATAAAAGGGTACTGTATTTTGATACAAAAAAGAAGTCCAATGATCATAGCAATATAGTTCATAACAATAAAAAACTGGAAACATGACTTAACAAATGAATGAACCCAAAATATTTATGATTGGGTGATAAAAATATGGATATTTTTTTCTCCTTTTGGAAATTCTTCATATTCTAAATTTTCTACAGAGAACTTATATTACTATTCAACTAAGGAAAGTTGAATATTACTATTCAACTAAGGAAAGGAAATACTTTAGATGGCCCAGCAATTACTAACATAAAGACGGCTAAAACTTCCCAGACTATTCCAGGACTTTAGGCTGTTCTGAGTCTAGGAACAGGCTCAAAATTCAGGGTCTTGAGAATGGGCAGGACCTGGTGCAGGGTGCCGTGTCACTTATGTCAGTGCTGAAGTGGATGAGGCTGAGATGGAGGAGTCCAAGGGGTGAGGGGTATGTAGCTTTTAGAGAAAGACCTAATGCAAAGCCAGGGCAGGCTACCCAACTGAGTCATCTTCCCACAGGGACTGGGAAGATAAACTTCATCTAGTGGTCAAGCACCGGACAGATTCCTAGAAATCTGTAGAAAGGAATGTGAGATGAATGGGTAAGTGACACAAGAAACCTGGAGCACATTTCTGAAGCAAAGAAAAGATCACAGCAGTTTCCTTTTTGTGGAGAATTTACACCCTCAGCATGGGTGGAGAGGCAAGTTCAACACCAGGAGGATCATTTTATGGCCAAAAGACCACTGGAGTTGTTGCCATAAGACCAGTATTTTGCAACTTGGTTTTTGTGTGTGCTTAAAGAAAAATATATCTTCTGATCTTCATTTCCTCCTCTGTAAAACTAAAGGTTATCTTAGCTGATCTCTTTAGTTTTTTTTTTTTTTTCTTTTCCATTAAGACATTCTGTGTTCTCTCACTCTAGGTTGAATCCTAAGATGCTCAACAAAATAAATTTATTTTAAAGAGATAGATACAGGATAGAAGTGATTCTCCCTTCCTCCCTCCCTCCCTTCCTCCCTTCCTTCCTTCCTTCCTTCCTTCCTTCCTTCCTTCCTTCCTTCCTTTCTTTTTTTCAAGTAGGCTCCACACCCAAAGTGGGACTTGAATTCATAACCCTGAGATCAAGAGTCACATGCTCTACTGACTGAGCCAAACAGGTGCTCCTCACCTGTATTTATTTCTAAAGCAGAGTAGATTTTCTGACTTTCAGATAACATCTTGACACATGCTTGGTAGTTTCTGAGTAAACTTGCTTTATATGTGATGAAACATACTAAATTTAAATTGATTCTAGTTAATCTAAAAGCCGTAAGCATCTGACACATTTCACCCATTGAAGATATTAGAAGTCTTTCACTCTGCTAATGCTTGGTGCTAGAAATACTTGAAAGTTAAACACATGTCATTTATTTTATGACTCATTTCTAACTACTTGGGAAAAACTCATCTAGTAAATGCGTCAGTGCTATGAAAAAAGGCAAGTATTATAGAAAATATTGAAATTCCCTCTGTAGAACATTAGAGAAAACCACGTCTAAAATAATATTCTGGACATATTCTATATTAGCTCTTTATTCCCAAATTCCTTTGTCCCTGAAACAATCCCATTATAAGGCTTCCTTAGTCCTGCCTTGGTTGGAGGCAGTGGGAGATGTTAGGTCTTTAGTTCAACCTTAAGAACATCTTGCTGCAAGACTTGTTCTGACATTGGTCACCTAGCAACATCTGTTCCAACACCTGGCATAAAATCTGCTTTAATCTGGGTTTACACTCTTCAATCCCCATCCCTGGAATTTCCCTGACTGATATCCCTGTCCTGTATATTCTTTTTTACTTTAATTTCCAGTATCCTTAGGGTCACAAAGAGAAATTAATGCACAGATTACCTTCAAGGGTAATAGTTTTATGGTAGGAATTCTCTGTACAGAGTAACGTGGAAAGCAATGTTACATCATACCCAGGGCATGCAAGACTTAGATGTACAACAGCCACATGACTACCAGAACAATAACTAGGCATTGTTCAGAAAAACAGCTACTCTTTTTCCTCCCCTCCACCTCCTTTTTTTATTAAGTTTACACTAACAAGAAGGGATTACATGATTGTACCAGTTTTTACCACCTAACTTGAATCTCTGAGGTACCTGACCTCTCTTGTGTTCAGATAAGGTCCAAAATCCGGCCAAATCAGCTACAGCCTGGGCAGCAACATTGGTTTCATTTGACCTAAAGGCACAGTCATATCAACTGAGCCAGAAGAGAACTGGGATCTCTGACTTCAAAAAAAAAAAAAAAAAAATGGCACAGTGTAAATGAACAGGTTCTCTGGGGCTTTATGAACTTTCTAACTGATTAGATTGCATATGAATAGGAAGTACAATTTGTAAACAAAGGTACTAGGAAGCCTATAAGGATATCTGCACGCTCATCCATCTGCTACAGGAGCCACTTGTAGCAGATGTAGATCCTCAGGGGATGTAAAAAGTCTTGCCTGCTGCCTCCACTGTGGTATATTTAGAAAGATTATCTGTCAGATCAGGTCAGTTGTATCTGTTCTGCAAAGAGGTTTCACTAAGGATAAGCAATTGCGAAATTATGCCCATATGTTTTAAAGTATGACTTACTCTATAGGAAATTGATGTAATCCCATTTAAATCTAAGCTATAAGGAAAAAATATATACATTTTACTCTTTGCCAATGAAGTATTGAAGCCTTTTAACCAGAGGCATATCTAAATCTTTCTAGATTGGTTCTCTAAAAAATGAAATGCTAGCTCTACCAAGCTGAGCCTGGGTTCCCACTAAAGCCACCCATTCCAATGCTAAATTTATCATGTGACTTTTCGTGGAAGGAGATAGTGAAATAAGATGTTTAATGATGTGTGTATCATCTACTATTTATATATTTTGTGATGATATATTTAAATTGATTTCTTACTTGTGTTCCTATATGCTAAGGTTGGGTTTTTTAATCTTTTCTACTTTTTGTTGGATTTGTCAAGGTTTCTTTCTCCTCCCTTTGCTTTAAAACCATTTGAGAAATTATCCATGTTATTTCTGCTATTTTAGTGGTTATCCTTAAATTTATAACCTATAAACTTCACTTAATTCTCTTAACTTTGTCTATAGTTATCTTCCTCTTTTATAAGAAGGACCTTAAAATTCTGTAAATATGATCACTCCTCTCTGTCCTACAAAAATTTGTGTTTTTTTAATGTTTATTTATTTTTGAGAGACAGAGAGACAAAGAACGAGCAGGGGAGGGACAGAGAGAGAGCAGACACAGAATCTGAAGCAGGCTCCAGGCTCTGAGCTGTCAGCACAGAGCCTGACGTGGGACTCGAACCCAGGAACTGTGAGATCATGACCTGAGCTGAAGTTGGATGCTTAACCAACTGAGCCACCCAGGTGCCCTTATCTTGTTTTTAAAATGAAAACTATTATTTTTTGTGTTATTCATATTTACTCATATCTGTCTCAATTTCTTTATTTGCCCTTGCATTTAGCATCCAACCTCTTTATTTTTGGCTCACTCTTTCTCCTTGTAATATACACTGTTTACTATTTCATTTAGTAAGTGCATGTGAGTAATAAAATCATTGTATGTCTGGAAATATCTTTTGTTTACACATTCTTCAATTAGAATTCATAATCTGATAGAACTCTAAATTAATAAATATTTTGGTTCCACAATTTAAAAATATTCCATTATCTTCACACCTCTGTGTTGCTGATGAGAAATCTGCTATGAGGTCTAATCATTATTCTTTGCAGATACTGTACTGTCTGCCTGTAGTTCCTTTCATTATATTCTTGCTGTCTACACCATAGTGTGCCCACATATACACGGCTTTGTTTTATGTCTGAAGAGACAGGAAGTCTGTCTGAATAAAATGTAATATTGAGGATTAATTTCCTTTAATGCACAGGGACTATATCAAGGTCCTCAATGTTTTCACTAGGTCCACGTTTAACCTCTTCCATTCATTTCTGTATAGTGCAGTGTCTATATGATAGTTTATGGCAATCATTTAAAATATAAATTTCATTGTGTCACTTTCCTGATTAAAATATTAAAGCCTTTCCTGTGTTCCTAGAATAAAGACCAGAATCCTAAACATGATCTAAAAGGCCCTAATGGTCTCTCTAGACTTATCCTGGACCTTTCTCCCCTTTGTTCTCTGACATTCAGACACATTGGCCTCCTGTTAGTTCTTCCTCACTTTTACCTAGTTAACTTCCAGTCATTCTTGGGATCTCATTTCATTATTACTCCTAAAGTGAAGTCTTTTCTGACCACTGTCAATGTATCAGTTCTTTCTAAGACATGCTTTAATAACTGCCTGTACTTTGTTTCAAAGGATAGTAGGACTATAAATATATGATCATATGATTGTCTATCTTGTCCATTTGAGGACAGAAATCTCTGTTTTGCTCAATATTGTTATCCTAGAACACAGCATAATTCCTGCCACTTAGTGGTTATTTTAAAAATCTAATAACAAAGCAATACTTTTAAAACTACCAGCTATGTTCTTATTTATTTCTCTTACATGCATGGAAGAAGGCATGTGCTGCCTATTAACCTAAGAAAATTGCTTATTAAGATTTAGCAGACTTGATATATCATTTCCATCCACCTTTAAGCCCTGCTAAATTTGCAAATTTTATTATATGGAACTGTTTTTAATGTAGCTAATCATCACTTATCACCCTAAAAACAGGTGAAGGTCAGCAACATGATATTCTGTTTTTGAAATGCTTCTCAAAGGAGATCACTGATGCCTTTTTCATTTTTGTATATAATTTATTGGTGTTTGACTTGGTTTTTGCCAAGTCATAGAATTAAAAATTAATTATACACATGTACAGGAAAGTAAATGGTCTTCAGAAAGGAAAAAATCCTACTGTTGGGGATCATAAGCTCAGCTAAGCAGGAAGCTGCCATCTGGAGAAACGATTTTCACACTCTCTGAGTGAAGTGGCCACATATCACCAAGTGTGACATGCCTCCTTCACTTCTTTTCTAATTAGATGCAATTTTCTTTGAAGGAGCTTTTTATTAAAGATATAATTGTACTGATATAATCCAAGTAAAATGTAGCCTGACAGATGGAAGAAGGATGGAAGGTAGTTTTAATACCACTCATACAAAATAAAGTGTAACCAGCCAAAGATTCAGTTCAACATTAGTCCTTATTTAAAAACCAATTTCCCCCCTGAGTTTACACTTCTGTCAAACTTATAATATGAAATCTCTAACTCACTTAATCAAAAAAAAAGAATCAGCCATCTTCGGTTTTCCACTGAACAAATGCTAGTGATTCCCCACCCCACCAACACCCCCTCAAGGGTGCACACATGGAAAATAAAATTACTTTGTTTGTTTCTTCTCCACATCCCCCTGCTTCTTCTGTGAGCAGTGCTGATGGATTGACCAACAACTTGGGCTAGCTCTTGTCAAATGGTACAGCAAATATCCCATAGCAATTATAATAGAGTAACTATGTCAAGTTTGTCCAAGGTAACAACTTCAAGGGCCATATAAAATTGGATATGTGTGTGTGTGCACATAAGATATGTGTACTGAAATACACATACATGCACACACGTACAATATATACATGTGTGTGCACGTATGTGCATATGTGAGATACAGACTGTATATATACACATTTATATGAAATTCGCTGCAAAGTATCTTTTTCTTAGAAAATATTGTACCAGGATATGCATTCAGCTGCTATATCAGAAACCCAGAATGACAGGGGCATGCACATCATAGAAGTTCATTTTTCTCTTGTAAAGTCCAGAGGCAGGTGTTCTAGGGCTGACATGGCAGCTCCATAGTCACCAGGACCCCATATTTCATCTGCCTTTCTGCTCTAGGAATCTTAGCATGCGTTTCCATTTTCAATTTTACTGAGACTGACCTAGATATCTGCTTGAGTTTGAGCCACCCCAGAAGAGCTCCAGACTAGAAGCAGAAGAAAGAGGAAAGGTCATGAGAGCTGCCTGGCAGCCCCACCCAGTGACTTTCATTTAACTCTCATGTTTGCAAGCAGACTGGGAAGTGTCCTTTACCAGCAGGACACTTGCACCAGGGCTCTGTACGGAAGGAGAAAATGACTCTTGAGCAGGCATTTGACAGTCTGTCACAGCGTGCATGTTTTCAGCTCTTCTCTAGAACCAGGGTAGACATGTGCTTAATGTGCTAGCTGAATTAATCCTGGGACCAAATTGATTCCATTATTGGTCTAAAAGGCAGCTTTCTAAGGAATGTTGGTGCAGGTCCCTTACCATGACATTATTTTTCCCCTTTGAACTAGAGTACTACTTATTTTATTCAGTTAGCATGGTCTCTGTATCTAAATACATTCTTTTGGGTTAAACAACTCATTTAAATATATGAAGAAAACTAAAAAAATCAAATCTCATGAGAGATTCTTTTGAAGAACCCACTTCTTAGGCTACATTGTTTTTTAACATAAATCTTTTCTACTTCATTTTTTCCCTTTATTTCAGTAAAAGTAAGGAACATCAACTCAGCTATACCAAGTCAATAGGTCTTATTAAATTATTTCAAAATCACTTTCTACAGTTGTAAAATGTGGTGAGTGATACTTAATTTATGGGATTAGTATGAGGATTTTTAGCTCATGTATACAATATGTCCAGGCCAGTAAGTGGATAATGCCAGAAACCTAGCAAATATCTATTTCACATTTCCCACATATATCTGAATAAATACGATAGGAAAAATATTAATAATATTAAAATACTGATTCAATGTTTAGAATTTACCAAATTGAAAACAAAAGGAGACTTTCCACATCTTTGCCATGGATAAAAAACTATTTTCACATATTTCTTCTTTACACCAATGAACACCTATCTCTACAGATAGAGAGAGTCATGATGGACCATTAGTACTAATAAGATAGTCACTTAGATAACTAAATAAGATCTAAAGTACTATACAAAATTAAAATTAAAATCAATAGTTCTTCCATCCTCCAACATAATGTACTAGAAGGTGTATTAGAAGAAGATATCAACTGAAACTATAAAAATCTAGTAATCAATTCATCAAGAAATTTGCAAGACCTTTATGGGAAAAACTATAAGATTACACTGAAGGTCAGTCAAGATGTACTAATAGAAATAATATCTATTCCTGGGTAGGTAGACTCCACCAGGATTTTTAATGGACCATGACAACTTAATTCTAAAATTAATATGGAAGTATAAATGTACAACAACAGTCATACCAACTTAGAGAAAAGAGATCAAAGAGACTGAAATTGCCCCCCCCCCAAAAAAAATATATTCTAAAGCTTTAGTAACTAAAGGCACAGTATAATGTGGTAATAAGTGACTAATTTGATGGAATGGATAAGAAGATCCAGAAACAGGACCATGCATATATACCTCTCTTGTGTTTTGGGATAATTCTGACCCCAAGAAAACAATAATATCCTTTGCGCCTTACTTGATTTTATAGGAAACTACGAGTGGGAGTGTTCCGCTCTTCCACGCTCAGGTGACTCTGCCACTTTCCACTCTCAAGTCATCACCTTCCCCGGAAAGAGGAAATAAACCTTTATCACACACTGTCCAAACTTTTTTTCTACCCTCTGTCTGTCCTGAAGCTACTTTCATGTCCTGTTGTAAGAGTAAAGAAGCAATTCTCCATTATTACTTCTTAGGTTTACTTGGGTAAGTTATTTAAACTCTCTATAAGTCTGACTCATTTGCTGTTAAGTGAGGATAATAATGGCACCTCTCCTATAAGATTATTTTTAGGATTAAATGAGTTCAAATCATTACATTTAATAGCATCACCTGTGGGATGTAATCATACAGCTCTACTGTTTGTTTCTCCCACTATACCTTTATATCTATTCGATGGGTCTGATCCCCTTGCCCTTGGATGTAAATCATGATCTTTCCAGTAACTTCTAGGTAACACAAACAGTTATCTAATCATAAAATACAATCTTAGGTTACTATTCAATATGTTTAGTCCAGGTGACAGTCAAAACTTCAGTCTTGCTTTAAACCCAAAATATCCCCCCCATTCCCCTCTCTCAGTTCTTTTCTATAGTAGGAAGGAAGTGTGTAGTCGAGGAAGTAACTTGGCCAATTTTTTGTTACTTTCCTCACTTAACCTTCTACCTGAATCTTTTCTTGCTAAAAACAAAGTTGTATGAGGAACAGAGAAGTTCCTACTTGGACAGTACCGTCATGGCAATCCAGTATCAATGCAGGCCTGACTTGGTAGATGTTCAAAGCTGAATCTTTCTCTTGTTGGTACTTATGTGTGTTCTCTGGAGAATACCATTGTTGGAAATCTCCCAAAGGAATTCCCCTGATGAGGACAAAAACATCCCTATTCTTGGTAGTTGCTTACTCTTTTTTCAGCCCAAAGATACTGCTTGCTTCCATCTACAAGGTGTGTTTCTCCTGATAGGAACAAAGACAATGACTTCAAAAGTGCTCTCTATTACACATTGGATCTTTGAGAAACACATATTTCTTACCCTGGCAAATTCTGGAAGTCCTGTCTAGTCCCACAGCAGTCACCTCTTTTCCATACATTGTCAAAACAGCTAGTTATCCATTGCCATTGGATTTTCCAGGTGTGACTCAGATCCCCATCCACTCTGGTCTTTGCATTGCATGTGACATATACTGAGTTTCTCAAATCCCTTTTCTTGGGCTTCAGGGGACGATGTTCTTCAGTCTCTTCCCTAGGACTCAGTATGCATCATTCTCCAAATAAACCTCCCCATTCTAATTTCTAACTCTTAATACTTTTATTTCACTGATGTGAGTGAAGGGATAAGAGGCTGGTAGCTTGTTTCTTGATACTTGTTTATAAATATTGCACATGGCCCAGCACCTTCTTTGGCATGTGGTACCTTTTGTCTTATGGTGCCTTGGCCAAATTTCCATTTCAAACTAAACAAATGTTAGCTATTATTATTGCCCAAGGAAAGGGAGCATAAGTGCTGGCCGTGGGGATAGTGATTAAAGGAAATTTTAGTTTTATCTGTTTTATTTTTTAGAGCAATCATTAAGTCATACATTGTGTGTAAATTTTAAATATTTTTAAAGTAATTCTTTTCATTGAAAATAAGTTTTTCCCAGTATTCTTTATGACTAGGTCCTCCTTTTCGCAGAGTCTGCATTGTTACCTCTGCATATATCAGGTTTCCACAGATGTTAGTCTGTTTCTGAGTTCCCTGTTCTAATTCGGTCAATTTGCTTATTTTTGTAGCAATATTGCACTCTCCTAGTTATCACAACTTTCTACAAACTCAATATCTAATGGAGAAAATTGCCCTTTATAACAGCCCTTTACTTCAAGAAATCCTTGGCTTTTCTTGGACTTTCCTTGTCCTTCATAAAAGTTTTAGGATCAGCATCTCAAAACCGTAATCAATGATTTAAGGATCATTCCTTACTCCCAACCCCCAAAGTCTAGGAAAGAAGAAGAAAGAAGTGTGCTATAATTAAACATATGGATCCAACTTTTTCCTCTCTCTGTTGAAGTGATTGTCTCCTGTCTCTTCTCAGATATTTGTTGGTGATATTATCCAATCACAAACTTTCTCACGGGAGACACTGAGCAATAGGTTTCCATCTAATCTATAAGAGAGGTTGGTATTAAGTAGCATGCATGTAAGAGGGTCTCATGACTTAACGCCAAATAGATAGATATATAGGCTAGAGAAGCTCCCAAGTTCTGTTTCATTCCCTTTGTTATATGATATATATGGAAGTAGAATGGCCTATACTATATCATGCTCCTTCAGTAACAGTTTAATAGGCCCATATCTTCACAGTTGAAAAAAACACTGTAATGTGGGAAATGCCCAACAAAGCCCCTAATTCATTTTTTAAAATAATTTGGCAATGCTCATGACATACTCTTTCTTTTGCATTTCTCATTTAAAACCGTGGTCACATTTCCAGGTCAACACATAAAGATTAAACCCCTATATTTGCCCCTAATATTCACCACTGGGGATACTGCAATGAACAAAATAGGAAAGGTCTGTGGATAAAATTTTAATTATCTTATTTTCTGTGTAGTATTATCAGAGTCTGTCCTGCTTTCCCTAGGTGAGGTGGCCATTTCCTTTTTGCCATCATCTTTTCTCTGAATTTACCTCCACTCTGGCACATTTGTCTTAACATAATTACTTATTTCCTTCCTTGATAATAATTTCATTAATTACCTCTCTAAAGCTTCCTCTTCTTTTTCCATTGAGGTCTGAATATTAATTTCTTTATTATACCATAATTTTTTTCTGTCTTTCTGCCACTAGTTGGGTTCATAGGGGTTTTCCTCAGGAGAGTATAAATTTAATCATCCTCTGTAACCCCAGTTTCTGGCCTAATGCAAGGAACACTGGAATCCACAAATAAGGAATGAGTTTTTTCAAGTTTTCATCAATCACTGCCACAGAGAGAACTCCATAATATTTTAAATTATATATATATTTCTATCTGGATGTTATTCCATTTCCAAATATTCAATAGTTTGAAACTGAAATCACTGTCTTTTTTCACCAATGCCTTTCCCTCAACCAGATCCCTTTCTTGACTTTTCCAATGCTTATTTTGAGTCAGTCCTTACTCATTCTGTTTTCTCTCACCTTATATTTTGTCAGTCATCAAGTTCAATTGAGATTTTTGTCCTGATACCTCCTATGACAATCCTTTCCTTTCTTTTCCCAAATTAACAGCCAAATGGAAGGTATGCATCTTCTCATGCCTGGCCTATATAATAGGCCTAACATGGTGACTCATAGGTAAACACCTAACATGGTGACTCATAGCCACTCAAAGGATATTTATTAATGGGTGACCATATATTCAGGTGTAAACAATAAATTATATGTTCACCATACTTTTTGAAAGGATGGGACATTGTCATGAAGGGATGTATGAACAGATCCACGGTCCACATGCCTCACTTGTTACATCTGTCAAGAGGTGGAGAACGAAAGCAAGCTTCATTCACTCGTTATGTTTTTGCCACCAGGCTGGTCTCAGAGGAACTTATTAAAGTTTATTGACAGGGACACCATTAGTAAAGCTATATGTTGTAGTAGTCCTCTGACCTCATTTATTTGCCCATTTATTTTTTAAGAGCCTCCCTCATCCTCTCCATGCCCACTGAGCTACCCCTCTGTTAACATACCTCTCTTTAATTCTCACTATCCTGGAGTATTATACAAAGCTCAAGACTTCCGACTTTCCCACTGAACTCCATCCTCTTAGGTTCACAGTTTTATAAGGCAATGGCTAATCAGATTCACTCATACATTAATTCTATAAATATTTAATGAGTACCTCCTATTTCTAAGATTGTTTCAGGAACTGGAAAGAAAAATTAGCCCTTACAAAGACACAGCTGGTTACTTTGCTAACTGCTCCCCCTAATCCCCCACCCCCCGCCCAATATGTCAGGTTCACAGAGAGATTAAGAGCATGATCATGGTTAAGAGCATGGTCAGAAGACATCATGGGTTCAGATCTTACTTATGCCCCTCTCAGTATGTAAAGTAGTGCAATTACTTAAACTCTCTGTGTTCAGTTGCATCATCTATAATAATAATGATAGTATTTTCCTCAGATTGTGCAATAAGCATTATATGAGAAAATGCCTCAAATTGTTAAAATAATCCTGGTTCAGATTGAGTATTCCAAAAATTCTGGCTACTAATAGAAGACCCTAAATGCTCTCGGCATTTCAGTTCTTGAGACATGTTAGGGTAGAGATACGGAAGTTACACCAGTGTGCTATTCCAGTTACAACCTCTTTTCTGCCTGTGTATTATGTGTGGTAGATTGATATTGATTATTTGATTGATTGGTTGATGGCCTGGGACAGTGAGTAGGTTTTAGTCATTAACTGATACAGAAGTTAAGCACAGCTGATTTCTGAAGTCAGACAGAACTGAGTTCAGATCTTTCTTTGCCACTTATGTGCCATACGATCTTGTAAGAAATGGGGTTAATGATTCTATAATCATTCTTTATTGAATCAATGTTTACTAGGCACTTAATGCATTTCAGACACTATTCTAGGCCCTAGGGATATTTCATTGAATGAGGGAGATGTGATCCTGGCACTACTGGGGCCTACAGTTCGGTGAGGAGAGAAGTAAACATGTAAACAAATAAATAAAAGAGATAGTTTTAGCAACCTCCCAGGGTGATTGTGAGGATTTATAAATTCTCCAGGAATGGAAGTTGCCAGAATGAGAGGAGAGCTCATAGTCTAACATGGGAACTAACCACACAATAGATACTGGTCATGCAATACAAGCAATGAAAAAAGTAAGCAGCATTACTATGGAGCTTGGGAGAAGTGAGACCCACACCATGGTAGATTGTGAGCCATAGGCAGGAGTAGAACAGTGACTGGCTAAAGCGAGGAACAGTAGTAAGTTTTCTGAGACCAGCTTTGGCATTTAAGTCCATTCTGTCTTTCATTTAGTCCAAACACTGCTGCCTGAATTATTTTCCAAGTAGGTTTGTTTCATCACATTAGATCACTCCTAAATATTTTATTTTCCTAGATCTCTCTTCACCTAATGTCCAAAGCGATATTATTCTAGATGCTCTTTTCAACCTTTCAGAAAACGTAATTAGATTTGAGAGCTCAACCCAAAGGACTTGGCAAATACTAATCTGCTGCCGATTCTTCTTTTAGTTCTTATTCTTTAAGATAAGTCTTTTTTTTCTTTTTCTTTTTTTTTCTTTTTTTTTTTTTTTTTTTTTTTTGGTATGCTACCTCCTCTTTCACATCATTCTCTATACTTCTTCCATCTCCTAGTGTCAAATTCACCTTCAGGAAATTCTGCCTTGTGGGAAATTATAGCAATTCCCGACCTAAACATTTTTGGCAAAAGTCCAGCTTGCTAGCAATTGATGGATCACTCTGGACTCCAAGCTGGACAATGCAGAGCTACCTCAAAGAGCTCTTACAGGAAAGCTGGTGGATGTAAACAAAATGACATCATTGAAAGGAATTCAGTGCAAGCACCAAAACCAGTATCTCGACTTTTAAAAATGCACCATTAAGTTTTGTTCAAAGTCTATAGGCCCCTATAAAAATCTAAAATGATTTACAGGAAAATCTTTTTTTAAAAGCCTGGGAAATCTATATGGACAAACACTTGTGACTTTAAGGATGTCTTCCTTCTTTAGGATTGGAACATAAGAGTGTATGTTACATATAATCATAACAATTTGTAATTTGACAATTACCAAGCAATAAAAAAAGTAGGATTTCTTCTGGATGTAGATACCAGAAAAAAATTCTCTCATTTTGACCCTCTCATATTGACTTCAAGGCCTGCATGAACCTGTGGATAGTTTTTTGCCTTTTTACTACACCTGCACCATCAGATGTCAAAATGAGCACTGCTGCACAAGAGTGAAATAATAGACTGGAATATTTGTAGCTTGCTGAAAAAGTTAGTAATCTAATGATTGCTTAAGTTTTTCATGTGACTATAGGTAACAATATAGCACAGAGTTTCCTTGAAGTTGAAATTATTATAGACATCTAGGCTGGATAAGTGACGTCAGCTACCTCATTTGGTTGAGTTTCATGACTGTGTGCTCATGACACTGATGACAGAAACAGGAAAATTGAAAGGGATTCTCTCTGTTTTCTTCTCTTCTCTCCATCGTCACTTGCCATGGGAAACCCACTCTAGTCCAGGCTGGTAACTCCCAAGTCTCTGTTATCTATATCACCTGGTGGCTCTGTCCCTTGAGCTCCAGGCCACAAATATGGAACTGCTGCCATAAGTCCCTGAAATACATCATGTCAAAAACCTAAACTGATTATTTTCCATAACAAATCATATCTTCCTGCCCTCATGTCTTGAATTAATGCTCTATTTATTCAGATAGTTGCACAACTAAAATCTCTTATTGCTTCCCAGAAATTCTTGATTATGTGACAATGTCCGTACTCCAATGTCCAGAGGAGTAGGATTGCAGTAGAGAAGATCTAAATACCTATTTTAAGAAACTTCTTTGGGGAGCACCTGGGTGGCTTAGTCAGTTAAGTGTCTGTCTCCTGATTTGGGCTCAGGTCATGATCTCAGGGTGTGTGAGTTCGAGCCTCACATTGGGCTCTGCACTGACAGTGCAGAGCCTGCTTGGGATTCTCTCTTTCTCCCCCTTTCTGCCCCTTCCCTGCTCATGCTCACTTGCACGTGCTCTCTCTCTCTCAAAATAAATAAATAAAACTTGAAAAAACATATTAAAAAAAGAAATTTCTTTGACTTGAGCAATACTGTCACAATTCTCTGCAGGCTTTTGATAGTTTGCTAAAGACTGAATAATCCAGTATAACCTATTACAATGGAAAAGCTCACTTCAAGTATATTGTCCTTTTTGTGTGGCTCAGAGATACTTTTTTTTTTTACCTTTAACTAAATCGCATAAATATTTGATTTTCACTGGTTTTCCCATTAACATCCTCTTTTTCTTCCAAGATCCACTTCAAGGTACAATATTGCATATAGTTATCATGTCTCCATAGTCTCTTCTATTCTCTGACAGTTTCTTAACCTTTTCTTATCTTTCACAACCTTGACAGTGTTGAAGATCACTGGTCAGGCATTTGTACAATGTCCCTCAATTGAGGGCTTGTCTGCTGTTTTTCTCATGATTACACTGGGGCTTTTGGTTTTTGGAAAAATGCCACACAGGTGAAGTAAGTGACTTTTTTATGTTCTACTAGGGGATACATGATATCCATATGGTATTGATGTTCCTTCATCATTTGGTTAATCCTGCCAGGATTCTCCACCAGAAAGATACTATTTTCCCCTTTCCACACTCTGTCATAAATGCATTTTTTTCTTTAAAAGACTCAGGTTTTGTAACAAACTTTTGGTTACTTACTTTCTTTTTTCTAATTCTCTGATACATAGCATCTTCTTCCAGGAAAAAGAGAGAAAGAGAGAGAGAGAGAGAGAGAGAGAGAAAGAGAGAGAGAAAGCAAACTTGTTTTTTTTTTCCTGGAAACTAACAAAGTCTTCTTTTCAACAAATATTTTTAAGATATTAAAATATAACTCGTCCTAGTGCTGTTTCATATAGAACATTTACATCAATATCATGACTCATTGCTGTAATGCATTTGAGCTACTGTTGTCATTGATTGACTAGGTTTCCTAGAACTTATAAAAGCTCACTTATATGGATAGTCTTTATGGAATGAATCAATCAAGAAAGCCCCCTTTTATACAGAAAAGCATGTATAATATATTTATGTGAAGTTTTTGAAAAGTTCTAGCAAAAAAAATCTGAAATATATGATGAATTCTGATTTACCTCAGAAGAAAATATTAATATAAAAGTATACTTTCATTTAAAATTATGTATAACCCTAAAAGTTCCTCTTGTCAGTGAAAAATTTTATATGAAATAATACATTATCTGTGACATATTTTTTAAAGTTAAAATGTTTATTCTTTCTCCATAATGGTTGTGTAGCTCAAAGCCTGTCAAGCATATCCACCTGAGTATTATCCGTGTACCTCCTGAACTGCTGGAGCTTAATGGGATGTTTGCAAACATGATTCACACCTGTCAGAGACAAGGTCAAATAATTGGGAAGAGTAATTTATAATTTTAGGCTCATAATAATATTGTAGGGAGGTTTACCATACATTTTGATAAGCTCCTCAGGAAAAAATAGAGTCATGTCTTCTTGTATCCATAGAATATTTGTGTAATTGCCACAATAGCATATGATTAATTTTTTGAAACCTAGAGTACATGTTAAGAATGTAAGAGAGGGTGTGCCTGGTAGGTTCAGTTGGTAGAGCATTAGACTCTTGATCTCAGTGTTGAGTTCGAGCCCCACATTGAGTGTAGAGCTTACTTTAATAAACAAACAAACAAACAAACAAACAAATAAACAAACATATGCCTCATTTAAAAAAAGAATACAAAAGAGACATCAGCTTACAACTAGGTTATATTTACTATTAGAATTCAGGTATGGCTGGTGACAGACTTGCAAGACCCCATTTCATTAGAGTTCTGCTAGACATTTGGGGGTGCAAGGCAGAACATTGGTGTTCATGAGACAGAGTGTTGCATAAAAAAGGAGAAGGACATCTTTTCAGCTTCTGTGGACAATAAAGCATAACTTTTCACTGAATCTGTAGTTCAAGAACCGAGTGTCCATTGGCACTAAGGTTTCAAGGCATTAGCTGTGGTTGTGGAGGCGATGACAACACACAGCTGTAGAAGCATCAGCTGGTGGCCAAGATGGCACTAATGATGTCCTGTACATGCTGCTGTGGGATGCATGCTAACATGTGGCTAGAAGAGGTCTCAAGAGTGCAGTTGGTGGAAGTCACAAGAAGGTGGGAAGACCCAAATTCATCTGATTCTGAGGCCAATTTTTCTTAATCACCATGCTATAATGCTGGTTAGCTTGCTCAAAAGGGATCAGACAAACCACTTGGTTCACTGGCAAGAATCTGACACACATGCCAGTACCAGCAACAAAACTGGAAATACATGTTTAAGTCCAGATAATGAAGAATTTGATAATCACACACTGGTGTCTCTAACCAAACTCTCCCGTTCTTAAAATAGTTAAATAGCAACAAATGGAATAATGCATTTCATTACATGCATTTATTTTACTGTTCTTTGTCTTGTTTTTTTCCCTTGCTAGGGCAGTTAGTCTTCAGGAATATTAAGAGCAGTACATAAAGTGGCCACTTGGTGTCAGGAGCTACTAACTGTTCCTGTAAAGGAAACTTGCAGTGTGGAAAAGAAACACGAAAAATAGTTTTTAATGACTTGCCTACTTACGTTTCTCCAACTTTAATGTTTTAACTACTCAACATTTTAATGCAGTTCCCCAAACTTTGGCTTAATATGTTGATAATTAGAACTGTTCTGAATTTATTGTTAAGATGATTAATACATCTCAGCTGCATATTAATTTAAAATTTGCATTGATCTATTTGTGGAGTCTACTTATAATAAGTAATCACTCTAGAGATACTTGAGCATATGTCCTCTACACCATGACAGGGATAGTCCAGAAAGAATAAGGTGAAGAAGAAGGAGGACCTTTGTCCAGCAACCCTAGCTTTAATAGCCCAGCCAACTTTTAGCTATATGATAAGTAACTTGAGATTCTGTTTTCTCATGTGAAAAATGAGGATAATAATACCCACCTTAACATAATTACTGTATTGATTAACTGATAAAATCAATATTTGTTAAGTGTCCCACCTGGTGTCTGGCTTGCTTACCAAATTACATCTAATATTATTTTATAGTGAGTTAATATCATGTAGATATGCCCACTTGAATGTTCTATGATTCTAGTATCTAGACTTTTCTGAGATTTTCTTCAGTCTGTTAAATCCTATTCAATAAGGAATCAGAATGGATCAATATCTGATGTTCATTTCATTACATTATTTCTGTTTTCAAAACTATTTTAAATATTAGGAATGAATTGATTGAATCATCTTTTATGCCCTTTCATCCATATAATACATTAATATTAGCAACTATTCAGAGATTCTTTTACCCATTTTTTTCTCTTCTATGTTGTATCTTCCAACTTATATATATCTCAGTCTTTTATAAACTTTACTTTGTCCTCAAATTTATACCATTTTTATTTTTTCATGATCCAAGACATAGAAATATTTCCCACAATGGAAAAAAAGGAAATGTATGTCATACTGGACATTCCGAGGATGGGGAAATAAGAGAGTATATGTAAGTTAGGCTTTTACCCCTGACCCTCCCATTCTAATAGACAAGAAAGTGTCAGAGGCAGGGCAAGGATGAAACCATATATTCCCAAATAGACAAGGTTAAGTTTTGGCACCATATCCTTATTTAGGCCCTTCTTGTATTTTTTCCCTTTGACTATCCCCATTGTAGCGGGATATAGTGTAATCATTAGAGGTGGACTTTCAGTCAGATAGACCTAGGTTCAAATCCCCGCTTTGCCACTTTTTTGCCATGATGCCCAGTTTAAGGTACTAATTTTCTCTGAGCCCTAGTACATAATAGAAATACATACAGTGATGTAATGAGTAAATAAGAAAATATCTGTCAATCTCTCAGTAAGCTGCCTGAAGTATATTTAGAAATCGGTCAATCAATCAATCATGAGTACCTTTGCTCCAGAGAGCAATGTGAACAATACTTAAATTGGAATTAAAGTTTTTGAAAGAACTGATTTTTGCACTAGATGGTCCAGTTGAAGACCAGGCTTAGACACCCTTAGGTCAATGAATAAGTTATGAAAACTTAGTAAGTTATAACCCCAAAGTTGTTTTTAATCCTGGCTCATAAATATGCCACTTGTTTTAGAAATGTGGGTTCTTTCTAGAAGAGAAAAAAATATTGTGGGAGGACAGAGAATATTTTGAGACTAGTTATAAATTTTAGTCTAGTTCTACTTGTTAAGATCAAATCATGTATGTATTTCATTCTTTCTGTGGGGCTGACAATAGAACTTGTATCTACTAGCACCCAAAAATAGGATAATGTAGAGCAAGATCTCTTCCAGAGATGGGGGAAGGAATTTTGAGTGGTGGTTTGGATGGTTCCTAGAGACAAAACAAGTAGAGAACCCTCAGGAAGCAAAATTCTTCACTTATGAGAGAGAATTCAAGTGGCCTTGCAGGAAGAATTCTGCATGTGGACTCAAAGCCAATTAAACTAGTGTTTCCATGAAAGTCTGCCTGATGTCCCAGAATACGGATAGGGAAGTATTTACAGTGACTGAAATGTATATAATGACTCATGGAACAGCTCCTTAGGATGGATTATGCCAAGCATGCCCTTTGATTTCTGACTAGGAGAATCGCCTCAGTGTGCTGTCCACCAGGTAACTGTATAAAGAAGCAGACAAAGAATATCTAAGTAAATTTCTTGAGGAGTTGTATCGTTCAAAGGAATAACCCAAATTCTTGTTGTTTGTAAATACAATTAGGACTGAAAGAGGAATCAGTATCCAGTGGCTGGAAAAAATAATGTGTAGGGGAATACCTAAGGCAACTTACGATCTTGAGAGGTAGGGGTTAACTCCACAAGATGACAATTCTTCGGCATAAAAATTAGTCAGGCTTTACTGCCTCGATCTGGACACATTCCAGGGCCAGGTCAGGTTTGGGTAGGAGACTTAAGTGGAAAGAGGAAATGTGATATGGTCATAATAATGGCCGGGTGTTTCACAGGCACCAGGGTAAGTGATTTAAACCCCAACATAGTGGAAATTGGAGATGTTCTAAATAATTTTTTGGTTGTGACAATGATGACTATCTGGTGGCTCTAGATCCCCAGAGTTTTTTTCCTGCATCCTAGAAGGTATGGGTTTGGAAGAAAAAGAGCTTTAACTAGGGTTGTCAGATTTACTTAATAATGCCCAGTTAAATTTGAATCTCAGATGAGCAATGATTTTTTTTAGTATAAGTATGTCCCAATATTGAATGGTATACATACTTATAATAAATTTTTGTTTGTTTGTTAATCTGAAAGTCATTTATCTAGGTGTATAGTATTTTATCTGGTAACCATATTTAAGAACTTACATTAATGTGGTTGTTAATAAGAAATGACTATAGTGGCTGCTTGGCTCTACCTAGCATTTTCTCTACAGCATCTAAGAGGGGGTATACTCACTCCCAACAAAAGAAGATATGGGAGATGTTTTCTGTCAGTGGAAAAGTCTATGAGAAATATGTAATATTAAATATTAAAAACCTCTTTTATGAGATTTTTACAACAGCATTGAAAGTGTCTGAAAAATGAAGATTTAGAACTTCCCTCTTGCTTATGACTGATAGAGAGAATGTCAAAACTACCAAAAAAGTATAGCAATAGAATTAATAGGATTGGCTGTTGTCACAAATTTAATGAGGAGTGGGGAGAGAGAAGATAAGTTTGGAATGACTTACAGGTTTTTGGTTCAGTTGGATGAATGACACATATGGAATACTTGAGGAAATATTGACTCCAGTTTTGAAAAACTGATTTTGAGATGCCCTTTGGTGAGTATGTCCACCATGCCATTGCACAGATGCATTTGGAACCCAAAAAAGAATCTGCATTAGAGATAGGATCGATAGTTGAAACCATAGAAGTGAGAATAATTGTGGGCATATAATGTATAGATAATGAATAGCAAAGGGCCAATGATAGAACCTTGGAGAAACACATACATTTAAGGGAAGAGATAAAGGAAAGAAAACAATAAACTAGGAAGAAAATTTAGGAAGAAAACTGGGAGAAATGGTGTCCTAGAGGAAAAGAGATGAGAGCTTCACAAAGGAAGTGCTCAGAAGTGCCAAATGCTGATGAGGTCAAGTAAGATGTAATATAAAAAAAGGTCACTGAATTTGACAAGTGGAATGCCACTGGGGATATGTGCCAAAGTATATTTATATAGAAGCAGTGGGAGCCAAAGCCAGATTGCTGTGAATTGGCAAGTCACAGAGGTAAGGAAGGTGGAAATAGTGAACGCAATCAGTCAAGGAGCCTGACTGTGGAGTAGGGAAGGCTGGAAGTATTTAAAGGGGACATAGGATTGAAGAAGAGCTCCCTGCTCTTTTTGAAAGGGAACACAGGATTGAGGCTTTTTTCTTTTTTCTTTTTTCTTTTTTCTTTTTTTTTTTAGTGATAGAAACTTGATCATGTTTATGAGTTAGTAAAACTCTTGAGTATTATGAGAGGGTGAAACTGCAAAGCAAAGGGTGACAGAATTTTCAGGTCAGCATCCTGAAAGTAAAATTAAAAGGGGTGGGAACAAAGGAACAGTGGAGGTTTTAGTCTCTAAAGTAGAGATGGCATGTTTCGTATACCATTTCCTGTACTGTGACTAAAAAGAAGCAGATGAAAGTCAGTGAGTAGTCTAGGTAAAGAAATAGGAAGAGAAAAAGAACTTGGGAAAACAAATCATAAGGTGGTACATATCCAGAGTTTCCAATTGTCACACATGCCATCCCATGTAAAAGATAATGGCTTATGGGGTTGCCTCTCTGAAAATGAATTTTAGCACAGATCCAGCATGTTGGAGCATTTAAATCACCACCATAATGGTAAACCATTAGGATAACAGTAACAAGAAAAAAAGCTCTTTATATTGTAAATGCCCAATGGTATTCATCTGTCATAGCCACATCCATTTCTTATGAATTCCTAAAGCCCTTTATCTCAGAAGTTATAGCCAATGAGGGGTGTCTGGGTGGCTCAATGTGTTAAGTGTCTGACTTTATTTCAGCTCAGGTTATGATCTCTAGGTTCATGGGCTCAAGCTCTGTGTCAGGCTCTGCACTGAAAGCTTCAAGTGCAGAGCCTACTTGGGATTCTCTCTGCTTCCCACCCCTTCCATGCTCTAAATATATATCAACAAACAAACAAACATTTAAAAAATCAGTTAAAGCTGATGATTGTCCCAAATATTCCAAAAGCAATAATGAAGCAATGATGGGACAACCAAGGTGATTGTTGGCTAACAACATGGTTTCAGTGACTGCATTAGGAAACTTTTCTTTGAACCAAAAAGCAGTTCTTCTTCTCTTAAGTTGTTTGTTTGGTTTGTTTTGCTAGAGGAGAGGTTACTACCGCATTCAGTCTGACTTCTGAAATTGCAGTCCCCTAACAGAGTAAGCATCAAAGAGCACTCTAGTGGGCTCATTGTAAGATGTCAAAAACACTCACAAGCAAGAATGCCCAGAGGAGCACTATTCATCATAGTTCAAATGACAGATAACCATAATGCCCATCAATGACAAAAAGGATAAATAAATTGCAGATTATCAGTAAAACATGTACTAAACAGCAATGAAAATAAACTACAGCTACATACAAAAATATGGATGAATCTTACAAACATAATGTTGAAGCAGAGAAGGTGGACATAAAGAAATGCTTGCTATTGTGATTCCATGTACACGAAGTCCAGAAAGGGATGTTACAAGTTATAGTGGTGGAGACTTTTAAGATGTTGGAAAATTTTCTTTGGACTTGTTTTTTCTAGTATCTTAACTGGATGCTGATTATATGGGCATTTCCACTTTGTGAAAATTCAGAGTTGTACATGTGATTTGTATGCTATTTTGTATATATGCAATATTTGAATATTCTTTAATAAAGCTGATCATCTATGGCATGAGGAATGAGGGTGGTGGTAATCTTTGTATAGGACAGAAGGGATTTTGGTTAAGATGGGCCACAGGTGGGCTTTTGGGACAGCTGATGATAATCTACTTTTTGACCTGGGATGTGGTTAAAGTAGTGTGTTCACTTTATGAATATTTTGTGTACATTCGTGATTTGCACACTTATCTATATGTAAATTACATGGAAGCTAAAAATCTAAAGAAACAAAACACTCAAACTGCTTGCTATTGTATTGTTACACTGTCTGGGTAAATGTCTTCTTACAATGAGATATATGAATCCAGGCTTAGAATTTGACACGGCAGTGATAGTGGGGAGTAGCTATCATCCCTTCTGTTGTCCCTTCCTTGAAATCAAAGAGACATCTTTCTCCAGTCAGTCTTGTTGAGGACTCAATATTCTGGCTGTAGATCATGTCATAGCTTTCTTGGTTAGGCTGTTGGGAACCTCTCATGTGTGCATAGAATGCCTTTACCTACTTCCTTAATGTTTTATCATAATTTATCAAGGTAACTTATAATACATCTTTGATTTGTAGGTGAAAAACACTGAATTTTAGCAGAAAGTCTCATAGATATTTTTGGAATAAGAGTCCCATATTTCTTTAGATGTTTTTTTTTTCTACTTAGGAAAATCATGGCAAAATATCCAGTCATTGAGTCTACTTTGTTTTTTGTTTTTCATTTGTCAGAAATATTAAGGTGTTTAACATTTTTAAAAAACCTGTATTGATGTCCTACTACCCTCTGCTAATTATCAGTGATGTGCAAAGTCAAATTTTATAGCATTTGTAAAGTTTCACAGAGGGCATGTCTACCCCTATCATTTGGGCAAGGATATTTCAAATTTGGGGAAGCGCTTCTTTAAAATCTTCATTAATAGTGACTTACTATGTTAGCATTGTGGATTTTATCCATCAGGAAAATAAACACACAAATAAATATATTGTTTTCATCTGAATAGACTCAAGCTAAAGACAATACTCACTATTTGAAGAAAATAAAAATTCTAATTTTTTGAGTATCATGATTGATTGATTCATATCTTCCACAGACTTGCCTTGCATTAAGTAACTATAATATTATTCTTCTTCTGGTAATCCAGTTATCACAACTTGGCAAGTAGGAATCCATTTAAGCTAATTCTACTATCTAATAGAGTCCCAGAAACTTAGACAACATCTTTGTTTTCCTGGCAACCAGATATTCCAGACCATCTTGATTTTTTTATGTCCCCAAATGGCGTATTACCTACTTTCTGTAGAATCCTAGTTCTTTTAACTGGAAAATAATATTAGGGACCAAAGTCCGATTATCAGGGATGCAAAGCAGACTAATGTGTACTTATTATAGTAAAACAGTTTTTAGGATATGTTAATAAAAAAGCTAGAAAAACTGTATTTCAGAATCACGTATTCAGGGGCACTCTCATGTATTGCCAATTGGATTGACCATGGAGGAGAACTGATACCATCAAAATCACAAATACAGTAATTTATAGTTTGGGGCCAGCAATCCCACTTTGGGGAATTATCATGTAGATATGTTTGCATCAGTATAAAATGACATATTGTTTGTAATAAAAAAATTGAAAACACCCAAGTTTCTTACCAAAAAGGGGATCGGTGTATTCATAGAATGGAAAAAAAACTGAAATAAAATAAAGAGGTTATGCCATTGTATGGCTGCAGGGAAAATGGTGGATGGATAGCCAGGAGAGAAGTCTGGAGCCACCAGCGTAATGGAGGAGAAAGTTCCAGTTGCCATGCTGAGAAGCTGTGAGCTCCAGAAGCTGCAGACAAACAAACAAAGCTTATGAAAATCTGCAAGTCTGAATTTACCATAATCAGACAACAAAGATTCCATCAAACCTAGATTAAGTAAGCCAAAGAAATAGTTCCAACTCTTGCCCCAAAAGTCCTTTTAGTAGCAGCAGCTTTTAATGGAGATAAAGATAGTGAACCACAAGAAATACTTCCAGATGTAAAGATGAGCATAAAGAATATTGGACCGATACACCAACACTAGCAGGCCAAACTTCTTCAATAAAGGAACACATCAGTTTTCAGATAAATGGAAACTTTGGGAACAAAATATAAAATTTCATTTTGGAAATGTCCATGACCAGTAAAATAAATGATGAGTTTTGAAATTGGGGTATGAGATGGGTATAAAGTTAAAATAAAGTTTCCTTTTTTAAAAACCAGTAGAATACTATCTTTGGAAAGAGAGCCAGGTTTTTTATTTGTTTGTTTTGTTTTTTAAGATTGAGTTGTACACTAATAAATGAGAGGTTCAAATGAGAGGTAATTTGTTTTATGGATAGATTTCAAGACATTTGCTAATTTTGTAGTTTTATGGAATTCATTTCCAAAAGTTAAAGGTAATAAAGAAATTGGAAATGGTATCTTTTTAAAAATTGCTATTTTTTAGATATAACTATTAGTATAGTGAGAGAGAAGTCAAAAGTTATTGTCTATTTAAACTGCATCAGGTTCTCTCTAACTTACATCCTCATTACCTAAACTGTGTGGCTCCCAGTAACAGCCATATATAGAGGGAATATTGTATTAGGAGGAAAATATTACCGGACTGTTGACAGAGTCAACTTAGACAAAATTAAAATATAGGTTTTCTCTTACAAGCATTTGCTTTGTTTCAAGTCATCATAAAGTAGGCATTGCATTGCTGGCAGTGGATACAAACACTTAGCTCTTTAAAATACCATTTTTGAATTTTGGTGTGAACTGTTGAGTATTTGAAATAGCCTTTCACCTTAATGGATTTTGTCTGTGTCCATTGGTCTTTAAAGAACAACCATTTGTCATCAAAGTAAACCACTATTCTGAATGTGCTTCTCCTGGTTGTTATTAACTAGTTACTGTAAGCACTTTTTTAAGAAAAGAATAAGGAAGTTCTGTTTGCACTGATAGAGAAAAATCTCTAAGATATATTGTTCAGTGAAAACAAACAAACATACTATTGTTTCTTTTCTTATCAAATAAATCTTTCACCTTTTACTTTAAAAAAGCATGCAGAAAAGAATGCTTTTTATTAAAAAATCACTATATTTGCTTCTATTTGTAAAGAGAATCTCTGAAAAGACTGATAAGAAACTTAAAAAATGTTCATGTGTTAGGGTTAGGGTTTGGAAAAGGGTGATTAACAGATAAGATATTATCAAGGCTTTTTACTGTATGCTATTTACTTTTAGTTTTTTTTTTAAAGCCTGTGTTTTGAAACATGTGTGTTACCTATTAAAAATTTTAAAACATTGCAAATAAAATATACACACTAAAAATTAACCAAATAAAATGTAAAAATTAAAAGATAAGCATCTGTATTGATATTGTTAACATTTCTCTGCAATATAACCACATAAGTTTTTAACCACTCAAGTCAAGTATAATTGTACTCTCTGTTCTTTTATAATTTAATAAGCTATATAGTTTTCCATCTAAGTGAAAAGCTGATGGAAACTAATGTAATTACTTATTTATTTTCTATACTAACACACACAAAAAAAACAAATCCAATATAACAATACTTAAAATACACTATGGAATGAATAATATTAATATTATAGTTTCTTTTGGCAACCATCCTTTGGATATATCCACAAACATTGCACAATCAAATTACTTTGCTCTTGAGTCAACATTATTAATTCTTCATTCTGTTGTGATTATGTCAAATTTCCCATTAGATACTATGCTCCAATATTTTAAGTTCATTTTACATTTAAAACTGCTGTTGTTCCTATAACTGCAAGTGTTTACTTGACAGCAGTTTTCGACTACTAGCCCTTCCATATAGAGCTATGGAAGCTGGTTCTACCTTTCCAAATATTTATATTAAAATATATTTTAGCCACTGTGGCAAACAATATCAGAGATCACCAATATTTCTTTTTGCCTTCTTCCAAACAACCTTTTTTTCAGTTTTTCTTATTATTAAATAGTATGACCATTTGATGGGATTTTGGCCAACACAACAAGAGATCAATGATGTTGTTATTTCTAGGTTTGCTTCATAAAAACATCCCACCTACAATTTTCATTGTTTTTTTTCCTACCTATGGACCAAGTGAAGAGGATTTTCTGGATAGAAGAGGGGGATGAATAAAATTGAAAAGACTGGATCTCTGAATGATCTCATGGAGAAGTCCCTGCCCACATCCCCTTCAACAACATTTATTAGGCTCAATAAGTACTCACTATTTATGGCCTTAAGCCTCTGAAAACTTGTGTTATAGCAATTAGTCTACCAGACTAACAGACACAGCCATCTGGTATATCTGAAATTATTTAAAATATATAAGGTTTATGTTCACAAATTACTGCAATTTTGCCTTCAGTTGGACACGAAAATAGAAATTAAGGAAATATTATTGTAATTGTATTTTACATAAGTATTTAAAGCAATTTTAAATTTTGGCTAAAAATTTTTTTCTCTTTATTTATTTTAAATTTACATCCAAGTAGTTAGCATATAATGCAACAATGATTTCAGGAAGAGATTCCTTAATGCCCCTTACCCATTTAGCCCATCCGCCCTCCCACAACCTCTCTAGTAACCCTCTGTTTGTTCTCCATATTTAAGAGTCTCTTATGTTTTGTCCCCCTCCCTGTTTTTATATTATTTTTGCTTCCCTCCCCTTATGTTAATATGTTTTGTACCTTAAAGTCCTCATATGAGTGAAGTCATGTGATATTTGTCTTTCTCTAATTTCACTTAGCATAATACCATCCAGTTCCATCCTTGTAGTCGGGAATGGCAAGATTTCATTCTTTTTGATTGCCGAGTAATACTCTATTGTATATATGTAGTACATCTTCTTTGTCCATTCATCCATCGATGGACATTTGGGCTCTTTCCATACTTTGGCTATTGTCGATAGTGCTGCTACAAACATTGGTGTGCATGTTCCCCTTCAAAGCAGGTTACCTGTATCCCTTGGATAAATACCTCGTAGTGCAATTGCTGAGTCATAGGGTGGTTCTATTTTTTATTTTTTGAGGAAACTCCATTCTGTTTTCCAGAGTGGTGCACTAGTTTCCATTCACAGCAGCAGTGCAAAAGATATCATCTTTCTCTGCATCCTCGCCAACATCTGTTGTAGCCCAAGTTGTTAATGTTAGCCATTCTGACAGGTCTGAGGTGGTATCTCATTGTGGTTTTCAATTGTATTCCCTGATGATGAGTGATATTGAGCATTTTTTCATGTGTCTGTTGGCCATCAGGATGTCTTCTTTGGAGAAGTGTCTATTCATGTCTTTTGCCCATTTCTTCACTGGATTATTTGTTGTTTGGATATTGAGTTTGATAAGTTCTTTATAGATTTTGGATACTAACCCTTATCTGATATGTCATTTTCAAATATCTTTTCCCATTCTGTCGGTTGCCTTTTAGTTTTGCTGATTGTTTCCTTAGCTGTGCAGAAAGTTTTAATCTTGATGAGGTCACAATAGTGCATTTTTGCTTTTGTTTCCCTTGCCTCTGGAGACGTGTGGAGTAAGAAGTTGCTGCGGCCAAGGTCAAAGAGGTTTTTCCTGCTTTCTCCTCAAGGTTTTTGAGGGCTTCCTGTCTTACATTTAGTTCTTTCATCCATTTTGAGTTTATTTTTGTGTATGGTGTAAGAAAGCGGTCCAGGTTCATTTTTTTACATGTCACTGACCTGTTTTCCCAGCACCACTTGCTGAAGAGACTGTCTTTATTCCATTAGATATTCTTTCCCACTTTGTCAAAGATTAGTTGGTCATACGTTTGTGGGTCCATTTCTGGGTTCTCTGTTCTGTTCCATTGATCTGAGTGTCTGTTTTTGTGCTAGTACCACACTCTCTTGATGATTACAACATAATACAGCTTGAAGTCTGGGATTGTGATGCCTCCTGCTTTGGTTTTCTTTTTCAAGATTGCTTTGGCTATTTGGGGTCTTTTCTGGTTCCATACAAATTTTAGGACTGTTTGTTCTAGCTCTGTGAAGAATGCTGGTGTTATTCTGATAGGGGATATTTGATAGAGGGATTGCATTAAATATGTAGATTGCTTTGGGTAGTATTCACATGTTAACAATATTTTTTCTTCCTATCCAGGAACATGGAATATTTTTCCATTTGTTTTGTCTTCTTCAATGTCTTTCATAAGCTTTCTGTAGTTTTCAGTGTATAGATTTTTCACCTCTTTGGTTACATTTATTCCTAGGTATTTTATGTGTTTTAGTGCAGTTGTAAATGGAATCGATTCCTTGATTTCCCTTTCCGTTGCTTCATTATTGGTGTATAGGAATGAGACTGGTTTCTGTGCGTTGGTTTTATATCCTGCCACTTTCCTCAATTCATGGATCAGTTCTAGCAGTTTTTTGGTGGAATCTCTTGGGTTTTCCATATAGAGTATCATGTCATCTGGGAAGAGTGAAATTTTGACCTCCTCCTGGTAAATTTGGACGCCTTTCATTTCTTTGTGTTGTCTGATTGCTGAGGCTAAGACTTCCAATACTATGTTGAATAACAGTGGTGAGGGTGGACATCCCTGTCTTAGTCCTGACCTTAGGGGGAAAACTCAGTTTTTCCCCATTGAGAATGATATTAGCATTGGGTCTTTCATATATGGTTTCTTTGATCTCGAGGTATGATCCTTCTATCCCTACTTTCTTTACGGTTTTTATCAAGAAAGGTTGCTGAATTTTGTCAAATGCTTTCTTTGCACCTATTGAGAAGATCATGTGGTTCTTGTCCTTTCTTTTATTGATGTGATGAATCACATTGATTGTTTTGCAGATATTGAACCTGCATCCCAGGAATAAATCCCACTTGGGCGTGATGAATAATTCTTTTAGTGTAATTGTTGGATCCAGTTGGCTAATATCTTGTTGAGGATTTTTTCATCTATGTTCATCAGGGAAATGGGTCTATAGTTTCCCTTTTTAGTGGGGTCTTTGTCAGGCTTGGGAGTCAAGGTAATACAGGCTTCCTAGAAAGACTTTGGAAGTTTTCCTTCCATTTCTATTTTTTGGAACAGCTTCAAGAGAATAGGTGTTAACTCTTCATTAAATGTTTGGTATAATTCCCCTGGAAAAGCCATCTGGCCCTGGACTCTGTTTTTTGGTAGATTTTTGGTTATTAACTCAATTTCTTTGCTGGTTATGGGTGTGTTCAAATTTTCTATTTCTTCCTGTTTCAGTTTTGGTAGTTTATATGTTTCTAGGAATTTGTCGATTTCTTCCAGATAGACCCTTTTTTTTTCCTTTGGTGTATGATTGCTGGTAATATTCTCTTATTATTGTTTGTGTTTCTGCTGTGTTGGTTGTGATCTCTCCTCTTTCATTCTTGACTTTATTCATTTGGGTCCTTTCCTTTTTCTTTTTGATCAAACTGGCCAGTGGTTTATCACTTTTGTTAATTGTTTCAAAGAACCAGCTTCTGGTTTCATTGATCTGTTCTACTGTTAATTTTGGAGCATTGATTTCTGCTTTAATCTTTATTATTTCCTGTCTTGCGCTGGCTTGGTGTTTTATTTGCTGTTATTTTTCTAGCTCTTTAAGGTGTAAGGTTAGGTTGTGTATCTGAGACATTTCTTCCTTCTTTAGGAAGGTCTAGATTGCTATATACTTTCCTCTAATAACCGCCTTTGCTGTGTCCCAGAGGTTCTGGGCTATGGTGTTATCATTTTCATTGGCTTCCATGTACCTTTTAATTTCCTCTTTAACGTCTTGGTTAGCCCATTCATTCTTTAGTAGGATGTTCTTTAGTCTCCAAGTATTTGTTATCTTTCCAAATTTTTTCTTGTGGTTGATTTCGAGTTTCATAGGGTTGTAGTCTGAAAATATACATGGTATGATCTCAGTCTTTTCGAACTTGTTGGGGGCTGGTTTGTGTCCCAGTATGTGATCTATTCTGGAGAACGTTCCATGTGCACTGCTGCTTTAGGATGAAATGTTCATCCGTATATTCATGGAATAGATCTGTTAAGTCCATTTGTTCCAGTTTGTTATTCAAAGCCATTGTTTCCTTGTTGATTTTCTGTTTAGATGGTATGTACATTGCTGTAAGTGGGGTGTTGAAGTCCCCTGCTATTATGGTATTATTATCAATGAGTTTCTTTATCTTTGTGATTAATTGATATATTTATTTGGTTTCGTCCACATTTGGAGCATAAATGTTTACAATTGTTAGGTCTTCTTTGTGGATAGACCCCTTCATTATGATATAATGCCCATCTTCATCTCTTGTTACAGTCTTTATTTTAAAATCTAGATTGTCTGATATAAGTATGACTGCTATGGCTTTCTTTTGTCAAGCATTAGCATGATAGATTATTCTCTATCCCCTTACTTTCAATCTGAAGGTGTCTTTAGGTCTAAAGTGGGTCTCTTGTCAACAGCATATAGATAGATCTTGTTTTCTTATCCATTCTGTCACCCTATGTCTTTTGATTGGAGCATTTAGTCCATTGATGATTAGAGCAAGTACTGAAAGAATGTATTGCCATTATGTTCCTTGTAGAGTTGGAGTTTCTGGTAGTGTTCTCTGGTCCTTTCTAGTCTTTGTTGCTTTTGGTCTTTTTTCTTTTTCTTTTTCTTTTTCTCTTTTTTTTCTTTCTTTCTTTCTTTCTTTCTTTCTTTCTTTCTTTTTTCTTTTTTCTTTTCTTTTTTGGTCTTTTATCCCCTCAGAGAGTCCCCCTTAAAATTTCTTGCAGGGCTGGTTTTGTAGTCATGAACTCTTTTAATTTTGTTTGTCTGGAAAACTTTTCATCTCTCCTTCTATTTTGAATGACAGCCTTGCTGGATAAAGGATTCTTGGCTGCATATTTTTTTACAATTCAGCACATTGAATATATCCTGCCACTCCTTTCTGGCCTACAAAGTTTCTTTGGGTAGGTTTGCTGCAAACCTGATCTGTGTTCCCTTGTAGGTTAAGAACTTTTTTTCCCTTGCTGCTTTCATGATTCTTTTCTTGCCTGAGTATTGTGAATTTGACTATGATATATCTTGTTGATGGTTGGTTTTTGTTAAAAAATGGGAGTCCTCTATGCTTTTTGGATCTTGATGTCTCTGTCTTTCCCCAGGTTAGGAAAGTTTTCTGCTGTGATTTGCCCACAAAACTCTTCTATGCCTTTTTCTCTCTCTTCATCTTCTGGGACCCTATGGTTCTGATGTTGTTCCTTTTTAATGAGTTACTGATTTCTCTAATTCTTAAATCATGCTCTTTTGTCTTAGTCTCCCTCTTTTTTTCTGCTTCATTATTCTCCAGAAGTTTGTCCTCTATATCACTGATTTTGTGTCCTGCCTCATTCATCCTTCCCACCGTGGCATCCATTCGAGAATTGCAGCCCAGTTATAGCATTTTTTATTTCATCCTGACTACCTTTTACTTATTTTATCTCTGCAGAAAAGGATTCTAATCTATTTTGGACCCCAACTAGTATTGTTATTATCATGATTCTAAATTCTGGTTCAGACATCTTGCTTGTAATTGTGTTGATTAAGTCCTTGCTTGTCATTTCTTCCTACTCTTTCTTTTGGGGTGAATTCCTTCATTTCATCATTTTGAAAGAAGAAAAGAAATAAGGTAAAAAAATAGAATTAAAAAATTAAAAATAACACACACACAAAAAATGAAATAAATGATGCTATATCTTAGGTGTATTTTGGTCTGGTTGTTGAAAGGAGCTTTATGGATTAGAGTAAAAAGGGAAGGACAAAAAGGAAAAAGAGAAAAAGGAAAATTTTTGGAAATTTGAAAAATGAAGACAATGAAATAGAATAAGATTAGATGATGGAAGTAAAACAGAATTTGAAAATTTTACAAAAAAGTAAAAAATATGGTATAAAAATTTAAAAACCTATTTTTAATAAAAATTGAAAATAAAAATACATTTTTTCCCTTTTGGTATTCAAGAAAAGGAAAGAAAAAGAAAAAAATTGAATAGATGTACCAGCAAACAGACTGAAATATGATTGAAATTGTATCTTTTTCCCCTAGAAGTCAAATTATGAAGCACTTCATTGTCCATAAACTAAGCAAATAGAGAGACTTGTGGTGTTGCTGAAGAGTGAGGTTGGGCCAGTAGGGCGGGGTTTAGTGTAATGGCTCCATTCTCCACTAGATGGCGCTTCTTAACTTACTGGGGTGGATTGTTGTGGCACTTGTAGGTGTGTATGTGCATGCACACAAGGAGTGAAAATGGCATCACCCAGCTACCCAATCTCTAGTATTGGAACTCTGTTCTCCCCATCAACAATCATGCACTCCTCCTTTGTCTCCAGCTTCTATCCACTCCCTGCTTTTACACTGTTCGTGAACAAGCGTCAGGTTGCCAGGCAGCACCTCCCTCCTGAGTTTTATCTCAGATGTAGCTGTGTTTCCCAACCCCTCACTTCTGAGGGACTGTGGTTTTGACCCACTCAGACCTTCCAGGGGAGGGTCTCACCAAGCAATGGATGGGTGCCTGCTGTACCCAGGAACCTTTGCAGGACTGTGCTGCTGCCGATGCCCTGAGACTGTGGCTGGGTGCCAGCCCGCCCCAGAAAAAGTTCATGTGATCGTGTAGTAGTGTTTCAGGGATATGGATAGTGTAGTAGTGTTTCAGGGATATTCCATATCACAACACACATCTGGCACCAGGCTTCACCCTTAACATCCTTTTTCCAGCACCAGTGTACGTGGTTGTTCTCTGGGATCTGCTGGCACCTTTGGCTGTGGGGATGCCACAGAGCATCTACCAAATGTCCTCCCAGCAGGGGAAACACTTTTCCCTGCATGGCCCTTGGATCCCTTGGATTTCACTCTGCTCCTGGGGATTCGCCCTTCCCACCAGAGCACTTCCAGGTATTGAGCTGCAGAGTTTCAGACTCTGTGCTGCCCCTGTTTATAGAGTCTTAATGGAATTTAAACCCTCTCCTTCTTCCTTTCTCCCTTTTTTGTTCATTCCCTGCAGCTTTTTCCACTTTTCCACTTTCTCTCCAGCTGCTTTGGGGGGGGAGGTGCTTTTCCCATACTGTCCCCCTGTCTCCATTCTCTCTCCACAAGCAAAAACAGCTCCCTGCCCTCCACAGCTTCTCTCTCCCCCAGTTCACCTCTCTTCTCCATGTACCTCCCGAGTCTGTGGTTCACATTGTGCAGATTGTTGTCTTAATCCTCAGATCAGTTTTCTAGGTGTGCAGGATGGTTTAGTGTTGATCTGGCTACATTTCATGGACACAAGACACAAAAATACTTCCATGCTATTCTGCCATCTTGCCCTCCTTCAGCAATTTTAAATTTTGAAGTATGATTGCAATTAGGAAAATGTTAGAGTCCAAAGACAGTATAATGGTATATTTGATTAAAGCACTCAGGTTTTAATGTCTAATTCAAATTTAACTTCATTAAAAATCTTGTCTTGTGGGCATAGGTTTTAATTTACCTTTTCTTCTTTACCTTTTCTGAGTTATTAGCATTTTTCTCTATATCATATTTATTTTCTCACTAACTTTACTATATGATACATTGACATAACATGGTTTAAATATCACTATTTCCAAATCTTAGTCTTAAAATGATTTAGCCTTACTCTATTACATATCTTATTTAAGTTTTGGCTTTAGGATCAGTATACAGATAAGGATACAAAATGGAGCTCATATGGAGATTATATAGCAAATTGAACATTGTTTTGCTTTTGTTCTTTTGCTTTTATTCCTCTAATTAATATTATCTAGAGTTTAGCAAATTATTAGGTCTCTAAAAAGAGAAAGCATCCTTTAAGGGACATAAAGGAAGAGAGACATCAGTGAAAATTAAAATATAATATTTTTTAGAAAAGTTTACATTTAATAAATTAAAAAATACATACACATTTTAATGATCTTATGTGAAATTCTCTTTTAACACTCGATTTTTATAAACTAACTCTGTGTGCATGTGCACACGTGTGTGGATGTATGTATGCACATGTATTTACTGCCGTTCAAGGCTTACCATTATAAATTTAAAATGTTACCAAATTGGGAAATAATTTTGTCAATCAAAACCTAACTTTAAGGAAAATAGAGGCACAAACTAAATCCAAATCTAGCAGAACGAAAAGAATAGAGATAAAAGTGGAGATATACAAAATACAGACTACAAAAACAAAGAACAGTAAAGATTGGAAATTAGGTGAAAAGTATGATGTATATATAAGGGGAGCACCAAAAAGGGAGGAGACAGAGAACGGAGTAGAAGCAATAGGAAGAGATAATAGCTAAGAATTTTCCAGACTACATTTCAGACAGCCCCACCTTAAGGCCTTTCACAGTCTGGACCCCACAGCTTCCTTGTTTCATGTTCTGAATGGCTCTTTCTGATTTTTGCTCATGTTCTTCTCTGCCTAACAATGTCTTTCTTTATTTATCTGCATGTCGAAATCTTACTTCTCTTTTTTTGGACAATTAACATGTTTTCTGAATTGTCTTCCTAATTCCCTTGATCAAAATTAATTGTTCTCACCATTGGAACATCATGAGCTCTTTGTTTATATTCATATATAGAACTTATTGTAGTCTGACTCCTATAATTCTATTAGCCACCTTTCTTCTCTACTACACTGAGTTCAAAGAAGGTTTTGTGATATTTTCACCTTTCATTGGAAAAGCAGTGGCTTTTCTATTAGCACTGGCTAAGAGGAATATAATGCTCAAGCAAACTTGTTAAGCCAAGAATCACAGAAGTATAGGGAGAGAGACAACTTAATAAGACTCTAGCACTCTTAAAGGCACATCAAAAAAAATAAATAAATAAGGAGACATCATAAGGGAGAGAGGCATCTCATAGCATCAAGATTATAAATTTCCAGAGGAACTGTATAGGTTTAGATTCTAATGTAATATTGCTAACCTCAGTGCTTAATTCCCTGCATTGTATAGAGAAGGACATTAGCCATAAACTCTGCTTGTATCTGCAGAGAGACAGATCTGTTATTGTCTATCCCCAAAATAGGACCACATCACATGCTGAGTATGACATTAATAAGGGAAGAGACTAAGCTTACAAATAAGATATAGTAATAAGATTTTTCTCAAGAAATGGTCAAGCTAGGAGGTAAAATAGAGAACTGTTATTAGGGTGATCTAAAGTTGTCTCAAAATGTGTATCGCCAATAACAAATTTTATTAAGTATCTACTTGTGAGTCATGAAGTGGTGACTCTCCTGTAGGCACTTAATAAATGAGATACAGATTTAATTTGGAACCACACTATTCGCTGAATTTTTATAGTTGATTAACAATTCCTTCAGAGATCTCAGTAGAATTCTGAAGGTGTACAATATGATTTATTATTTCAATAGTAAATGTACTTTGTTGACTTAGCTATGGCAATTCAATTCCTGAAATTAAATTGCATTAATCATGTGAAAATAGCAAAAGTTAAATGTAATGATATGAGATTCTTTCTTAGAACTTAGCTTGATTTTGTGTGTGTGTGTGTGAGAGAGAGAGAGAGAGACAAGTTGTAAAATAGGAGGAACATAATCCTAAGGAAATAAAAACTTTGAAGGTTCAGTTACAAAGGTTTCACCCTCTCAACTAACCTGGAAACATATGAGCAAGAAAAATATACATGCCCTTTCCTTATGTGATATTCTTTGAGTTAATTCCCTGTAATTTTCTCCATTCAGCAGATGGGGATCTGATATTAAGTTGTACTTTTAGGACATAAAAATTCACTCTAACACCACATTGACTCTAACACCACATTGACTCTAACATTCACATTAAGTGGAGGTGGTGGAGAGTTGAATGAGGAGTAGGGGAAGAAGTCAAGCTCAGAATGAGAAAATTACTACTTACTGTTCAACAAGTGATTTGTTGCCTACTTTGGGCCTTGCAAGAATAGAGTTGGATGCCTGTAGATGAAGTTAGGATTTGTGTATAACTTCCTTCTTCATATGGTGAAGAAGATAAACACTCAGATTATTAATGTTCTCTCCGATAGAATCTAAACCTACACAGCTCTCCTAATTGTTTATAGTTTGGAGGTTATCAGACTCAAGGTAAACCTCAATTTATATTAGAAGGCATGGGATGTAGACAAAGGTAGAAAAACCCTGAAGGCATAAGGTGCAGATCCATTTCCAAGACAAGTGTAGAAAATATCAGTGGTTTAGATAGATTCTTTGGCAAGTTTTGGCCTAATGTTTCCTCTCAGTGAACTGTACTTAGGTCTTTAGATGTTTTAGTATAGGTTTTTAATAATTACAAATATTTTGTAGCTGATCTCAACAGAAGTAAACTGATCTCAATAGGACTCCTTTTAAAACTGTCATAGCTTCATAGTGAAGAAACAATGAATCAAAATCAAACATATGGCTAATTAAGTCCTGTTTCTATGGAGAATGAAGAACAAAGACTGCTTTTCAGGAAATAGACCACTTAATCAACCAGCTTTCTGAGTGCACTATTATGTTTTACAGTTAATGTCAATATCATATATGATTCATCAAATGTCTCGTTTGATATTACTTCAGAATAACTCCAGAAACTAATTGCTTCTTACCACCTTTACTGCTACCAAGCCACCATCCTCTCTTACCTGGATTACTGTGATCATCCTCTTGTCTTCAATTCTCTGTTCCCATCCCTTTCTCTCTGAGTCTCTTCTCCACACAAGTGTGAAAAGAGTGATTCTAAATATAAGCCAGACAATGTCATTTCCCAAATCCTGTCATAGCCCCCATTTCACTCACAGACTAAAAGTCAAAGTCTTTACATTGACTGACTTAATTTGGTTCTTTAAAAGCAAAGCCAGAGATGAGGATTCTTGTAAAAGAGATATGGTGAAGATATACTCCCAGGTGCAACCTATAAGGGAGAGGGAAGCAGGATAAAGAAGGGAAAAGAGCTCGGAAGGGATGTAATCTTAGCTAAAGTCCTCCCTTGGCCTGACACACGCAGTAAGTCTCTGGTACACAAGTGGATCACAGAGGAGACCAGCTTTCTAAACACTCATATCTGTCCACACGCTGTACATTGGCTGTAGGCACTGGGGCAACTTCCAGGTCAAGTGGTTCCTGTCAACTGAGCATTCATAGCAGTTGGGGAGTAGTGCATATGCATTGCATATTTTAAAAGGAAGAGTTTATTTAACAACTGATTTATAAAAATGTTTCATGAGCTTTTGGGTTCCAAAATGAGTTGCATTCTTCCTTTGATAACAGATTCAAATTTATCAGCAGATTCAATGTCTGCTCCTACAAAAACATCTCTCTTTTACAACCAGAAATACTTACCAGGAATAGATCAAAAACTCACTATCAGTTTAAGAGTATACTTCATATAGCAAATAAGAGACACTTTAAAAAACTGCTTTGAAAACATAGACCAGGGGTGCTGGATGGCTCAGTTGAACATCAGACTCTTGATTTTAGCTCAGGTAATGATCTCACAGTCCGTGGGATTGAGCCCTGTGTCGAGCTCCATGCTAAGTGTGGAGCCTGCTTGGGATTCTCTCTCTCTCTCTCTCTCTCTTCCTCCCTCCCTCCTCTCTCCCCTGCTCACATTCTTTCTCTTTAATTTTTTTTAATTAAAAGAAAAATAAATCATAGATCATAGTATAAAAGAAGTAAACAATAGTCATTACCAAGAGTTTTTTAAAAATCTATTTTTCTTGAAAGAATATCTCCAAAAACCCACTTTAACTGTACTAGAATCTTGCTCTACAATTCTAGGAGATAACCCTGGATTATTTTATGTACTCCACTATTAAGTATGCACACCTTTGAGACAGATGTAAAAAGAAAGGAAAAGGACTCCCAAATAGGTAGTGGTATACTGAACTTCTCGTGTACACTCACCTAAATGCATGTGCAATGTGCACACACACATATACACCTCGCACTCCAACACAATTTTCCCAGCTTAGAAAAATTTGGTATTCCATCCTTCCCCTTTCTGACCTTTTTCCATCTCCTTCCACTTTCCACATTTTCCTCTTTTCCCTCCTAGTCCCTTATTTATTACTATATCATCACCTTCAAGCACCCCCTATTGTATGGCCCCCAATAAGGCACTTTGTGCGAAGGCACCTTCAAGACTCTTTCTCCTTCAAGACCCAAGGATTCCTCTTGTTTTATTCATTCATTGATTTGGCAGCTGTGGGTACATTCTAAATGGCAGGTACTAGAGATGCAAAGATGAACAAACTTAGGTTAGCCTCATCTGGATCTAGCCAAACTAATTATGTATCCACATAGTTCATGTTCTACATATACTCTATCCCATTACTTCTGACAAAAACAAAGGTATTCTCCTCTGCTTTGAGAGATAAGATATTATTTCAAAGACGTTCAACAATTTTCCAATAACACCCAGCTAAGTAGAAGAGCTAAATTAACGTTACCAAGTTTCTATCCCCAAAGTCAGAGGTCTTTCTGCTGCACTGCTGATTGCCCTGACCAACTAATCTATCCCATGAGCCCTCTTAGGATAGTGTGGCTGCTTGTATGACAGGTCATTAAATCTGTGTCCTGACAGGCTCTACTTTACCCATAGGATATGGGGGTTGTTGAAATTCTTGCTTCTATCAGAGACAGAAATCAGTAGTACTTTCTCAATGACCAAATCTTAGCTGCAGATCTTCTCCCTAAATCCCTGCTTTCTCCTCCTATTCCTACAATGTTTTATCCACTTGACTTTTTGTAATGCCCCTCCTACCTCACCTGCCACATATAAAGTTAAGATGATCCTCATGCATTTTGCATGAGGTGGGAAGTTCAATAGTGATTCTTTATAAATGTAATACAATATCAATATATAATATCAACTAATTCTAGTTGTAGGTTCTCAAATTTTTGTTTTACAACTGAGATAAGTAGTATAAATGAGGTATAAACTTTGCAAACAGAGAGTTTGGAGTTTGGTCTCCAGTGATTTTTAAGGAGGAGGCATCCTTTGTCATTATTAAACTTAGGCTTTTCCTATGCTTAGTAGGAGTAATAGGTAGAAATCAAGACCTTTGTGAAAAATCCCCATCTGATACCCTACAGAAACCTCTAAAAGTATCCCCATATGGGTGCCTGGGTGGCTCAGTCGGTTAAGCATCCAACTCTTGATTTTGGCTCAGGTCATGATCTCACAGTTCATGAGATCAAGCCCCATGTCTGGCTCTGCACTGATAGCACAGAGCCTGCTTAGGATTCTTTCTCTCTCCTTCTCTCTCTGGCCCTTCCCTGCTTGTACTCTCTCTCTCTCTCTCTTTCTCTCAAAATAAATAAATAAACTTTGAAAAAGTACACAAAAGTATACCCATAGTCTACAAACTCACTCTTCAAACCTCCAGTTCTCAGCAGTGTATGAGTCACTCTTCTAGGCCGCTAGCAGCTGCCCTCAGCATGAATTGTTTGCTATCACTTTTGTGTTACTCTGTAAACCTTTTTTCAAGAAAGTCTGGTTTCATTTGGTTTTAATCAGAAGCAACTATAGTGCTTTCTGACAGGCTGCTAAGTGCTTTGGCTGAAGTCTACTTTTATCTTTTATTTGTTACCTTGACCTTAAGAAGTATGCAACTTGGCAAAGTTTTGGAAAGAGAATAGAAGGCAGTTCAGCCAAAAAAATGTCATGATATATTCTTGATTTTTAACTTGATATTTATGATTAGAAATATATGAAGGCTATTGTGAAAATAAATTAAAAAGAAGCTGAAAATACAGAAACATTTAAGAGAAAATGGGACATACTGGGACAACTTACTGGGACAACTTACTTCAAGATTTAGGTAAATGTCTTTTTAGACCTCTATTTCATTGAAATGGGAAAAAAAGAATAGAAATGATCAAAGTAATTAAAACACGTTGTCTAGTGGTATATACTTGCCATACCAAAATAAGGCTATAATAGAAATTCTTGTCCTCGCATCTATTTAGGCAAAAACTAAAAATATTATTTAATTAAACTAATGGGCACACTAGGGGAATACCAAGTTTGCCTAGATTTGGAGATGACAGTGGAAGGAAAACAGTTATTCCATACTTAAGAATTGACTGGACTCCAATTCTTTTTTTTTTTTTAATTTTTTTATTAGCATTCATTCATTTTGAGAATGAGAGAGACAGAGTGTGAGCAGGGAAGGGGCAGAGAGAGAGGGAAATACAGAATTTGAAGTAAGCTCCAGGCTTTGAGCTGTCAACACAGAGCCCAATGCAGGGTTTGAACTCACAAACAGCTAGATCATGACCTGAACTGAAGTCAGCACTCAACTGACTGAGCCACGGAGCCTCCCTGGCTTGACTCTAATTCTTCACCTAATCCTTAAATGTTTCATCTTAAGATGCTAATTTGGATCTTTTTGTTTTCTAAAACTCTCAGCAGGAGTGGTCTTATCTCTCTCTCTTTCTGGCTTCCCATACATAAGCTAACCCTCAAAAAAACTAGTAGAAGGGAATGAAAAATATAAAATAAACATACTACAAGGCCAAAGTCAGCCAGTATAATAAAAGAAAAATGAAGTTAATTGTGTGTTCCAAGGAGGGAGAGAACACATTCAATTTTTTCTAAGAGAAAAGAGAAAGAGTATAGGGATGGTTCCTACAAGAAGTACCTTTGGTACTGGGCCTTGAAGCATGGGCAGGATTGAGCCAGGTGGTAAAGGAGGAAAATATTCTAGGTAAAGAAGTAAAAAGAAAGGGACATAAAGGGGGAAAAACTGCAGGGTGTTCTGGGGAACTTTTTGTTTTTTTGTTGTTTGTTTGTTTTCCTGGAATACAGATTACATATAAGAAACTACTCAGAGGGGCACCTGGATGGCTCAGTTGGTTAGTCATCTAACTCTAGATGTCAGCTTAGGTCATGATCTCATGATTTGTGGGATAGAGCCCCACGTCCAGCTGTGCTGAGAGTGTGGAGCCTGTGTGGGATTCTCTGTCTCCCTCTCTGTCTCTTTGCTTCTTCCCCACACATGCTCTGTCTTTCTCTCTCTCAAAAAAAAAAAAAACATAAAAAAAGAAACTACTCAGAGATAAGAATAGATGTATAAAGATAATATTATAAAGCACCCTGAATTCCAAACTAAAAAATCTCTGATTTTATTTCTTAGGAAATATGGAGCCTTAGAATATTTCTTAAGAATGTGTGACAACATAAAGACTGCACTTAGGTAAATTAAACAGCAACATCCTCAATGGGTCTGAAATAGGAATGCAAGGAGTGAGTGTTGTACTCTAAGAATATAGCCATAGGATTTGGAAACAATTGGTAGGTGATAGAAAGGGAAAGTCTGAACTTTTAAGCTCTGGTTACTCAATGGGTGATAGTATGCCAATACTAGAAATGATAAAGTGAAGAAGTCACTTTCTTGGGTACAATGGGAGAGTCTGATTTATACTGAGTTTATAGTGCCCATGAACATTCTATATAGAGACATAATATTTGGAATCATCAATATAGCTAATTGCTTTGGCATACGAGATCTCTGAAGTAGGGAATGTATAAACAGATAAAGATAATAAGAGCAGAACATAAAGAAAACAGATAACAGAGAGAGCTCTATCAAGGCTGTAGAACTACACAATCCAATTCAGTAGCCACTAGTCAACATGTATTTTGAACACTTGAAATGTAACTAATGCAAATTAAGGCATATTTGTAAATATGTACTACATTTCCAAGAGTTAGTATGAAGAAAAACAGCTTTCAGGGGATGTCTTCCATTCAGTGTTACATAGCATGCAAAAAAATTATCCGGGGCGCCTGGGTGGCTCAGTCGGTTAAGCGGCCGACTTCGGCTCAGGTCATGATCTTGCGGTCCGTGAGTTCGAGCCCCGCGTCGGGCTCTGTGCTGACAGCTCAGAACCTGGAGCCTGTTTCAGATTCTGTGTCTCCCTCTCTCTGACCCTCCCCCGTTCATGCTCTGTCTCTCTCTGTCTCAAAAAAACGTTAAAAATATTTTTTTAAATAAAAAAAAATATCCATACCTGAGCAGAATGCAAAAAAATAATAATAACAAAACAAAAACATGCACAAATAAAAAAATGAAGATGAAGAACAGAAAAAACTTTAACCACACATATTTGTTTACCTGGGTGATGCATTGCTGGCAAAGGGGAAACAATACTATCAAAGAGAAGGGATAAATCAGATTTCTGAGAGCCACTACTCTCCTCCCCCCAAAATATATATAACAGGCATATAATTGTGGTTTAATAAACATTTGTCAAGTGGATGAATGAACATTACTGAATAATTCAGGATCCTGGCATAAAATGGATGCCACAGTCAAATAGGGAATTGAAGAGAATTTGATAGATGAATTATAAATAAGTGGATAGGGTAAAAAACGAAAACAAGGAATGAAAACTATGAAGCTACTTCTACCACCAGTTCTGAAGAGACATGGGGAAGAAGCGGTTACTGAAATTTGGAATACACATAGTGGATTCCTTTGTAGAAGCAGCGACCCTGGTTGGAAAGGTTTGGCCAAGTGAAGATGACCTCAAAGGAGGGAGCCAGTGGATTAATTACTCTGCCCTCTTCCACCAGCTTGTTGATCTTCCACCAGTGCTGACCACCGGCTGAAACCAACCCAACACTGGATGGCAGGGGAGCCTCCCTGATGTAGTCCTTCAAACCAAACTCCAAGAGCCAAGTGGAGAGTGGATCTGGAGAGGCAATCATAAATTATCCAGCACACATTATTTTTTTTTAATTTTTTTAACATGTATTCATTTCTGAGAGAGACAGAGTGCAAGTGGGGGAGGGGCAGAGAGAGAGGGAGACACAGAATCGGAAGCAGGCTCCAGGCTCTAAGCTGTCAGCACATGAGATCATGACCTGAGCTGATGTCGGACGCTTAACCGACTGAGCCACCAAGGTGCCCCTCCAACACAAATTCTTATAGCTTTCATTATTATTATTTTCAGTCTCTAGAGACACTCTTATTTTTCCTGAAGAATGCTCATGATTTTGTCCTCATCATCAATCAAATGGTGAAAAACAATTAAGCACCTAAACAATGTTCTGTACACTGGGAATATGACCATAACCAAAAAAAAAAAAAAAAAAGACTAGGTCCCCATCCTGGGTGAGCAGATAGTCTGGTGAAGGAAGAGAAACATCCCAGAGCTCCATATATTCCCTTGGTAGAGAGAAAATCATAGACTTTAGAATCAAATGGAAACATTATTTGGCAACTAACCTACTTAACACTGAGTCTCTGCTGCATATGTTAAAAGGATATTGTGACACCTCTTTCTTACAGTTAATGTGTAATTTAAAGGCTAGGTACTGGCATAGAGTAACAAGTTATGACTTTAGAAATGGCAGGAGATACCTGTACATTATAAAGCTCTCACCAGTAGGTTTATATTTTCTCCCATCTCCTCTTTCTCAGGCAGCTCCTGCCCATGTCCTCCTACTTCCGTTCTCTGCTTGCATAGGGTTGTGTATCGGTCAGGATTCTTCAGAGAAACAGAACCAATAGGAGATACATAGAAAGAAATTTGTTAAAGAAATTGACCCTCATAATTATGGAAGCTGAAGAGTCCCACGATCTGCTGTCTGCCAGCTAGAGGGGTGAGGAAGCTGACGTGGTAGTTCCAGTCCAAACCTTAAGGCCTGAGAACCAGGGGAGCCAATGGTGTAAGTACCAGTCTGCATCCAAAGGTCTGTGAGCCAGAAGCACCAATGTTGGAAGACAGAAGATGGATGTCCTTCCTAGCTTCAACAGGGAACAAATTTGCCCTTCTTTGACCTTTTTCTTGTCTTCAGGCCCTCAATAGATTGCGTGGGGCCCACCTACCTTGCCGAGGGTGATCTTCTTTACTCTGTCTACCAATTCAGATGCTACTCTCTTCCAGAAACCCCTTCACAGACATATCCAGAAATAAATGTTTTTTCAACTACGTGGGCATCCCTTAGCCTGGTCCGTTTTTGACATATAAAATTAGGCACAGAATGCAGAGCCCTGAAAAAAAAACACAGTTGGCATTTGTAGAAGACCATAACTGCAACACTGTCTTCCCTTCAAAGCACACAATTTCCTTTTCATTTTACCAGTCATGGAAACTGGTTGGTGGTGAGTGTGGCATCATGTTTCAGGGGAGCCAGGAAGTGAATTCCTGCTGCAGCGATTAGGGCTGTTCAAGGACACTGCATGGTCTGCACAGGGAGGCCTGCCCTGCGTGCGTGTGGAACATGGTCGTCATGGGAGCTGACCCTTCCTCTGTTCACCGGACACAACCTATTACCGCTTACTAAATGAATTGCATGTGGATCTTTCTTTTATTTTTTATTAATGGTGTGTGACCTTGTTTATGAGACTTTATGCTAGATGCTAAAAGTTTAGGTGAATAATCAGTACAACTATGGAAAAGAAAATGAAAACCTTCAGATTGTGAGGGAGAAATTGTAAAATATAATATAAATATAAAATAGAAATTTTTCTACATTGATATTTCCAAATGGAACTCAAGGCTGCTTTACATATTTTCTTTAAAATATTTTTGTAGGTGTGTTAGGGCCACATATAAGTTGCCAGGTCTATGATCCTTTTGGTCTTCTTTAGTCTTCTAGTTATACACAGGGGGCTCCTTCCCACTAAATTTAACCTTACTACAACTTGATTCTTGCACATCCCTTTTGCACTAAAACATGCAGGCCTTCTAAAAAACAAAAAACCAAAAAGCCATTCAGGCTCCTTCTGTGTAAAGTGAGTTTTATATTTTTACTTCCTCTAGGCTTCTATGAAATGGATGGTAGGCATATCAGTTTTCTGCATTTGTTGTGAACTGATGGTTGACAAGGCTCAGGCTACATTTGCTGAATATACAGAAGTAAGCCAGCACACCTGAAGAAGAAATTGCAACTTCAGTCACTTGGCAACATTCTTTATCCATCTGTTAATTCACCATGCATTCATTCAACACTAATCTTCTTCACTTATATGTGCAAAGTATTAAGTTAGATACAGTGAAAGGAAGACTTCAACTGGCCACTTAGTAGCTCTGTGATCTTAGATAAGTTATGTGATATATCTGTGCCTCAGTTTCCTCATCCATAAAATGGATGCAATTGACTTCTATGGCATAGTATCTGCTTTTAAGAAGCTCATGCTTCTGCTAGGGTAACTGTGCATGACCAAGCCTTCAATTAGGTGATACTTCAAGAGCTATTACAGAGATCCCACTCTTTCTAATTTTTTTTAAAAACGTTTGTATATGTGATAATGTCACTTGCAACATGCAATCAACTTCAGAGATTGAGGAGATAAGGCTCAAAATTGTCAAGTTTCTTAAGTGACCTCGTATATCAGCACATCCATCTTTCCTTGCAAATCTTCTCTAAAATGGTTTGCATTACATATGCAGAACTGAATTATCAGGAAACTCTATATTATATAATTATAAATATTTTTTTCTTATTCATACGTATTGTGTAGTGTGACCCTACCATGTGTTATTACATTATACTGTCAATATTTTATTTTTCTCTGAGGCTATGGACATGCAAATGACATATTTCTTGTGTCCTCTACATCTAGTATTCAGTATCTTTTGCACAAATAACGCCTTATAACCTCTACCCTGTCAGGAATGCGTGAGAACAGGTTGCTTTGTTCTCCTGTGCTGTAGTGTGGACTGTTAAACAGCAATGACATTTTTACAGAATACAGGAAACATGGAGGTAATTTAGCAAGGGCATTTTCCTCCCGTTGATCTCATAGGAGATCAACCACAGTCTCTGTCCATACTGCATCCAGATTGACGTTTGGAAAAGGCAAAGTTCTCCTTGCTCCATGACTGTTTAGTGTCTGTCAACAGTGTTTAATTACTATGAGGATAGAAAACAAATTCTCCAACATGGTCACAAGGCCCCACAGGGTGTAATCCTTGTCTACCTCTCCAACTTTAAGTTCCCCTCTCTGCTTTCTTTCCCAAAGTCCAGCTACTCTGACCTTCTTCCACTTTTTATATTCCCAGATTCTGGAGGTGGACTGCCTGGGTTTCAGTCCTCAACTGGCCACTTACTAGCTCTGTGATCTTAGATAAGTTATGTGATATATCTGTGCCTCAGTTTCCTCATCCACAAAATGGATGCAATAATGGTTCTCATTTAACAGTTTTGTTATTATGGGGGTCAAATGTCACATATGAAATCATCAATTTGTGCCTGGCACACAGAAAGGCCTATGAGAAGATTTCTATTCTTGCCTAAGTGACCTAATACTTAATGCTTTTGTCTCTTTGCAATGCTGCCTTCTGATCCTTTCCCTTAGCTAAAAAGAAACATTTATTCTTTATGTATCAGCTTAAATGTTCTGTGTCTGGAAACATTTCCCTCCTCTCATATTAGATCGGGACTCCCTGTTCTGTACTCTCTGAGTACCCTGTACGTCCTTGGTAGCACTTAACGCAACAATGATTGGATTATCAATTGTTCAGCCCTTTCGTTCTTTTGCTTTCCACCTTGTAGCCCTTCTGTGCTCTCACCACCAACATATGAGCAACTCTCGGTAGCTTTACTGATTGATTAATTTCACTTGTTTTCTCTTTCTTTTGCTGTCCTTTCAGGTTGATAGTAGCGGGGAGCAATCTCTAGCAGGGAGGCATCAGGGCACCCAGGACACTGTGCTCTGAAATGTGCTCTGCACGGCATCATCATGAAAGGAAAAATGAAACGATTTGGAGAAATGGAGAACAACAAACTGGGGGGAAAGTTGGTACGAATGTACCAATGTACAATGTACTAATGGCCGAAGGTACAAATGTAAACTCGTACCCAGATCTCTCATATCTAACCATAGCTCTGCCTCTGGACCACAGCAAAAACTGTAGCCTGATTGTCAAACTATCCAAAAACTTCTTTCCCACATCTCTTGTAAGAACTCTGGAGTGTCTCTCATCAAGAACATTTACTGTCAATGTATTTCCTCATGCGCATTTCCTGAATGGTCTCTTCATTCATGTTTTATTTGTCCTTGCTTTCTTTCTTCTTCAAGGCCAAAATCAATTCTGGTGAACTCCACCAAATATCTGTTAGGCGATATGCTCCCTCTTTCTTTATAAAATAGACTTAATTTATCTATCTGTGAATAGCTTTGTGTTATTTCCATATATATTTCTTTTTTCTTTTGGTCACCAATGTTCAACAGGTAAACCCAGAATGACCTTTTCTTTCTGATGCTTCACCCTTTCTGCACTCTCCAGAGTTAGCCAGAAGATGTCAGTCTTACAACTCAAACCGATTTTGGTCCCTCTCCTAAATAACCTAAAAACAAGTTAAGTGAAGATACAAGGCCAAAGACCTTTAAAACCCCCTAAAACACCAAACAATAAGCATACAATTCAATGCATTAAGATATTCTTTATGATCTTACGTACATCCTGTTTTGGGTTTATAGAGATGTAATCTGTAGGCAGTTAACTACTCACAGACCCTTTCTAAAAAGCTGAAGCTGAACCAGTGTTTAGATAATCACAGAACTGTGGAGTTGGGAGGGCCTTAGAGTTCCTTGGCTTTACCTTCTACTCTCTCTACGTGAGTTTCTTTTATACAAGAATGCAAAGTGATTTCTTACTACAAACTCATTCGCTTATTCACACTTATTCATCAGTTTTTATTGAGCGAGTTCTATGTGTTTGCCAGTGGGATAATTGCTAAGGATCCACAAGTAAAACAGCTAAAATAGACATAATCCTTTTCCACTGTTATGGGTTGAATTGTGTGTGCCTCCCCCTCAAAGTAAAACCTGATACATTGAAATCCCAGTATCTCGGAATGTGAACTTATTTAGAAATAGAATCATTGCAGGTGTAACTAGTTAAGATGTGGCTGTACTGGAGTAGGGTGAGCCCTTAATGCAATATGATGGGTGTCCTTATGAGAGGAAGAAGGAGATGCACAGGGACAAGATGGTCATGTGATGACAGAGGAAGAGATTGAAGTGGTACATTTCCAAGCCAAGGAATGCTGAGGATTTCTGACACATGCCTGAAGTCAGAGATAGGAAAGAGATAGTCAGACTAGGAAAGAGTATCCCCTATAGGTTTCAGAGGGAGCATGGCCCTATTGACATCATGATTTTAGACTTCTATCCTCCAGAGCTGTGAGATAATAAATTTCTGTTCTTTTAAGCCACCCAGTTTATGGTACTTTGTTACAGCAGCTCTAGGAAACTAAGACACCCACAAAAATATTACACAATACAAACAGGTAAGTCTAATACGGTGTGATAAATGCTATTATAATTGAAGTATGAGATGTGATGGGAAAATAGGTGAAATGCCCATCAGGGGAGATCAAAGGATTTCTGGAGGAAGTGACTCTCATTTTAAAAACAAAACCAAAAAATATATCAAAGAAATGCCTAAGTAAATTATTGTGACACACTGAAGCCATTTTATAAATGGAGTATAGCACCCAAATCTCTCACCTACCTTAGTGCTTCTATGCCCAGCTCAAAACTTTGGTCAACAATCAAAATAGTATCATATATGACTTTCAACTCACATCTTCTGGGACTCTGTACCAGATTTTATTTACAATCATTTTTATTTTCCTATATGTCACTAAAAAAAAACCAACAGAAAACAAAACAAACAACAACAAAAAACAACCTCTTTTATACCTCTAGTGTCTAGAGCAACCAATTTGTACTAAAACCCTTATAAGCCTTCATCTTAACCCCCTCCCTCTTGCTTCTTTGCCCTTACCCCTGCCCCATAGGTGCTCTGGGCTCCTGTTCTCTCTGCCTTTGCTCTGTGTCTGATTTGGCTGAATTTCTGCTGTTTGGCCTCCACTATTTTCTCATTTCATGTGCATTTTCTAGAACCTCTCATGTGCCCACCAGGGTTTTTGTTTACCACCACCACCATTCTTGCTCCAAGATCACCATCTTCCCTCTAAACCTCTGTATTAGTCAGTGTTCCCCACAGAAACAGAACCAAATAGGAGACATCTATATCTATACCTATACCCATAACTACATCCACATCCTATTCCTATCCCCATCCCTATCCCTATACCATATCTATCTGTCTCCATATCTAGATCTATGATGTAGATGGAGACTTAAGCATAGAACCAGAAATAGAGAGATACATATTATGAGGAATTGACTCACACAATTGTGGAGGAGACTGAGAAGTCCCAAGATCTCCATATGCAAACTGGAAGCCCAGGAAAGGTGGTTGTGAAATTCAGTATGAATCCAAAGGCCTGAGAACCCAGAGAGCCAGTGGCGTAAATTTCAGTTGGAACACAGGAAATATGAGATGAGATATCCCAGTTGGAGCAATAAAGAAGAAGAAGAAGAAGAAGAAGAAGAAGAAGAAGAAGAAGAAGAAGAAGAAAAACGGGTGAAATCTTCCTTCCTTCTATTCAGACCCTCAAAGCATTGAATGTTTTCCCATGCGCACTGGAGAGAGAGCAATTTACTGAGTTCCAGTGCTAATCTCATCAAGAAACATCCTCACAGACACACCCAGAGTGTTTATCTACACACCCTGCGCCTGCCAAGTGGACATGTAAAATTAACCATCACAGCTTCTGAGTCTTTCTGGGGCTTCCCATCACAACGGTGTCTCCAGTTGTCCTAGCTACACTCCTCGGGATGCCGAGATGAGGAAGGTGCCCAGTGCATCTCTCAGAGCCCTTCTCTTCGGCACCTTTCTTTCTTTCTTTCTTTCTTTCTTTCTTTCTTTCTTTCTTTCTTTCTTTCTTTCTTTCTATATTTATTTATTTTTGAGAGACAGAGAGAGACAGAGCACAAGCAGAGGAGGGGCAGAGAGAAAAGGATAAACAGAATCTGAAGCAGGCTCAGGCTCTAAGCTGTCAGCACAGAGCCTGACATGGGGCTCAAACTCACAAACTGTGAGATCATGACCTGAGCCAAAGTCAGATGCTTAACCGACTGAGCCACCCAGGTGTCCCTCTTTGGCACCTTTCTGAGACACTGAGGGAGGAAATGCCCACCAGCCCTCCCTTGGAGTGTGTCACTTGATTCTTTAGATCATTGATTTCAGTGGTTATTATGGCATCTCCTATTATCCACAGTTGGAGAATTCTTGATCTAAATGTGAATTGGGTTGAGAAGACGGTTTCAGGTACATAATATCTTCTTTTGCAGAGCTTTTCATAGCATTTAGTAACCCTAAAGGAAATCAGGAGGACACAAACCAGACAAAGCTTCCTGCAGCCCATACCCAACTACATACTGCTTCTCTTTTCACCTGCCCCCAAATGGAAAGATACTTATAATGGTTTGTACTATGATTTAATTATATTCCTAAAAAAAGCAAGATTACGAGTTAGGTAAGTGATGAGGGAATTATAATATTATACATCCATTTTTGAATTAACTATAAAGACTTAGTAGAAACCTAGAAAACATTTTTTATATACAACTGGGAGAAAAAAAGTAGAATACAAAATTCATAAAGAGCTATGATAAAAAAATAAGCAAAATATTTTGCTTCTACGGATGATGTCAACCATAACTTTCACTTAAAAACAACCCACAGATGGGGCATCTGGGTGGCTCAGTCGGTTAAGCATTGTACTTTGGCTCGGGTCATGATCTCATGGTTCGTGAGTTCGAGTCCTGCATTGGGCTCTGTGCTGATAGCTCAGAGCCCCGAGCCCGCTTCAGACTCTGTGTCTCCCTCTCTCTCTGCCCCTCCCTGGCTCATGGTCTATCTCTCAAAAATGAATAAACTTCAATAATAATATTTTAAATAATCCACAGGAAAATTACTCCTAATCCAATCATCCCCCCAAAAAACATATTTTCATTTTTTCTTTGTCATTTTTGGCTCATTATGCACTTAACAGATTCTCTCTTGCTTCTTTGATTTTATGTTGCTCCATCCCCTTGGAATACTTTTTATCATATTCATTAACTAGAAAATTAACATATTTAATCATTTGGCATATATTTCCTGAAGTTCCTATAATATAAAGTAGGAAGATAGTAATCAAGTATCTAGAGAAGTGTTTGTTCCTCTTATTAAGACAAACTTCAAGGGGTATTCCTTTTGTGGTGCTTTCATAATCTTATCTTTGAATCAATTGGGTGTTTCCTCTTCTACATATACCACTATAGAACCATCTATCAGATTACTTTGTAATGATTGTTTCCTGTATTTCTCTTTAGCTAGACTCTGAGCATATTGAAAACAATGACTGTCCTATTTCTTGTTATAAGTTCTGGGTCTAAAAATTTACCCAGGGTGCTCAGTTGGTTGAATGACCAACTCTTGATTTCAGCTCAGGTCATGATCTCAGGGTCATGGGATCAAGCCCCATGTCAGGCTCCACGCTGAGTGTGGAGCCTTCTTAATATTCTCTCCCTCTCTCTCTCTTTGTCTCTCTCTCTCTCTCTCTCTCTCTCTCTCTCTATCCCCACCCTCTGCCCCTCTCCACTGCTTGCTCATACTTTCTCTCTCCAAAAAAAAAATTAAAAATTAAATAAATAAAAGTGTACCCAGTGTACAACAGAGAATTAAGTGATAGATGAAAGGAAGATAAAAATGGAGAGACAGAAAGAAGAGCAGGAGGAGGAGAAGGCAGAGGTGAGATTAACATTGGGAAGAAATACATGCGCTTGGTACCTGCAGATATGGTTCGACTAAAGCACAGGGAATAGCAGCTTCAAATCATCAAAAAAGCAATTCCAACAGGCTTGCAGTGGGGTGGCACCTATGCCCTTTTTCATTAACTTGCTGCTTGTTAAACTCAGTGGTCAACCCTATTATCCTACATTGTAAATTGTATTTACTTTATGATCTGTCTTCAGCCAGAGCAATATGAGTAGTAGAGTATCATTATGGGAATTTAATTACCTCTAATGATTAGTAAGAGAGATATTTTGAAGATAACATTTACCTCTTAGAATAATAAAACTACAAATTTTTTTTTCTAATTAGTTTGGAGCACCTACAAAGGATGGTTTGTTTTGTCTGTTTAAGATTATCCACAAAGTTGGGTTTTAGTAACCATTGATTTATTAAGATTACCTGTGCAAGAAAAAAATACATATGCATAGTTTCTCTGTCTCTCTCTATCTCTGCCTCTGTTTCTCTCTCCTCTTCCACCCTTCTCCCCACTCACTCTTTCACACACACACCTTACCTCAGTGTCAGAGGGAAAATAACTTTACTTTCTTTTTTAAGCTTCCCAAAAAATCCACAATAAGAATTCAAATATCCTTTCCCCAGTGTGTGTGCGTGTGTGTGTGCGTGTGTGTGTGTGTAATTTATAGATCACTAAATGCCTTCTCACAAATTTAGTTTAGAGGGAGATTCAGATTGTTTATCCTTTTGTTAAAAGCAAGATTTTTTGGTCATTGCCTAGGATGATCATATGACTGTAATAATGAATACAGTCTTTTGAGACTCTTAGTAGACATTAGACATTTAAAGGTCCTCATGATCTTACAGCCTGAAGTTGTGTTTAGCCAGCTTTTCATTAATTTATTCATCCATTCATTCAATTCTTCATGAAAACAACACTTGTTGGATGTCTATGTAAATGACTGGGACTAGGATATGTCACATAGATACAAATATTAAGAAGGTAAGATCACATGCTCTTGAGGTTCTCATATCTTAGAAGGAAAAGAAGAATAAGAAAAGTCAACAAAAGAAAATACATACAAGGTGGTACAGAAGAGAGAAGAATAGAGGGTCTGCTTCTGTCTCTAAGGATCAGGGGGCATTGGTGAAGCTTTTCTGTTAAATCCATATCCTAAACATATAATGAATTCATTGTGAGGTTCAGCAGGTGATCATGAATCACCTACCTTAAAGAGTTCGAAGAACAAAGTTCCCTTCATGGTATGACTAGCATAATAACAAAGTGAAAAGCAGGCTTAGATTGCCAGAAAAGACCCCAGAGATGAAAAACTAAGCAAGATTTACTCATCTAAATGTTACAGAAAGAAATCAGGCCAATAAAGAGGCATAAAAGCAAGAACCAGTAGAGGAATATTCTTGTAGACCCTAGATTTAGAGTAGTTGTAGATGACAATACGTGAGTTAGAGTTAATCAGACTCTGAACTAGTTTTCTACAAGCCAGTCCTTATACATATTTAGTTGGAATGGCTCAGGATACAGCCTGACCTGGAAAAATGCTGAAGACCACTATTCTGGGACTTGATGCAGTTACTGAAGCATAAAGTAACACCAGGAACATAGTGAATGCCAGTGTCCTATGCACAGAACGCTGAAGCTCCTCATCCGTCATTCTACATCTCCCCACACAATACAGCTTCTGACAAATGCAGTCATGAATTCACTACTCTCGAACTAGAAATCACATCAGTTACCCAATGTCTTGGATAGTCATGGTAGAAAGTACTTAGACATTCTTGGAAACTATCCTGCAATATATTAAACAAATTCTTGGTGGGTGCGAAAGAGCTAGCAAAAGAAACACTCTAGAACCCGCCAAAGGAAAAAAGTGGAGGGGGTGTTTACGAGAGTGCAGAGAAATATAACAGAATGGAAAGGCAGAAATGTTGCTGAGCCTCATGAAAAGACTGGAACCACTAGACCTCATCTTCTCTTATCTTTGCAGTCCTCCCTCAGTCTTTTCACTTTATTCTCAGTTCAGAAACCAACCTTTTCTTCTTCCCACTCCACTTGACATATCTGGTTTTTAAGAGCTTTGCCAGATTAAAGCTATAATCTTTCATGTACTTTTAAAATTTTCTAAGGCTAGATTAATTTGTTAAAACTACATTCAAATGTTCACACCTCGTATTATGTGGATTGTGATAAATAGTTTTGGGAAAAGGATTGGATGTAGAGGTGTCATGACCCCTTCATTTTCCCCAATTTTTCCATATTCTCTTAAATACATAAAATAAATAAGAAAAAGAAATTCCAACAGAGAGCTCTATTTTTCATCAAAAAGAAAATTTGTTTGTTTAATCACAGATGTGAAATTATTTGGAAAGCAACCATAGTTGAACAAATTTATACCCAATCTTATTATAGATCTTGAAAACAAACCTTACCTGACACTGAAAATTTTATAACCAAAATCCATGTGAGAATATGTGATTTTAAACAAGATGATACTGACTTCTATGATATTGCATATTGCTGCACATTTCTACAAATGTTGGCACTTCTTATCATGCATTCATTCTTCTGTTTTGTTTTTTCACTCATGACTGGGTGATTTAAAAAAGAAATAAATAAAACCAAAATTGGTGATTTGGAAGATTTATGGAAGATTTGGCTTGACAAGGGAAGAGTTTGCCTGAAAATGAACATTTTAATGAAGTGGGTCAAATTTATCACCAAGGTTTATGTTATTTTACAGTACAGACCCAAAAATATAAAAGGCTACATGTAGACATGGAACAATGTAAAATTCATTTTAATTTTTACTTTGAATAAAAGGGAAAATATGCTTTTCCTGGCTGTCTGAACATCTTCAGTTGCAGGAACATTGCCAGGGATGCTGTCTGCACCTAGTAGAGAAATCCTATTTAGTTCCTCTTTGGATTCTTATCTTGGACATAAAAAAAAAATCTCACTCTGAGCTGGGAAGGAATTGAGCACCCCCTCTGCTGAAACTGATTCACAGGTAGTCAAGAAACCAGGTAGTTTGGGAACAAAGAGCTCTTTTTCGCTCTTTTTTCCTTTTTCCTTTTTTCTTCATTATTTTCACAAAAGCACTGTATTTTTTGTTTCTCTTTGGCAGAAATCCCTGACTCACAGATCATCTGTTCTTTGTAACAGTTATAGTTTCCACACCACACCATGACTCAGTATATTAAAGATACTAGAGACAGGTTCTCAATATGTATAAATCATATCAACCAAATGTGAAGTCCCAGAGAGAACGTACACAGTAAAGGCAGACTATGGGAGCGTGGGAGAAGACAGGAAAATGCAAAATGAAATGAAATCTAATTGGATACCTGAAATGAGTCATGAAATTTCCATTACACTTTTAGTACCCATTTTCCTAACTAATCTCCAGGGTAACTCAAGTCTTAATTGACGGCATGCTTTTTCATGTCCATCAGAGTCCTGTGGAGTGAATCAAAGGCCTGCTGTCTAGACACCAGTTCTCTGCACCATATCTTTGCTCACTGCAACCTTCTCCAAGCTCTGCAAAGACTCGGCTAGGCATCCAGGAGAAAGTATTTCATGTATTCAAGTACCGTATGTCCCACCATTATGCTATATGAAATATCATGTTCCTCAGAAAAGCCTTAGGAAGCAATCTGATTTAACCAGATAGGTACTGGATTAGTAACATGACTTCTAGTACTCCTCTAATGAAGAATAGATGGTTTAGGTGTTAATGATCTACATCTAGAGCCAAATGCCTAGCTTTATACTCTGGCTCAGTCACTTACTGGCTTTTAGGAGATTGTACTTATTAATATGTATATAATAACGTATACATGATACAGTGACAAATTACTTAATACCTCTATAGGAAATGCTGCTTGGAGGCTGTTACATGCTTTCACTGCACAAAGCAAATGTTACTATGTAACAGCCTCCAATAAACATTTCCCATCTGAAGGTTCTCCAGTTTTTGGCTCATGGTCATGGACCATTAGTCTAGCTGCGTAATTTCCAGAGTTTGGGGGGAAAATTAACAAAATATCAAAGAAACATATGGAATTTTATAAATAAACAGGCATCTTACATCCCTCCACTTTGATGTTCTATTTCTCTTGATCAATGAGATTGATATTTGTTTGCCAGAACATAACCTTAGTTGTTCTTATTTTCTCCTTTGCAGTAAGATTTCCTTTAGTGGACTTCCATGCAGAATTTCACACTTTTGACTTTTTCTCTTGATTTTTCCTCCACTTTAATATCCTCAAGTCCTTGTTCTTCTCCTATAATTCAAGTTGTTCTAAGTCTTCATCATGATTTTTCTTGTTCCCTCATCCCATTAAAAGTATCAGCTTTCTTCAGGGTTTACTGTCAGCTGTTTTCCATTCTCACTCCACTGAATTTTTCTCAGCCTTTCTGAGTCATAAACCTCTTTCAAAAATCTGTTGAAAACCAGGAACTCTTTCAGAGGAGCCAAACGTCGGAGAAGACATATTCACAAATTTTGCATTTAGTTTCCAAAGATTTACTAACAAGCCCTCCACTTACAGCTTCTGCTAGGAAAATTCCCCTACTCTTAAGCTTCAATATCCAATCTGTGTTGACTGACCCGAATCTGAATTTTTATTCCCAGTCACTTTCCAGTCCTACAGCCCTGAATGTACCTAACTAGTGAATGTGTCCATTTAGACATTGTACGAGCACCTCAAACTCAACCTGCCTGCACTAAATACAACTTCCCATGTAAATCTTCTATTCTTTGCCTTGTTGTCTGACACAGGTGGATGATACCACCATTCACGCAGGTATCCAAGCTTGAAATGCTACTCTAGACTTTTCCTTCTACCTCATTTCCTGCAACTAATTATTCATCAATTTCTGTTATTTTTACTTCTTACAGATATCAAGGATATAGTTTCTCAGTCATTGTCGTACTTCAGATCCTCATAACATCTTGCCCATTTTAGTAACATAGATTTCTTAAACTATTTTTAATTGCATAATTAACAAACAATAGATAATTAATAAACAATAAATTTTCTTATTATAAAAGATCCAAACAAAATAAAAGTACAAAGAGTAAATTATCTCTTTCTATACTGCCTCATTCTACCCAGTATTTCTCCTCCCACAGATATATCCACTATTAAGCATTTGGTACATATCCCATTGGTTCTTTTCTTTACATTTGCATACATGTGCATGTACAGATGCAAATATATAGGTTTGATTTATTTTTACATAAATGGGAACATGCTTTACATAACAACCTCTCACTTGATTTTTATTTTTCACTTAATGAAAGATTTGGAGAGTTTTCCATTTCGGTACCTATGGAAGCATGTGATATTTTTATTTTTTAATGTTTATTTATTATTTATTTTGAGAGAGAGAGAGAGAACAGGCACATTTGTGCTCACGAGCAGGGGAGAGGCAGAGAGAGGGAGAGAGAGAGTCCCAAGCAGGCTCTGGGCTGTCAGCACAAAGCCCAATGTGGGGCCCAATCTCAGGAACCATGAGATCATGACCTGTGCTGAAATCAAGCATCAGACACCCACTGACTGAGCCACCCAGCCACCCTCGTATGTGATATTTTTAATAGCTGCTTGACATTCCATTATAAGTGATGTCAGATACATAATTGGACCTTCTGATGAGAATGTGGCATGTTTCCATTTTTCACCATTATACATCACTATCATCCTTACACATACCTGTTCTGCACATGGCAGGATACTTTTGAAGGTGCAATTCCTAGGAGCAGCTGTCAGAGACTCCTATCTGCTCTCCTACCTCTGTCTCAGTCCTCTACTACCTGCTCTCATTTATTCACCATCACTCAATAACAAGGAAAGAATCTTAGCATCTATAATTCCTCAGCCCCCGCATTGGACATGTGGTCACAGAAGAACCAGATGATGTGCTCCTGCTCTCAGGGAGTTCAAAATAAAACCAGAGAGGCAGACCAGAAAACAGATGACTCAAGTGCACTAGGACGAGGGTAAGACAGAAATGTGCACAGGAGCCTCTCTCAGAGAACACAAAATAAAAAAAACCATGCTCATTTTGAAAAGTAGGTGAGACTAATGTGAAGGAGTTTCCTAGATGCCACTGGAAGGGGAAGTTGGAATTGGCTTGATGTAGAAATGATGGGACTGTTCAGCAGAAGAAACACTTGTGATTTATTTCTGGAGCGCCGATGCTGTGCGCCATTCTAGGTACTGGAATTACAGAAGTGAACAAGATGAAAAAAAACAAAAGGTCCCGACTTTTATGGCACTATCCTTGTAAGTGGGGGGAGGTGACTGATACAGAGATGCACAAGAAAGTATATGATACAAATTCAAATCATGACAAGCATGAGGAGAAAGAAAGCAGAGCAATGGGATGTGTGAGGTGTTAGGGGTGAACTATTAAGAGATAGAGACATGTGTAAAGTTACATTTGCCTTGAGATGTGACGGGTCAGAAGGAGCCAGCCACAACAAAATCCAGAAGAGGTAACTAAATCGAGGGAACAGCAAGTGCAAAGACCCTGAAGGAGGAATGAGCCACACAAACCGAGGAATAAGAAGGCCATTTGCAGAGTTAAGAGAGAGAGTGTGTTTCCAGGGAACTGCAAGCATTTGCGTGTGACTGGAACCACAGAATGCCAGAGAGGATCCTTTATGATCTACTCTCTGGTTCCCACCTTTTCCCAACAGCACCTCTGTCACCGCTCAGATGATCCTTAGCTGGATACACTGTTGTTTCCAGTTACCCGAAACAACCACTCTCTTGCCTTTGCTCACATTGTTTTCACAGACTTGAATGCACCTTTCTTGCCCAGCTAACTCCAAATTTCCCTGCGGGGCTCAGCTCAGCGATCAGGAATCCTTCTCCAGGCCTCTCTAGCTGTATTAGGAAGCAGGCTAGCATCTAGCCTGTGCATGAATAACCCTCTTGGTGAATGGCATTTCTGCTATAGATGGGGCTTCTGTAATTTTCACTTGTATCTATAGATTTGGCCTAAGAACACGAAGTGGTCGTGTCTGCTAATTGGAGCTGACTCCTTGTCTATATCCACTATGGTTCTCCTTCTTCCTCACTGGGTTATGAGTTCTATAGCACAACCCTTCCTGTAGATACCCAAGGATAAGGTATGTCTCAACCCATTTGATACTTTAAGAATTCTGCATCCTTAAGATAGGATTTGATCTGTTTAGAATATGCATCTTCTTAGAAGCTTGCAGTCCTTATTATTATATTTCTTTTCTTTTTCTTGCATTTGCATTTTCAGGAAAGGGAAGGAAAAAAGTCAGAAAGCCTCTTTGTAATACATAAATTCATCACAAATTCATTGAATTCATAATTCATAAAATTTCTTAATTTAGTATTAATAAAATTAGAACATTACCGCAAATAATAGGAACAGTCTTGATGTAAAAATGTCTAAGAGAAAATCATTAAAAAAACTATAGAGACTTGGGAAAGATATAATCGACATTACATAAGGCAAGCTATTATTCCTGCCTCAGATTATTACCATGAGTTAAAAACTAGAGCTAAATGCCAAATTTAAGAACAAATCATTACAAGCCAAAAGGATATTTTTCTTTTTCCACTATTCACAATGAAAGGTAAAAATGACTATGATATCATTCATAATGATAAGTGTTTAAGGATTCTTTATTACACATAGAAGAAGCAGTCATCATTATAAATGTCCAGAGTTGACTGCATTTGAGATGTACTTCTCATTCCAAGGGGGAAAAATGTCTTCAAAGTGTCACGAATCCTTTATCCTAAGTAATACTTAAAAGGTAGCATCTTACAATTTGTTCCACTCAGACCCTCCTCTAATTACATATGTCAGCTGTACAAGCATTTCAACATTACTTATATATACCATGAAAGCTTTTTCAGATGGCAAAATGTATTTCAATTACACAAGTTTTTTGAAGTACCTAATAAATTTGAGTAGCTGTCCTGTAAAGCCCAAACACAAACTTCAGTAAAACATGGTCTCTGCCCTCAAGAAATTTATGGTCTATGGGAAGATCCCTACAAATGGAGCTTAGTGCAATTTAAATATTCTGTATACAGTTTGCTCATCTATGTAGTGTAAGTGAGGGTTCTTTTGTAAAGCCATTCTTTGAGGTCCTTGAAGTGCAAAATCAGCACTTAATGGAATAAGACTAAGTCGTATAACAATGTTCCAAGGCTATTTGGATGTTTAGTGTCAATTGTTACTAGATTATTTCTTCTCTCAGGCTGAAGGAATGTAGTGCATTGTATGATCTCAATGACTTAAATACAACCATGTATAGAAAAATCATTGAGGAAATAGGGCCACCTGGGTGGCTCAGTTGGTTGAGCATCTGACCTTGACATTGGCTCAGGTCATGATCTCAGGGTCATGAGATCAAGCCCCCTTCCCTGCATCAGGCTCTGCACTGAGCATGGAACCTGCTTAGGACTCACTCTCTCTCTCTCTCTCTCTCTCTCTCCCTCTCTCTCTCCCTCTCTCTGCCCCTCCTCTGCTCATGTGCTTATGCATGCTCTGTCAAAATAAATTTTAAAAAAATCATTGAGGAAATAACCCAAAGTACTACTAATGTTATTTCTGGGTATTACTAAAGATTTTTTTAAATATCATTTATTGTCAAATTGGTTTCTATACAACACCCAGTGCTCATCCCAACAGGTGCCCTCCTCAATGCCCATCACCCAGTTTCCCCTCTCCCCCGCCCCCCATCAACCCTCAGTTTGTTCTCAGTATTTAAGAGTCTCTTATGGTTTGCCTCCCTCCCTCTCTGTATCTTTTTTTTTCCTCTTCCCCTCCCCCATGGTCTTCTGTTAAGTTTCTCAAGATCCACATATGAGTGAAAATATATGGTATCTGTCTTTCTCTGACTGACTTATTCCTTAGCATAATACCCTCCAGTTCCGTCCACGTTGCTGCAGATGGCCAGATTTCATTCCTTCTCATTGCCAAGTAGTATTCCATTGTATATATAAACCGCAACTTCTTTATCCATTCATCAGTTGATGGACATTTGGCTCTTTCCATAATTTGGCTACTGTTGAAAGTGCTGCTATAAACATTGGGCTACATGTGCCCCTATGCATCAGCACTCCTGTATCCCTAAAGATATTTTTAAAAAATATTTTCTGTATTTTCAATTTTATAATCAGATAACAAACATGATTTTAATAATAAGATGAGGGGTGCCTAGGTAGCTCAGTCTGTTAAGCATCTAACTTTGGCTCAGGTCACGATCTCACAGTTCATGAGTTCAAGCCCACTTCAGGTGAGCAAGAGCCCCGCTTTGGGTGAGCCTCTCTCTCTTTCTCTCTCTCACTCTCTCTCTCTCTCTCCCCCTCACTCACTTGCACCCTCTCTTTCTCTCAAAACAAAAAACGATAAGATGAATATCTGGCCTCTACATTATGGCCTAAAAATTGAGAGTGTAGACTTTAGAGATAAGTGAAGGAAAGTTTTAATTCTGTCCTTATAAATTAATACTTGTATTATCTTTAGCAATTTACCTTTCTAAACCTTGTTTTCCTTGGATTTTTAAATGAGAAAATACCTAGAATAAGTATTAGGATTAGATGAGGATCAGATGAGATTATATGTAACATGATCAGAGATATCTAATGAAAATTGTTAGAATTCTCTCATTCTTTGCCATGAAGACAGCATGAGTTCTAACGATCCTTTGGTTTTGTTGATCACTGTTACAAAGATGACAATAATTTATATTATATAGTTTGAAAATAAAAAGGAACACTAAAATCAATTAAAATTACATAATTTAAAACATATAGATTGACTACAAATTGGTTTACTATTTTAACTGGACTGTAAAGCCATTCTATTCAAAACTACTTTCAAAAATTAAATTCTTTCTAAAATAAAATACATGTAAAATAAAGCAAAATTGTTAAAGACTTCTTTTTACAGTGATTACAAGTAAAATAATTGTTAGTGTACCTATTCATCCATTTTAATCAATTTCTTAGCTGTGTCCATTTTTAATATTGCCAATGGTATTTTTCTGAAGGTTATATTTTTCCATATGGTATAATTATTTTTATTTTTTAACTGCCAACAATATTTTTCAAACTTGCACTTTAGGATTAATAAATTTGGTACTCTTGTCTCTTTCCTATAAAATACAAAGTTTTAATTAAAGAAAACTTGTCCTTATTAGTGCTATTACCTAATAAACTCAGAAAACTTCTGCTGCATGGGGAAAATTTTGTGTTTTTTTAATGTGCAAGTACTTTAGCCCAAATTTGTATAGATTTATTCCCCCTTCATTTAAAGTCTCTTTCTTCAATAAATATTCTTACAGGATAAAACCTGCCAGGTAACTTGCCACTATTCATAATTCTTTTCACAAAACTTGCATGATGCAAAATCATAGGCCTTCTCAATTTCATTTTATTTTGATGAAAAATATATGTATTTTTAGTTGAATATATATTCAATTAAAAATAGGAGTTTCAGAAAAAGATTTTTCCCATAAATTGAGATACTCAAAAGTACAATTATTGAATTTCAAAATTATATCTTGTGCATTGAGCTCTAAAAAGTTAATTGATTCAGTTTCCCTCTTGCTTTTACAAGGATAAATTTCGGTATCTGGTTTCTTGCATGCTTTGTTTGCAGTAATTGCAATACACTGAAAGCTTCAAACACTGGACTTTTTGGCACCCCATTTATGAACATTTTGATTAAAATCTTCAAAGTAATTTGGAACAAAATACAGTCAAAATTTAAAGAACTCATGTAAAAATAATCTTAATACCATTTTAGAACACTTCAATTAATATCAAAAATATTTATTTAGATGTTGAAACACATAAAATATAATTGATGTTGGGTACAAAGAGAGAATGCTATAAGCCATGCTATAGCATTTTTTTTTTTTTTGTATAAGACATCAATTTCATCAAAATAAAAATTTTACCCTCAGTACTTTTACTGGTTTGTAGAATTATATTTTAAAATTTTAAGCATAAGTTCTATTTTGACTGATAAAATTTTAGAGCTCATTTGGATGCTGATGAATTAAGGCAGAGGTTGGCAAACTACAACACTCTGCCCAAATCTGGAACTATGCCTGTTTTTGTAAATGTAGTTCTATTGGAATATATCCATGCTCTTTTGTTTATGGATTTTTCTATTGCTGCTTTTGCACTGAACAGTAGAATTCAGTAATTGCATCGAAACCCATACAGATTGCAAAGCCTAAAATGTTTACTATCTGGCACTTTACAAGACACAAATTTGCCAGCCCCTCAATTAAGAGTACACTACAACAAACTCCACATATATTTCTGTGTCATGAGTTTCTTAATTGAGTATTAATATTGTTTTTATAATGATGCTCTCTATGCTCCACCAAGATTTGTATTCATATTTTCCCCACAAAACAAGTAACTTTACTTTTAATGGTGAACTTCTTAACTGCACTTACAGTCACGATCACAATAAGACAGAATGAACTTCCAAGAGCTTAACTTTGATTCCATGAAATGGATGAAAGAAAGCCAACCAGTTACTGGAATGAATTGATTTTCCATTTAAAGTAGTAGACAATTTTCAGAGGAAGCAGACCCAGACAATTTCAGTGGTTGGGAGGCTTACTAAGGATTATCCTTGGGATCAACTCCTGTAAAAGAGACAGGAAAGAAGCAGGATTGGTCAAATACAGAAGTCAAGTGGGTCCAAAGATAGCTTCTGCCACATCATCTGACATATTCTGCTTTGGGCCAAAATGGCTGGTCTCTTATTGCTCCTTCCTTGATCGCACAGCCCTGAGACACATGTGACCTTGGCTAAGCAGCTCTCTGCAGCTGAAGCAATCCCCAAAGAGACTGATAGCTGTAAACTCTCTGCCAGCAGTCCTCCCCAGTAGTTTCATTAACAAGTCCTTCCTTGAAGGGAGACCAAGGAGGTGCATCCCGATGCTATGCTCATCCACTTCATATATGTTCAAGGAGCAGCTCCTCCAGGATTCTGATGGGTGTCTCTTCTGAGGGAAAAGTCAGAAGAAGGTTAATGGTGCTGGCTGTAACTCCTACAGTTCTACTGATCTAAAGGTCACAACTGAGACTCATCATGTTGTTTTGCTTTTTCCTTTACTACCCATTCCATATTCCTTTTACCATCACGAAGCACCTCTGGCAGTCTTGGCTGGCTACCATGCACTTTTCAGACTGAGGTTGCCTGAGAATTGTCATTTTCCATCAAAATAGGGCAAGGGTATACCAAGTGGTGCCCAACTGGGTCACACACATGTCAATATTCCTCTATTGTGTTAATACCAACCCTTCCTCCTGCTGATGATCAGAGTCAAAAATTCTTGCCAAGATGATGATTCCTTTTCATGTTCAATAGTCTCTGGTGACAAGGAGCCTGAAATGCCCAGGCATCAGTCGTGACTTTTTTTCTGTGTCTTTGTAGAAATATTCTCTCTTAAGGAACCAAGACTTAACAAGCCTTAAGTAGACCAGGGTTGTTGGGACAACAGGCACAAATTCCTCCAGTTGGTTATTGGGAATGATGATAAGTAGAGCTACTCCTGTTTCTACCTCCTAATTCTGGGACCAATCATTTTCTTTCCATTTGAGACACAGTTCCAAATAAAGTTCTTTGATTTAAGGTATATACAGTGACCTGGAGGATGGTGCCCCATCCTTGTAAAAGGATGAATTAGCACTGAATTAGCACTTAAGCCATGCTGCTGTCAGGCAGCAGCTTCTGGTTGGTGTGGTATGACCAGTGTATGGTCATGGGCCCACTCCCCTTTTACTCTAAAGTGAGTTTCTATTCTGATGAGATCCTGTGCTGGTGGGTCAGATATGCCATATATTTTCAGAGGATAGTGTTGGTTGGGGTTCTTTGGGGTGAAAAAGCAAAACTTTACCTGGAATATGTGCCTATTCCTGCTTGAAGGAATCACTGGCTCTTCTTAGAAGACAGTGAAATTTTAGTCCTGTTACATATATTCTAGTTCATAAGACATGATTGCCTTTGTGTCTTTGAATGCTTCGTTTTGATTTAGTAAGTTCTTTTTAAAGTGTTAGATTAGTAAAGACATAATACATGAATGGCCAATGTGCCAATGGCAAAGTACCTTCACTTAGAAGCATAATTTAAACTGTCTTTTGCCTGAAGGTGATACTACTACCAGGAGCATGCTACAGAGTGTATATTTACTAATGACTATAAATCCAGTCATTTCATTGTTATAAATATAGACACCTGGCAAATGCACTTGAGGGTTCAAGTGGCCAGGCTGATCTAATATAATACATTGGTATAAAATGGTACTTCATGAAACTAGTAGAGTAGGTCTGGCTACATCGGTCTTCAAACAGCATGCCCTAGAGTCATATGTAAGTCGATACTAAAAGTGCTGTGAGGTTAGAAACCTTGTCTATCTCCTTCATGGTGGTATCTCCAGTGCTTAGCATACCAATGGCTTACAGTGCATGCTCATTATATGCTTGTTGAATAGGTGAATGAAAGGGGGAAAAACTGAAAAAAGACTTGCTTATAATTGTGGCCTAAATATTCAGTCAAGGTGAAGCCAGAAGTTCTAACTTCCATTTCCTTAGAGAGACCTCAACAAGACCCAGATGATCTTTTTATGTGGAGTTAGAACTGGCTCCAGAGTCACCCAGCCAATTCTATGCCTTAGATGGAGATGCTTAACACCATCACCATTCCCCACTACTGAGTGGAGCAAATTTTCAGCTTTACTCAGGTTCTGGTAAAGACATGGTAAAGGTGGAGATTGAGGAGATAATAATTTTGGCAAATAAAAGAATACAGATAATATCTTTTTAAAATGGAAATCACCACTCTTCTCTGCCTGTCCTCCACTCCTCAATGTCTTCCTTTCACATGTCGAATGATATCCAGAGTTCTTATTCTGATCTACAAGGACCTGCAGGATCTGGCCCCCAGCTTCCTTCTAAGTTTATTTCCCAGAACTCTTCACCATGCCCATGTGCTCAGCCTCATGGACTTTCTTGCCAATTTTCAAATATACTAAGGGCATTTGTAATCTTAATGATCTGTCTATACACTCTTCATTCAGGCTTCTGTGGCACTGGTTCCCTGGCTTCCTATAAGTCCCTATTCAATAATACCTACTTAGAGTGGCCAGCTCTGGATAGGCATATTATCTATGACTCCTGGGTATTATATTATTAATTTATTTACTTGTTTATTGTTTGAATTCCATTCCTAAAAAGTGGAAACTTTTCTTTTGGCAGCGCTGTTTGTTTTTGTTTGTTTTCTTCATGCTGTTTCCCCAGTTCTTTGAACAATGGCGAGAACACACTCAACAATTACTTGTTGAATAAATGCTATGACCACTGGGTATGCTTTAAGAAAGATAAGAAGGAAATTCCCTTGCTGTCTCATAAGCAATATCATACTGAACCATAACAACAAGCAAAATAATGATGTAGAGAAAAAAATTTAAACATTTTTCTATAATTTCCCTTTCTTCAGACACACTTGACCTTCCCTGTGCTTTGGGGTTGTGTCCCTGGGATGAATAATGATACACAATTCATGGTACCGCCACAATAGTTCAGGTACATAAGGCTAATTAACACACCATCCAGGAACACCCATAAACAGTTTAAAGCAAGACTTGCATGTCTTTTCCTCAATGATAGTATTGAAAAATTAACAAGAAGGCAGATAACTTCATTTAAAAAATAAAAATATATATATATGTATATAGTTGATTTACTGTTGATGAATAGTTTCAACAATTCCTTGAAGGAATCATTAAAATTTCACTAGGGAGCAAAAATAAATTTGCATTGAGCACTATCAGAATTGCTAAGAAAACAGTGGTAAAAAAATACAGCGTTTTTTAATACCAAAAGCAAATAATCAAAACCATTCATATTAATAAGTCCTTTTGGATATAAGAAATATTTTACTTTATTAAATGTAGATAACAATTGACTCTTACTTTTTCTTCCTTTGTACAAGAAGACAATTGTATCTGAAGCAGATATAAATAATGAGAATTAAATTTTAACAATTATTTACCACTACCATTAAGACAACAGACAAATCTATAATTTGGCTATTGTTGAAAGTGCTACTATAAACATTGGGGTACAAGTGCCCCTATGCATCAGTACTCCGGTATCCCTTGGGTAAATTCCTAGCAGTGCTATTGCTGGGTCATAGGGTAGATCTATTTTTAATTTTTTGAGGAACCTCCACACTGTTTTCCAGCGTGGCTGCACCAGTTTGCATTCCCACCAACATTGCAAGAGGGTTCCCGTTTCACCACATCCTCGCCAGCATCTATAGTCTCCTGATTTGTTCATGTTAGCCACTGTGACTGGCATGAGGTGGTATATGAGTGTGGTTTTGATTTGTATTTCCCTGAGGAGGAGCGACATTGAGCATCTTTTCATGTGCCTGTTAGAGCCTAAATGTCCATCAACTGATGAATGGATAAAGAAATTGTGGTTTATATACACAATGAAATACTATGTGGCAATGAGAAAGAATGAAATCTGGCCTTTTGTAGCAACGTGGATGGAACTGGAGAGTGTTATGCTAAGTGAAATAAGTCATACAGAGAAAGACAGATACCATATGTTTTTACTCTTATGTGGATCCTGAGAAACTGAACAGAAGACCATGGGGGAGGGAAAGGGAAAAAAAGTTAGAGAGGGAGGGAGCCAAACCATAAAAGACTCTTAAAAACAGAGAACAATCTGAGGATTGATGGGGGGTGGGAGGGAGGAGAAGGTGGGTGATGGGTATTGAGGGCACCTGTTGGGATGAGCACTGGGTGTTGTATGGAAACCAATTTGACAATAAATTTCATATTAAATAAATAAATAAAACAAAGTCCAAAAAAAGAAAACAGACAAATCCTTCTCAATTCATACTCTGTGCTAAGCATTATTCCATTATTTTTATGCACTAATTCATTTAATCTTCACAACCAACCAGTGGGGTAAGAAATATTATCATTCCTATTTTAAAGTTGAGGAAATGAGGTACAAGGGAATTAAATAATTTTCCCCAAATTACAAAGCCAGAAAGTGATAGAATTGAGCTTTATACCCAGGTGGCCTTAGTCAATACACTACATTGTCTATGACCAATAGACTCCATGCCTTTCAATGTACAATAAGCGATAGTAAAGGCATTGTTTCTTTAAACTAGAGATGAGTAAGGCACAGGAAAGATGTGTGATTTTCCTCTAATAAACTAAGAAACAATATGGGAAAAAGATAAAAATTATATGTGGTTCAAAAGGCAGAACAGGAAACGATACAAAAGGGCCAAAACCTGATGGATACTACAATGGTTATTATATATATAATATTGTACAATATATATAATATATAAATGATATTCACAAATATTTATAATTATATTTATATAATAAATAGGAAAATTAAAAGCTATCTTTTTTGAGAAAGAAGAATAAACAGTGTATCATATAAATATTATCTTCAAATTAATGTTGAAGTATAATACAATTCCAGTTGGAATCCCAGGAGATACTTTTGTTGTTATTTATGGTGCATGTGGGATACTAGATAAAAGAATATTAAAAATTATATTGAAGAATAGTTGCCAAAAAGTAGTCAAAAAAAATGAAAAAGAGAGCAATGGGGTTGAGGTCCTGCCTAACAGATATCAAAAAATTATAGGAAGCCATTGTAACAGAATCAATATTGTGTTGGCACAGTGGTAGACACTAGATTAGCAGATCAGGAAAGGGAATCTAGAATTAGATCCCAGTCTATATGATGACTAAATTGATACATGTGACTAAGTTGGTAGTTCAATTTAGTGTGTGTATGGTGGGCAGGGGGGTATTTATAAATGATATTATTATCATTATCCATGTGAAAGAAAATTAAATTATACTCCAAACGCAAAAGTAAATTTCATATGAATTAAAAACTATCTAAAAAATAACGCAATAGAAATGTTGTAAGAGAATAAAGTAGAATTTATTGTACTTTACCCAATCAAGTGCTAACGGAGACCTACTTAACCAATTCTGGAAAACCAAAAGCTAGAAAATATAAGGTGTGGATATCTCTGTGAAAAAATGAAAAAATATATATATTGTGTAACAGAAGATAACATAAACAGAGATAAGATACAAAAAATAGATATAGAAAAAATATTTGCAAAGAGCACAGGAAGAAATCATAGCACAGAAAACTCTGTGTGTTCAGCATCCCAATTTCTCTTCCTAACCACAACTGGGGCCCTGAGACTAAATTCTGGCCAGTGTGGTATGGGCAGATATGACATAAGCCACTTGCTGGCCTTGAAAATATCCTGTTCTATCCTTGCATTAGTTATTTGTTGTATAACAAATTACCCTAAAATTTAGAGGCATAAAACAACAAGCATTTATTACCTCACAGCTATGGTAAGTCCAGAGTCTGGATGAGGCTTGACTAGGCCCTCTGGTTCAAGATCTCTCAGAGGCTGTGACCAGATTGTTGGCTGGTGCTCTGAAGTCTTGATTAGGAAAGGATCCACTTCTAAACTCATTCATGTAGTTGTCAGAATTCAGTTCCTCAGAGGCTGTTGGATGAGGATGTCAGTTCCTTGCTGTCTTATTGGCTAAAGGCCTCTCTCGGTTCCTTGTCAAGTGGGGCTGCTGGCTTCTCTCAGAATGAACACAAGCAAGGCACAATTGAGAAGCATGGTCTTTTTTCAGCCTAATCTAAAATATGACCTCCCATCATCTCTAATACACTATGTTTGCTATATTTGAGCCACTAAATCCAACCTATGCAGGAGGAGAGGATTACATAAGTGTGTGAAAACCAAGAGGTGCCTGCCACAACCCTCCATATCTCTTTTCCTGCTATGATGATTTTGGAAGCAACATTTCCTGGATATAATATCTACAAGGTGAAGGAGGACTTCTTGACCTATAAGAAACTTTGGCAAGTTGAGAAATAAACTTTTATTGTGCTGAGCCATTGAGATGTTTTAACATGATGTAACATAGCCTATCGTGACTAACAGAGTGTTCATATTTACAACACACACAGAGTATTTACAACTTGATGTGATGGGGATGAATAACCCAATCAAAAAGTGGGCAGAGGAAATAAGATTTAATTCACAGATTTGCAATAGAAACATAAGATATCATAATGATAGTAGTAGGAGGAGGAGTAATAATAAAAAGCAATATCTATTGACAGTTTACTTTGTACAAGTTACTGCTCTGATTTACATGAACACATTTAATCTCCACAAAAATAAAACAGATGAAGTAGTAGTTCCTATTATCTCCTTCTGACATATGAAAAACCTCTCTTAACAGAGAGGTTAAGAGAATTGTCCAAGGTCACACAGCTAGTAAGCGTTGGAATCAGAATTAAAATCCAGAAAGTCTGGCATCTGAGCCAGTGTTTCTACCTCTAAGTCATGCTGCTTAAATATATTAGTCAGGGAAATGCCAATTAAAGGAACAGTCATTACATATCAGTCTAGCTAACATTTGAAAGAATCAAAATACCTATCAAATACAGCATTAGAGAGCCATGATGGCAAAAAACAGCAATTAAAACAGGCTTTGTGGGAAGCAGTCCTAAAACAGTTATCATTTAATGTACATGCTTCCTTGGTTCCAACAATTCTGCTTCTGGGAAACTGGAATAAAAGTGGAAGGATATTAATTCCCACATTATTCATCACAAAAGAACTGATGCAAAGACTTTCCCATAACATGCAAATGTTTTAATAAATTTTTGCATATCCACTCCATAGTATATAACACTATGAAATGAAATAGAGCTATACCAATCACCCCAAAGTGATTTCCATGAAGTGTTGTTGCATTAAAATGGCAATACATAGAGAACTGTGAAGGATATGGCCCTATTTTCTTAGAATAAAACTAAAAAATATCCTATATATTTGTTCATTCTATGTGATTCTATGCACTGGGCATAGAATAGTGACCAAAAAGTCTAAGGCCAAAGTTTGGAGATTGGGGAGCAGCCAGCAAAGGTGACTGAGAAAAATGACCATTAAGTGAAGTAGAAAGAGAAACAAGAGTGCAGGTGCAAGGAAGCCAGATAAAGAAATTGGTTCAGAAAGATGAGTGGTCAAAGTTGCTGCTAGATAGGATAGGATGAGGAAATTTATTTTAGTAACGTGGAAATCATTTATGCATTTCTGTTTTCAAGATTGGAGTGTGTGTGTGTGTGTGTGTGTGTGCGTGCGCGCTGGGGATGGATGCCTGATTGAAGAGGGTTCAAGACAGAATAGGAGACTAAGGGAAATAAGGGACAACGACAGTCATATCTTTTAAGAGAGCTTTGATTTAAAGGATAAAGAGTAGGGACGCCTGGGTGGCTCAGTCGGTTGAGGCTCCAACTCTTGATTTCAGCTCAGATCACGATCTCATAGTTGATCCAGTCATGAGATGGAGCCCTACATCAGGCTCTGCACTGAGGACTGAGCTTGGAGCCTGCTTAGGATTCTCTCTCCCTCTGCCCCTCCCTCACTAGTGTGTGGGCTCTCTTGATCTCTCTTTCTACATCTCTCTCTCTCAAATAAAATAATAGAAAATAAATAAATGAGAAAGGTCAATATAATAATATAGCAGTAGCTGGAAGGGGATGCTTTGTTTTGTTTTGATTTTTAAGATGGTAGATATTTCAGATTAGTTGTATGCTAACAAAAGCCATCCAGTAGGGGAAAATTCATGATGGAAGAGAGAGGAGGCAACCACTAGAGTGATGCTTCAAGGTAACTAAGTGGAAATGGATGTTAGTGCACAGATGAAGGGAATGGTCTGAGGAGGTGATAATGGTTCCTGAATTATAGATGAGGCAGAGATGCGGAACAGATCCTGGGTGTTGGCAGATGCGAGTGTGTGGAAGATGTTCTCTAATTTCTTGTATTTTCATAGTGAAGTACAGAAGCAAGGTTGTCAGCTGAGGGTGAAGATTGAGGGAAATCTTGGCAGTTTGAAGAGGAAAGGTATGGGTAATCATCTAGAGGAATGGCAAGGGGAAGAACTATACAGTGGGATTTTCCATCAGCACCAATGCTCTTCTTGAGGTGATACATTAATTTTTTTTTTAATTTTAAAATGCTTATTTATTTTTGAGAGAGAGAGAGCAAGCGGGGGATGGGCAGAGAGAGAGGGTGACACAGAATCTGAAACAGGATCCAGGCTCCAAGCTGTCAGCACAGAGCCCGATGTGGGGCTCAAACTCACGAACTGTGAGCCTGAGCCGAAGTTGGACACTGAACTGACTAAGCCACCCAGGCGCCCCTGAGGTGATACATTCAAAGTGAGCCCAGTCATCTGAGGATTTTCCCCAGCCACACTCAGCTGCCAAGGTACACATCTGGACTAGGCAGAGACTTGAACATAGACAGGGTAGGGTGACACAAAGATTGGCCCTGTATGACCTACAAGGGGTAAAGGATAATGAACGGTGACAGGATAATATCCTTCACAGTTTTCTATATATTGCCATTTAGCCAGATAGATCAGAGCTTTTATGGAGTTGGGGTATTAGAGGGAATTAGCTGAAAAGATAGGCCAAAGAGTAGAGTGCTTAAAATTTGAGATTGTGAAGGGGATACAGTTTTTTGTTAGTGTTAGTATTATTAGGATTAGTATTGACAAGACCTAGTATATAATCATGGAATTGAAAAGCTGAGATGGGGTAAAGTTATAAGCTACTAGGAGAGGGAAGGTTCAGAGACTGAGAAACTGGAAAGACTGCAGGCATGGACATTGAAATCACCAAGAATTATAGTAGGAGTAGTGTTAGGAGGAGTCAGAGCAAACAATATAAAATTCTTCAGGAGTAGCTTGAGGGTCTGTGGATGATGGCTAAAGGAGGGATGGATGGTATAGTATGCTAGCATGAGCTCTGAAGTTGGAATGGTTTTTTTTAAATATATTTTTTTTAATTTCTGAGAGAGCAAGAGTGTGTGAGCAGGGGAGGGCCAGAGAGACAGGGAGACAGAGGATCTGAAGCAGGCTCCGTGCTGACAGCAGCAAGGCTGATGTGAGACTCCAACCTATGAACCAAGCCATGACCCTGAAGTTGGCATGTTTTGGAAGGAGAGAGGGACAATGTTGTTAAGGAGAATCAAGGAGGACACTTACCTCACTTCTGGGCTGTGAGATTTAAAAAAACAAAACAAAACAAAACAAGCAAGCAAGCAAACTAACAAACAAACAAAAACTAGCTACATTTGGAGGGTCCTGAAGAAGAAGCAGATTCTTGGAGAAGCATCAGGTTTGAGACAGAGCAAGCAGATTGATGTTGCCTAAATGAAGGCCTCCAAGGATACCAAGCCATTATCCCTCAAACCTGTAATTGTTACTTTATTTGGAAAAAGAGTCTTTGCAAATGTAATTGTTAAGATGGAGAGAGTATCCTGGATTATCCAGGTGGGTCCTGAATGCAGTCAATCACATGCGTCCTTATAAGAGAGGGTCAGAGAGATGAAACACAGAAGAAAAGGTACACAGAGATAGTGACATGAAGATGGACCAGAGAGAGATTTGAAAATAACTTCCCTTGAAGTTTGGAGTGATGTGACAAGCCAACCAATGCCAGCAGTCGCCAGGTGAGGTGTGCATTCTTCCCTAAAGCCTCTGGTGGGAACACAGCCCCGCCAGCACTTTAATTTCAGCCCAGTGATACTGATTTTGGACTTCTGGACTTGAGAATGGAGAGAGAAAATTTCTGTTTTAGGTCACCAACTTTGCAGTAATTTATAACAGCTGCAGGAAACTAATACCTAGGTGAAGGAAACATTCACAGAAGGGAATGGGAAGACAGTGGATTTTGTTGAGGACAGACTGTAAGCTCCAGAGAGCGCAGGGGAAGTGGGGAGAAAGAATTGTACAGAATGGAAAAAATCAAGTGTAGCTCCCAGACTGATGATAATAAGCCTGGGATCCTTGGGCTGCTTGTGGCTACCCACTGCACAGGGATGAGAGTGATGGCATTATCCTGATCACCCAAGAGGCAGACTTTTAAGGGAGGGATGCAGGGGGTGTATTGTGCCAGGAGGAGGAGTTCTGGGGGTCCCTCTTCAGTTCTACAAATGAAACTGTGGAGGAACAGAAAGAACTTTACTGAGAGCACAAGATATATGTATATATTTATAGATGTATATATATGTACAGATTTATGGATGTAGATATATGTACATATATTTCACTAGGTGTACATAATATGTATATATATTTATATATGATTCATATGTATATTTATCATTGTGTGCATGTAAATATATTCGTGTATGTATTTGAGTGTGTGCATTTGCATATAATTGTTTTTGTAATGTTTATTTTTGAGAGAGAGAGAAAGCGAGTGCAAGAGAGGAACAGAGAGAGAGGTAGACACAAAATCTGAAGCAGGCTTCAGGCTCTGAAGTGTCAGCACAGAGCCCCATGAGGGGCTTAAACTCACAGACCATGAGATCGTGACCTGAGCTGGAATCAGATGCTTAACCAACTGAGCCACCCAGGCACCCCGCATATTATTTTTAAAGCATGGAGAACAAGGGAAAAATGACAATCTGGGAAGGGTAGGGGGGATAATGGGAATAAAGAGGGAAAGAAAAATTCTGGCACTCAGAAAAGAAAACAAAGCAAAAAACGATAGGATATGCAAGGATCACATTTAGGCATTTGTATAAAACTGCATAAATGTGTAAATATATGAGAATATTTTTAAATGAAGTTAAATTTATAAAAATATGTATAGCAAAAAAAAATCCCAAAAAACATGTTAAAAGTTACATCCAAGGGGCACCTGGGTAGCTCAGTCGTTTGAGCATCCAACTCTTGATTTTGACTCAGGTCATGATTCCAGGGTCATAGAGCCTCAGTCAGGCTCTGCACTAAGCATGGAGCCTGCTTAAGATTCATTCTCTGTCTCTCTCTCTCTTTCTCTCTCTTTCCCTCTTCCCCTTCCCCCCCTTTTGAACACGTACTCTCTTTCTCTAACAATAAAAGTTACATACAAACTAACAATCTAATCTTAGTTTCCCCTGAATTTGCTCTTCTTTATTTGCAGTTCACTGAATTTATGGTTCTAAACTGATCCAGTGTGTGCAGACAATTCAACTTATGGGAGCTCCAGCTTTCCCTCTCTGAGTTGCGTCTGGGCCCCTCCTTTGTGTCCCTGAAAGGAAGAGGCTGCCAGGACTCAGTGGCATCTGTGTGCTTGAAGGAATTTGTCTGAGATGACCTTAAGGTACGTCTACTTTGGGAACTGGTCTATTCTTATGACACAAAGACAGTGGGGCTAAGAATTTCTGGATATGGGTGTCTACTTAAAAACAAAACAAAACAAAACATTGTGGCCAGCCAGATTGTCTTCTTGTTAATACCATTTGCCACCAAGCAGGCTTATAATTTCAGATCTAAGGTTCTTCCATAAATGAGTGCTAAACAAACTGTCTTACTTTTATGCTGTGAAGCTAAAGGCTTTTTATTTTTTAGCATCTCTCACCCTCAAAATTTCACCCATTTAACAGTTTAATGCACGTCTTGGAGCTACGCATTCCTATCCTGGATCATCATCATTCAGAGACAGATGAAGGGAGAAAAAAGTGCATGGAGGATTGCTAGAAAAGTTTCTATGGGTTTATCATACATCATTTCTACTCACATAGTCCATTATTGTATCCCAGTCAGTCACAGAGCCAGACTATCTGGACTCACATTCTGGCTTTATCACTAAATGGCTGTGTGTCTGTGGCTAAATTACTTTATCTCTGTGCCTCAGACTTCTCAACTGTAAAAGCTGATGATAATAATCAGTGGCAATGACCTCATAAGTTTGTTGTGAAAAGTAAATAGACTAATCCATGCACTGTCCTTAGTTCTTCACACATGGTAAACACCAGGTGTATGTGAACTGTTATTTTTTTTTAATTAATTAATTAATTTTTAAATTTACATTTAAGTTAATTAGCATATAGTGCAACAATGATTTCAGGAGTAGATTTCTTAATGCCTCTTACCCATTTAGCTTATCTCCCTCTCCCACAACCCCTCCACCAACCCTCTGTTTGTTCTCTATATTTAAGAGTCTCTTATGTTTTGTCCTCCTCCCTGTTTTTATTTTATTTTTGCTTCCCTTCCCTATGTTCATCTGTTTTGTATCTTAAAGCCCTCATATAAATGAAGTCATATGATATTTGTCTTTCTGACTAATTTCAGTTAGCATAATACCCTCTAGTTCAATCCACATAGTTGCAAATGGCAAGATTTCATTCTTTTTGATTGCTGAGTAATACTCTATTGTGTGTGTGTATGTATATATATATATATACATGTGTGTGTGTGTGTGTGTGTGTATATATATACATATACATATACATATACATATATATATATATATATATATATATATATATATATATATATATACCACATCTTGATCCATTCATCCATTGATGGACATTTGGGCTCTTTCCATACTTTGGCTATTGTTGATAGTGCTGCTAAAAACATTGGGGTGCATGTGCCCCTCTGAAACAGCATACCTGTATTCCTTGGATGAATACCTAGTAGTGCAATTGCTGGATTGTAGGGTAGTTCTATTTTTAATTTTTTGAGGAACCTCCAGTTTGCATTCCCACCAGCAAGCAAAAGAGATCCTCTTTCTCTGCATCCACACCAACATCTGTTGTTGCCTGAGTTGTTAATGTTAGCTATTCTGACAAGTGTGAGGTGATATCTCACTGTGGTTTTGATTTGTATTTCCCTGATGATGAGTGATATTGAGCATTTTTTCATGTGTCGGTTGCCTATCTCGATATCTTCTTTGGAGAAGTATCTATTCATGTCTTCTGCCCATTTCTTCAGTGGATTGTTTGTTGGTTGGGTATTGAGTTTTATAAGTTCTTTATAAATTTTGTATACTAACCCTTTATCTGATATGTCATTTTCAAATATCTTTTCCCATTCCATCAGTTGCCTTTTAGTTTTGCTGATTGTTTCCTTCCCTGTGCAGAAGCTTTTCATTTTGATGAAGTCTCAATAGTTGAAAATTTTTGCTCTTGTTTCCCTTGCCTCTAGAGACATGTCGAGTAAGAAGTTACTGTGGCTGAGATCAAAACGTTTTTGCCTGCTTTCTCCTCTAGGATTTTGATGGCTTCCAATATAATGCTTAGGTCTTTCATCCATTTTGAGTCTCTTTTTGTGTATGGTGTAAGAAAGTGGTCCAGCTTCATTTTCTGCATGTCGCTGTCCAGTTTTCCCAGCACCACTTGCTGAGGAGACTGTCTTTATTCCATTGGATATTCTTTCCTGCTTTGTCAAAGATTAGTTGGCCATACATTTATGGGTCCATATCTGGGTTCTCTATTCTGTTCCATTGATCTGAGTGTCTGTTTTTGTGACATACTGTCTTGATGAGTACAGCTTTGTAATACATCTTCAAGTCTGGGATTTTGATGCCTCCAGCTTTTGTTTTCTTTTTCAAGATTTCTTTGGCTGTTGGGGTCTTTTCTGGTTCATACAGATTTTAGGTTTGTTTGTTCTAGCTCTGTGAAGAATGCTGGTGTTATTTTGATAGGGATTGCATTGAATATGTAGATTGCTTTGGGTAGTATAGACATTTTAACAATATTTGTTCTTCCTATCCAGGAGCATGGAATATTTTTCCATATGTTTGTGTCTTCTTCCATTTCTTTTATAAGCTTTCTATAGTTTTCAGTGTATAGATTTTTCACCTCTTTGGTTACATTTATTCCTATGTCTTTTATGGGATTTGGTGCGATTATAACTAGGATTGATTCCTTGATTTCCCTTTCTGTTGCTTCATTATTGGTGTATAGGAATGCGACTGATTTCTGTGCATTGATTTTATATCCTGAGACTTTGCTGAATTCATGGATCAGGTCTAATAGGGTTTTTTGGTGCAATCTTTTTGGTTTTCCAAAAAGAGTATCATGTCATCTGTTAAAAAGAAAGTTTGACTTCCTCCTTGCCAATATGGATGCCTTTTATTCCTTTGTGTTGTCTGATTGCTGAGGTTAAGACTTCCAATACTATGTTGAATAACAGTGGTGAGAGTGGACATCCCTGTCTTATTCCTGACCTTAGGGGGAAAGGTCTCAGTTTTGCCCCATTGAGGATGATATTAGCGTTGGGTCTTTCATATATGGCTTTTATGATCTTGAAGTATGATCCTTCTATCCCTACTTTCTTGAGGGTTTTCATCAAAAGAGGATGTTGTATTTTGTCAAATGCTTTCTCTGTATCTATTGAGAGGATCATATGGTTCTTGTTCTTTCTTCCATTGATGTGATGAATCACATTGATTGTTTTGCAGATATTGAACCAGCCCTGCATCCCAGGTATAAATCCCACTTGGTCATGGTGAATAATTCTTTTAGTGTATTGTTGGATCCAGTTCGCTAATATCTTGTTGAGGATTTTTGCATACATATTCATCAGGGAAATTGATCTGTAGTTCTCCTTTTCAGTGGGTCTTTGTCTGATTTTGGAATCAAAGTGATGCTGGCTTCATAGAAAGAGTTTGGAAGTTTTCCTTCCATTTCTATTTTTTGGAATACCTTCAAGAGAATAGGTGTTAACTCTTCTTTAAATGTTTGGTAGAATCCCTTGGAAATCTATCTGACCCAGGTCTCTTGTTTTTTGGGAGATTTTTGATTACTAATTCGATTTCTTTACTGGTTATGGGTGTGTTCTAATTTTCTATTTCTTCCTGTTTCAGTTTTGGTAGTTTATATGTTTCTAGGAATTGTCCATTTTTTTCCAGATTGTCAATTTTTTTGGCATATAATTGCTGGTAATATTCTCTCATTATTGTTTGTATTTCTGCTGTGTTGGTTGTGATCTCTCCTCTTTCATTCTTGACTTTATTTATTTGTGTCCTTTCCTTTTTCTTTTTGATCAAACTGGCTAGGGGTTTATCAATTTTGTTAATTCTTTCAAAGAACCAGCTCCTGATTTCATTGATCTGTCCTACTGGGAATTTGGTTTTGATAGCATTGATTTCTGCTCTAATCTTTACTACTTCCTGTCTTCTGCTGGTTTGGGGTTTTATTTGCTGTTCTTTTTCAAGATCTTTAAGGTGTAAGGTTAGGTTGTATATCTCAGATGTTTCTTCCTTCTTAGAAAGGCCTGGATTGCAATATGCTTCCCTCTTGTCTGCCTTTGCTGCATCCCAGAGGTTTTGTGCTGGGGTATTATCATTTTCATTGGCTTCCATGTACTTTTTAGTTTCTTCTTTAACTTCTTGGTTAGCCCATTCATTCTTTAGTAGGATGTTCTTTAGTCTCCAAGTATTTGTTATCTTTCCAAATTTTTTCTCGTGGTTGATTTCGAGTTTCATAGTGTTGTGGTCTGAAAATATGCCCAGTATGATCTCAGTCTTTTCATATTTGTTGAGGACTGATTTGTGTCCTAATATGTGATCTATTCTGGAGAATGTTGCAGGTACAGTGGAGAAGAATGTGTATTCTGCTGCTTTAGGATGAATTGTTCTGTATATATCTGTTAAGTCCATCCAGTCCAGTGTGTCATTCAAAGCTATTGTTTCAGTGTTGGTTTTCTGTTTATATGATCTGTCCATTGTTGTAGGTGGGGTGTTGAAGTCCCCTACTATTATGGTATTATTATGTTTGTGATTAATTGATTTCTTTGTCTGGGTGCTTTCACGTTTGGAGCATAAATGTTTATAATTATTAGATCTTCTTGGTGGATAGACCCCTTAATTATGATATAATACCCTTCTTCATCTCTTATTACAGTCTTTATTTTAAAATCTAGATTTTAAAATATCTAGTAGTGATATAAGTATCACTACTCAGGCTTTCTTGTCATGACCATTAGCATGATAGATGGATCTCCAGCCCCTTATTTTCTATCTGAAAGTGCCTTTAGGTCTAAAATGGGTCTCTTATAAACAGCATATAGATCTATTGTGTTTTCTTATCCATTCTGTTACCCTATGTCTTTTTATTGGAGCTTTAGTCCATTGATGTTTACAGTGAGCACTGGAAGATATGAATTTATTGTCATTACATTGCCTGTAGAGTTGGAGTTTCTGGTGGTGTTCTCTGGTGCTTTCTAGTCTTTGTTGCTTTTGAGCCTTTTTGTTTTGTTTTTTTGTTTGTTTTTGTCTTTTCTCCCCTCAGAGTCCCCCTTAAAATTTCTTGCAGCACCAGTTTAGTTGTCACAAACTCCTTTAATTTTTGTTTGTAGGAAACTTTTAATCTCTCTTTCTATTTTGAATGACAGCCTTGCTGGATAAAGAATTCTTGGCTGCATATTTTTCCAATTCAGCACATTAAATATATCCTGCCACTCCTTTCTTCCCTGCCAAGATTCTATGGATAGGTATGCTGCAAACTTGATGTCTTCCCTTGTAGGTTAAGGGCTTTTTTTCCCTTGCTGCTGTCATGATTCTTTCCTTGTCTGAGTATTTTGCGAATTTGACTATGATATGCCTTGTTAATGGTCAGTTTGTGTTGAATCTAATGGGAGTCCTCTGTGCTTCCTGGATTTTGATGTCTGTGTCTTCTCCCAGCTTAGGAAAGTTTCTGCTATGATTTGCTCACATAACTCTTCTACCCCTTTTTCTCTCTCTTCATCTTCTGGGACCCCTATGATTCAGATATTATTTCTTTTTAATGAGTCACTGATTTCTTTAATTCTTAAATCGTGCTCTTTTGTCTTAGTTCTCTTTTTTCTGCTTCATTATTCTCTGTAAGTTTGTCCTCTATATCACTAATTTGCAGCTCTGCTTCCTCCATCCTTGCCACCGTGGCATCCATTCGAGATTACAGCTCAGTTATATCATTTTTTATTTCATCTTGACTAGCTTTTACTTCTTTTATCTCTGCAAAAAGGGATTCTAATCTATTTTTGACCCCAGCTCATATTCTTATTATCATGATTCTAGTTTCGGTTCAGATACCTTGCTTGTATCTGTGTTGATTAAGTCCCTGGCTGTCATTTCTTCCTCTTCTTTCTTTTGGGGTGAATTCCTTCATTTTGTTATTTTGAAGGAAGAAATGAAATTAATAAAGTAAAAAAAATTAAAATTAAAAAATTAAAAACAACGCAAAAAATCAAATAATGGATGCTAGATCCTAGGTGTGGTTTTCTTCTTAGGTTGTTGAAAAAAACTTGATTAGATTAGAGAAAAAAGAGAAAGATAAGAAAAAAAAGGAAAATAAAATAAGAGGAAAATAGTTTGAAAATTTGAAAAACTGGATATCATAAAATAGAATAAAATGAATGGTAGGAGTAAAATAGAATTTAAAAAATTTACAAAAATAAAAAATATGGTAGAAAAAATTAAAGAAAAATATTTTTATTTAAGATTGAAAATAAAAATAAATTTTTTCTCTTTCTGTATTCAAGAATAAGAAAGGAAAAGAAAAAAAATTGACTAGATGGATCAGTGAATAGAATCAAGTACGATTAAAATTATATTTTTTTCCCCTAGAAATCAAACTATGAAGCACTTTATAGTCCATAAACTAAGCAGGCAGAAAGACTTACAGTGTTCCTCAAGAGTGCAGTTGGCCCAGTTGGGCGAGGTTTAGTGTAACGGCTCCATTTTCCACTAGATGGTGCTGCTTAGCCTACTGGGGTGGATTGCTGTGAAGCTTGTAGGTGTGTATGTGCATGCGAGTGAGGGGTGTCACCCAACTACTCAGTCTCTATTATCAGAACTCTGCACTCTCCCCTACCAGTGATCAAGCACCCCTCCTTCGTCTCTAGCTTCCATCCACTCTCCACTCCTACACTCTCTGTGACTAAGCAGGCTGCCAGGCAGCACCTCATTCCTGAGTTTTATCTCACATGGAGCTGTGTTTCCCAACTCCTCCCTTCTGAGTGACTGTGGCTTTGACCCGTTCCTACCCTTTGGGGGAGGGTCTCACTGAGAAATGGCTGGGTACTGGCCACTCGCAGGAACATTCGCACAACCATGCTGCTGCAGAGGCCTAGAGACTGTGCCCGGGTGCCAGCCTGCCCCAGAAAAAGTTCGTGAGATCATGTAGCAGCAGCATTTCAGAGATTATGGCAAATCACAACACACATCTGCCACCAGGTCACCCCTAACATCCTCTCCAACAGCAGTGAATGCAGCCATTCTCCATGGTCCGCTGGAACCTTTGACTGTGGGGAGGCCACACCGCCTCTATCAAATGACCTCCCAGCAGGGGAACAACCACTTCCTGTGTGGCCCAGGACCCCAAGGACCTTACTTTCTGCTCCCATGGATCCACCCTCCCACCAGAGCACCACCAGGTATTGAGCTGTGGAGTTTCAGACTCTGTGCTTCCCCTGTTTATAGAGTCTTAATGGAATTTAAACACTCTCCTTTCTCCTTTCTCCCTTTTTTGTTCAGTCCCTTATGGCTGTTTCCACTCAGACTTTTTCTTTCCAGCTCCTTTCGTGGGGGAGGGGATGCTTTTCCCTTACTCTTCCCTATCTCTGTCCTCTTTATGCAAACAAAAACAGGTCCCTGCCCTCTGCAGTTTCTCTTTCCTCCAGTTCACCTCTCTGCACTGCATACTTGCCAAGTTCTATGGTTCAGGTTGTTCAGATTGTTGTGTTAATCCTCAAATCAGTTTTCTTGGTGTGCAAGCTGGTTTAGTATTGATCTGGTTGCATTTCAGGGATGAGAGATGCAAAACAAAACAAAACAAAACAAAACAAAAAAACTTCCATGCTGTTCTGCCATCTTGGCCCATTCCCTAGTTATTTGTTGTTTTATTTTGATGATGATGATGATGATGACAATTGGTGAGTATGGGGAAATAATTTCCCAAGAGTGGATGAGTGGACAGGAAAGAAGAGATGAGATAAAAGCTAAAAAGAATAAGGGAAATGAAAACCTATGACCTTGGTTAGGATTTGGGAGGCTGGAAGTATTTTGGAAGAAATGAAGTATCCCAGAAAAACAACAACAACAACAACAAAGAATAAGAGTAGGGGACTGGTGACTTGAATTGCATGAATACGCAGTGTTAGTACATTAAATCCTGAGGTCAGGAAACTTAGACGGGTAATGAGTATATATGAGTAAAGTGTAGGGTTCTGGCCAAAAAAAAAATCTATGTGTATAATCACTTTCAATAAGGCTAAAACTATGTCTCATGAAAAACAAAACCCACATAAATACATACTTAAATTATGTACACTAAGAATGAGTTCAGATAAGAAAATGAATGTATCTTTACACATATTTTCAACAACTTACTGGGACAGCAGAACTTCCATTCAGCAAGCCAAGTACACACTTTCTTTGGTTATTTACTCATCCAATAACTCAGCAACAGAAAAATTGGATTTTAACTTCATCTTGCCCAAGGACAACTTTCTCATTCTGAAAGGAATTTTTAGTTCCAATTCATAATAAATACCTCTACTTGTATTTATATTTTTATTTTAGAGAACACCGGTGAATTCTTGGCAGGCAGTGGGATACTAATGAGGCACATTGGCTCACAATCTTATCAGTCTTTTAAATTAGCAGTCGAATAAATTTGTCAAAGAACATAGCATGCCTTACACAGAGATATATCTTGTATTCATGGAATTATCCGATACAGATTTTACAATTTCTGGTTTTTTCTAATATAAAATGGAATCTGATATTTTATATGGACTCCTAAAAGGAAATTTTTGGCTTTACTTCTGTTCTGAAACTCTTTCAAAGACTTGTTTGAGTTGCCTTAGGCAGGGTCTTTTAGAAGTTCATTTGTGTGTGGGGTGGGGGGATTGATTGCCTCTTAAGAGTGCCAAAATAAAGTAACCAAAATTATCATTATTTTAAATGTTGATATCTGTTTAATTTATATTTGCAATAAAAATGTAATATAATTATGCTAGTTCCAACACAATTACAGGATTTTTTAAAAAGATATATTGATTGGCATTTGAGAGTTATGTAGTAATGTAATGGGGCAAAAGTGAAATTTATGTAACAAGTATCTTCATCTTCCAAAAATGCATTGTTCCCTATGGAGTAGCCCTGTCCTCCCCTTCCTATGCCCTCTCCATATGTACAATGTATTCCTTTGGCAAACACTGAATATTCACCTACTATTCTTTTTGGTGTTGACAGTAGAGAACTTTAAGATATGGATGGCTGTTATCTGCAGAAAGGTTTTCACAAAATGGTTGTATTGGCAGCTTCAGGGAGCAGTTTTCTCTCAGAAGGTAGTGGTAGAGATGATGCAGGTAGGCTGAGTCCAAGAACCCAAGGGAAGGTCCCACAGGATCTTGGCTTCATGCAGGATAGAAATCAAATGTGAGCCACAGAAAGTGGAAACAGATTTTATTGAATTGAGTAAGCCACAGGGAGAGAATAGCAGGCCCAGTGACTGGGAGACTCTGAAAGGAAAGGAGAATAAGTCTTGTCTTTGCTTGGGGCTAGGGATTAATATTAGAAAAGGGCCTAGGGTAAGAGTTCCTCCAGGAATCCAGGGTAGGGTCCAATCAAAGGTGAGCATCAGGTGAATAATAGGTATTATTCCATAAATTACTGAAGATAAGCGTATCGATGCCAGCATAAGCCAAGGTTTGTTTGAAGCTAATGTCCTGGAATATGTTTGGGATCTGGCTCTTCTTAGGTGTTATCAGGTGTTTGGGGCTTAGGACAAAATTCAGAGAATGATAAACTTTCTTGCTCCCCCTGGAAATGAGAATATATCTTCTTTAGCCTATTCAGAGACAAAACATAGATCATGAGTAAATGGGGTCTAGCAGAAAAACAGCAGAGATGGAGCCTTTCTAAAATGGAGTCCCTTCAGCTTCTATCTCAGAGATAGTAGTCATAGAGACCCAGTGTTAGGAGCTACATTGTGTTCCCCTGAAAGGTGTATATATTGAAGCCCTAATCCCCAATACCTCAAAATTAGACTGTATTTGGAGATAGGGCCTTTTAAACAGTAATTAAGTTAAAATGAAGCCATCCTAATCCAAGCTGACTGGTGTTCTTATAAAAGAGAAAATTCAGAACCACAGAGAAACACCAAGGATGCATGTACACAGTGGAAAGACCATTGAAAACATAGGGAGGAGGTGGTCCATCTGCAAGCCAAGAAGAGAGCCTCAGGAGTCAGTAAACCTGTTGACACCCTGATCGTGGACTTCCAGCCTCACGTACTGGGAGATTTTGTTATTTTGTTATGGTTCCATGTTATAGCAGCCCCAGCAAACTAATGCACCCAGTTTGTTAAATGACCCACTCGAGATTCTCTCCACCATTTTTTGCATTAGACCCTTTCAAATTAAAACTGCAATGGACAAAGTTAAATAGGCGAGAAAGGCTTTATTTAAGACTATTGAAATAAGGGAAGAGAGACTGAACTTAAGTCCATTAAAACAAACAGTAGGGAATTTTTTAAGTCCTGGGGTGAGTGAGTAGAGGAAATTAGGAGGGAGGTTCATCTGTGGGTTATGTCCATCATGATGGGTTATTCTGAGTTTGTGAATGTTTTTCTCTGTAATTAGGTCATCTGTGTTTACTGACTGGTCTCCATTATAGTTAGGCTTCTACTCTGCCACAGGGACTAGAAAAGAGGGTTGCTGTCCCTTCAATGTTTATATTTTCAACAAATAGTTCTTAGATCCTCAAGAAATTCCTGGATTATAAACCTGACAAAAGGCTGTGGGAAGATTTATATATATTTCAAAGGAGCAGAGTAAGAATTTATAATTTCAAGTTTTCTAAAGTAAATGTTCTAAGGAAAGGAAGGTCAGGGGGCTACAGTTGGAAGAAACCAATCTGAAGTTTAGCCAAGCTGAGGGGAACATCACAACCATTTTAGTCAACGCCTTTGTTATGGAACAGGCTGACCTCTAGCCTGGAAGGCATCGGTTCCCCAACATTGATTTGCCTATGTGCTATTGCAATCTGGTGTCCCTAGCAGTCACTGCTATGGAATGGGATACATCCCATAGTACTGGACTAAGAAATTCTAGTCATTTCACAGAGGCCAAGCAAACACAATCAGAAGGCAAGAAATAACCCTGTACTATCCCGCCATTCTGGGCTTCCGCAAATCGTGCCTTAGGCTGGATCTCATTAAATCTACATCCCATTTCCCACCTCAAGTCACTCAGATCCCAGCAATTACCCAGTAAGTGCTTTCCAAAGAGCAAATACAGGATTCATTTCCTTGTAACTTCTCCATCTGTTTCTTTGTTTTAAAATAGCACAGCTTTAAAATTGGTGCCACCATTGAAAACAGGTAATGTTCTGTTTTCATTCTATTTCCTCTGCCAGGAGGTGCGTAAGCTTAGAGAGAAAATCCCCCTCTGCCTAAAGCCCCAGGAAAGTAAGTGCTGGTGTGAAAGCATCCATGGGGACACAGGAATTACCATATAGCTGCCCTGTACAAAACACCAGTGGGGTGCACCCACCGGAGATGCACATTATCATGATCACAGTCACAGACTTGAGTAATAGCCCATGCTAGAATGGCGATGAGCTGTCTTGAGATGCCTAGCAATTTTCCAGGCCTCTCCTAAAGGGTTTTAGGTGAAATCTCAATGTTTCTTACTGAACCTTGGGGGAACATCAGTTGTTTACAATTCAGAGTAGCTATACAGACAATTTCTTCTTAGGTTAAGAAAACAAATAAATTAAGTAGAATGACTTATCTTTCCTGGATGTATCATTTATGGAATTATAAAGATAAAAGGTTTAATGCTATGATCCTGACCTCTGTGATTACAGGGGAGAAGAAGATGGAGTAACAGGTAGACTTAGACTTCTAGACATTTGCGGATTCCTTCCTATTTTACAAATACCTTCATTACAGTTGCTGGCTTCCTATCAGGATAAATGCATTCAAACTTTGCTTTGAATGGCAAAAGCTGGTTTTCCACCTTTTGGGTTGATACAGTTTTGCTATTTCCAAGTGTGTTGTAAACAGAAGAGAAAGAAAAAGGTAGAAGAGGTTAGGGCCTTGGCAACAGCTCCCTCCCAAGTGTTGTATGCAGGTTGAGAACACCAGTGCTAAGGGACATGTACTCCCACCCCCACCCCCACCCCCAAATCCTTACCAGGTGACTTACATATTTTTCCCTTTTCCTCCCAAGTCAACTGGGACCTCCAAATGACCCTTAATTCCTCTTTTACATTTTCACATGCTTTTCACATTAAATGATTTTGAAGATACAGGACTGAATAATTGGAAGCATGCATAGCCCTTCACTAATACAACTAAATTTTCTAATCATGGTGAAGTACATTGCCTCAAATCCAGATGGTGATTTTGTTCTTGCACAGGCTTGTAGGTCTAAAGGTACAACATGTATGACAATAATATTCACTCAACAAAAATTCATTGACCATGTCCGATATGCTAGGGGCTCAAGACACAGCCATGAGAAGAGAGAGTGCCCCCCTACCCCACCTCACAGGGCTTCCAGTCTTCCTAGGATAACAAGTAATTAAAATGAAAGTAATAAAGCTCTAAGAGCTTCTGGTGACAGCACATAGCCCAGTCTTGGTTGAATGGAGTTAAATATATACAAAGGACATGGACAATTTACCAAAGTGACATTTAATCTGAAAACTAAATAGGAGCTAGCCAGATAATGTAATGTGGGAAAGGGATCACAATAAAGGGAATAGGGTATGAAGGTCTAGATTCCAGAAGCAAGAGAAAGCCTGGCTTCTGGAAGAAATGAAAGTATTTCACTGTGACTAGAGAAGTGAAGGAGAGAGTGACAAAAACAGAGACAGGAAAAAAAGAGATAAATAAGGTAAAAGAGGTAAATACAGTGTAGTTTCTAAATAATTGTGTAAATCTCCTCAAAGTGTTTGGAAAATATTCTCAGGCAATAGCCACTGATAGAAAAAAGTAATATGCAGTAAGGCTGCTCACCAGGACACAGTGTTACCAAAGACAATGCCTCTTTCTCAGCATTGATGGACTCTGATCCAAGATAGACCCACACATGATCCTCATTATGTTTTCTCTCACTACTATACTGCCAAGTATCCATTCCAGAGGGAAAAATAAATTGGAACATTTCAAGATGTTATGAATCAGAAAGTTAAGACAGAAACTAGGTAGATAAAGCAGAAATGGCACCCATAGGCTATGCTCTCCAGTACAGAGCTGGCCTCTGTATAGCCTATCCTTTGCCAAAAAACTTAGCTTGCCCTCACTCAGAGCCACTTCTGGAACTTGCCACATCTTTTTACAAGTTAGATGTCTCCCTCCCCACTGAAGGCACTCAACACTTGGGTATAAGGCTTGGCCAGGAGAACAGAGACTGGATTTCACCCCCTAACATAGGGGAACTCCTGTGTTCCCCCCAGCCTTGAACCTGAATGACCTTAGGCAGAAGACCTGCACACAACACACACACAGTTTGTCCTTTGTTTTGACTTTATCTGTTACATGACATGAAATAACACTAATTATATGTTAATGTGGAAAAAATAATTGTTCTCTAAAGAAGTAAAGAACTGTTAGCTAATGAAACCATGGATAATTCACTTTACACAAATTAATGCAATCATTTCGCCTCTCCCTGGTTGGGAATTGTGTCACAGAGGGAGCAAGAGCTTGAATTAGAGATGAAGGAAAGGTGGATTATTCCAAAGTGTGGTGGCTTTAAGAGGGAGGGACAGAGAGAGGAAGGAAATCTAGTAGAATTATATGAAGTGTTTTATTGCAAGGTAGTATGCGAGTCCTGGGAAAAGAAAGATTAAACAGTGGTTAAAGAGTACTGAATGGAAAATGTGAAGAAGCCAAATACAAATTTCACTGTGTTAAATATTTTCCTCGGCTGATCCTGCCTCTGGCAGCCATGGTCCTTTCTCCGCAGAAAGCAGCCCTGAGAGTAGTACCATGAATCCTACAGCTCAGGGACCTTGTGGCTTGTATTGATTTCCTTTTTCCTTCTAACTGACCTGGAGACCTCATCACCAAGTCTAGTATTATTTCGGGGGGGGGGGGGGTGCTTGGAATTCCAAACGAATTTATAAGTCTTTGTGTCAAATTGGAGTTACCTCAAGTAGAAATCAGGGAACATTCTTTTCTTAAAAGTGACTTCTCTCTGGTATATCTTCCCATTACATTTCAGATTAGACAAAGCAAGAGTAAAAATCATGAGATGGAAAAGTTGTCTGGGATCACAGCTTGTGTAATGCAGGTTTCTTGGTCACCAAATAAACTCAATTTTGTAGATTCAAGTGTGTGCTGATTAATGTCAGGGAATCACAAGGCACAGACGCAGAGTTGATTACTTCCTACATGATTTCACTTTCATAATAGTGTTGGAAGGCTTCTTTGAAATTTACATTTTGGTAAAAACAAACAAACTAACTAATTAAAGCCAATGATGCTCTGAGTTTCCAGTGAAATTCAAGTTGACTGAGCTCCAACGGGTGATACACCATGAAGTAGTGTGTGCACCAGATGCGAACAGTATGGCACCTCATTTAATCTTCACAATAACTCTTTAGACATTATATTTTCAGTAGTCAAATGTGGAAACTGGAGGACAAATCCAAGGTCATTCAGTTAGTAGGTAGTGGATATGAACTCTGTTTTACATAGCTTCATAAGCTTTGCTTTTTCTGATATGCCATTTTGCTTGCGTGCTTTCCTAGTAATTCCTAAATGTTCACATATGCCAGTTGTGGTTTTCACCCACTTAATTCTCACAACACAACTCCAGGGAACATATGGTCATTTACATTTTATAAATTAAAAAAACTGAGATTCAGTAATGGTAAGTATATTCTCAAGGTCATGCAAGGGGTATGTGATAGATCACATGGAGAGTTTAAAACTAAATATTTTAGATCCAACTTTGGTTCTTTTCCTACTCCCTCTCGTCTTCCTTTCTCAAGATGTTTTGTTCTAAACTCATCAAAGCTCATGCCACTTAAAGTAGAATTGGCTCTCCGTCACTTTTAAAACTTACCTGTCTTTTGACCTGTCCCTCAAAACCATGCTCTCTCTACACTGGTTGAAAAATAATCTTATATATTAATTCAAGCCAGGATATTGGTGGCAGATTAGTGGTTTCCCGTATTATGGGTAATCCTTGCATGTTTCCTAAGAGACAGCAAAAGACAGAGTTTCAACCCACTGGAATGACCCTTACCTATTGGAATACTAGATACTGAGGTACAGATGGAAAGGAAGATGTACATTTGAGCAACAACTATTACCACACCTCTAAAATCATATGATAAGTGATAAACCCAGGACATGCATAGATAGTATGGTGGAAGATTCCTGTGGTGTATGCTCATATGCTTACATCAGTAATAAATTTGTAATTACAGAGAAAACAGATCTAGAACATTCTTTGCTTCTAAATTTCTTCTCTTTATCATAAGAGGGTGGAGACTTTCTGTATTACAGTCAGGAAGATCTCACAGGTGATAATCTCAGAGAAAAGATAGAAAAATGATGTTGAGCAGGGTGGTAGTCCTCAATTATGGTGTTTTTCTCTTTTGTGTAATTGAGAACCTAACACCAAAGACTATTAATAAAAGGTATAATGATTTCCCTATTAAATTAAAAGACTATAGACAATCATCATTAAATATTGAAAGAAAAACAACAACAACAACAACAACCCACTACATTTCTTTGGCAGGACAATACCTACTCAATTTTTTAGTTTGCCTTTCTAATAAAGTTAATGACATTCTCTTCTTTTCTACTAGCTTAATAAAATATTGACTTATAAAACAGGATAGGGAGGTGATATGGCTTCAAGCTTAGCTGAGATGTAGTCTCAAATGATTTTCTCAAATTCTGCTTCCTCTGGGTCTTCCCTCTCTGTTCTTCAGTGTGTGGGCTTTGTTCCTAGGTTTACTATATGGCATGGCTAAGATAATGACCAGAAGCTTCAGGCTGTAAGCTACCAGCTTACGAACACCAACTGGAAAAGAGTGCAGCTTTCCTTAGAAACTCAGGCGAAATTCCTTACTTTTACACTGATTTGCTTGGCTTTTGACGCATGCCTATTTCTGAACCAATCTTGTGGCTAATGGAAGCCTGATGCCCTGATGGCCAAGACTGGGTCAATACTGCTGAGGGTGGTGTCAATCTGAGTAGAACCAAAGGGACTGAGGAAGGAAGAAAGTACACAGATGAAAAGAAAAAATAGGCTACCACAAGGTTCTTTCAAAATAGTGGATAAATTGATTCCTTGAAGAATCCTTTTAATGCAAAGGAAAAATAAAACATAAAATGGATTAGAAAACATTTGAGAAACACCATATATCAAAAACATAGCTGTTTGTCTTTCTCTGCTTTATTTCACTTAGCATAATACCCTCTAGGTCCACCCATATTGTTGCAAACGGCAAGATCTCATATTTTTTATGGTTTAATAATATTCCATTGTGTACCTATATGATATTATTTCACTTACATGTAGAATATAAAAAATAAAACAAATAAACAGACAAAAAGCAGAATCATAGTTAAAAACACAGAGAACAAACTGATGGTTGCCAGAGGGAAAGAGCAGTGGAGGGATGGGCAAAATGGGTGAAGAGAAGTGGAAGGTATAGGCTTATAGATATAGAATCATAAGTCATGGGAATAAAAGGTACAGCACAAGGAATATAGTCAATGGATTTATAATAGCATTGGATGGTGACAGATGGTACCTCCACTTGTGGTGATCATAGCATAATGCATAGAGTTGTTGAATCACTGTGTTGTATACCTGAAACTAATATAATATTGTGTATAAGTTATACTTTAAAAATCTATTTATAAATAATACCAAAAGGAAAAAAAAACACAAAGACAGGTGTTGATTGAAATACGATAAGTTATCTTTTATAGTGTGCAGAGAATTATGGATAGACCAATAAAGCAAGGAACACCTTTTTCTTTGAAGTACCTTTTTCTTTGAAGTTCAGATTCTGTTGAACCCAAGGCTGGCTGGAGAGTATGTCAACTAAGCAATCTTTAATTAGTAATGTAGTCACAGCATAGCCGCGAGTAGAAAGGAATTAGCTGAGTGACATTCCCCAGGTTTGTGTGACCCCTGTGGTTCTTACCTCAGAACCCATAATACCAGAAAGAAGCATGTTTCCAGAGAAAATTTTAAAACAGGAAAAAGATTATTCAACATATGGAACTCATCCAATAAGGTAAATAATTTCTGAAACCCAGAATATTCCCCCTATTCACTCCTAAGTGGTCAGCTCCTTCTTTTTCAGCTGTAATATGTGCTAATCACCTATCTTGAAAAAGCAAGGGACTAGAGGACCGGCCAGCCTGGCTGATGCACTGGTCATTAACATTGACTTTCAGCTGTGAAGGAGAGAGAAAATGGGAATTGCAGTCATATTGTGGACAAGAATAAGCTTACAAGGAACACTGTGGAGAGTTAAATCCAAGAGGCAAGTAGAGGGCAGTGACCAGGTCTGAAGCAGTGGCTCACCAGCAAAGGACAGACAAGAGAGGCAAGGGCAGATTCAGGCAGAAGATCCTGACCCAGTCCCTGAGCCCATGGAGCCTGGGGAGAGAAATCCTCTTATTGAGATCTGATCACCCTATGCTGACCAGCTTTGAAGAGCACTGGTTCAATCGCCTTCTCCAGGAAGCCCTACAAACCTGACAGGAACATGGAAACACCAGCGTCCTTGACTGTAGTGTCACCCACACTGTAGGTGGTCATAAAAGACCCAAAAGCAAAATTACACTATTATAAACATAAGAAGAACACATACTGGGTAAACAAAAATAAATAAAATAAAACAAATCCCACAAAAACATATATGTCTTACACTGTTTTGCTAACCACAGGAAGAAAATGGATTGCATTTTGAAATAATGAGTGACATTTCTCATCTTTTAGACACCCTAAATATTTCGGAAACACCACGTAATGTGCAGTGGGTTGTGTGCAGTGACAGAACTTTGTCATCTTACTCTCTGATGTACTATAAAGTCATTTCCAAAAACCTGGCAGAAGAAACCTCAGGTACCATCAAGAGATACTTTGCTTTGTTTCCAAAGTCTTTCTCTCCTTCTGGGAGCACCACCTTTAAATCCATATATTACTGCCCAAATAAGAGAAATATAAATAACTCAATCCTCCAGGAACAGAGCCAAAAATAAGCCAAGAATAGAAAACCAAAATAATTTTTACAAGGGCATTTGAGCCAAATAAAGAGGAGTGGATGTATCACCAATAAGGAGGAAGCAGCATCAATATCTTGGTTTTAAAAGAAAAAATTGAGAAATCATTAGGCATTTTACAAAGTGCAATAAACCCTGCTAGTGCTAGCAAAAGCTGGTTTTCAAGGTGCTCAAAGAGAGATTCGGCAAGCTTTCTCTAAAATACATACAAGAGATGTCTGAAGAGATGATAATCAGATGAAAGCAGCATCAAGAGGGAGAAAATGGTACACATGGAGAGAGCACAAAAAATTGAACTCCAAAGGATTTTAAGATAGTGTGAGAAAGAACCTAGTTCTCTAAATCACTGAACAATATAACTCCCCTGGGAGAAATAACCTGTGAATAAACTTGAACTTTACAAAATGTGTTTATTTTTAAAGGTCTTTGTAATTAAAGGTATATCTTTGGTTGAACCATAAATATAAATTTCATGGGCACTTTATTCATTTTTGGGTTTTTTTTTTTTTGTTATTCTTAAATAGATTGTTTCCTTAGAAATTCCAAATTAAGAACCCTAAGTTTGTATTCTCTGAGGCAGAAATACCTGACTGATGCAGGACCTGACTGTAGGTGGACCTTACTCTTTACCTCGGTATTATCTGGTCCTCAGCTAGGGAGAAACTATAGCTCCCATTTAGTTCATTACTCTTCCTGCTGATTACTCATTCTGCTATAGTCTCTCTATGGATAGAGGGAGAGGGGAACTAGAGAATTCTCATGGGATAATTGAGTGGGCCGAAGTTATCAGACTCTGTAGATATGAGATTACCCACACTGTTTGCTACTCAGTTGAAAATCCATGCTAAGAAATCATCAGCAAATGGGTAACTCAAACTCTATCACTATCTAGAGATATCAGTCCTGATATCTACAAATTCCCTTTCCAAATGGATTTTCTCTCCTTTGCCAAAGGCCGATGGTATGAGTGTGAACAAAAGAGTAAGCAGATCAAGGGAGTAAGTAGAGGGTAAAGAATATGTCACTGTCCTAGAAACTTCTTCCTGTGACCCAGAGGTGCAGATCTTCTTGGCCCTTTGTCAACGGAGACACTTGAGGTTCCCGCTGCTTAGTGGTATGGAAGGTGGGCAGATTGATAAGTGTGGAGATGTGCTGTTTTACAAGGTAAATACACCAGGAACATAAGTGCCGTACCCTGGAATTCCTCTTCTGCTTCTAAGGGAGTTTTGAAAATTCAGTCACTCCACATTTCTTATTTTACAAAAAAGGACTATTTACCTCCCATCGACCTCAAAGGTGTCTTCTCAGAAGTAGCTAGCCCAAGGGGCGCCTGGGTGGCGCAGTCGGTTAAGCGTCCGACTTCAGCCAGGTCACGATCTCGCGGTCCGTGAGTTCAAGCCCCGCGTCAGGCTCTGGGCTGATGGCTCAGAGCCTGGAGCCTGTTTCCGATTCTGTGTCTCCCTCTCTCTCTGACCCTCCCCCGATTCTGTGTCTCCCTCTCTCTCTGACCCTCCCCCGTTCATGCTCTGTCTCTCTCTGTCCCAAAAATAAATAAAAAACGTTGAAAAAAAAAAATTTAAAAAAAAAAGAAGTAGCCTAAAATCTCCCATTTGCCTTTCTCAAATTAAATGTGATTAAAAACACTAAGTCTAAAACTTTTTCTTCTTTTAAAAAATGTTTTGCTATGTTATTAAAAAAACAGGGTAATAGCTAGTCCTAAATAAAACTCAATTATTAAAGGATAAACAAGTTTCACTTCTAAATATATGAATAAAGTTGAGCATCTTTAAATATTAAAATCTGACATTTAATTTGCAATCCTATATGGTAAAGCATTTCATGATATCTTTGTGTTCTTTAGCTGTTTATTAATCTGAGTTGTAGAAACACACTGTAAGTAGCATATTGAAACTTATTTACTGGTTTAGGATAATAGTATTGCTCAATCATGAACAACATATTCTAGACCTAGTGAAAAGTGAATGATGACTACCAAGACAAATTATGTTCTGTGGTGAGCAGAATGAAGTTATAGGGTTATAAACACACACACACACACACACACACACACACACACACACACACACAATTTGTCTTCAAATGAAATTTGCCACTTTTCTCCCCCATCATAACTTCAATCCTAGCTTTTAAACTTTTAAAGGTTAAAATGTACATACATACCTTATGAAGAGCTTGTGATATATTAGCTTCTAGAGAATATTTGCTATTTTTATTTTATTTTATTTATTTATTTTTATTTTACTTTTTTTTTTTTTTTAAGTAGGCTCCACACCCAGCACGGAGCCCAATGCTGGGCTTGAACTCACAACCCTGAGATAAAGACCTGATCTGGGATCAAGAGTCAAACGCTTAACCAACTGAACCACCTAGGCACTCCAAATATCTGCTATTTTTAACTCGCATATTTTCTAAACAAAAATAATCTCATTCCTCTTTAAAAATTAGAACTTATTTAGGGGCGCCCAGGTGGCTCAGTCAATTAAGCAAACAACTTCGGCTCAGGTCATGATCTCATGGTTTGTGAGTTTGAGCCCCGCTTCCAGCTCTGTGCTGACAGCTCAGAGCCTGGAGCCTGCTTTGGATTTTGTGTCTCCCTCTCTCTCTGCCCCTCCCCTGCTCATGCACTGTCTCTGTCTCAAAAATAAATGAACATTTCTAAAAAATGACTTATTTAGTCTACCCACACTGCTATGACCAAAAGGAGGGTACTTGGCATTTTAACAAACTCTTGATCTCAGAGTACAATATGAAAATAAAAAGGAACATGTAATGTTGATGCTCAGTTTCCCTCAAAGTTTCTTTTTTGGTACTTGTTTTCTATATCTGCAAAATCAATTTATACAGTTAACACTGACAAAATATGTTCTCAAAAATCAAATAATACCCTGCTAGTGTCTGTGGTAGAATTTTAATCCTTAAATAAGAGAACCTTAATAAATAAATACACTTAAAAAAATTATTGATGCAATTGGGCTTCTCTGCTGAGGGACAGTTTGAGACTCAGTGAACAACTAATTGTGTTAGATTTCAGTTGTAAGTCCTAAAAAAGAGAAAGATGAAGCACAGTCATTAATTTTTAATATCCTAATTTATAACCAAAGTTGTGTAGACAAAGCTTCTTTTAAACGAGTTGGAACAGTGACACACATAGAACACAGTGTAAATCGTGCTTCAATCTTGGTTTCCTGAAAGGCTTCTAAAAGAATGGAATTTGCTGCAATCATAATGAATATTTGTATTTTGTATCATCTAGACTGGAACGAAATGGGTGGATAACTATTGACACTTTCATTTCATATAGTTTATCATTTGCAATATATTTTGTTGTTGAGCAAAGTGTAGACTTTGAAATATGGAATTCTATTTTATGCTTTAGCACTAACTTTGTGCAAGGTCAAAATGGATTTATCACTGATGGGAGACATCTCAAACTCTATAGACCACTGGGACAAAGAAAAATAACTTTTAAAACAACTCAGCCAACTATGATATGCTCATAAAAATCATAATGGGATCTGGGTAATGTCTGGCAATTCTTTCTCAGTATTGATAGAGTTTTATTCTTTAAAAGACCAGAGTTATGGGATGCCTGAGTGGCTCAGTTGCTTGAGCATCTGACTCTTAATTTTGACTCAGGTCATGATCCCAGGGTCATGGGATTGAACCCTGCCTTGGACTCCACACTGAGTGTGGAGCCTGCTTAATATTCTCTATATATCTCTCACTTCCTCCCTCTGCCCCTCTCCCCTACTTGTGCTCTCTCTCTCTCTCTCTCAAAAAAAACTTTAAAAAAAAAAACCAAAGACCAGAGTTATATTCAATAATAGTTAACACAACTATTATGATCCACACTTTAAGTTCCAGGTGATTATCTCAAATCACATTATCAGCCGGGAAATGAAAAGATAAGAAGCTTTTCTATGAGTGCTGGAACATTTCTACCAAAAAAGGAATATTTATGGTGCATTTTCTCATAAAGTAAATCTGGCTTAAAAAAGAGTTAACACAGTAGTAGTTTCTGTCTGTCTGTCTGTTTGTCTCTCTCTCTTCCCATTTTTGACATTTAGTTCATGATTTTCTATTGGTATTTTAATGACACTCCACAGATCAATGATCCAGCACTGATAGATGTGCCATGTCCAGACTCTACCCAGGCTGGGTTAGAGTCCTCCATAATCCTATCGATGAGATAGACAATCTCCATCAGAGCGGCCACCTAAACTTCCCTGATGTCACGGTAAGCCAGACATACAGGATACTGCAACAAGCAAGCAAGGAAAACCTCATGCTGTGAGATCAATGAGGATTTTGCCCTACTTTTAGGAATGCCTTATCATAGAACTGAGACTAATAGAAGGAAACTAAACTTAGGAAGCCAGTAGGGTGCGATGCAGAAAGTGAAGAGCAAAATCCAGTTTTTAAGGATGCACTCTACAAAACAAACCACTGCTACTCTCCTTGCTACAACTCTGAGCTACTCCTTGCCTATTATGCTATTTTTCAATTTAAAACATTTGACAGGGACACCTGGGTGGCTCAGTCAGTTAAGTTTCGGACTTCGGCTCAGGTCATGATCTCAAGGCTCATGAGCTTGAGCCCCACATCCGACTCTCTGCTGTCAGCAGAGAGCCTACTTTGGATTCTCTTCCCGTCTCTCCCTCTCTCTGCCCCTCCTCTGCTTGCTCTCTCTCTCTCTCAAAAATAAACATTTAAAAAAATAAAACATTTGACTGTCAAAAATCAAGTAAATTTTCATGATAAATAGAGATTCTCAGATATTCTACTACCTTTTCCTGTTAAATTGTGTGTGTGTGTTTTAATTTCTGTTTCAGAAGTTTATCTACTACCCAAGTAAGGCCTTAATAAATAAGCAAGCAATAAAGGTTTACCACAAATAGGGGCGCCTGGGTGGCTAAGTCGGTTAAGCGTCCGACTTCACTCAGGTCATGATCTCGCGGTTCATGAGTTCCAGTCCCGTCTCGGGCTCTGCGCTGACAACTCAGAGACTGGAGCCTACTTTGGATTCTGTGTCTCCCTATCTCTCTCTGCCCCTCCCCCCCCTTATCTCTCTCACAAATAAATCAACATTAAAAAAATTTAAAGGTTTACCACAAATGATTGTTAGACATGACTAGATTTGTAAGGGTTTTGATAGAAAATGTGGTGCTTTTGATTTCATCATCTCTATCAGAGAGCCCTCTATTCTTATTGTACTTCCTTGAAAAAGTTGTTATACTATTAAAACAAATTTTGAGATAGGGCAATTAAGTTAAAATTTCCAAGTACCACATGATTTTAAAGAACATGCCTGTAACAGATCTCCATGAGCTCAAATATTTTGAGCTCTCAAAAGTTTGCTTCTTCTGCAGACTGAATCGAGACATCCTAGAATAAACATAATACTGTGGGATCATAGGGGTAAGGAATTTCAGTAGATTGCAACCATATAAAGAGGTGTCTGAAGGTTCAGCTCAAATTCTATTAAATAATTGAAAGAGAAGAAAGGAAGTCTCAAGTTGAATCTAAGTTGCATATGTTTCTTGATCTTTCAATTTTTCCTCATTCAAGCTTTCATGATTCTTTTTTGGTTTGTTTTGTTTCATTGATCCCTTTGGGTAAAGCTTATGTTCTCCTCAGAATAATACCTTTAGAAAAATAAAATAAAATATATAGGGTTTATGAAAAAAAAAATATATATATATATATGCATATATATAATATATAATGTATTTGTTATATATTATAACAAAAATTGTGCATCTAATAATATATATAATGTCATATATATGTATATATGATTCATGGCAAAAGGCCACATACATATTCCACTTTCAGTGAGATAAAATTCTCAATTCCCAATAAAAACTTCCAAAGGACTTATCAGCAGCAAGGTCACCTCTAGAAGCAGGGGCAGATAAAACACCTATTGCACAGCTTCCCTTAGCAGCTGACAATGTCAGCCCAAAGTCAGGCATTGCTGGAACTGAGAAACTCAGTGTTTGATGTGACACAACCCTTTTATACTAGTGGCTTTCACAACACTTTTGGGAGAATGTAAACAACCTGTATCCTTAATGGAAAACATTTACAGACATCTGTGTCCTTCTTGATTCTAAAATCAAACTCAGGCTTAGCAAGATGACACCTTATTTTTAAAATATCAATATCCAAGACCAAGGGTCTCTAAACAATATCTCCATCTTTAGCATCCTTGAAAGGCCATTTCTCACAAGTGTGCATCACAGATGTTGTTTTGATCTTCAAGGAAAGAGTTCTTTGTCAGAGATAGAGAGCCCATTGTGGTTTATCTTTAAGGCTCCCCATCACACAGCTGGGGGAAAAGCCTGACTTCCATGAGGACACTGCCAGAAATCTAATCTTTCCCTCCACAGTAATATGGCCAGGCCAGGCCAAGGGCTGCCCAGCTCTGTGACATTTCCCAGTTTCACTTGTGGTTAGGTAGAGTCTCCAGCATAAGCGAAAGGGGTGAGTGAGATTTCCTGGTGGTTTCCCTCAAATATTTGCCCTTCGCATTGTCTGAAACCCAAATGTATCAGTGACTCTATTCTGACTATACTGCAACAAATACTCTAGAAGATGGTGAAAAAACTAAATGGAAGGAAATTGTTCCCTGAATGATTGGGTGGTTCCTGGTCACCTGTTGATATCCCCATCCCACTCCAGTTACATGACAGGAAGATAAAACTCATAGCTTATTGGAACCACCAAATATGGAGGCCTTTCTGTTAAAACAGTTCAGCCCATTCTTATCAATATATCTCCAGTGTATATAATACCTCATCTCCACACACCATTCTGGGCCATATATTGGACTTTTACTTGTATAGTGGGCAAAGCTGATTCAGTTCTATTGCCAGAACAGCAAATAGCACCCAGGAAAACCACTTACCCAGCACCACTTAAGACAGGGCAAGACCTTAAAATATGGGACAGCCTTACACTCACACAATGACTGAAACACTAATTCTGTGTGTAATATTTATTAATGTTAGTTGAAAAGAGAATTCCTCAGTATAGAATACAAAGTTTTAAAGTGTTTCATGTACTAACTTTGATTTAAAATTCCAGTCAGCTAATCTAGAAAGATGAAACTACTCACTGAATAGTCCTTAATATTCATTTATACAATTTAAACACTTAAATCTTAGAGATCTAATATATCTAAAGTATGGAAATATTCCTAATTTACATACAATCTGGCCATCTATCCTATATTGGAACTTGCTCTACAATATACCACCTCAGGCGATTATAATAACGATAAATACTATATATTTCTGCTACTACTACCATTACTGTCCCTATCACTACTTTTTGTTGTTGTTAAAATTTTTTTTAATGTTTATTTTTGAGACAGAGAGAGACAGAGCGTGAACAGGGGAGGGGCAGAGAGAGAGGGAGACACAGAATCTGAAACAGGCTCCAGGCTCTGAGCTGTCAGCACAGAGCCTGACGCGGGGCTCGAACTCACGAGCCCTGAGATCATGACCTGAGCCAAAGTCGGCCGCTCAACCGACCGAGCCACCCAGGCGCCCCACTATCACTACTTCTAACATTACTTCTAATGAGCACTATGTACCTGGATTCTGAACTATCACATTTACTATGCTAATAATTTAATCATATCATTAAATTTCTCTAATGATAGGAACTAAATATCTCCAGAGGCAAATAATTCTATCATTGTATAATCTTACTGTTGAAGACTCTTGATTAAGACTTCAAAATCAAGCTATAAATAAAAATTTTAAGTTTATTTATTTATTTTGAGAGAGAGAGTGCCAGTGGGGGGAGGGGCAGAGAGGGAGGGAGAAAATCCAAAGCAGTCTCCATGCTGTCAGCACAGAGCCAGTTGTGGGGCTTGATCCCACGAACTGCAAGATCATGACCTGAGCCTAGATCATGAGTCAGATGCTTAACCAACTGAGCCACCCAGGTGCCCCAAGCTATAAATAAAATTTAAGATCAATCCTTCAGAATGTACCCTGATATAGAATATGGGAGAAATGTTACTTTATTTGAAAATAAAGGATATTTATTCTTTCTTTCTTGATACTCATTCTTTCTCGATCCACAGCTCATTTATTTGGGTTTAGTGTCCACTATTTGTTCTTGAAGCCATTTTAAAGCTAAACCCGCATACTGATAGAACATATTAATGTAAAATAATATGACAGTCAGGGACTCTGCAGACTTATTTCCAGGAAAATTCCCATATTGAAAGCACATAAACTTTCACATGGCACAAAATCAATCATAACAGTCAAAAAAATCACTATTGCAACAAATACCTTAAGATTAAAAGCTCTTACCTGTTTTTATGGTTGTCAAGGAAACCTTTCTCCGATTTTCTAATGAAATACATTTCCTGAAAGATAAACAGAATAAACACCAAAGTATGAAATAAAATCCAACAAAATGTGGCTTTTAAAAAAGTCATAAAAATTTAACTTAATTTTTTAATGTTTACTTAATTATTTTGAGAGAGAGAGAAAAAAAAACACATGAGCCAGGGAGAGCCAGAGAGAGAGAGGACAGAGAGAATCCCAAGCAGGCTCCACACTGTCAGTGCAGAGCCCAACATGGGTGCTCAAATTCACAAACCATGAGATCATGACCTGAGCTGAAATCAAGAGTCAGAGGCTTAACTGACTGAGCCACCCAGGTGCCCCTAAAGAACTTAATTTTTAAATTTTAAACTCTCATATAAAGCATTGAAAAAAATCATTAATAACTTTGAAAGTTGAATTCTGAATCTCATGACACTAAGTAAAGCTAGTGGAATTTTAAAACCTAAAAAATTAAATTTTCAACCACAATTATTTATACTGTTTTAAGCACTAAGATAAAATACAAAAAATTGGACATAATTGTGCTTTTAACTATTTTAAACTATAATAGAGCAGATAAAGCTTACAACTAGAAAATTAAAATAATATTACAGAAAGGTTATTTTATTTTATTTTATTTTATTTTATTTTATTTTATTTTTTGGATATATTTTAAAAAGATGATTTGTGTAGTTAGTATGGATAAATGTTGGTAAGATTTAAGTGCAATTATGCATAGTTATGCAGATTCAAATTAGTAAAATAATTTTTCTCAATATATTAATTTAAAGATGGACAAAATACCATAAAGTATCACTCTGTATAGATGCTCAGAAATGAAGAAATAAATTCATGTTTTGCAAGGAAGCCTTGGGCTGAAGTTAATCATCTTGGGCTTAAATTCTGAGAGGCTGAGCAGGAACCAATTCTTTATTGTTTTTATCTGCACCTCCAGGTGCTAGGCATATGGTCTGAAAAATTATAGGTGCTCAATACATTTTGGTAGATGAATCCATCTCAACTCAACCATTAAAAAACAGCTATTATAGAAGTTTCTTCACATCCTGGCTTCAAGTTCCCGTCTGTGAATTATTGATGTTGGACTAAATGATGCCTACCAAGCTTATCAATCTGTTATTTTTACCAATCTATGATTGTCACTCAGTTACTTAAACCAGAAACCTTAGTCTTATTCCTTTGCTCTCAACGACCTTAGCCCAATCCATGACCCAGATAGGTAGACTCTTCTACTTAAATATCACTGGAATCCATCCACTTTCTCCAGTGCCATACTAATCTAAGCTTCCATTCTCTCATTTCTGAATAATAAAATGCCCTATTATCTCTCACTCTTCCACTCTTGAGAAGAAGTCAGAGTGATATGTTAAAATAAAAATTCAATCATGCATCACTCATATTTAAACAACTCTTTGTTGGTTTCTCACTGACCTTAGGTTAAGGATCCAAGACCTAAACATCTAAGAAGCCTATCATAATCTGGCTCCTTTCTCTAGCTCTTGCCTCTTTTCTTCTGACTCTTCCTTTTAAATTCTTGATGCTCTGACACATTGTATTTTCTCCATGCATTCCATGTACCATATCTCCTTCCTCTCCCACAAATCTTTCACAGATACTGTTTCTTCTGCCTGAAACTCTCCTGCCTTCCCTTAGGTCTTAGACTTACAAACTCTTATTCATCTTTTAGATCTCATCTTTTGACAGTCAAACTAGATTAGGTCTCCCTAATATTTATTTATATTCAACATTATATTCCATTTTGGCAGGGATCATTGTACTCCTACACATTCTGAACATTTTCCTCACAATGTTTTAAAATGTATAGAGTCAGAAACCGTATGTATCTTGTTGACCACTGAATCCTAAGATTACAGAATCAGGTCCTATTATTTAGTAATTCCTTAGGTTTCTATTGGTTAGTTGGACTCCATGTCTTCTAAATTAGTGTTTTCTCTACAGTTATTGAATAAGGTCACCAATAGGCCACCAATAAAGTCAAAGAGAAAAAAATCACTTCGCATGCCTCACTGGTTTCTTATCCATTTCCATTCTTCTTCTTCTATACTAACCAAACCCAGAATTAGTACAGGGCAGCAATGTGTACCTAATTCATAGTTGATTATCTCCCGGCCTTGCTTCTAAGAGTGGTCATTAAGTTCTGGTTACCAAGACATTCCTCAGAGAATTCCCCTTCCCAAATTAATTCTCATGAGGAAAAGCCTGCTTTATTTTGCCTTTTGCACTTCCCAGTTTTCTAAGTTGAGTAAGAAAGTAATGCATGGAAGTAAAGCTACCATCTCACGAGGATGAAAACTACATAGTAACTATGATAGAACAGGAAGACTGGATGAGCCTAGTTTGTTGCTAAATCTCTTCCAGGCATGGCAGCATCCCTGAGCCACTACTGTCTTCTAGATTTCCTGTTATAAGAGAATAAGCTCCTTATTGACTCTCTAGAAGCTTAAACTTGCATCTGAACACATTTCTAACCCATTCAGGCAACCTACTTTGCAGAGATTATTGAGCGTGTAAAAGGCAACAAACATATTACAACTTTTCGGTATTTGAACCCAGCTCTGCCTCTTTCCATTTGTGAGACCTCATTAGCTTCAGTGCACTTACCTGTTAAATGAGAAGAATGATATCATCTTGCAAGGTGAGTATGAGTATTAAGAGCAAACAAATGTAAAGATTTTAGTTCATGGTCTGATATAGTAGTTGTTCAATAAAACAAGAAATTTTACCACCTTTTGAGAAAAAAAAATGTATACAGCATTTGTAGCCAAACAGATTCTACCAATTACTTACTCTAAAAGTCCATCAGACTTTTTGGAGACTCAGTGTCCTTGTTGTAAAATGAGGAGAATATTATCTACCCTAGACAGATCTATGAGGATTAAAGACAAAACATTTAAAGTAATAGACATTTAGTGAATGGAAGTTACCATTTAATAGAAATAGAAATGCACAATAATATATGCTCATATTAGACTATAGCAACTAGATTAAGATATTCAAATCTACACAGCACATTTTCCATAACAAATTTTAAAAAATTGATAATATATTTTGTTTTCCTCTATAGCATTAATTCTCACATGGAGATTAGAGAGGTGGCCACAAGCCCCTTTGCAAATTTCAAGAACTCTATGGAACTTAACTACAGGAAGATGCATATATGCAGAAACTCTTACATTCAACTTTAGGGAATTATGTATTCTCTTAAATTCTGTGGGTCTCAAGACTGTATTACACTCCCTAATCAACAGTTCATGGAGTTCCAAGGGGCCATCCTGATATGGTAATTTTGTATTTAAAGATGTCCTATGCAATAAACACTAAGACATATGTCTTATATACCTTTAATAAGCTATATAGTTTCTTTATCTGCGTATCTACTCTAATACATAGTAATCACATTGTTTGAGAAGGAGCCCTTACAACAAATTTGTATTTCGAAGTTTGTGTTGTACAGACTTATGCTTAGAAGTGTTAAGTTTCATTTAAACTTTGTTAAAGGAAAGGGGAAAAGAACAGAAGACATGTAGACAACAAGGGAAACTAAAATCAATAAGCTACAATGCAGCTATCTACAATGTGATTCAATGTTCCACTCAGAAAAGGACAAATAAAACTCTGAGTGATAACTCCTCAAGAAAGAATTATATTTCTGCCAAAATATTGTTGAGATTACACAGGGGACTGCCAGTAGTTTTAGTTTATAAAGAATCTAGTGTTACTTTGTGGTTAGGGTACAAGGTAGCGCTGGAGAAAAATGTTATTTCAGATTCTGCAAGTCACAGGATTTCACTATGATCTTGACCAAGTTCTACAACCTTTGCTTTTTTTCCCCCCTCCCACCCCTCCCAAAAAAGAGAAATGTTTTTAATCTGCTCTCTCCTGACCTAATAGTTAACGGACAATAAATATTTGCTGTATCTTATATATACTAAGCATTCCTTAGCTTTCAAAAACCAGTTGTTTTGCATCAATTCATTAGAGTAGTAAAGTCCTGGGAAGGAGGCAAGATTCAAGTTGGTCATTTGGTTTAATTCAATAGGCTTGTCCCTCTAGGTGGTGTTATCTAGCCCTGCACAACTATGACAGTCTCCCTGGGCTGTCTTTCCATCTTCTCTTTATCTTTGCCTTATGGATGATGTTTATAATGACTTACACTGTCATCAGAACTAAGAAAAGATAGATGGCTTCTTTGTTACAGTCCTTTGTGTCTCAGCCTTTCCTACCTTTTTGGATGTATTTTTGCATTCACTCAATGTGTAAGAATCACTCAGCTAGTTTCTTTCTTTGGCAATAGCAGTATTTAATAAAGGACATAAATACCTGTAAGGAAAATCAAACCTATCCTTTTGGGATTCAAGCTTTCTAGGAAAGCAGAGGAAGAGACTTTGTTCAATCATGAGTTAAAAATGAGTTGAGAGACATAAAAGACAGAAAGGAAATTTCTCCTATGTATACTGGTAAAGATACTAGAACAAACTTAATAGGAACTCATAAGAAAAAAATATATAAGAAAACTCTCCTAAGTTGAAGAAAGACCTGAATTTGAAAAATATAAATTATTTTTATAAAACCCAACTCTCAGTTATACAATGGAGATCACAATGAAAGTTGCAAAATGCAAAATGTGATGTTATGTGAAAAAAGCAAAGTGAATAAAAGTGTATAGAGTTCCATTGTGTAAGAAAGGTGATGGGGGGATACACACATATGCATGCATACATATACATATTTGTTATATACACAAATATATTATACACACACACTTAATTTTATTTTTTTGCTGGAAGAATAGGTGTGCCTGGATGGCTCAGTCAGTTAAGCATCCATCTCTTGATTTTGGCCCAGGTCACGATCTCACAGTTCGTGGCTTCTAGCCCTGCATCGGGCTCTGTGCTGACAGCTCAGAGCGTGGAGCTGCTTTGGATTCTGTCTCCCTCACTCTCTGCCCCTCCCCCACTCACATTCTGTCTCTCAGAAATAAATAACTGTTTAAAAAATAAAAAAATAATAATAAATAAAAATGAAAGGATAATAATCTTTTTTTGTAATGTTTACCTATTGGAGGAAGAAGCAAATAATATCAAGGAGAGAAATTAGCGTATTTTGTTGATTTAGCTTAACACCATTTAACATTGTTTAAGAAATCAAATATCTTTTTAAATACCTAAGAATAAAATGGAAATTAAAACAGATAAACCTAATTGTCTAACCACTTGGTGGCCTAACTACACGGAGATGAACAATCCCAAAATGACTCTTTGTAGTTCATACACTAGACTATGTATCCCTAGTAGGATATAAGCAAAAGACAAAAATAATTGAGAAAAAAATTTGAGCTTTTCTTCCATGGTCATATTTTTGTGGCTAGTGTTTTTATTGTTATTCTGAGATTGTTGTGTGTGTATTTTGGGGTAAATCAAGTGAATAATTATATTGTCACAAATTTTTGGCATTGGATAAAGAAGATAGATGAGACTGTTACTAAAATTGATGAGATTAAAGAAAAACCTTCTGGTCCTCAATTTGAATAGAAAGTGTCACTATAAACTGAAAATGATATTTTAAAATTTTCTTGATTTATGGGGTGCCTGGGTGGCCTAGTCGGTTAAGTTTCCGACTTTGGCTCAGGTCATGATCTCACAGTTTGTGAGTTTGAGCCCCTTGTAGGGCTCTGTGCTGATGACTTGGAGTTCAGAGCCTGGAGCCTGCCTCAGATTCTGTGTCTCCCTCTCTCTCTGTCCCTTCCCCACTCGTGCTCTGTCTCCCTCTCTCTCAAAAATAAATAAACATTAAAAAAATTTTCTTGATTTATTCAAATTTTATTTTAAATTTATTAAAAATGTTTAATAGTTTTATTCAGCTACAATTGATATACAAAGAACTTCATATATTTAATGTATACAATTTGGTGAGTATGAATATGCAAACACCCATGATACCATCACACAATCAAGCTACTTGATGTATCCAATACCTCCCAAAATCTCTCTGTGTCATTTTGGTTTTTGTTGTTCTTTGTTTTGTGGTAAGACCCCTTAATGCAATTTGCCCTATTGGTACAAAGTTTCAGAATGCTAGCTGAATAAATTATAGAGATCTCTTGTACAACATAGAGCCTATAGTTAATGATACGGTATTGTGCGCTTCAAAAGATTATTTTCTTTTAATGATGCAAACCTATTTCCTAGATCTGTTTACCATAAAGGCCTAGAAGACGTAATTGGTGTAGTAGCAATGGGATCCTAACATATCTTTAAATGACCATTTCTCATTAAAAGAAACCAGGGATCCTTTGAGAAATGACTGATACTAAGTCTCATGCAGAAGTACTTATAATAAGCCTGCAATATCTCACCATGCTACATATCAATGATGCTATCCACCACTACTAGGGTCATGTCAAAAAGACACAGGAGCCAACGTGAAGCGATTCCTGCTAGCCATATAAAGGATAATTGAGCATCAATTAAAAAATGAATGCAATCCATTAAAAACATAAATATGCTTAAATCTATGGGTTCTTGATAGCTCACACACACATGCACACAAACTCACACTTGTCACTTTGGAAAGATGCTAAGATACCAAGTATGTAACTGCCTTTGATGCTCTACCTCACACTCTCATGAACACACCTCTGCGTGAAGCTTCAAGTGCACTGGAAGGACAATCCCCTGTGGGTTTATGTCTCACATTATGTTGAGAGCCACTTTCTCAAGCTTGCAATGTGTTGTTGCTTTCTGCCTCTTGTTCATGCATAGCTCAGAAACTTGAGGGAGTTAACATCCCTTAGGACAGCCTTCCACCAAAGGGTGATTAGAATTAATGGACAAATGCTAAGTACTACTGCCTTCTGTTTTTCTGACACCAATTCTGAGAAGTGGTCTATATTTTCCAGTTGTCCTCAACAATGACCTTGATAGGGTGCCTTGCCTGTCTGTTCTTTTATTGAAAAGAACAGACTCAAGTATACACTCTACCGTCTTATATAATCTGGACCTAAAGAATAATCAAACAGTTGATAAAGGAAGTTTGTCTTTATAGAACTATTCCAACTAATAAAGAAATGGGTAATAGAATTTGAATATTACAGTTTTACCAGTACTAATGATTAATGGATTTTAGAACAAGCCCTGATGGCTGAGAGCACAACAAAAGGAGAAACAAGAAAATGTTAAAATGATAAATGATGGAAACATACACCACCACAGTAAAGAGATCTTGTCAAACAAACAGCTCAATCTGACCAGGAGCTCTGGATCTAATTACCAATCTGCAGAAAATATAAGGGACAGAGGAATATATTTAAGTGACACTGGGACACCACAGAAGTGCAATCACTAAAACCCCAAATGTGGGAAACTCTATAGAACTATTTTACCTAAAAAAATTTGTAAGAAAAAAGTTACAAATTAATAGCTCAAAAGAGACTTACTAGACATATTAAGTCCATATATGCTCTTACTTAGATGCTAATACACTTTAAAAAAAAAACTATGAAACAAGTGCATGTGATTATTTAATGATATTGAACAATTATTTATCTTTGACATAATAATGATATCATATTACATTTAATAAAGAGTTATCTTTTAGAAATAGACATTAAAGTATTTACAGATGATTGATTGGATTTGCTTCAAAATAATCAGGTATGCAAGTGGATGATATGGGATGATAATCAGGTATAGGAGTGGATAAATAAAATAAGATTATTCATGTATTGATAATTGTTGAAGCTCAGCGGAAGGTAATTCAAATTTGTCACATCTATCTCTATACTTTTCTATACATTCATAAATTTCCATACTAAGCATTAAAACTGCTTGAATACATGTGTGAATGTATATGTATACAGATTCATATCAATACTTGATGAAATATAAGGAGAAATTTTTATGATACAAACACATTAAACTTCATATATTTTCTTAGGTTTTAACTGATTAAGTAGACAAGTAACTATTGATAGACTAGTAATATAATTAAGAATTCTATGAATAATGAAATTGACCTAATAGCTAACATTGCCACATAAAAACCGTATATTCTTTCCTAACAAAACCATGGTAGTTACAATAATTAACCATACATTAGGTCATAAAGGTAACCTTAATTTCAAAAGTAAAATATGTACAAAGCACATCCTATAATCACAAAACAATAAAGTTTAAATGTATTATAAATGGTTGCATAAAAAAATTTAAAACACTATTCCAAATTATTCTTGGATCAATCTATTATAGATCATTTAGATGTCACTAATGGAAATTTCATAAAAAAGAAATAGTATGGACTCTGGCTAAAGCAATGTTCAGGATAGAATCTATGGCTTTAAATTAATAGATTTTTAAAGAAGAAAAATCTAATTATGTGAATTTAGGCTTTCTTTTCCTCTTTTTGTGAATAATAGGATATATCCTTAATTTAAAAATTTTCACTAGGCAATCTTACATATGAATAAAGGTTAAATCAGAATCTTAAAATTAGATTTAGCAGAACAATATAATGAAAATTATACATCAAGAAATTAATGCTAATTTAAATTTGAGAAATTTATTAGCATAATTTATTATAGAAATAGGCAAGTGAGAATCATGAGACCAATGATATAATTTCAGTAAAGGCTAAAATGTCACTTTGTAAAATTGAATATCTCAAAAACAATTCAGTAATTTTATAATCCAGTGATACTCCCATAATAGAATTTATAAAAATATTCTTTCAAGAAGATAGACAAAACCAGGTTTTAATGGTGAAGCATTTTAGATACTTACTAAGATTACAAATCATACAAAGATGCTCTCAGTTATATCTTTTGAATATTTACAAATTTTATATGTAGTTTAAAAAGACAAAATGTTATATTAATTCAAGATAGATTGGAGATCTTAGTGTTTAAGATTATGCAATAGATTTTTTTTTAAAAAAAAAGCAGAAGAGAACATCCTCATGACTTTTTTTTTAATGTTTATTTATTTTTGAGAGAGAGAGACAGAGACAGAGACAAAGCACGAGCAGGGGAGGAGCAGAGAGAGAGGGAGACACAGAATCTGAAACAGGCTCCAGGCTCTGAGCTGTCACCACAGAGCCCGGCGCAGGGCTCGAACTCACAAACAGTGAGATCATGACCTGAGCCGAAGCTGGACGCTCAACAGACTGAGCCACCCAGGCGTCCCTCCTCATGACTTTTACCACATGTATTAGTGTTCTCCAAAGCAACAGAGCCAAGAAGGATATATATATATATATATATATATAGAGAGAGAGAGAGAGAGAGAGAGAGAGAGATAATTATGTATATGTTTATAGATATACACATACATGTAAAAAATCATGATGAATGAGGAAAACAAAAAGAAATTATATGTCTGATCTCTGTGGAGAAAAAATTTTGTTAAGCATAAGAATAAATAAATAAATAAATAAATAAATAAATAAGTTTTGATAAAATTTGATATGTCTACACAAAAAAAGTGTTTTGTAAAAATTCCATAAAACTTCAATATTTAAAGCAACATAAAACAGCAAAATCATAACTTGAGAAAAAAATATTTCCAATATATAGGGGACAAATAATTAATCTTCTACACTAACATTAAGAGAGAAAATGGGCACAACATATGAACATAATTCAAAGAAGAAGAAATATGAGCAGATATTAAACTTGAAGCCATGTTCAGCTTTACTAATAACCAAAAAGCGCTAAACTCTATCTATGAAAATGTTGCTAAGGCCAATGTCAGAGAAATTAATTACCTGTGCTCTCTTTCAGGATTTTTATGGTTTCAGGTTTCACATTTAGGTCTTTAATCCATTTTTAGTTTATTTTTGTGTGTGGTATTAGAAAGTGGTCCAATTTCATTCTTTTACATGCAGCTGTCAAATTTTTCCAGTGCCAGTTATTGAAGAGACTGTCTTTTCCCCATTGTATATTCTTGCCTCTTTTGTCATAGAGTAATTGACTATGTAATCATAGATTTATTTCTGGAGTCTCTATTCTGTTTCATTGATATATGTGTCTACTTTTGGGGCAGTACCATACTGTTTTGATTACTACAGCTTTGTAGTATATATTGAAATCTGGCTTTGTTGTTCTTAAGATTGCTTTGAGGTCTTCTGTGGTTCCATAAAAATTTTAGAATTATTTGTTTTAGTCCTGTTAAAAAAAATGCTATTGGCATTTTTCTAGATATGTCTTTTCAGGCAAGGAAAACAAAATCAAAATCAAACTATTGGGACTGCATCAAAATAAAAATCTTTTGCACAATGAAGGAAATCATTAACAAAACAAAAAGACAACCTACTTAATGGGAGAAGATATTTGCAAATGATATATCCATTAAGGGGTTAACATCCAAAAAAATAAAGAACTTATACAACTCAACATCAAAAGAATTAACAGCTCAATTAAACAATGCACAGAGGACCTGAATAGATATTTTTCCAAAGAAGACATACAGACACATGAAAAGATGCTGAACATCACTAAGCATCTGGGAAACGTTAAGTCAAAACCACAATGAGATATCATCTTATACCAGGTAGAATGGCTAAAATCAAAATGACAAGAAATAACAAGTGTTGGTGAGGATGTGAAGAGAAAGGAAGCTTTATGCACTGTTGGTGGGACTGTAAACTGGTGCAGCCACTATAGAAAACAGGTACAGCGTTTCCTCAAAAAATTAAAAATAGATCCAATAATTCCACTGCTGGGTATTTACCCAAAGAAAATGAAAACATTGATTTGAAAAGATATACGCCCCCTATGTTTATTACAGCATTATTTAAAATAGCTGAGATAATGGAAGCAACCCAACTGTCCATTGATAGATGAATAGATAAGGAAGACGTAGTATATACATGTATGGAAATATTACGCAGCCAAAAAAAAAAGAAAAGGATGAGGTCTTGCCATTTGAGGCAACATGGGCAGACCTGGAGAGTATTATGCTAAGTGAAATAATTCATACTGAGAAAGACATGTACCATATGAGTCCACTCATAAATGGAATCTAAGAAAAGGAAAACAAAACAAAACAAATGGATAAACACACAAAAAGAATGAGACCTATAAATACAGAGAACAAACTTATGGTTGCCAGAGGCAGAGGAGGGTGGAGAATTGGGCCAAATGGGTGAAGGGGAGAGGGTGACATAGGCCTCCAGTTAAGGAATGAATAAATCTTAGGAATAAAAATCACAGCATAAGGAATACAGTCAATATTATAATGGTGATGTAATGGGACAAATTGTAGCTACACTTGTGGTAAGCATAGTATAAGGTATAAACTTTTCAAATCATGCAGTTGTACACCTGAAACTAATGTAACATTGTGTATCGGCGATACTCAAACAAAAAAATTATAACTAAATAGTTTTAAAAAATAGGGACATCTGGCTGGCTCAGGCAGTAAAGCATGTGACTCTTGATCTAAGGGTTGTGAGTTTGAGCCCCATGTTGGGCATAGAGATTACTTAAAAAATAACAATCTTAAAAAAAAAAAAGATCTTCTTGAGGGTGGGTAGAATGGGCACTTTTATGTACTTTCTGTGAGAGTGTAATTTGTTAATATGGATCAAGTATATACATGCCAACTATGAAAATGACAGTGATCTTTATGGAAATTGTATTTATAATACCTGAGTTTGGGAATTACTATAACTTTTTAACAATAAAGGATAAGAATTGACATATGAAGTGTTTGAGTAAGCATGCATTAAAAATAAATTTTGGAATAATATTCAACAGTATAAAGACCTGTTTTCATTCTACTATAAGTGAAAAAACACAAATTATAAATCTTTGCATATATATAGCCTTCTCTGAATTTTGCAAAAAATTAAAACAAAAAAAAACCCCCCAAATATTGACACATACGGACAGAAAAAAATATTGAAGGATATATACTAAAATATTAACTTTCATTTCATTGGAAGTACTTAATGTTAACCTTGTTTTTAATTTTATATGACAGCTATTTTTAATTTTGGAAACAGAAAAAAGTTAAAAATTTTACAACAGTAAGTGAAAATTGTGCTCATTTGAAAATTAAGAAATAGAATACAAATTTAAAAAGTAAGAATATGGAAATCATAAAGATAGTATATGAATACATTAATATAAAAGCAGATGAAGCAAAATTTCCTCAAATAGATTAATAAATTCAAGAATTAATTTCTAGAAACATTGAACAAAATAGGTATATATAATCAAATATAACTGAAAGAAATCCAATGAGAAGAGGAAAAATCTAGATATGGATATCTTAAATTAGAGAAGTACCTGGAACATAAAATCCAATCAATAAATGTCTGATGAGTGTGTTGAATGAGAGCTATATACAGCACATGCTTACATACTTGACCATCTCTATTTAAATGGACATTTTTGAAAGAAAAATATAAATGTCAAATTCTCACAATGAAATTGAAAAACAGAAGACAATAACAATAACATAAATTTTAAAACATTTCTAAAATTACTTCCAAAAAATACTCAGTCCAGATACTTGAATCAATTACTTCTTTCAAATTTCCAAAGAATAAATACTTTTCATGATAAAATTCATATGATACTCAAGTTCCTAGGAAAACATGAAGACTTTCTAATGTATTTGTATTAAATTAGCCATAACCTTGACACCAAAACCTGGCAGATAAAACACCCTATCACAGCTGGGTGAGAGAACAGCTGTCTCTTCTATTTTCAGTAAGAATGTTCTCTGTGTACCCCACCTTGTGACACCAACTCCCTGCCCAATAACATTGCATCACTTGGGGTCCCAGCATGTAACAGATGGCACAGCTGGGAACTCGGAACTTGGAAGAGGCTTTCTAATGGAGAAGCTGTTTATTGAGGTGTGGCAAGATTAAGGGAACCAACCTGTGATTTTGAGGTGCATAGTAACTAGCAATTTTTGGAAGCATTTATGGCTCACAAGCCTGAAGGGACAAATGAGGAAAAGGTGCTAGAGCGGAGGTCATGGAAGCGGGTCTGATTGACAGAAACTGTAATTTGGGAGAGATGTAGTCACAAGCAGAACCACAGCAAAACCAAGGAGGAAATGGAGGAGGGAAACAACCAAATCCTTTCCCTTCTCCTGTCTTCCAAACTTTAGTGAGTGCTTTTCATTGTCTCCAAAAGAAGGCTGAAGGCAAAGGAGCCCAAATGATAGTGTTGGGCACAGATGAGGACTAAGAATCACAGGGGGGTGCGGTCAAAGAGAACAAGTAGACATTCACCCTGACCACTTCCACCAAACTTCTTTAAGTGCTATGGGTTGATGTGGAGCAGGGGGCAGGAGGAAGGGGAAATGGGTGATGGGCATTGGGGAGGACACTTGCTGGGATGAGCGCTGGGTGTTGTATGTAAGTGATGAATCACAGGAATCTACTCTCAAAGCCAAGATCACACTGTATCCACTGTATGTTAGCTAACATGACAATAAGTTATATTTTTTAAAAAAGCTGTGGCAAAGAGAAATTGTCTAGGGACTTAGCATGGTAAGTATTTAGTATCAAAGCCTGAATACCTTCCTTGCTCTGAGACATTCTCAGAAACATTCCCCAAACTTTTATTCACTCAACCTGAGCCACTTATCCAGACCTTCTTGCCTCCAGCAACTATGCCACCTCTGAAATACTGATTTCAAGTATTCCACACTCTGAATTGAACTTATGATGTATTATCCCTACCTAAGATGATACAGCCAAATAATTCTTCCAACTAACGAAGTTCTGCAACATCTACCTGCCCCCAACACACACAGACACACACACTCCCTCACACACAGATTTGCTATTCATCACCATATTTCACCTCACTTGCCTGTTGCTTATTTATTTGCTTGCTTGTTTGTTTATAGAAAGAGAGAGGAAGAGTGCATGTGGGAAAGGGGCAGAGGGAGAGAGAGAGAGTCTTAAGCAGGCCCCGTGCTTAGTGTGGAGCCTGACATGGAGCCTGATCCCACAACCCGGGGATCATGACCTGAACCAAAATCGAGAGTCAGATGCTCAACCAACTAAACCACCCAGGTGCCCCATCACTTGCCTGTTTTTTCCAGGTTAGAGTCTATAATCCCAGGATTTTAATCCCTCTCTTCAGGTATTAAACTATTCAACTATGTGGCCTCTTGCTTCCTTTGGAGCTCATTGTCAAGAATTGTAAAGTGTCTAATTATTTTTACTACTTGCAAGTTAACAAGCCAACCTGCCACTATTTCATGGATGCTGGCAGAAGACACAGCCTACTGAATCAGAGACAAGAGTTTTATTACTCCGCAGTAGTGGTAGCCAGAGCATCGGCATTTTTCCTCTGGTTCCCTGAGCCCTAGTTCCCACAGGGTGACACAGCGAGGTTTGGGTGACACCTGTACATTCAGTGGGCTGCATTACAGAAGAGGAGCCCTAATCGTACAGAACCTGAATCAGGTGTAATTGGCAGGAAACATGCCCAATATATTAAAGACATTATCTTTATTATGCTGGAGAGTAAGCATGCCAGCCTTTTATTCTGGAGGGAGAGAGTCTATTATTTCTATTTTCCAAGCCCTTTCACTACACAAATGTCCCTGAAAAGATAGTCAGTGCTTCTGCTCACAATCTGTGCAGAGACACAATAGTGCCATGGAGAATTTCCCAAAAACCTCATCTGTGCCTGTATCCAAGCAGTCAGAGAAACTGCTAAAGATGGCATCCAATTAAACAGATGTTTCCTTCTCTTACCACTCTGTCTTTTTTTTTTTTTTACTGGATTATATTCATCAGCCTACAAATTCTTCCATTTCTCACTTTAAAAACTCAAGTTCCCCTCCATCTATCACTTAACCTCTCTGCTTTTCTTCAGAGCAAACCTTCCTCAAACAGATAAATTACACTCACTCTCTCTGCTTCTTTACCTTTGCTTTATTCTATTGGTCTTTCTGTCCAATATTCATAAGTGACTTTTGTCCAGTAAAACATGTAGTCAAGTTCACAGAGATTTCTCTTACTTCTGTTGAAACTACTTAAACATTTTCAAAATAGCTAACATCCTTTCTTCTTGAAAATTCTCTTAACCTGGCTTCTATGAGGTCAGAGATTCACCTTTCTGAATGCTCCTTTTTATATATCCTTTACTGGAACTTCCTTCTTTGTGTACAGGACTGGTTTCATAAATGTGCAACCTGGGCAGTCATACTAGGCTGCCCGTCCGCCCCCCCTTAGATGGGCCTCCAACTCGGTTTAATGCTCTGTTGTAACCATCTTGAAGTTTTCAATAATTTTTGAACAAAGGGCTCTGCAATTCTATTTTGCACTGAGCCCCATAAATGACATGGGAGGTCCTATGTTTCCACTCTGAAATATGGTAGTTCCTCAAAACTGTCTTCTCCCTTAACACGCACTTTGTAGGTAATTTCATCTAGTTCTATGGTTTTAAATAACATCTTTTTTTAAATTAATACGTTTCTTTATTTTTCAGAGGCAGAGAGAGACAGAGCGTGGTGGGGGAGGGGCAGAGAGAGGGAGATATAGAAATCTGAAACAGGCTCCAGGCTCTGAGCTGTCAGCACAGAGCCTGATGCAGGGCTTGAAGTCAGGAACCGTGACATCATGACCTGAGCCAAAGTCGGATGCTAAACTGACTGAGCCACCCAGGCACCCCTTAAATACCACCTTTATTCCGGCTACTCCCGTAAGTTTTATTCCAGCACAAAATTCTCCACTGAGTTGCTCACGTATGTCATATATCTCCACTTCGATGACTAATACCCATCTCAAATTTTTATGTCCAAATAAAAGTTCTTGATTTCACCTTTGCTGCAAAATTTCCCTCTTTAGGTTCTTATATCTGTAAATGACACTACTGTTCATCAAATTACTAAAGCCCCAAACCCAGGCACCCTCCTATAAAGTGTCCCTTTTCTCATCCTCCCTACAGCTCATAGTCAAGTCCTGACAATTCTACCTCTAATTTGTATCTGGAGTCTGTTTACAACCCGATATATCCACTGCTTCCATTGTCTGGTCCATGTCATGGCCACTTCTCCTCAGATGCCTACAATAGCTTCCCTTCTTGGATTCTTTTCTCCCCTTTTCTTTCCAGACAATTTATGCTCCCTAGAAAAGCAACATATTTTTGTTTGTTTGCTTACTTTCTTAAATTTTGTGTTTTAACACAATTTAGAATTACAGAAAAATAGCAAAAGCAGTATAAAAAATTCCATATATCCATATCCAAGATTTCCCAAATGATGAAATTTTACCACATTTGTTTTATCAATCTCTCTCATGTATATATAATATTTAATATGTTACATATGTACGTAAATATGCATATATATACAACTACTATTGTTATTTTTTCCTAAATAACATTTGAGAGTAGGTCACAGATCTGATCCCCATTTACCCCTAAACACAGCAGTGTGTATTTTCCTTAAATAAGAATATGTTCTCAGTTAACAATGAAGAAATTAACTGTGATACAAAACTATAATTTAATTTATAGCCCTAATCAAATTTGGCCATTTGTTCTGGTAATAACTTTTATAGAAAACCTTTCTTTTCTGGTCCAGGAACTAAGCCAGGATTCATTTTGCATTCAATTGTCATGTTTCTTTATTTTCTTTAATCCAGAACACTTTGTCTTGCCAAAAAATAAGGAAGTCCTCAAAGAATGATGGAGACATGTTGAAGGATGCAGATGCCAGTTTGAAGAGGCTACTATTTGTCAAATCTGGGACAATTAGAGCATCAAAATAATTCATTATAATAACAGATTATAACCCATTGAATAAAATAAGAATCCATGAGCCCATACTGATAAAAGGAAATAAACCAATAAATAAATAAATGGAGGAAAAGAGAAAGCCCTTCCCTAAGTAGAAGGTCAATAGATATGGAAGAAGTAATGGCATTTGCAAATCATCAATGAATAGAGCACTATATGCTTGGTGCTATGCTGGATTCTGAGGATAAACATTTTCCAAAAGCAGACACTGTTGTGGAGATAAGACAATGTCCAAACCTCTGAGGCTTTGCATCTAAGGCCCTTATGGCCCGGACCCCATTGGGTGTCTCCAGTCTGATCTTATATGACCCTCTCATCACTCTCTTTACTGCAGCCATGCTCAGCTAATTTCAGTTTCTCTCTTGTCCTGCACTTTCAGACATCCTCCATTTGCACACACCAATCTCTTTAATTTCCTTCTCTGTGCTCCCTCCCATTTGCAGTTTACAACCAAGTGTTAACTTCTTTCAGAAACCTTTCCTCACTTTTCCATTACTCCTACGACAAATCTCCTTAAAATATGACTTAAACTCTCTTCTCTGTCCTATAACACTATTTTCCATATATTTTAACTGTTGCTTTATTGTTTTTCCAACCTTCTAGATTGTAAGCTTCTTTTTTATTAATTGATTTATTTTTAAATGTTTTGTTTATTTTTGAGAGAGAGAGAGAGAGTGAAAGCAAGGGAGGGGCACAGAGAGGGGGACAGAGGATCCAAAGCAGGCTCTCCACTTATAGCAGTGAACCCAGTGTGGGGCTCAAAGTCACAAACCATGAGATCATGACCTGAGCCAAAGTCACATGCTCAATGAACTGAGCGACCCAGGCACCCTGACTTTATTTTTAGAGAAATTTTAGATTTAAAGAAAAATTGGGCAGAAAGTATAGATATTTCCTTGTATTCCCTCACCCCTTTCTTACCCTCAGTTTCCCCTATAATAAACATATTGCATTCATGTGGTACATTTATTATAATTGATGAATCAATATTGATACATTATTTTTTAACTAAAGTCCATAGTTTACATTAGGATTCATTCTTTGTGTTGTACAGTTCTATGGGTTTCCTAACTGTATGCTTCTTAAGGATAATGATTTCTAGAGACAACATAATACAAGGTATATCATAGTTCATAAAAATACTTCCTTACTGAATGAATGAATGAATACAAGCAGAGCCAAAATCTAGAGTAAAAGAGAGTCCAAATTCAATGGACATGTGTCACTCTGGGCTTACCCAAATCTTTTGATTACCTGCCCCAAATTTTCAAAGTTCCCCACACTGTGAATCTCAATATAATGAACACCTAATTTCCCACACCTACTAGTCTTTAAGGTGCAAATGTGTGATATGTGCTCAGCCAATCAGATATGCTGGTATAAAACTTTGGCTCAAAAGTAAGCTATGGAAAAAATAAGTGAGGTTCTAACTATTCATTCTGATGGCTGAAGTGGCAGGAGAAGTAGTAAGGGTGTGGGATGGGTTGTAGCAATAGTTCCTGTACCAAGCGAGTACTGTGGTCTTCTGGGAACTGACCACCAGCCTATAGGCTGCTCCTCCTACTGTTCCAGCAACTGAGATGTTCTGTACCACTTAATAAATCTCTTTCTCTTTAAGCCAGTTGGAGTGGATTCTGTTGTCTGCAACAAGGAAAGAATATATATCACGAAAGAGAACTATTATGTACAAAATGTCGGTTTAGTTGAAGCAAAGAGTACACTTGATTTAGTCCTAAAAGGGGGAAAGTATTTGGGTTTGATAAAATGTGGGAAAATCGGTCCAGGTGAAGCAAGGACACATAAGTGGGAAAGTGCAAAACACATACAGGGATAATGAGTAGAGTCATTTGGCCAGAATAGCATAGATGAGAAACTGTTAGAGAAGAAAATCAAAAGATTTTTGGACCAGATTTGTAGAGTATCACGTGGCAGAATAAGAACATTATTCTGAAACAAATAAATCAATTAGTTCACTATGTGTTATCTGGAAGACAGCTATTTCTCAATTTCTTAGGATTTCTTTGTTTCCATATCACATAAAGCAGGACATATGGGGTGCCTGGGTGGTTCAGTCAGTTAAGCATCTGACTTCAACACAGGTCATGATCTCACAGTCTGTGGGTTCAAGTCCCTCTCTGAGCTCTGTGCTGACAACTCAGAGCCTGGAGCCTGCCTCAGATTCTGTGTCTCCCTCTCTCTCTCTCTGCCCACCTCCCCCACCCCCGCTCATGCTGTCTCTTTTTCTCCAAAAATAAATAAACATTAAAAAAAGTTCTAAGGAGAATATAAAGCTTATCCCATTCCTGGTTTTTGCTATAAATCTAATCTCTATAACTGGCCATGTAACAGAACCATAAACTCAGAACTACCAGGACAAATTCAGCCTGCCATATTTTCTTTGGGAAGTACAGTTTCTTTCTAATTAATTTGAATGTGACTGTCTTTAGGATAGATTTGAGCTCTCTGGTGTGGCTTAGTCCCCACCATTCCTATGTTTATATACATGGCTGTATCACATGTTTAGTTTGGAACTGCAGCTATAGCTCTAATTCTGGAGCTACTTGTCTTAATTAAAGTCATCCTGTATGTCAGTTTACCTTTGCTCAGGCAAAAATTATATGCACAGAACTCAGCGTAGTGTCTAGCACAGAGCAGTCATCCAACACATAGTTCTTGACTGAATGGATTTATTTGACTATTGAATAGCCTTTGGGTCTGGATGAACTTCTTTTGAGGCAGCCAGATTTGCATAAGAGATATCAGAGCCTGGCCTGCTGATGGTTAAGATGCTTCTAATATATTTGATGGATATTGAATCTAGACATCCCCATCTTTGAAACTTACACTGTATCTTTTTTATTAAAGAAACCTGCCATGAAGTGAGGAAAATAACAAGTAATGTGTCCAAATGTTCTTTGTCTGAAAAGTTGGATTATACATTATCTTACTGAATTTTAGCAAAACCTCTGTTTAGTATGTATTAAAGCACCCATTTTATATTGGATAAATTGAAGTTTGAAGATACTGAGGGATTTTTCTCAGCTCACATAATCACTCAGCAGCCAAATTGGACTTCAAACACAAAAAGGTCTTTGTTTTTTTCCCAAGGACAGTTTTGTTCCTCTTGTCTTCTGATAAAGTAGGGCAGATATGTTCAGGCTCTTTGGAAGAGGGTGCATCCTAAGTGTTACCTGACCTGTTGAAATAGACTTGAGCATATGTGGAAAAGCAGATCCATCCAGCCATCCACCCTGCAACTCACCCTTCTATGTGTCCATCACACAGACAAGGTAGATGAGAATCCCTCTCTCAACTTCTACTTCTCTTAGCCTTTATGTTTTTTGACTTCTTTCCTATTTTAAGATTCCAAAGATATTTTTAAGCACTTGTCCCTATACTAGACATGTTTATATACTAAATATTATGGGGAGGCTTGAGAGAGGGAGCAAAGAGTTACTTTCTTCCAGACTCTGTATCTTCTAGGTCTCTGAGCCTCTCATAAAAGAGAGATAATGTAAAAAGAAAATACTGAAAAACATAGAATGTCTTAACTATTTGGTTTTGAATAACTTGCAAGTTTTGAATAACTTGGTTTTGAATAATTTAACCATATTATAGAATAAGCTAGTGTTGCAATAGTTACTTGAAAGCCTGAACCACATACACATTTAGATGTGAATTCAGTCCCACAATTGTCCCTGTTGGAACAGGGTTGTAAAAAGGAAACCCTAATGACAGGGACAATTCTTTTTACATTATTACTATTTATATTATTATAAATTTTATTTATAAATTTATTTATAAATTATAAAAATTAGGGAATTTCTTAATGGGAAACAGTGTTGGAAATTCCCTTTCATCAACAGGAAAGCAGGAACTCAAAATATGTCCATTAAAAAATATTTGGGACCAGTTTTACTCTGGTAATGCTTTTGTCTTGATTACAATAATATACGTTAAACCAAACCCAGTCAGCGTTTCTGCTCTCAAAGAATTGAGTTGAATTCATCAGCCCTGTTTGAATCTTTTAGCCACATAATTTCTCCTAAACTGGGTCACAGGTGGGTGCCTAAACATTTCTTCAGGGCTAATAAATGTTCTTTTAGACCATTCTTATATGCAAGTGGTTTCCATATATTTAGACTACTACCTCAAAAAATAGTAAAAACATTAAGTGCTAGGAATTGGATTCTTAAAAAAAAAATTGGAAGTCCATGCTAGGTTACTTTAAATATCCCTATTGGTAGTAGATAAGAGGATACAGAGAACTATTGGGCAGGTGGCTTTCCTAAAATGGAGCTTGTTAAATAAACCACATTCATGACTATTAATTAGGATGATAGAGTTTATAGGTGGCACCTTTCCAGAAATATTATCTGTGAAACTTGGCAGGATATTTAGAAAAATCTCATAGAATATTCTTAAAGATGAGATAGAGACTGAAAAAATTTATAGTTGGTAGTACAACTGTTTTCAAGGTATGAACACTGGAGCTTTTTTCTGTCTCTCAACTCAGATGCATTTCACACAGACAATGTTTGACCAGGATAATTTCTTACTATATCCCAAAAGGCAGATTTACAGCACTTATTATCACGGTTTCACTTCATCATAAATAAAGAGACAAGATTTGGTCCTTCAAAAACTGTATATACGTAAAACAGACTGCTCTGTCAAAATATCTCTGGTTTATTTTCCTTTTTCACCAAAACATTCTGTCTGGGCCATGCATATATCAATATGACCTTGCTTCTGCCCTGCTACAGAAGGGTATTCTTGAACCAAAACCTCCAGTATACAGAATGAACCCTGCTTTACTTCCCAGAACTTCACAAAAAGAGCCTTCCATCAAACAGGCTGATCCATCACACAAAGACTTTTTTGATCTTTTTTTTGTTTGTTTTTAATTAAACTCTATACCCAACATGAGACTTGAACTCATCACCCTGAGATCAAGAGTCATATGCTCTTTTGACTGAGTCAGTCAGGTGCCCCAAAGACAACTTTTTTCAACCATCTTTTACCGAGTGCTTTCTATAGACAAGGCGCTGTGGTCAGTACTGAACTAACAGGGTTTCATTCAAATTTTCATAACAATCCAAAGGATTAGGTATTATGTCTTCAAAAAGTTTGAAAACACTTGACACACAGAGATTTAAAGTGTTTATACTAGATAACTCAGGAAATAAGGCGTACAGTTTATTAGATGAATGATAAACACAGAAGACTTTTATGCAATGACTTCTGCGAAGAAGAAATTACCCTGTGCATGAGAAACTGTCAGAAACATTCAAGATTCTCCTAAGGAAATGCAAGGATAGAAGCTAAGACAGCAGCACCACAGGAAAATGTTTTAGAGAAGCTTCTTATTGTGTAATCACCAGTTAGATATGACTTTTTGTGGTCTTGGAATGTTGGTCAAGTTCCAAAGGCCATAAGCAATAGGCACCATATCATCTATGTATAACCTGCCAAGAAACTCTGACTCCAATTTTGTGATGCTTGGCCCATTGCTTATCTCCAGGTTATATAAAGAAGATGGGTGGGGTGAAGTTGGTTTGAAGCTCTGCAGGGATTATTTCTTTAGAGGAGAGCTGCAAGATTGTTGACAGACTTACCGCTGCCCTTGAAAAGCCCTGCGAAGGAGCCCATTTAAAATTTAGTCACAGTTCTTAGAAAAGTCAAAGCCTAAAGGTAGAAGGCTGATCAGGGATACCCAATCTGCACTAAAATGGGCTTTCTGGAGCTGTCTACACTCCAACAAAGAAGCTTCTATGGACTTAACTCCTGCAAACTCCTTGAGGAGTTGTGCTCATCCCAGCTAAGGTGCAGAGCAGTCGACCAGCAGAGCAATTGCCTATGTCAAGGGAACTCCTGGGTGGACTTTTCTATAGGGGGAGGAAAACAAATCTAAATACCCACAAAACACCAATCAATAAAGAATGTTTAGGTGTCTAATGTCCCAGAGATGCAACTGTGATGGGCAAAACTGTACCCATCACATACTCCCTCCCTCCATGCTACAGCCCTTGCCCTTCCCCTCTAACCTTGGATGCAGAATTATAAATGGGGAGAAAAAGCAGCCAGGCAGTTTTGGGGAAAGGTGGAGAAGTGGCTAGCCATGCTCTCTCCTGCACTAGCTTGGGTCAAGTCCAGCGTATGGGTTGGGATAGAGTATAGAAGTGTTAAATTGAAGGAGGGTCTGTAGTGATAACATTAGGTTAAATTGGATAGTTTATGGTCTTAAAAATTAAGACTTTTCATGTCACTGTTTAGAATGTGTGCAGAAGCTATGAAATGTATCTAAAACCTCATTCAGTACGAAGGAAAAAACAAGCCAACAGAATGGGTTTGCAGATGCAATGGTGTGGAAAAAGGAAATCATGATAATATGCACCCTTAAAAATTATAACTTCTTTGGGGCGCCTGGGTGGCTTAGTCAGTTGAGCGTCTGACTTCGGCTCAGGTCATGATCTCACAGTTCGTGGTTCAAGCCCCGCATCAGGCTCTGTGCTGACAGCTCAGAGCCTGGAGCCTGCTTCAGATTCTGTGTCTCCTTCTCTCTCTGCCCCTCCCCCACTCACACTTTGTCTCATTCTGTTTCTCAAAAATAAATAAATATAAAAAGAAATTTAAAAAAATTATAACTTCTTTAAGAAACTGACTAGAATTGAAACAAATCCTTGATCAATTCTTCTTATTCAAGATCCCAGATCTGCTCATAGTTACCTGATCAGTTCCCATAACCATTAGATTTGGTTTTTGAGTCTGCCTTACTCCTTCCCTTATATTTTATATTCTCTTACATTTTCTTGATTTTCAGATTTGGTTTTCTGGCTCCTTCTCTGTCCCTGCTGCTTCCACTACCTGATTCTACTTAACCAGGATTAAGGTGGAATCCAAAACTAAATCCATTGTTCTCATTGTTGACCTATACTTGGGGAAGAGTCTAGTTCCTGGTCTTAACTCCTTCAACTTTCTTCTATCCCAAAGAATTCATTAATTGGACTATTCTCAGACATGATAATAAAATAATGTTCAAACAAGAAAATATAAACTGGCCACATCAGCACAATGACCTGTTCAACCTCCCATCAATGAGGGATACGAATAACGCCTGAAGAATCATTTCCTAATACATTTCCCACTTGTTTTTTTTTTATTAGTGTGTTATTGCATTTATATTATGAAAAGAGTTCCCTCTGCACCTTCAAATAAACAAATGTTTACTGTTTAATTAGCTTCTGTAATGAGCTAGTACTTTTATTAACTAATTTCTAACCTTCACAATACCATCTTATTCAAGTAGGCATTATTTTACTTGCCATACTGATAAGGAAATTGACTCAGAGAGCTTTCATGACTGGCCTAGTTCATAACAGAACTAGAATTCAATTCCATATTTTACTGATCCAGAAGGAGCTAGAATTTGGCAAAATATTGATTTAGAAGTAAATGCATAACAGATGTTGGGAGGATCATGGTGAAATTCCAAAAGGCATATTTTGGGATTCATGAAGAATACTTCAAAATATTAACTGAGAAATGAGTTGTATAAAGACAGACAGAGGGAGAGAACTTGGCTTTGGCCAAGATCCCAGCAGTAGAAACTGCCAGATGCTATAAATCAAAGCCAGTGCTTGGACTTGCCCCTAGTTTTGGACAAATATCCACTGTGTAGTACCAACAGAGGGATGGACTCAACTTAATGCCTGTGCCACTATGGCTGGCACCTGTTGGAATTTCAAGATTCATTCTCTAACTGAACATGACAGGGTACGTAGTCAAAGGCTCCCACTCCAAACTCAAACTGAGTGCTTGCAGTTGATAAATGAAGGGAGATTTGAAGTCAGATAAGAAGCAGGGTTTTTCTTTCTTGTCACAAAGTGCTTGCTATTTCAGCCTTGTGATTGTACTGTATTTCAGAGCCTGGCGGGGGGAAACCATCATGGCCATTTTATGTTGACAGAGAATTTCATGGGATACATGTGCCTTCTCAATAGTACATGTGATGTTTCTCTATGATACCCATGGTGGGAGCTCTTTGAAGAGTGGCATTTTGTGCTCCAGCTGTGATTATGGTATAGTGTGGTGTGGGTGGAAAAGGACATTCTAGAGTCCAGTGATAAATTTGCAAGTTGTTTCCATGGCTATCAAACATTTGTGATCCTGGATAGAAGTCCTGCAACAACAAATCTGTTTACCCATCATCTCTATAATCAATGGCAGTTATAACTCAATACTGTATTTCAGATATTAATTCAGAAAATATTTATAAGGCACATAACATGAGCCAAAAGTCAGGCTCTGAGAGTACAGAGGTGAGCAAAATAGACATAAGTCCTGAACCTCACAATCACCTTTCCAACTACAGAATAGAATTCAGCAGAATACTAGTCCACTATGGATTCTCCTTGGTTACTATCAATAGTAAAATTAATAATTACATTTGCGCAACAAAATAAAATAATACTGAATCATAGCCCAAAGTATAAAAGAAATATCCATGATCCATATGAATATAAATAAATGATTGAATAATTAAACAAGTGGGGAGAATTGCCAAATCTCCCATGAAAAAGAATTCCAAATAAATTATGTTCCATCTCCACCCTCAAGGAGATGGAACATAATACCCCACTACCTAAGTATAGGTGGCTTAAGTATGGGTGACTTCCTTTTAAAGAATATAGTATGGAGGGGATCCTGGGAAGATGGCGGCGTAGGAGGACGCTGGGCTCACCGCGCGTCCTGCTGATCACTTAGATTCCTCCTACACCTGCCTAAATAACCCAGAAAACTGCCAGAAGATTAGCAGAACAGAGTCTCCGGAGCCAAGCACAGACGAGAGGCCCACGGAAGAGGGTAGGAAGGGCGGAGAGGCGGTGCGCGCTCCACAGACTGGCAGGAGTGAGCCGGGGTGGAGGGGCAGCCCGCCGGCCAAGCAGAGCCCCCGAGTCTGGCTTGCAAAAGTGGAGGGGCCAGACGGGGTGTGTTCTGACAGCAAGCGGGACTTAACATCTGGAAGGTTATAAGCTAACAGCTCTGCTCGGAGAACAGGAGGGCTGGAGGACAACGGGAGGGAGAGTTGTTGAGCCCCAGAGGACAGAGCTCAGCTTGGCGGGGAACAAAGGCACTCACCAGCGCCATCTCCCTTGCCCATCCTCCAGCCAAAATCCCAAAGGGAACTGATTCCTGCCAGGGAACTTGCTTGCACCGCGCAAACACCCAAAGCTGTGCTTCTGCAGATCCATCCCTCCGGCAGGTCTGACTCCCTCCTGGTGCGCAGGGCCCCTCTCGAAGACGATCTCCGAAGGAAAAGTGAGCTGAGCCTGCCCCTCCCGCCCCTGTGCACCTTGCCGATCCACCCCAGCTAATACCCAGATCCCCAGCACCACAAGCCTGGCAGTGTGCAAATAGCCCATATGGGCCACGCCACCCCACAGTGAATCCCGCCCCTAGGAGAGGGAAAGAGAAGGCACGAACCAGTCTGACTGTGGCCCCAGCGGTGGGCTGGGGGCAGACATCAGGTTGGACTGCGGCCCGCCCATCAACGCGAGTTATTCAAGACAGCACAGGGGAAGTGCCCTGCAGTTCTGCACCACTCCAGGGACTATCCAAAATGACGAAACGGAAGAATTCCCCTCAAAAAAACCTCCAGGAAATAACGACAGCTAATGAACTGATCAAAAACGATTTAAACAATATAACAGAAAGTGAATTTAGAATAATAGTCATAAAATTAATCCCTGGGCTTGAAAACAGCATAAAGGACAGCAGAGAATCTCTTGCTACAGAGATCAAGGGACTAAGGAACAGCCAGGAGGAGCTAAAAAATGCTATCAACGAGTTGCAAAATAAAATGGAGACAACCACGGCTCGGATTGAAGAGGCAGAGGAGAGAATAGGTGAACTAGAAGATAAAATGGAAAAAGAAGAAGCTGAGCGAAAGAGAGATAAAAAAATCCAGGAGTATGAGGGGAAAATTAGAGAACTAAGTGATGCACTAAAGAGATATAATCTATGCATTATTGGTATTCCAGAGGAGGAAGAGAGAGGGAAAGGTGCTGAACATGTACTTGAAGAAATAATAGCTGAGAACTTCCTGGATCTGGTAAGGAAAAAGGCATTGAAATCTAAGAGACACAGAGAACTCCCTTCAGACGTAACATGAATCGATCTTCTGCACGACCTATCATAGTGAAACTGGCAAAATACAAGGATAAAGAGAAAATTCTGAAAGCAGCTAGAGATAAACGTGCTCTAACATATAAAGGGAGACCTATAAGACTCGTGACCGATCTCTCTACTGAAACTTGGCAGGCCAGAAAGGAATGGCAGGAGATCTTCAATGTGATGAACAGAAAAAATATGCAGCCAAGAATCCTTTATCCAGCAAGTCTGTCATTTAGAATAGAAGGAGAGATAAAGGTCTTCCCAAACAAACAAAAACTGAAGGAATTTGTCACCACTAAACCAGCCCTACAAGAGATCCTAAGGGGGATCCTGTGAGACAAAGTACCAGAGACATCGCTATAAGCATAAAGAATATAGTATGGAAAGGGATTTAAAAAAAAACTAACTTTACAGTGGTGAAACCTTGTGAAGACTACATCAGCCAGGTGATCAAAGTTAACACCAACAAGGATAAGGCATACTGATAGGGTGTACCTTTGATATGATGTGGTGAACATGGTCTTTTAACTCTGTGGTCTTCCTCCCCCAAAAACACATAACCCCAATCTAGTCATAAAAAATTCCAGTGGAGAGACAGTCTACAAATTACTCAACCAGTACTTCCTGGTTATCAAAAACAAGCAAAGTCTGAGAAATTTTCACTGTCAAAAGGAACCTAAAGATGGCTACATGTCATGTGGTACTATGGATGAGATCCTAGAACAAGGAACAAGAAAAAGGATATTACATAAAAACTAAGAAAATATGAATCAGGTATGGCCTTTAGTTAATAACCATGTATTGATATTGGTTAATTAATTGTGACAAATGCACCACACTGATGTAAAATGCTAACAATAGGAGAAACTGGGAAACCTATATATAACCTTCAAATTTTTAAAATCTAAAACTGTTCTAAAATCAAATGTTTATTTTTTAAGAAAAATAATTATTTCAATTCCTTTTATAGTTTCCAAGTTACTTTCATACCCATTAGCATATTTTAGCTTCATGAGTTCAATAAAGAATGGACCTTCCTATTGTGCCAAGTACTCTTTAAGGCGCACAGAAGCGGCCCCTAATCCAGAGTGTATAATCTAGCATTACATGGATGGGAGTGTTGGCCTGCCTAGTGTTATAATGCCCATTTTATAGGTAACTACACAGTAGTATAGGGAGATTGAGATTTGCCGAATTCACATAACTTTTAGGAGTCAGACCAAGAGCTCAATAGTAAGTTTATAACTAAATTTATTTCTTTTTCTATCAAAATATATTTATAACAGGAACTAATACTATTTTACCTGACAGGCTCCATCATAACATGGATTTCCAAGACCACGTCAGCATAGGTGCCTGTTTCCAAAGGTAAGAAAATGTCCTTTATTTTGCATCATTGTCCCCTGAGCAACTGAGCATGCTCTATGAGGTTCAGACCACCTGGGGTTCTTATCCCTGAAACTCCTTAGTTGATATAAAACAAAAAGACTTGATTTTAGTCCCATAGTCTATGGTCTGTGTATTCTAATCTTTTAATCAAACAACATTCTACCAAGTTGAATTTAGACTGCATAATGTATGCACTGGAATTCATAAGTGCATATGTGCATAAGTGCGTAAGTGTATATGCTTAAATTCCAAGTACTTACTTACAATGGTGGCAGAGCAGAATGACATAATGGAAACATCACTGGTTTGGAGTTAGAAGACATAGATTCAAATCGTAGCTTGGACATTGTCTAGTTTCATTATTTTGACCAAGTCATATATATATATATATATATATATATATATATATATATATACACACACATATCTTTTTAGAGTAACAATTTCTTCATCTGTAAAATGGGAATAATATCACTTACTTAGACGTGTTTAAAGTATGAAATAAACATATGTGATATGCCTCACCAAGTACAAAACCTGATACAAAGTAGGGTTCAATAAACATTATTGTTAGAAACTTGCTAGGGCATGAGGTACATGATTCTGGGTGAGAGAGTGCAGGGAAAGAAGAGCAACAAGATAAAGATGAGAAGGTCTTTATTAGACAGTCGTCCAGAGAAATGGTCACCAGACATGTAGAACATAAACAAATTTTCACAAAAAGAGATGACAGCGTAATTTGAAATGACACAGGTCTCTTGATCCACTGAATCAAGAGGTGTTGAGATTCTCTGAACACTTAGGGCCTGGAAGGTAATCCAAAATGCTTGAGCATATTTCTGTCAAAACAAGACCAAATAATTTCTTCTTCATGTCTGACAACTTGACAAATCACATAATCCAATGTGCTAATCTAGAGGATGAGCCTTTTTATTAATAGCTCTTGTTCACCTGCCAGCTCAGTACTCACAGCTATGCCCAAAAGTAGCACCAGAAGGTTGTACAAACTCTTTCATGAAGTTAAATGTAATGAAACCCCAGACTTTTTACATTATAAATGGTGCCTCTTGGTGTTCCTTAAAACTAAAATATACAAAGAAGATAAAATCCCATGGCTCTGGTCCTGTACTGAAGGTCCTCTAAACATGGGCTCTGCAGTTTACAGCTCCGCCTCCTATGATCCCTTGGGGCAGGGTGGGGGATGGTCAGCAATGGGACGCGACTTGTTGGATACCCAACTCTTTTCAGAGAATGGAAGAGAAAGCTTCCAAAGGCTGTTTCGTTGCCTCTGATGCCCCCGCACTTTCCCTCCTAATATATTCTTCCGACCTTCAGCGTTTGCAGCAGCATGTTAGGACTCTGGAACTCTATCACATATTTTTCTGTTTGGAAGTTGCCGCTTTTAATTGAAACGTTGAATTTATTTTCTGTATGTGAGTTTTACAGCTCTAAGCCATGAACATTTTCAAAAGAAATCAGCTCAATAATAAACATACATAATTCCCATTATAGGTAATGATCTGTGTGGTTTAGGGCTGCCAAGTTGAGCCCCAGATCAACCTCCGGAACTGTTTTGAAGGCCTAATATGTATAGAGGCATTACTGGTGCCGATCCCAGCCATATGAGGTCAGTGTTTCAATTTCCCTGACGGTAGCTTCACTGGCAGGACAAAGTGTACAAGGGTTGCCAAAGCTAACATATCAGGTAGCTGGGCTTCCAAACAGATGTGTTCCCATTTCCTGTTATTCTCCCTTTGTCTTTCATTGGCAATTTCTATGTGTATACCAAGCCAAATTGTGATGCTTACTTGGATGTGTAAGCATCAAAGCCCATTATCGTCCTTGGCCATACATGGCTGAACTTGAGAGTGCAATCTGACCCATGGTTTGATGTAGTTGGAAACCTTTAAGGCTCCTTATCCCATGGCTGAATTATTAGTTTAATCTTTCTGGTGTTACCAGGGGAGGTGAGAGTTAGGGGGGAAAGTAGTGGAAATGAGCATTACCTGACATTTGTCTCCCCTTAACCTGCTTTTTGCCAAATCTTAGACGCATAATATCCAAGATTTTAGTCAGTTCATGCACCAGCTAAATAACTGCATCAAAATTACCTGAGATATATGCTAACATGCTGACTTCCTGACCCTACAGCAAACTCATAAAGTCAGACTTTCCAGTATTGGGACCCCAGAATCTACATATTTTTAACCTTTGGATTAACAATCATGTTTGGGATTCACCAAGAAGATTCTCTTTCATCCAAAGCATTCTTAAAGTGTGTAAACCTGGCTCAGGTTATCGCTAATTGGAATCTTTCACATGGCTCGATTTTGATCTACAGCAGAGGTACAGTACCACAGTAGAAGTAGATCATTAGATCTTTCCAGTTTTTTCCAGAACTAATGTCAACTCCTGGAGAAGGCACAGGGCTAAATGGAAAATGGAGGAACCCATCATTGAGCACTTGTTACATGGTAGTTACATAGTCTGTGAAGTGTTTTCCATGTGTAACATGGGAAAAAGCTATTTGTAATTTATAATTCTCTTCTACCTTCTAAAGAAGATACACCTCAGTGACTGGAGGCTTCCTTGTGGACTGAAAAGAATGATTCCTGAGGAGTGATGTTTGGAGGAAATGGATAAGAGTTAAATTGAGCTGCATGATAAAGGGAGTAAAAGGGGGTGAGATGGGAGCATTAGGTGCGGGAAGAGAGAGACAAACCTGTAAAACCAGGCCCTGGAGGACAAGGAGAGAAGAGATTTGAAAGTGAGAACTGGTCTGTGTATGATCAGAGGGCTGCTCTAACAAATAGAACTCAAGATGTAGTGGCTTAAATGAGATGGCATATTTTGCTAGCATTTAATAGTTCAAAGATAAATAGTTGGGAACTTCTAAACTTCTAAAGATGTTTGTCAGTATTCTTTAAACCACAGGAAATGGAAAAGAGTGCAAGACAAGCAGCTTTAACTCTGAGAAGATGACAGGACAATTGGAAGCATCATTGTTCATACCCCATGGGCCTGACTTGGTTACTTGGTAACACCTGAATGAAGAGAAACTAAAATATGTCATCTCTAGCTGGGTTTCCATGTTCTCAGCTAAAACCTGGAAGCTTCTGTTGCTAAAAGGAAGAAGGGATATATTGATATAGTGCTACAATTAGCAGTCCTGCCTACTTGGCAAGAGATAGCTAATTCCAAGTTTCAGCTTGAAATGGTATATATCCTGTGCTGTATGAACGCCCACTTCTAACTTTCCCTCAATGTATTTAGTAAAATACACATTGTTCACTAGTGTTTTGGAGTGGTTCCTTTCTAGTTAATGTAAGCAGCCAAGTTCTGCTTCAAAGTTGGCACGCTGGGGGGGAAACAACAGCTCCACCCAGGGATAGCAACAAATGAGTTGCAAATGTATTATCCTGTTACATCTTCACAACAAGCCCTATTAAGGACCCATCACCATCTTCTTATTAAAAGAGGAAATGGAGGCTCAAAATGTAAACAACAACCAGTAGCCACACACCTAGGAAGTGAAAACGTTGGGATTCCAGCCAAAGAGTGCCTGATTCCAAAGCCCTTGCTCTATAGCCTGGTGCCCACTTCATGCTCTGCATATTCTACCTCCTGTCCTAAGGAAAGGAGACTCATTGGGCCCAAGTATGTGGGTTATTTCAAACTACCACTTTGTACATCTATTCTCCCGCTCTCTCACCCAGAATCATGTACTTCATCCCCTAGCAAGTTTCTAACAATAATGTTTATTGAACCCTACTTTGTATCAGGTTTTGTACTTGGTGAGGAACACACATATGTTTATTTCATACTTTAAACAGGTCTAAGTAAGTGATATTCCCATTTTACAGATGAAGAAATTGTTACTCCGAAAAGATATATATATATATCTATCTATCTATATATATATATATATATATATATATATATATATATATATACATAAAAAGCTTGGTCAAAATAATGAAACTAGACAATGTCCAAGCTACGATTTGAATCTGTCTTCTAACTCCAAACCAGTGATGTTTCCATTATGTCATTCTGCACCGCCACCATTGTAAGTAAGTACTTACCAAACCTTCTATAAAGCAAACCCAAAACCACCTTAAGCAAATGGTTTTAGATAGGATAAAGACCCGTTATTTAGTCTGGAAACTCAACCTTTTGAAATGTCCTCCCTCCCCCTGCAGTGATTTAACAATTAACCTTTAAAACATTTTAATTTAGCAATGTTATAGGGTAGAAATTTTTCCAGTATCTTTTCAGAGATAATAAAATGTGATGACACAGTGATGTGTTGAATTGGTTTCCATAGATAATTAAGAGACACACGTATCATGTCAAAGAGATAAGAAAAATCTAAGGTTTCCATGACTTGCTTTTTCCATTAGCTAAAGAACTACTTTTAAAATAATGAGCGTACTTCCTAGTGTGAATAACTTTGTCTCCAGGTTAACATCCTGCCCAAAAGGGCATAATATTTCTCCTGACAAATCCAGGGTTCTCCTGCCCGTTAAAAACTAGCCATTCCACAAGAAGGCAGACTTGTCTTTCCACTGATGTACACGTATCTTCTATGCACTATTTCCTTTGGTAAATGGAATGTGGATATTTAATCAAAAGCTAGCTCCAAAAGGCACAGACCAAGACTCCATAAGGATTTAGAATTATACTCAGTGCGCTGATTCTCAACACAGAATTCTGAAAAAATCTATCCTAACAATTCCTTGCTAAAAAACAGGAAACAATCTCACCAGGGTCAGGAATTAAGGTTGCAGAAGAAATTATGAGGAACTCTGATTGAAAACTTCCCTCTCAGCTTTGTTTGAAAGTGTTTATGTTTCTCAAAAGACAGATGATTTATTTATGTGGTGTCTGCATCAGCATCACTCTCCTGAGGTCTATGAACACTAATCTTCAAAGGGGGTCCTTAAAGATATTTTCATGGTTAACATTGGGAATTGCATATTCCATCACACTGTTTGAGATATACAATATACATCAGCATATCAAAGCTCTACAAAAAAAGTCCCTTAATACTCATCTTTAATATAATGTTTCTAAATCTTGTTTGACCATAGAATCATGAGAAAAAAATACTAGAATATCCTACCTGCACTCCCAACTTATCATACATTTTCCACTTAGCAATTAAAATTCTCTTTTTTAAAGTATAAATCAAATATGTGTTATGTCATCTTTTATGTCACCCTCTCTTAGCTCAAAAGTCTCCAATAGCTTCACATCAACTCAGCATGGAAATCACAGCTCTGACCAAGGTCCAGAAAGTCCTATGTGATCTGATCCCTCAGTTCTATCAATATCTGTCTCACATATGCCTCCCCGAGCCACACTGACTGCCTTGCCATGTCTGGAATACATCAAGCACTCTTTTTCCTTAGAACTCTTCCCACTGCTATTCTTTTCCCTGGACCATTCTTCCTCCAGATATCTCTATGCCTTTCTTATGGACCCTATTCTGATATGCATTCAGATATCACTTTATCAGAAAGTTTTTACCATTTACAAAAAGCATCATTTCTAAAATAATGCTTCTCTATTCGTTAGCTCCTTACCTTATTTTTCTTCAGAGTACTATTTACTACATGATCTTATAGAAATACCACTTTATTAGCTTATTTCTCATCACCTTTACTAGAGTGTAAACTGTGTGAGCGGAGATCTTTTCTGTTTTGTTTGCCTCTTTATCCCCGATAACTATCCCTGACATATAGCAGGTACTTAATAAATAAACACTGAATGAATGAATGAATATCTCGCAGGACCAGCATCATCCCATGAAAAACAATCAGGAATTATAATGCCAAAACAACAGGTAGATTTGATTAATTCAAACAATCAACTAAATTCAAAGAAGCAGGAAAGGAAAAACATAAATCCAGTGATTTGGTTGATAAAACCAATCCAGAAAAAAAATGTTTGAACTAATTTTTTTTACTATATGAAGTAAAACCAGAATCATTCCACAAAAATAGCTTTAATCTCTATTTGCTGAAATATATGAGGTTCTAATTCCTCAGAGGAGTTGTTTTCCTACTTCTTTTATAGATGGGAATTTTTCTGCTCACAAAACTAACCTAAAGTTGTATGAATTATAACCTGGCTTGATCTCCACTGGAGAATATTCAAAGATTCCATGACCTTCAGTGAGAAAAAATGCAAAGTACTTTTCTGGCACCTGAATTCTACTAAGTAGGTAAAATATTGAATTTGGTTACTTTGCAATTCCAGAGGTCTTGCATCAAGAAATCAAGAAACCTTGCATCATGTGGTCCAGTTTCACATTTTTTGAATTATGATTCTAATGACCTTATTGTGAACTTAGAGTTCAACTATTATAACCCTTGAAAAATCAGAGAAAAGCAATTAAATAGAGATGTGTTTCCTTGAATATGTCACAAATTGATAATGCAATATTATTTCCAACCATCATTAACATCATAAAAAGTTATTGCCTTAACTTCTTTAAAAGAGTCACTCACTCTTACTGAAGAATTACCTTCTTGAAAGACAAAATAAAGAAACCAGTATTGAAAGTTACTACTAAATTCCTCCCACAGAAAGCTTTAATTTCTAGCTGCCACTAAAAAAGAAAAATGATTACTGTACTCTCTTCCTTGCTTGGTAATAGCTTAGAAGTTGCTCTTTCAAAGACAAGCTTAGGAAAATTTGATGAAGAGGCTCATTTTTCATAATTATGTCGACTGTACATAGTGAACAAGAAAGAGGGAAGAACTCTTACGTGGGAGAATGGCATCACCAGCAGAGGCCTAGGTATGAATGAGTGCCTTGGATGGACTTGAATCCTGTCCTATCTAAGGACAAGAAAATAAAAAAGGTTAAGAGGAAACATAATGAAGCAACAGGATGTTAATTTAGAAGTTTCAACTGATGCGCAGAGAAAGGCTATAAAATAACAATGGCTGACAGTGGTCCAAGCCCTATTGTAAGAACTTGTCATACTTTAACTCTCACGATAAAGACCTGAGGCAGGAACTTCCGTAAACCCTATTCTATAGATGAGGAAACTGAGGCACAGAGGGGTTAAGTAACTTGCCCAATGTCTCACAGCTACTGTCATCGGTCTCAGATTACAATTTAAACCCAGACATTCTGATTTAGAGTGCAGGCCAAAAATGTTACATTGAAGACTGAGGTCGCTCAAAGGACTGACGAAGGCCAAAATTGAAAAATTGTAGCTGAAAGGTGGTTTTACAACACTAGGAACAAGATCTTATCCACAAAACGTGATTGAAGAGAATACCAGAGATGAGGAGAACAAAGCCAAGAGAAATAGAGATAAAATTAAATTTCCTTACAACTTGCAGCCCATTGATAAATACCTAAGACATGCAGAATGGGACATTCCTCAAGGAACCCACTGCTGCCTTAATGTTAATGCCTTGCTGTAGACTAAAAACAACCTTAGCATGACAATAGCCAGACATCCAGGATCCTGTTAGTCATCTTTAGCACACAGAAATCCCTTTAGAGACTTCCTGTTGTCTCTACCCTTACCACCCCTCACCAACTTAAAAATAACACTCTCAAGAGTGCATCTCAAGAAACATCTCAAGAGTGCATTTTTGACCATTGCGCTCAATGACCCTGCATCACCAACAGAGCACAGGTGAGAGGATTTTGTGAGGAAGTTTCTTTGGCAAAGTCAACCCTTTGAGCCCCAAGCCCTCTTCCTTTAAGAAAGAGTGGCAGGTGGCTCCAGTCCCCTCAAAACAAGTCTAATGATTGAGAAAGGATTGGAGGTGTTTCAACAAGACCACTCAGAAGATCTTCATTATTAGGGACACAGCAGACTGAGCAGGCTTTTGTCTCTGGAAATCTGGAAGTCAGCAGAGAGCTCAAGGGCTGCTTTGGAGTGGGGGCTATGGCAAGTTTCCACAGCTTGCCTAAAGTGACTATATTCTTAGGGTAAATCAAAGAATGTGTGATTATTTTTCTGTGAAACAGGATGGAAAGAGAACTGATCTTGAAAATACAGATATTTGTGTCTCTTTTATTCATGCTGTTTTCCTAGTACCTAGAGGAGTGCTTCTTCTGGTGACTAGAACAGATGTTCAATGAATATTTATCTGTATTTTGTAAATTATTATTTTATGTCATTGTAAAATAGTCATTAGAAAATTTCTTGTGTTATAAATTGTTATTAATATTTAACATAAATATGTTCAATGTGATATTTATTTAATATTAATAAATAAACATTTATTACTTATTAATAAATGTTAACTAACTAACCAATGAGAAAACACTGAGGAAGGAGTGGTCAGCCAAAGGAGAGCCGCTGCTACATCACAGGAGACCCAGCTAACGATCCAGCAAGACCCTTCCAAAATACCCACTCAATTTCTTATGCAGAAAAAAACCCAGCACTCTATAATAGAGTTTACCTTGAAGGTTCCTTGTACATGAAGACAATTGTGGGCATCATGTGTTCTTTTCCACTAATTCCACTGCCTGTCCAGTTTTATCGTCATTCCACTCCCACTGTCTCCCTTGCGTGTAAGAGACCTGAAGAAGGAGGCGGAGATGTGCTGGTCGTTTTCCCCAGTGCCCATGGCAGGCTGGGAGAGGAGCGTGAGGAGAGGTTTAATATCACATCATCGTCCAGGGTTTGATTCCCTTTAGATCCTCTGACTCCAATTTCTGCACTGAAATTGCCTTTGCACTTAGTGTGACCGCAGGGCAGAAGCAGAAATTATGGATCATGATGGTGGCAGGCTGGAGCTTCCATCCTTGTTCAGTGATGTCATCACCATCCTTATTCAGTGCTGTCACACTGACATCAGTAGCTTGAGATCAGTCTTGGTGGGAGAGTTTATGCCATGGAAATTGTCAGACACTACAGATTAGCAACTCTGCCTCTCTCCCCAACCAAAAGCTAGATATTAAACATTACCAGCATTCTCCCTGTACCACTAGGCGCATATCGTTTCACAGACAATACAGTTACATTTTGCTAAGGTACTGATCAACCCAATATTAAAACATTTTAGAGAATAGAAAGATGAAAGATTCCCAAAATCATTCTGTGAAGACAGCGACCAAGACAGCAAAGCCAGACAGAGTAGGGAAAGCAAACCCATTTCTCTCATTTCTCTGCAAAATATCCCAAACTAAATATTAATAATTTTAATTCAATAATACATAAAAAGTGACAATACTCAATGAATAACTTGGGTGCATCTCAGGAATGCACAGCTTGGTTTAGTGTTATAAACGTAATTTACCACATTAACAGATTAAAGGAGAAAAGCCATAGGACCTTTTTCATATACTGAGAAAAAAGTTAATAAAACCCTCAGTAGGGGCACCTGGGTGGCTCAGTTGCTTAAGTGTCCGACTCTTGATCTCGGCTCAGGTCATGATCTCATGGTTCGTGGGTTCAAGACAGCATGGAGCCTGGTTGGGATTCTGTCTCTCCCTCTCTCTTTCTCAAAATAAATAAACAAAAACTTAAAAAAAATAAAATAAAACCTCAGTAAATTACAACATAAAGGGTATGTAAAGAACAGCAATACACCTTACAGTAAAGATCACACTAGGGCACCTGGTGGGTTAAGCGGCTGACTCTTGTTTCAGTTCAGGACACGATCCCAGGGTCGTGGGATTGAGCCCCGCTTTGGGCTCTGTGCTGGGCATGGAGCCTGCTTGAGATTCTCTCTCCCTCCTTCTCCCTTTACCCCTCCCCTCAAGCACACACTCTCACACTCCCTCTCTCTCTCTCTCTCCCTCTCTTTCTAACAAGAAAAAAGAAAGCGATCTCAGCCACCACCAAATATCCAAACTTGTTTTGAAGCTATAGCCATTCTGTCATGGTAGAGGGACAGAAAAATTAATCGATGAAATAGAGATTACAAGATACATCCACATGTATGTATGTGGAACTTTGATATATAAAAAAGGTTAGCACACCAAATCATTTGGGGGCAAGTCTTTTAAACAAATGGAGTTGGAAGAAGGCTATACATAAGGCTTATACCATACCAAAAATCAATTGCAAATGCCTCCATACTTTGGAAATTAGTTGGTTTTGTCTTGTAAAGTGGAACATATGCATAGACTATGATCCAGCAATTCTCTTCCTAAGAGAAACTCCTGTATGCCTACACCAGGAAACCTATACACAGATGTGTATGGTAACCCTGTTGCCTAGTAGTAAAGAAATAACAAAACAAAACTGAAATAAGAAAACTGAAAGAAGAAATGAATAATAATGTTATTTTGGTATGCTCATATAATAAAGTACTCTACACCAGTCAAAACAAATGAACAACATCTAGACACAAAGATGTGGGTGAATCTCAGGGCGCCTGGGTGGCTCAGTCAGTTAAGCGTCCGACTTCGATCAGGTAACGATCTCGCGGTTCTGGGTTGGAGCCCTGCGTCAGGCTCTGTTCTGACAGCTCAGAGCCTGGAGCCTGCTTCAGATTCTGTGTCTCCCTCTCTCTCTGCCCCTCCCCTGCTTGTGCTCTGTCTCTCAAAAATAAATAAACATTGAAAACAAATTTTAAGGAAAGGTATGGATGAATCTCAACAATATAATTTTAAGTGAAAAGATAAGCTGCAGAAGTTTATATGCAGTCTGATATTTTCATTTCATAAATTTAAAAATGACTAAAAATGTTTGGTGAACAGATATAATGGAAATGTGCTCTAAGGAAAGAGGGAGAATGATCAGTACACCTGGGAGAGGAGTTGCCATAAACAAGAGAAAGAAAGATGTATCAGAATCCGCTATTATCAGTGTTCTAGATTCGGATTTCTGGGGGCGGTTTCCTAAGGGTCACCCTAGAGAGAGGCTTAAAAAGTCACCTTGAATGAGCAATAATGAGTGCTGGTCCTAAATCAACAATCATATTCATCCAATTCTAGGATTCTGAGACCCAATTAAAATAACCCCATTCAATTTGTTACAGGAGGGAGCCACTGAGGCAGAGAGAGGTCTCGGAGCTTGATAACAAGTGGTGGAGGCAAGATTTTTACTACAGGTGGTCTGACCCCAGAGTCCATGATCTCAGGCATACACTCCAAAAAGGGTGGAATTGTTTCCTATTCACAGTAGTATCGGCACCAAGTGGAATATGCATGTATGAAAGAGAAAAGTAAAGAAATATAATAGAGAGTATGAATAGTAGCAGCAAGAGCAGCATATACTGTACATAGGCACATATATTAGACATGCAGTGAGAAAGCCCTGTGTCATAACTACTAGACTCCAAGTAAACACAGAGGGCAACAAAGAACCTAGGTACCTCACAAGAAAGAGGGAGACTTAAGATCTGAGCATCACAAGGTTTGGGACAAAAAGAATGACATAGAAGACTCTGGGAACCAGGAATAGGACTGACAGCCAGCCACTCCTGACAACCAACATGTTAACAATCCCTAGAATGAAACAATTGGTGGTTAATATATATAAAAGCTGCAACTGGAGCGCCTGGGTGGCTCAGTCGGTTAAGCGTCTGACTTCAGCTCAGGTCATAATCTTGCGGTTTGTGAGTTTGAGCCCCGCGTCGGGCTCTGTGCTGACAGCTCAGAGTCTGGAACCTGCATCAGATTCTGTGTCTCCATCTCTCTCTCTGCTCCTCCTCTGCTCGTGCTCTCTCTCTCTCTGTCTCTCAAAAATAAATAAACAAATGAAAGTTTTTTGAAAGCTACAACTGCATAATGTAAATTATCCATCTAGGTCATATCTATGACTCAAATGTCAGCTGGAGTCACCCTGTACTCCGATATTTAATTAAATTGTTATAAAATGCTAGATTCTTCCTCCCACCACACACACAAAATTCAAAGGGGTTCTTGACAGCTCACATTTCCTCCGATGCCCACATTCTGTATTTCTGAGCCCTTGAGCTCTCAGACTCACTCACATCCCACTTCCCATGACTGCTCCCTTCTCTCCTGTCTCCGCTAACCCACATGCAGAGCATACCTCCTTTTATATTATTTCTTCCAAAACTGCTCTCAGAAGGCATACTTTAGCACAACAACCAATTTAAATTTTAATATTAACCATTCTCATTTAAAAGTCCTATACTGTCATGCCACCAGGCGTTCCTCAATGACCATCCTTCCAGAGTCTGGCCAATGACTGTGTGCATCCTCACATTCTTGTCTTCTTCTACTACTCTCTAATTTCTTCCTTGGCACAGATTCAGCTTCATGTTAACCCTTCACAGAATATCTTAGCTTTCTCCTCCTCTGTTTTTAAAGGCGACACCCGAACTCTGTCAAAACATTGCATCAAGGTATTTTTCTAAACAAGGACAATCACTTTCTTAAGGTTTACCTTTGTACCATCTTTTTTTTTTTAATTTTTTAATCTTTATTTTTGAGAGAGAGAGACAGCATGTGAGCAGGGGAGGAGCAGAGAGAGGGGGAGACACAGAATCCGAAGCAGGCTCCAGGCTCTGAGCGGTCAGCACAGAGCCTGATGTGGGGCTCGAACTCATGAACTGTGAGATCATGACCCGAGCCGAAGTCTGACACTCAACTGACTGAGCCACCCAGGCGCCCCTGTACCATCTAATAATTGTATACTGAGCAGTAAACAGATGTTAACAAGAGCTCCTGGTGCCTCTCTATGGCTTCCTTGGATCCTCACATCCTCCCCAGACCTCCTGCCCACAATCCAGCACAGATAACATGCAGCACAGCAGAGAACCTTGATCCAGACTTATCAACATCTAAAAAAATATTAGGGTGGGGTCTAGGGGGCGTTAAATGGGTGATAGGCATTAGGGAGGGCACGTCTCGGGATGAGCACTGGATGTCATATGTAAGAGATGAATCACTGGATTCTACTCCTGAAGCCAAGACTACACTATATGTTAACTAACTTGAATATAAATAAAAATAAATAAATATTCAAAGAAATTTTTTTTTATTTTTTTTAATGTTTATTTATTTTTGAGAGAGAGAGAGGGAGACAGAGTGTGAACAGGGAGGGGCTGAGAGAGAGGGAGACACAGAGTCTGAAATAGGCTCCAGGCTCCAAGCTGTCAGCACAGAACCTGAACCTGATGCAGGGCTCGAACCCACGACCCGCAAGATCATGACCTGAGCCGAAGTCAAATGCTTAACCTTCTGAGCCACCCAGGTGCCCCTATACAAAAAAATTTTTTTTAATAAAAAATATTTTTAATATCACCCTACTACATGTTTATGTAAAAAGACAATGATAAACATATATATTGATGATAGATGATAGATCGATAGATAGATAGAATGGTCCATTTTGACATCCTAACATTCTTTGCCTCTTCCTGTGGTTGAAAAACCCAATTTTCTTTTAAAAGCCTATCATCCATTACTTTAAGTGCTCCTAGATGGTTCATTCAGGGGACTAAGGATAGACATGTGACCCAAATTAAGCAACTCAGACTCTGACTTCTACTAATTAGAATTGCTAAAATGAGATTTTGCATGGGATATGCTTATACTAAAAATTGGTTGTTTATTGGAAGTTCACATTTAACTGTGTGTCCAATATTCTACTTGCTACATCTGGCAACCCTCTCAGTAATTGAAGTGATAACTTCATGACACAGACAGAAGCCTGTCTGAGTCTGGTCACTCCTCTGTGGATTATTTTTTGTCTCCAAGATTTGCTATCACCATCCAGGCTCTGTCCTGCTTCAAATGTAGTCATTTAGCTGTTCCTCCAATTCTTTAACTACCCCTTCTCCTAGATCCTTCCACTGTATTTCTTTGGGTTTTTTTTTTTCTTTTGTTTGTTATTTTGTGTCAGATATCTAGAGTTGTTTTTTTGTAATTTGTAACAACAAAATTCCTAGTTGAAATATCACAGCAGAGACACAACTGGCAGGCTCATGCTGGAAACAGCCAGGTTTTTTTGGCCCGCAGAGTCTTTAAAACTGAATTTATTGCCACTAAGATCTAAGATCGAAATATTTACTTAAAAAATTGACCCTTCTGACTTCTCCCAAACCACAGATCTGGCAAGATGGGACTGCAATCCCACTTGGTAACAACTGATCATCTGGATTAGAGGAGCTGCCCCCCTTTGACAGAACACGCGATTATTTATCTATCTGTCATGTTCTGTGTGTGAGTATGTGATCTATGGTGCATATAGTGCCTACGTGCTCCCTGGTTCTTTACTGCTTGCCTGATTCAGTTCAGTTTAACTCAATAAATCTTTTCTCAACACCTAAAGTAGTTGGCACTGAGGAGAATGAAATAAGGTATGGCCCACACCACCAAAGAGCCTCTTAGTCTAATTGTGGCAGACACTTCAAAGGAGAATTTCATATGTAATATGCTGAGAGAAATAATGGAGGTAGGTACAGGGCAGTATGAAAACCAACAAAGATCATTTCATTCAACCTGGGTTAACAGGGAAGGTTCTAGAGAATATGAAGCCTGACTGAGTTTAGGATAAGGGACAAAAGAATTCCTTACAGGTGAGCAGGTTACATAAAGGGAAGAAGGCACAAAACAGTAGACGGAGTGCAAATAAGTACAAGGTTGAGAGAGAATCCCAAGCAGGCTCCGAGTTGCCAGCACAGAATCTGACGGGGGTGCTGAATCCACTAAACGAAACAGTTGAGATCACAACCTGAGCCGAAAGCAACAGTCCGATGCTTAACTGACTGAGCCACCCAAGCGCTCCTGAACGTTTATTTTTAATATGTGGTCAGACTTATTCTACCTTCTCTCATCATTGACACCAACAGAATCAAAAGCAGCTAGTGAGGTGCTAACACCTGAGGATTAATCCAGTGATTCTGGTCACAACGCATTCCAGGAGGGATTTGGGTGATAAATGGTTCATTCTTCCTTTCGTGATTTGGATAACAAATGGAATAGGAGAAGGGTACTGATTCTGATGGCCATTCCCTCAGCACATTCCTGGCTTTTTTTCTGAGCAAAGGATGCCACAATGGAAGATGCAGGAATATCCACTGTGAAATGTGATACAAGGGGCTTGGGGTTGCAGTCACAGAATTGGGTTTCACTTCTTCTTGCTTGTTTCCTCATTGTTAGGTCAGGATCCTGAACTCAGAGATAACGTTATCAAGGGGCTTGGTAACTTTCTTGGAGATTGCATCTTGTTCTCATCCTCATTTTCAAAGCTGGCAACATTGTTTTTCTCTCTGTACCCACAGCACACTTCACGTAGACCCACCCAGAGTGAGTTCCTTTAGCAGACCTAGATGGGTGTAAGAGATGCAGCTGCTCTCATGCAGATGTCTCAGAGATGCAGCTGTTCTCATGCAGATGTCTCAGGACAGCAGGGTCTACTCTCTGAACTGTACTGACACAGATGTATCCATAGACCTGTTCTTTTGATGGTTTTTCTGGGTACCAGTGATGTTGTATTTTTCTTGAAGTTTAAGAGTCAATTTCAAACCTCTCAACTGCCCCTTTTTTCAATTTACCATGTTTTCGAACTAGCCTTGTGAGAAAGAAGACAACAGCCACAATCTTGTTAATCTCTCCCGCCTCCGCTGCCCTGGGGCCAGAGTTGGCTGTGGACGACTCCAGAAAGGTAACTCAGGACATCCCCTCTGTGCTGTGATCTAGTCCGGAGAGCAGGTGGCTCCCGTATCGTCTAAATAGTTCTCTTTAAATTGTAAGACTTATTGGGGTGCCTGAGTGGCTCAGTTGTTTAGCTTCGGACTTCAGCCTCAGGTCATATCACATTTTGTGAGTTCGAGCCCCACATCAGGGCAGAGCCTGGAGCCTGCTTCAGAGTCTGTGTCTCCCTCTCTGTTTGCTCCTCCACCACTCACACTCTGTCTCTCTCTTTCAAAAAATGAATAAACATTTAAAAACATTTTTTAATAAATTATAAGGTTTATCAAGTGTTAAGCTGGGAGTTATTTTGTTGTGTTATTTATAAGGTATCTTGAGGAGAGAACCAAAAGACATATTAGCACTTCACTGGAAATTATCTATCCACTACCCTATTACCTATTTATACCCAATCTTGTTCCAGAAAAGATAGAATGTGACTTCCAAAATTACTACTTAGATAGTGTAAATAAAAACAGATCAAAAGGAAGAAACAACGGACATAAAACACGACTAGAGATGATTGTAAAATGTACATCATAAAGACCCATATGATTGCTACAACTAAATCACAAATTTGGCTCAGAGCATTCTACCAAGTTTACTGGCAAATGGAAATCTGATCAGTTCCTCAATGCACAGGGTTTATAACATAGAAACAGCAATTTATCAGGATGGATACATGATTATTGTCCTAAGATCAAACAGGATGTGCTTACTAATGTTCTTATATTTTACCTCAATATAGGCTGACGATCACAGTAGAGAACAATTTAATAAAGGCAATTCTGCAAAGAGGAAATACCCCCTGTGACTTCCTCTCCTTATTTACCTACTCACTGTAATCAGCATGACTAGCTAAGAATTACAGTATACACAGCATGCAGCAGCCCCTTATTTTTTTCCAAATTATCATTTCATTGTGCATGCAATGTATTTCTAAACATCAAGCACAAAAGCAAAAAAATCCTGTATCTTTAACAATGTCATTTAGGTAAAAACCACCAAGAATCTTGACTACTATTATAGGCTTTTTTTTTTTTTTTTTGCTGCTGTATAAGGAAAATTATGATCTTTACCACTTAAAGACTCAGAAATATTCTATCTCATTTCCATTTGCATGAAGTCTCTGGAGTTCGGCACTGCATCAGCTACAGCATTTAAAATCTCTGGTTATTTTAATTACTTATGACAAAGATGGATAAAGAGTATACCGTTTGACAAAGCCATGATGACAAGCAAATAACAGTGTTTTTAAAAAGGAAAATGTGGAATTTTGCTTTCTGGCACATAACTGTTTCGCCTTATAAACATAAGGTTCAAAAGAGAATAGCTTAGTCTTAAATCAACCATTGGGTGGTGGGTGGGAATTTTAAAAGGGCGTCAGTTGTGCAATGGCTATATGCTAAGCACTGCACTAAAGGTTTCCACACAAATTTACCAAAGTGAGCATCCTGGCAAAAGCCCTGTGAAGAATAGGGGCTATCGTTCCTATTTTACAGATAAAGAAGCAGGGGCAGTAATGCTAAGGTCAGTAAACTTTTTCTATGAAGGGACAGAGAGTAATTATTTTAGACACTGTGGATCATTAAGCCGTTGTCACAACTACACAGCTCTGTTACTGCAACGTGAAAGGCACAGACCATACTTGAACGAGTGAGTGTGGTGGCGTTCCAGTGGAACTGTTTCCACAGAAGCGATGGCAGATCCACAAAACAGGTCTTTGGGTCATAATTTGCACACCTCTGAAAGGAGGTGACATGACCTGCTCAAGATTGCTCAGGAAATTTCGACTGGAATTGAGATTTCTCTTCTGGGTGTTGTACGTGGGTGATGAATCTCTGAACTCTACATCTGACACCAATATTGCACTATATATTAACTAACTAAAATTTAAATTAAAAAATATCAGATGTTCTGCTTTGAAGCTTAATGTTTTCTCCACTCACCCATAGTTTCTTTAGTACCTAGACACCCATTTTTAAATAACTAGTTATTTGTGGACAACTTTTGATTAGTTGTTTTTAATCTGGCCAAAACAATACCCCAGCAAACTTGTTAGAAAAATGTTTTTAAATATTCATTCAATTATCTACTAATAGCTTTATGTACATGTTGACAAATACACTTCAAAAATGTTTTTGTTTAATTCAAAGTTGTCCTGTTTTTTAAAATTTTTAATGTTTATTTACTTTTGAGAGAGAGGAGAGAGAGTAAGCAGGGGAGGAGCAGAGAGAGAGAGGGAGAGGGAGACAGAGTCTGAGGCAGGCTCCAGGCTCGCACTGCCGGCACAGAGCCCAACACGGGACACGGGACTCGAACTCATGAACTGTGGGATCATGATCTGAGACAAAGTTGGATGCTTAACCAACTAAGCTACCCAGGGACCCCTCAGAGTTACCCTCTTTTCTTTATTATTGAAAATAAGAATGTTCTGAAGTCAATGATCAATTTCTACATTTAAAAAAATAGAAAAAGAAGAACAAATTAAACTGAAATCACACATAAGGAAGGAAACTATGAAGAGTAGAAATCAAAGAAATTGAAAACAGAAAGATCAATGCAGAATATCAGTAAAACCAAAATATGGTTGTAGAGAACAATAAAGTGGATAGACCTGTAGACCTCAGATAGGAGAGCTAGATATTTTTACCTTGGTATCACAAATGAAGAAACTGAGACTGAAAGTAGAGAGTAAATGTTCTTGTGGTTATCTACCCATTAAGACAGCATCTTAACTCAAACCCAAGTGTATTGAGTCTAAATTCCATTTTATATTCATCAGCAGTAAATAGAATACATTGTGTACTGTGGGGTGTTTTGAACAGACGAGTTTTCTAATCTATTTTCCCTCACCCTTAAATGTATGATCAAGCACTAACAATGGAAGTACAATACATTTAGCACCTGAAATTAGACACACTACCATATTACCACTTATCAGACAGTAACACTGTTAGCTTATTTCCAGAGTCACAGTATGTGGCTGTGCAACAGAGAAATTCTAGTCAATAATACGCACACTGTGGTCTATGTGAGTGGCTTCCCTGTGGATATACATCAGGTTACCTTCGCTACCATACCTGGTGGCTGCTCTGGTTCATTCATTAAATATTTACTGAGCATCTGCTATGTGCTAAGCTCTGGGATAGACTCTGAGGACACAAAGATTAGGAGGAATCTTAGAGTTTAGTGGGAAAAATGAGCAAAGGGACAGATAATTATAATATAGTGAGAGCAGAATGACACAGTAACTCTAACAAGAGACTTCTAACTCAGAGAAAGAAGTGAATGTCAGGATTTGCCTCTATTCTTTTATAGAATTCTAATAATTCTATTAGAATTATTCTAATTCTCTTTGCTACTGAATTAAGGTTCCTGCTCCCCAGAAATAGTGCTGCACTGAAGGTCAAGGCAGGAATGGCCTTGTTCCTGGCTCCTTTATGGGAAGATTATGGTGGATTCTTAGAGGTGTTGGTTCATTATAGATCTCTTAGGTAAGTTAATCTATACGGCAAGCAAACCTGTGTCTGTGACTATGGACTGTCTTTCTCTTTAATGTCAAAGTTATTAGAGTAACAGACTCTCCCCATCAGTGACAAAGCTGAGAAGAAACACAGGAAAGGGATTGGATGGAGAAACCCTCTGCCAGAGCTGCAAATCCCTTGAGTGGAAAAGCCATGAGCGTCTTGTTCATGACTATATCCCCCTCCCACCCACATGCTGCGCATGTGCTAGAGCTGGACTGTGCTTGACTCTCAAATGTATAAATGGATGACTGAATGATAGATGCATGAAAATATTAGCCAGGGAATGTGGATGTTTCAGTAGACAGGAAAGTATGTTCCAAGAAGACTGAACGGCATATGCAAAAGCATATGAAGAAAAAAAAGCAAGAGAGAGTATCAGAAGTTCCGGGACCTGAAAATTTTACATGAGACTAGTAAGAGTTGAGTATGAAAAGGTTAATAAGATGTGAAAGCTAAAAGTGTAATTCTGAGTCAAATCACTCGTCTACTCAATCATTTAGCACCATGACTTGTTGAATAAACTGGTTCCCTTTACATGGATTGGGTAAGCATTCACTAGCATGTCATAATATCTAGTTAATAAAACATTACACCACCTCCTGTGTGTCAAGCTGCATTTATGGGGTATAGATAAACAAATCTACCATTGTGAGTAGAAGCACACAGATTTAAAACACATAATGCATTCATAATTTTCCCCAATCTTAGTTACTTTATCTGAGTTGTCATGGTTGGGAAGTTTGGACAATCATTCTGTAATTTAAAAATACTGTTAATCAATCTGAAAATTAACATTTTCTTCCTTGTGCTTGCAGCAATAACTTCTGAGAACTTTATTTCAATTAGAAATGCCCAATTATAATGAATGTCTCTAATGAAGATGTAAAAAGACAGGAATGAAAGCAAAGAAATGAGAACACTGAAGAGATAGGTTCTAAAGGGCAACCATTATTCAGTTTCTTGTAATTGCCTTCAGAATTCACCATCTCCCTTAAAAGAAGAAAATATGAATTATATATAATGTATTAGTAACAATTATACTTTGGGAGTTTTTCCAGGTGGTTCACATAAACGGGTAAACAAGTGCATATGAGGGCATGTGTATCAATGTGAGTAGTTAAGGATAAACAATGTTAATTTTAAAGTATACTAGACAATAAAAGGTTAATCCTTACCTTGCTCTTAACTCTCTATTGTCTTGTTCAGATATACTTGCGAAAAAGTTGGAAGAAAATAAATTGCCAAGTGCCAACCTCTACTCATTTTAACCTATGGGCTCATATTTTAACTGTAAAAAAAATTTAGATTTCTCTTAATTCTTAATGACTAGAACATTAATTCTGCCATCTCGGGTTCATGTGGCACGCATGTGGGAAAGTTTCCTGACCAGCTCTCAAGAAGCAAAAATTCAAGGGTTCTGGCTAGACTTGCAATCACACAAGTAGCATTAGAAGCGAAGCCTATTTGAATGAAATCTGTAAGCACGACATTTTCCTCTGCAAATTGGCATCTGTCTAAGGATGGAACAGCACACTCAAATTGATGCCTGTGTAAGCAGATAGATTTAGGTCCACAGGCAGGGAAACTTTGACAAACTTGACTACTACTGATAATCCATTTCTGCTCTATTTTTGCCCATAAGGAAGTCTAAGGCTTGTAGGAAACTCCACAGGAAGTCTATATAATAAATATATGCCTACTGTTTGTCTACTATCTATTAAAGTTTTAATTCCATGACTTAATTTAATTTTCACATTTCTGTGAGTTAGATAGGTTGGTTTTATCATCTCTTTTTCCTGATAGGGAAAATGAGGATGACAAACTTGAACGATGACACAGCTAAGAAGAGAAGCCACCAGAATTTGAATCGAAGTCTAACCCCAAAGCCTGCTTTTTCTTCTCTCCCCACAAAGCACCAATCTTACATAAGCCTTTTAAAACATGCAATTAGTGGCTTGGGATGTGTAGGAACTTTACTCCTGGTGCTCATCTATCAGTATTTGTCTTTCCGTCATAACAAAGGAGGTAGATACTTCATCATTGTGAGGATAAGTCTGAAATAATCTACCCCTGTAGAAAAGTCTGTGTAAAGTACTCTGAATAGAAGAGACCAGAATGAATATACTCTGTTTACTATGTCTCACATTTAAATATTATTCTATAGACAAAAAGTTGATATCTGTGGTTGTTAATATAATCACAGAGGCAGAGAACATTCTCTCACCCCCATCTTGAATGTGAGTGATTTCTACGGGACACTTTCTACAAGAGTATTGCTATTGCTATAACAAATTAACCATAATCCCCTCCCATATTCCAATTGTGGAAAATCCTCCTTAACAAAATTCCATTTAAAAAAGAAATAAGGTACAGAATGAACCACAGATTTCCTCAAGGAAACTGGGCAGGGACAAGGCCAAGGATGAAACTGATTCATGGATTTCTTTTTCTTTTCGTCTTGTTTAGGTATTCAAACAACGCAAGAGCTATGGACTCTCAGAGACTACCACTGAAGGGGAGACTGCTTAATAAGAAGACGAAGAGGAAGGGAAAATGGTGCCTCTAAGACGCCCGTTAATAATGCATCTGTCGGTAACCCTTCCCCACTACATCCCTGATCCGCCAGTAGCTGTTCCTCCTTATGGCCCTTCCCGGATACTTCACTTCTTATACATTTGGAAATGATTTCAAAGTGAGAGCTATATAAGTAAACATTTCCCCCACTTCCTGTTATGCTCTTAACTAGATGCCGCATAGAGATTAGAACATGAGAACAAACTGAGGGCTGATGGCAGGTGGGAGGGAGGGGAGGGTGGGTGATGGGTATTGAGGAGGGCACCTGTTGGGATGAGCACTGGGTGTTGTATGGAAACCAATTTGACAATAAATTTCATGTATTTATAAATAAATAAATAAATAAATAAATAAATGAAATAAAATAAAATAAAATAAAATGTTAAAAAAAAAAAAGAACATGGACTCTGGAGCTGTTTGGCTTGGATTTGTATCATAGCTTTGCCATAGACTCGGGCATGTTGAATATGCTTCAGTTCTCCATATATGTAATGGGGATGATAATGTCTCCTTCACAGAGTTGTGAGGATTAAATGTAGAACAACAGTGTCTGGAACAGAGTAGGTTTTCAGTAAATGTTAGCGATCAAGAAGTAGTAATCTAAATTCTCCATTTCCATACCCATGTACAGTTTATCCTTAAACAACATGGATTTGAAATGCGTGGATCCACCTATATGCAGATTTTTTACACTACAGTTCTGTAAATGGATTTTCCTTATGGTTTTCTTATTAACATTTTCTTTTCTCTAGTTTACTTTATTGTAAGAATATGGTATATAACACATATCATGTACAAAATATGCATTAACAGCCTGTTTATGTTATTAGCAAGGCTTCTAGTCAGCAGGAGGCTACTGGTAGTTAAGTTTGAGGGGAGTCAAAAGTTATACCTGGATTTTCGAGTGCACAGGGGTTGACTCCCCAAACTCCCATGTTGTTCAGGAGTCAACTATAATTCTAAAAATTCCATTGACACTTTCAATTTAATTGTGAAAAACAGGGTTTTTGTTCCAACCTTCATTAGATTCTCATAAAGTACTCAGGGAAAAATATCCCATCTGTCTATGAACAATATTTCAAACCTCACTGGTCACTAACTTCCCTCCACTCAAAGCTTTTCCATACTCCTACGCTTTATGGTGACATGTTTTTAATGAGTTGAAAGAGGAGCAGTCACACTCCGCCATGTTTATTTCTTTCAGTTTTTAATGTGAGTAATAAATATTTCCATTTATTTTTTAATTCACTCTCAATGACAACCCACCTAATGGCATGTTAATCTTTTCATGTTTTTCCCCCTATATAAACATATGGCCATTAAAACCAACAACTGTTGTATTTCTTTTAAATCACATAAACAATTAGAGTTACAGAAAGTGACCCACTAGTCCCAGTTTTCTGAGGACTTTCTAGATTTAAGCACTGAAAAGTCCCATGTCCAGAGAACTTTTTTGATCCTGGACCAATTGGGACACTTGGTCTTTCTACATTATCCATATTGGACAAATACATAGCAATTGTCTTTAACATATCCCAAATCATTACATAATGAAGCATAATGAAAATAGCATTGGACTTGGGACTCAGAATTGCTGGTTTCAAGTAAGTCCTGGCTTTGCATTCAACTTTTGCTGTGACTTCAACAAGTCAAACATTCAAGGTTCTCATTTACACAATGAAACTGGAATACTGGTCTTTGCTACACTAGGGCTATAGTCAAGGCCATTGTAATAATGGTCATGCATACAGAATCTTGATGAAGAAAAAGTTTCACATATGTTTTCTCATCTGATCTTAAAATTTAGCACAGAAGTTGCTAAGTGGTATTCCTACCTATTCATGGTGGTAACTAAAATTTAGAAGTTAAAATGAAGTATTACACATGAAGTTAAAGTTCATTTTGCAGATATTTCATGTCCAAACATATACACACACAGCATTATGTTTAATCAATAATAAAAATTCACATCTCTTCTGGCATTCCAATTTATTCTGTCATAAGAGAGTTGCCCAACTCTCCCTTTAACTTTTGTAGTGCAAATGGCTTCTTAGTCCAAAAAGAATCAGTAAGAAAAGATCATGTTAAGTACTGCTTCCACCAGTGAGCATTTTCACCTATAATTATACAGATGCTGTTTTTCTAGGGTAACCCATTTCTTTGTAACTACACAATGTGCTTGTGTACAACCAGATTCTGAAAATAGACTTCCAGTTAGCCCTTTACAAGCTCTGTGACCTTGAGCCAGTTGTATAGCCTTGCTGTGCCTATATCTGTGCATTTGCATTTGTAGAATGGAAATAATAATAGTGCCTACCACATAGGATTGTTATGAGGACTACATGGATGGATACAGGAGAAAAGCCTTGAACAATACCTGGACCAGTCCAACTATTCTAAAAAGTGTTTTATCATGCTTATTACTTTGAGGCACTCACTGACCTCAAGGAGAGGACAAGATATTGACTAAATTTGACTACGGCACTCAAGGAGCATTATATACACTTTGGGAGAAGTGATCCTAGGTCATGGGTCAAGCAAGGTGACCGCAAAGAACACCGTGTTTATTCTCTTCCTTTAACTTAGAAAAGGGGCCTAACCTTTCTCTGCATTCATTTCCTTATATGCTTTATAGAATCAACTGTTGAAAACCTTAATCCCAAATGATTTCCAGGTTTCAGATATGTTTAGTCTTCAATAACTTCTCTTCCCAAATAGGACATCAGAACTTTGAACATTTCAGGCACATACCAGGGTCAACAAAAATAGTTTCTGTCTCTATCTCAGTGCCTTCTATTCTGAATATTTGTGTTAATAATGTGCTTCCTCAGTGCTCTAAGCCAAAAGATTGTTTTCATCCTAACCCTTTCATAGGTTGCCTTCAAAGAAATGTTGCCAGAACATCAATATTTTCTCCATTAGAAAGCTTAAGAATTGTTTCCCACTTAATTCAGTAAAAATGTGGGTATAATTGGGGATGTCTCAGACAGCTGAGCTGTCATCAGGCGAGGTCATGGTGACTATTTGGCACAGCCCCTCCGCAGTTCTGTCTTGCTGTCCCTGCTTTCCCACCCTCTCCTTAGTCCCTTCCTAATTCTTTCACTACACAGGGGAGATGATCAGTGATGTACTGCTGGGAACAACTATTGAAAGTGCAATTATTCCTTGCACTACTCCTGCTGAAATGCAGCTCATCATATCTCATTTGGTTTTATTAATTACCAAACTTTTCCTTTAACTCTTTCAACAGCATGGTACCTACTACTCAGTCTTCTTCATCGGAGAAACAAAAGTATCTTAAAGAAGGTAATGAGTTCTTTTCACTTTTTTCTACCTTGTGTATTTAATCATTACGGGCCAATGGGAATGGCATCTAAGGAGTGTTCAGGGACTGTAGGGAAGCTTGCATGACATTTTCCAAGCTTGGAACCCATCTCCAGAGCTACACAGAGCTAACGTACCATTAGCCACAGTGGCCCTTGATTCAGCTCAGCCACACTACAACCCTGGCTACCTTCCTGATTTCCTTCATGGTCCCGTTCAGGTACCTGCAGCAGTATCGTCCCCAAAGTAGAAGATCATGGGGTTACACAAGCTTGGAGCTGGGTTCCTCCAAACAAAAGTGACGCGATCAGTCAATTTTCACCTGTTTAAATTTCCCGTTAAGGCTCTTCAGAGATTCAAGTTCAGCAATGTACCCAGGGGTTTGTCTTATGGATGGCTAATGTTCTTCCTTATATTCATTTACACATTTCTCTGCCACATTCCAGACTGCTTTATCTCTGGATAAAGCAGATATCCCTATCTTTTACTTTTATCTCTGCCATATTCCACACTTGCTTGTTTGATTCTCCTAATTAATGAAGCTTTTCTTTTACTATCTTACCAATATGGAGAGTCATTTCTTTATTTTTTTTTTTTAAGTCCCTTGTATTCTGGAGGCTGGAATTCACATCCCATTACTCGATCTCCCCTTAAGTATCAAGACTAATCAGATACTGAGTTCTAATGATTCCTCTTCCATGGATTTTTATCACATCTTCTCTCTCTCTTTTTTAATCCCTATGACACAATCCTAATAAAAACAGCAACCACTAAAGTTTACTGAAGGGATTTGTCACAGAGATTGGAACTTCTGAAACTGTGGCAGCTGGTTAAGTGGTCTTTTCAAGATTAATGTCTTTGCATCTCGTTAGAGCTTAAAATCTACTCGTTAGACAGTCATTCCCAGGAACGGAAGATGGAGATAAAGGAGGGGAGAGCAAGGAAAAGTTGGAATCCATGAACATGATCTGGAACCCACAAGGAAAGACTGAAATCCCTGTGATGACACAGGTTTCCTCTGACACAGGTTGCCTATTGCCTCTGTCTGACCTTGATGATGTAAGTATCTACGGAAATCAGGGCCTTTCATCACGGAGTTAAACTCACACAACTGGCCCAGGATTCAGAGATGCTGAAGAAGGATCCCGAGGAAGGTGGGACGCTTGCAGGCCTGACTGCTGCCTCTAGTGAATAGGTTGGACATGTTGTGTGAGTTACAAAGTGTGTGTAGCTTCCCTTCTGCCCCCCACGTAGCTTGCAAGGAGCTCCCTTGTGGCTCACCCTACCTGGAAACATACAGAAAAAGGAATTCTGAGAAAAGTAGTTCAGCCTAGCGAAGCTGATGCATTACAAAGCTGCTTCTCATATTTTCCAAGTAATTGCTCATGACAGTTTTGAGTTGCATTTCCTATTTTGCCAGTGATTCACAACCCACCCTAATTAGGACTAGAAACTTGCTTTATTCTCTTATGAAGGTCTTAAGATATTACTGAATTCCTATGTTTTGCCTGTACTATGCCACTTAAAATTTAATTGGATACTCACTTAAGTTAGCCTAATTAACTTCTCTATTGGTTAGAATTGCACTTGTCTGCAAATAACATTAAAGTTAAAGAAACAAACAAAAATTATACCTTAAACAAAGTTAAAAAGTATTTCTTTTTCACATAAAAGAAGTAGGAGTCTTGAGCTGGTTTGTCCATGAACATAAGAAACTCAGGCTTCTTCTATCAATAAGATAAGTCCTAGCACCTCTAAAGTTACTTCACGGTCCATGAAGGCTGCTAGATCTCCAACCATTGCACCTACTTTCCAGAAAGAGACAAAAATTCAAAGAACTTACCTCCCAGCTCCCTTACAGATTTCTTGAAGATTTCCTTCAAATCCTGAAGAGCAACTTCCACTTGCATTTCAGAGCTTCAAGAGGAGCTGAGAATTAAAGCCAGAGCAAAGTACATTGCTCAGCGGGAAATGAATATTAAGAAGGAAATAGCAACGTCTGCTGCAATTTCTAAGAAGAAATACTCCCTACACAAATCATACTTCCCAAGATGACATACTACTTCCTTCCTTAGGAATGAGAATATTATCCAATATGAGGGTGGGCTTTAATAAAACACATTTTGTGTCAGGTGACTTCATTCAACATTGCCAACAAATACTTTTGAAGCTGTGCACTTACAGTATGGAGATTACAAAGAAAGTCTTCAATCGCTGAAGCTGAGGCAGTGGAGATGATACAGAAGTTTTGCAGTCTTTGCAGGAAATGTGAATTACTGCAAAAGTTGTGCAGAGAGTTATGAGAGATCAGTGGGGCGCTAGGTGCCCATCAGCAGGAACTGGACACTGATGAAAACAGGACTGAGACTGCACGTTGAGATCTACGTGAAGCCATCACGATTTCAACGAGCTTGTGGAGAGTGCAGGGGTCAAACACACAGGGGTTTATTAGTGTATCAGAGGGCCTTTTCCCAGTCAAGAGAAGGAAGGGGCCCTAAGAAGAAAAATTTGATAAGGATACAGAGACCTGCAGAAGTGGAGGAAGCTCTGAGGAATTTACTTGGGACACAGATCAGTGCCTGTTGAATATTACAGCATGTGAGCCTGAATTACCCACAATTCCTCACAGGTATTGCTTTAAAGGTAGTGATTCATCCACCTGATCATACCAGCATCGAAACACTTTCCTGTCTTCATCATTAAGAGTGTTATGCCAGGCAAAACATAACCGTGATGAAACCAATTCAGTGTTCTGTCTTTGTACTACCTTCCCCCTTAGCATTAAAAAAAAGAAGAAGTTGGTTTCTCAAAAAAAGTATTTGTCACTTAGCCATGTTGATTTTTATATATGAAATATGATGACACTCTAACGAGACTAGTATCTCACAGATGCAGTGGCATTTATGCATCCTAGTGAATACCATTTCCTTCAAAGTGTTGTGGGGGCTGAGGCGCCTGGGTGGCTCAGTTGGTTAAATGCCCAACTTCGGCTCAGGTCACGATCTTGCTGTTCATGAGTTTGAGCCCCAAGTATGGTTCTGTGCTGACAGCTCAGAACCTGGAGACTGCTTCACATTCTGTGTCTCCCTCTCTTTCTGCTCTTCCCCCACTCACGCTCTGCCTGTCTCTCCCTCTCTCAAAAATATATAAACAAACATTTTTAAAAACAAAGTGTCATGGGGGAAGAAAGCACAGTTACAGTGGCTGTTTTGGGAGCTCATGTTCTAGAATTCAACAGTGGCGGGGGGGGTGGTGGCGGGGAGCACTCTCACGTGTGCTTCTTGTTTTCCATCCTGCTTAAGTAAAGGAGGTCCCAAAGAATGAGTCTGTTCAAATGGTAGGCACTGCAGAGGCCCAGAGCATGTGGTTAAGGGCACAGGCTCCAAGGACAGGGCACCCAAGTTCAAATCCCAGCTCTGCTCCACAGAAGCCGGGTGAGTTTCTTACCACCTTTTTTGTCTGTTTTCTTACTAGCAAAGTGGGGATGTGAAAAACAGTTCTACATCAAAGGGTCTTGGGCAGGTCTGAGGCTCTGGGTCAGGTTTAAGTTATTTTAGCTGTGAGGAGAAGATCCTTGGGAACAACAAAAAGAGGAATATGGAATTGCTGATAAGTAAGAACATTACACTTCTATTTTTTCCTCACAAAATATTCTTAAGCAATTAAGATAAATCTGAACAACCAAGTACCTGCTATTTAAAAAAAAATAAATAAAAATGGAGCATTTTTTATAATTCATATCTTAAATCTTATGTAAAGAAAGAGCAGAACAAGGTGTTTCTAAATTAGCATTCCTGTTTTGAGGACAAATTAAAAGTTACTGAGAAATGAAGGGGGAGGCTCACTTTCCTCATTTAGCTTGCCTTCAAGCATGTGGAGTCTAAGCTCTATGCTCTGGAACGATCTTACTGCAACCCCTCAGTAATCCTATGTACATGGAATTATGTCAGCTTGACAGGTCAAATTTAATTTGAGGGAACAAATTGGAAAAGTAGAATGAGTTATTGGGTAGTTTTAAAGATATTCAAATTGGAGATTTTCTATAGTTTTTACAGATTAATTACAGTCTTACTGAGTTTATCAAATCTATTTTTATTCCTCATTAAGAACTGAGTGGTTATCGCCAAACCACATGTAAAAACAGGGCTGCCATCTGTGTAGTTACAAGGCCCCGGTGGAGATGGATCCATCGGGCTCCATGACTCTCTCAGAGCTCAGGACAGCAGACCAACCAAGTGTGCCTGCCAGCATCAAGTGGGTCTTGCCGTGAAACTGCTCACACGCTCCAGAAATATTTATGTGCATTTGGGGTTTTGCATGAGTATGTAAATTCATATGTGTGGAAATGTATGGAAACGACAGTTTTGACCAAAAGTGTGTTTCTTTTTTCCCAGATAGACCCAGATTTGAAGAATTCACACGGGTCCTTGCTTGTGTGTTTAGGTACTTCGCAACTCATGGCCATGGTTAGAACGTTCTAGTTGTTGGCCATGGCTGTTTTCTTCATTCATCTTTGAAAGGATACATTTGTTTTCAGGCAGCATATCCTTATTTATGCAACATGTATAGGCTTTCTTTCTGGTTGTGAGCATTGTACAAACAATACCTGAAAGTAATTTCTACGATGAGCTTGAATCAGATGGAGGGGAAAACCTTTATTAATGCACAAAGCAGAATTCTTTCAAATCAAGATGAAAGACTTTTCAGAGTACACATTTGCAATGGATTTCAACTATCGTTTTTCCTTTTTTTTCCTATTATTTGTTTTTCCCCCTGTTTCAAAGTGTTAATCTGATGCTTTGAGAAAGTTTTCTTTAAAAAAAATTTTAAGATGCTCATTATGAACTCACTATAAGCAGTTCAAAGGAAAATCTCTAGGACTCCTGTAAGTTTCAGGAGATGTGAAGAACACTTTTGTGTCTGGTATGATATTATATTTTGACCTTCAGAACACTAGCAGGGATGTCAGTAGGAGGCAGCAGACATATATGAGCATTATATGGGTGTATAAAAAGATAAAACAACGTTTTCCAAAAGAGTTCTACTGGACTAGGACATGAAACACACACACACACACACACACACACACACACACACACACACAGTGGGCAGGGTGGGGGAGGAAAGGAAGAGAAGACAGAATTCCATGGTCAAATACATTGGGGAAATGTTGTATACTCTATCCCTTCATAGAGATATCCAATACATTTTCTAATTTTAAAAGGTATGAAACACTCTGTAATGAAGAAATCTGTTTAACCGACAATTTCTCGTGTTTGAACCACAGAATCCTTATTATTTGGGATTAGCTGGACTTGAGTTTTCAGTAAAACACTTTGAGTTCTCAGTAAAACAGTAATCACCAGGTAAGGTCTGTACCAAGGACTAGCCAATGCATTAATTTTTAAATAACTCTCCTGGAAACTTTAATCATATTTTTCCTGTGAGCTAAATTATTTTGTCTGTACAGTAGTCATTTGTGCTGTTTGAATCTCTATAAGTTCAGAGGCTAACACTGGAATGTTAAAGTTTTGTCTGTAGAATCCAGGAGATGAAGCCTTATTTAAATCAAGAGATAATTACTTTTCTAACCCTAGTACTAGTTTGGCAATGGTCTTTTCTTCTTCCACTCCCAGGTAAAAATTACAATAGTTTACACATATCTCCCATTTGCCCATTGTGGAGTGAATAGTATTTCTCGAGAAGCAGACAGGTAAGATCACCCGCCATTTTATTAAGAAGAAAACGGAGCTTCTCAGGTGCTAAGGAACTTCACTAGTAAGGAGCAAGGAGAAGAACCAAACCCAGGTCTGTTTGACTCCACCAGCTCTCCTCTGGATCACACAACCCCCCTCCACCGTGAGTTTACCTGCCTTCCTAAGGGCGGTTACCTTAAACTAATCACTGCCAGTGCACACCTCTGTCATCACCATCATCACCCTGTGTTACAATTAATGACTTACTCGTGCTCTTCTTTACTATTTGTGGAGTCTGCCACACTGTCCCTGAGTGACAATGTCTTTTGTCTCAAAATATCCAGAATTTACCATAGGGCCTTGGCAAATTGCAAATATAATAACAGCTAACACTGATTAGGCCGTTACTTTGTGTCAGGACTTGATTTAGATGCTTTAAATGTATTAATTCAATTTCTCCTAAGCACTATTATCATCTTCGTGTTACAGATGAGAAACCTCAGGCTCAGAGATGTTAAGCAACCTGCCCAAGAAAACACACCCAGTAAATGAAAGGGAGCAAGATCTGAGCATAGTACAGACAAGTGAACTCCCTGCTGAATTATAAACGAGTAAAAAGAGCTGCAACATTATTGACTTCTTTTTTCAAAGTTTATTTATTTATTTTGAGAGAGAGAGAGAGAGAGAGAGAGCGCACAAGCAGGGGAAGGGCAGAGAGAGAGAGAGGTAGAGAATCCTACACAGGCTCCACACTGTCAGTGTGGGGAGTCCCTCCCATGCAGGGCTCAGTCCTGAGAACTTTGAGATCGTGACCTGAGCTGAAATCAAGAGTCAGATGCCTGAGAGACTGAGCCACACACGTGCCCCTGAATTCTTCTGTGCTAGGCATCTTTCTAAACTGTATATGAATTGTGACTTTTATTCTTTACAATTCTACAATTCCTTTACAGGGTGGGTGATTATTAACCACCTGTTTTTTACAGAGAGGGAAATTGAGCAGAGAGACCTTTAATAACATATTCAAAGCCACAAAGCCTAGTAAGTGACAGGACCATGATTAGAACTGACTCCAGAACCAAAGTTTTATCAATGAATAATTAGGTTTTTAGAAACTGAACTAATTACAACACAACTCAGTAGAGAATCACAGACCTAAATTCTTTTTCATTCCTAAGAAGCAACAAAAAGTGTTGTCACAGGCCTCCATTATGAAATTCTTCAAAATTCTGGCTCTCCCTAAATGAGAGTGAATATTTTGGTACAGTATTCCTTCTTGTGGCTTGTATATTTAAAACAAAATTAATTAAGATTTTGATTTGGCCTCTCTTGAGAGAAAGAGATTTGAAAGATTTGAAACCAATTATCAAAAAAGAAAGCAAATCATCAAAAGAATAGCCTCTAGATATTTTCAAAATTCCTCCAAATAAACATGCTTAGTCTAGATCCTTTACACTCCTCCTCAAAGCAAATATTCCTCAGCTCTAAGCTGCCCTAAAGGACCAGGAACCAGAAATAAATGGGAACAGTTAAATGAGGAGAGAAAACAACAAGCATCATTAAAAAAAATAACTTTGTATTTTCATATACAACTCTGGGAAGGCAGTTCTCTGCTGCCCAACAGCTGCATAATGTTCAGCAAAAATTTGCCTCTCTGGATTTATGAGGTATAAAACACAGCCATCATCAGATCTGAAATGATGATACCAGTCCTGAAATCACCGTGTCAACATTTAGAAACTGCAGTGGAAGGGAAATGAAGATGATTAAATTATGGGTGGCAGAAGGTGTTGGCAGGCAGAACACAAGCAGCCATTTCTATAGGGAAACACTCATCAGAAGTGGGCTGTAGATGGCCAGTAGGCAGTGGCCAGGGGCAGGCGGCCAGGGCAGGTGGAAGGAAGGAGGCCTCTAATACTTTAGTGACTGCTAAAGAAAGGCAGGACAGTCATATTCTCTTTCTAGGTCACCTGGATCTTTGATGATATCAAATCTGGCTACTTCAGTCCAGTCCCAGGATGACAGAGCATTTCCCATAGTGCCCTGCGGCCCTCTGTGAAATGATAATAACTTCTATTAGTGAGCATTTCTTATGTGAAAACACTCTTTATCTGTCCCTTTATTTAAACCTTAAAAAACTCTGTGAGTAGGTACCATTACCAATGTTGCTCTACACATGAGCAAACCAAATCATGGAGAAATTAATTATCTAAGGTAAAACAGATAAATAGGAAGAGCCCAGAATTCAGAGACAATCTCACCCAAGATTCCATCTCCTTAACATACAATGCCAGAGTTCAGCAAACATCAGCCTGCTGGCCAAATAGACCCACTGCCTGTTATTTTTTTTTTTTTTTTTTAATTTTTTTTTAATGTTTTTTATTTATTTTTGAGACAGAGAGAGACAGAGCATGAACGGGGGAGGGGCAGAGAGAGAGGGAGACACAGAATCGGAAGCAGGCTCCAGGCTCTGAGCCATCAGCCCAGAGCCCAACGCGGGGCTCGAACTCACGGACCGCGAGATCGTGACCTGAGCCGAAGTCGGACTCTTAACCGACTGAGCCACCCAGGCGCCCCACTGCCTGTTATTTTAGTGGCCCATGAGCAAAGAATAGTTTTTACATTTTTTAAAATGTTGGGTACAAAAACCAAAAAAAGAGTATTTTGTGACAGATGAAAATCACAAGAGATTCAAATTTCATTGTTCATAAACAGTTTGATAGGAACACAGCCACGTGTATTCATTTATATATTATTGCCCATGACTGCTTTTGCGCTACAATGACAGACGTAAGCAATTACAACAGAGGTGGTATGGCCTGCAAAGCCAAAATTATTAATTCTCTGGCCTAGTACTGAGAAAGTTTCCCACTCAAAAAAAAAAAAAAAAAAAAAAAAAAGTTTCCCAGTGCCTGGTCCATGCAATGCTGAGCAAGGGCTGAGGAGAATTCTCCAGATTTGCTGCTGTACCCAAGTGATGATCTGTCCTTCTACTGCTGTCTTGGCAAAACCTCCATTCCATCTATTCCCATCCATTTCATTCTCATATCTTTGCTTCTGTGTGTGAATGTGACACAGTGTCAAAGTTCTGACCTACCACCCATGGGTTAGCTTACTGTGTCTCGAAATGTGTGGACAGAAATATAAGCATAGTATCCCAGCAAAACTAGATAAGGACATTCTACAAAATGGAACCAGACATAAAAACAAGTTTCCAAAGGATAGTTATTGCGACTATAAGAATACTAGGGCCAGTGTTCAAGTGGGTGGGGAAATAAGCATTTAAAATCTCTTTTTAAGCAGAATCAGGCCTAGAAATAGAAAGAACAAACTGGTAGTTGCCAGAGAACAGGGCTGTGGGGAGATGGGCAAAATGGGTGAAGGGGAGTGGAAGATACAGGCTTCCAGTTAGGGAATGAATAAGGCACAGGGGTAAAAGTAAGGCACAGGGAATATGGTCTGTGGTATTGTAACGGCGTTGTATGATAGCAGATGCTAACTACCCTTGCTGTGCTCACAGCATAACGTATAGAGGTGTTGAAACACTGTGCTATACACCTGAAACTAATGTAACACTGTGTGTCAACTATACCCAAATAAAATAATAAAATAATAAAAATGAAACCTCTTTTTAATTAGATTGCTCCATTGAAGAATAGGCTAAACTGTTGCTGAGCCAGTCACCCAACTGCCTTCCCTGCGGCTGCATGATTCTCACCTGAGAATAAGAAAATTCAAGTACGTGGCTTTAGCTGAAGACAACTACATGCCTAAAACAACAATCAAAGAGGAAGTGGCAAAGGTAGTTGGGAAAGTAGTGCTTCAGCTTTCCTGATCACTGGATTTCAAATATTTTAATAAATAAAATCCACGTTTAATTTAAACATTAGTTGGATAAAAATTTCACCTGAATACTTCATGCCTGGCTTTTATCGCTCAGGAATCACTATAGCAACAGCACAGGAGTAGGATTTGGCATTTCCTTAGCCACAGTGAAGGGAGTAACCAATAAAAGAGATGAACTTACAACATAACAACCATAAAATATGCATCAGTATACCAGTAGAGCTCTGTTTTTCTCTTACATTAATATGCATTCTGTAAGAACAAAAAGCAAGGGGGTAAATAAAATTATTATCTCCAGAGAGGAGATCTTACCCTGTATTCTCCAGGGGACCTATCTGCATATGTACAGTGGGTTTAAAGGTCCCCATGAGCTTGATTCTTTGGCATCATGTGGGTTTTTCTGCTCGGCTCTCTTCTGCAGCTCTTTGTCTCCACAGACTCTGTAAGCCAATGGCATTAAGTCTATGATGCAGAAGAGCTTTGGGCCTTTTCCACAATGGAGGTAAACCAACACAGGAGAGCCAAATAGAGCACCCCTGTCTGCCGTTAGTAGGAGCCCAGCAGTTTTACAGATGTGATGAAATTCCAGAGGCACAACCAGAGGGTTCAACTTCCTGGGCTTGGTTCAGAAGACAGCTTTGTCCAACTTCAGAGAGGAAACTGACTTCTTCCATTTTGGTTCCTTTGAGATGATGGGGTAAGAGAGATGCTATAGTAGGACTCTTAGCTGCCTGAATCGTAAGCATCTCTTCTCTTGGTTCTCAAGAATAGCCTAAAGTACTCTCAAAATCAGACGTTTAAAACCAGGACACATCAATTATTCCAACACCTTTATTTTATAGACCAGGAAACTGAGGCTTGGAGAACTGAAGCAAATTGCTGAGGGTCATCCAGCAGATTTATAGGATCCTCACATCTTTTATGGGACACTCAAGGCTTTTATTTCTATGACACATACCACCTTGTCTCCTTATTCTTCCAAGCATGGGCTGATTCTTTTTAAAAATGACACTGGATCAGAGCACCTGGGTGGCTCAGCCAGTTAAGCATCTGACTTCAGCTTAAGTCATGATTTCATGGTTCCTGAGTTTGAGCCCTACATCAGGATCTGCACTGACAGTATGGAGCCTGCTTGGGATTCTCTCTCTCTCTCTCTCTCTCTCTCTCTCTGTCTGCCCCTCCCCCACTAGCATTCTCTCTCTCTCTCTCTCTCTCTCTCTCTCTCTCAAAATAAATAAAGTTTAAAAAATGACACTGGAGGCACCTGGGTGGCTCAGTCGGTTAAGCATTCAATTACACCTCAGGTCATGATCACATGGTTCATGGGTTCAAGCCCCATGTCAGGCTCTGTGCTGACAACTCAGAGCCTGGAACCTGCTTAGGATTCTGTGTCTCCCTCTTTCTCTGCCCCTCCCCTGCTCATGCACTTTCTCTCTCTCTCAAAGAGAAATAAACATGAAAAATAATTTTAAAAATGACACTGGATCACTACCCATTATACTGAATTCTGGGTTGCTAAAAGCTCATGTTGCTTGTTGAAACATGTTGTTAAAAGCATGTGTCTAGAATGAGGAGAAAATATTCTCGTGGCTTTTTGTGCCCTGGAGAGGCGGTGAACACAATGTCATCTAATTGACACAAACAAGGAGAGTTTAAAGTTGCTGCCTGCAGCATCTCCCTTGAAAGTCAGACAATCAATCAACAGAAAGTGTTTTGATCTTTGAAGTACACTAACCCCTTAGGTAAGCCATTTCAACCAGAATTTATTAAGGACAGGCATAATATTGTAGAAATTTTCTTTTTTCCAGCTGCACTACTATTCGATTATACATACTCAATAGAGCCAGCAGAATGCCACCACCTTGGCAAGGTTTGGCACTTCTTCACTTATTAGGATGTTGTAGAAACATAGAAAATGTTTATCTCAAAAGACCTTCTCACAGTAGTAAGGTGAAATAATTCCTGGTTCCATAGACATGCTCTACCTTCTCACTCCTTTATTACACATGTTCTTCTCTCAGCCTGAAATACCCCTTTCTCTTTCCCACTCTCAAGAATCATGGCAAGGCTTAATCAGTCAGACAGAGACAGACAGATACCATATGTTTTCACTCATATGTGGATCCTGAGAAACTTAACAGAAGACCAGAGGGGAGGGGAAGGGGAAAAAAATGGTATAGAGAGGGAGGGAGGCAAACCATAAGAGACTCTTAAATACTGAGAACAAACTGAGGGTTGATGGTGGGTCGGGGGGAGAGGGGAAAGTGGGTGATGGGCATTGAGGAGGGCACCTGTTGGGATGAGCACTGGGTGTTATATGGAAACCAATTTGACAATAAATTATATTTAATATAAAAAAAAATCATCCTCAGGGCGCCTGGGTGGCTCAGTCAGTTAAGCATCCGACTTCGGCTCAGGTCATGATCTCACGGTCCGTGAGTTCGAGCCCCGCGTCGGGCTCTGTGCTGACAGCTCAGAGCCTGGAGCCTGTTTCAGATTCTGTGTCTCCCTCTCTCTGACCCTCCCCTGTTCATGCTCTGTCTCTCTCTGTCTCAAAAATAAATAAAGGTTAAAAAAAATTTTTTTAAATAATAATCATCCTCTAGGCCAAGTTGGCGGCCACTCTTATGTACAACTTAAGAGCTCACTGCATTTCTTCACATTCTATCATCAAACTTACCAGGTAATATTGTAACTCAGATTTTGTGTTTGTTTGTCTCTCACATTGGACTGTAAACTTCTTGAGAACCAGGGACCCTGTTTTATTTATCTTTGCTCCCCACAACACTTGGAATAGGGGATGCACAATACATGTTTATTTTCTGAAATAACATTTCATGAATGATACCAATGGAATTTTTTTATGGCCTGCGCATTCTAGTAGTTCATCATTTTCTCTCTCTCTGAAAGCATGTCCTTGAATACTTTGATGTCTTACTTTTTTGCATGCTCTTATGTTCCTCTTTCATTCTTAAGTAGATTAAATCACATGGCTAGGGGCGCCTGGGTGGCTCAGTCGGTTAAGTGTCTGACTTCAGCTCAGGTCACGATCTCACAGTCCGTGAGTTTGAGCCCCGCGTCGGGCTCTGGGCTGATGGCTCAGAGCCTGAAGCCTGCTTCCAATTCTGTGCCTCCCTCTCTCTCTGCCCCTCCCCTGTTCATGCTCTGTCTCTCTCTGTCTCAAAAATAAATAAACATTAAAAAAAAATTTTTTTTTAAATAAATCACATGGCTAAAACTCAGAAGTAACATGAACATTAACATGATTTTCAAGCCAGTGGAAATTCTGCAAAGACAGTGCACTTACCTAGAGCTGCTGCATGATGGGAGTTGCGCATTTCTTCATCATAGTATCTTTGAAATTCTTTTGACCCAGACCCACAGTAAGGTGTACATTTTATATTATAATCATACACCTCATAGCTTCTAGAGCCAGACTTCCAGGTCTAAACCCTGGTTCTGGAATACATCATCTCTGTCCTTGTAAAGTTGTTTAACCCCTTGGTTTCTTCATCTGCAAAATGAATTTGATAATAAGATCTATCTGTTAGGATTGTTATGAGAATTAACTAAGTATACATCAAGTTCTTACTATCATATATAGTGTTCTTTTGTCAGTGTCAGCCATTATATTATTACTTATTTGAATGAGAAATTTATGAAATAATACTATATTATCTGCAAACTAAAATTTTTTAATGAAACTTCAAATTGATTTCATAATCAAATACTGGGTTTCAACTGCAATTTGAAAATAATAATGCTTAGCTAGACACTCTAGCCTCCCTGACTTATTTCAAAAAAATTGTTCAACACTAAAGGACCTATGCTATCCATGCTTTTCATCGTTAAATAGACTCATATCCTGTCTTTTTTCTATCATTTCCCTGCAGTATAGATAGCATTTAGCTTCTGTAGCTGGCCCTGCCGCTTCTTGAAACCAATAACCACTTAGCGGGTACAAGTTCAGAAACCCACATCTCAAAAATCAGCAGTCTTTTTCTTCTACTTTAAGTATACTGACTGTTAAAATTTACTCAGTACACTCTGTGTGTGGGCAGAGTTCTAATAATTTTAACTCATGTTATTTCATGTAATCCTTAAAAAGAACACAAGACCCTGTGAGAGAGCTACTACTGTTATCCCTACTTTAAAATGGAAGGTATTGAGACACAGAAAAGCTAAAGTATTTGCCAAAGTCACACAGACAGTAAGTGAACTGGGACTGAAAACCAGTGAGTCTGAGTCAAGAACCCTGGACTTAGCATATGCCTTAGCCCTAGCAGTAGGGTTCTACATTCAAGGGTGGGGGAGTCAGGTACTGTGTGTTACAGATTAGCATTCACTGCGGAAAATCCTCAGAGAGAGACCAGGAACCTGCTGCTCTCTTTTTGAGAATTTTCTATGCCTCCTAACTTCTCTGTTCCCCAGTTTGTTGGTCAGGGGCTTTTGTCCAACTCTTTTATTGCTTGTTTTTTGTTTTTTGGGTTTTTTTTTCTCCTGGCCCTGCATCCTGTTGGCCTTCTCCCTGGTCTTTGAAATTACTCTAAACCTTTTTACATGCAATTAGCCTCTCCTAACACTGTACATCTTTTAAAAAGTGTACACACCTCAATTATAGCAGCTAACACACTGGAATATAATTGGTGGTTTATGTAAGTCACTCCCGCCAGGCTGGGAGCGGCTCTGTGCTTTTCGTATTTACATTTCTATCTATAGTGTCTGGCACAGAGCCCATCAAATAGTTGGCACGCACTAAGTAAGCATTTAACAAGTGTGAATGGAAAAACAGGTGGACAGACCAATGAACCTCTCCCCCGAGAAATTGTTCTTTAATGTCATCTCCTGATCCATCCACTACACTGCTTCCCTGCTGTCCTTCTTGGCAAAGGATTTCCCCCCAGACTGGGAAGTTTAAGAAAAAAAATGTAATAAAATACTTCAGAAACATCTTGTCTTAGGAGAAATTACTATGATGATTTCACAAACTAAAAATTCATCCCACATTAATGCCTCTTTTTGTGTTTTTGTTTTTTAATCATTTCCAATATTACGGTGGCCTTTGATTTTTCAAAGATGCTATTCTTCTGATTTTTGGCAGATCTTACTTAACTCCTTCAAATAAACCTCCATTCCTATCACTTTCACCCCCAAGTTTCCACCCCACCCACTTTCCTGTGACTTTGAACCACTTGTGAGGCTGTTAGAAATCATTTCCTTGTGGAGACCTGGTCCCTTCTGCACATCAGTGCTAGGATGATCTCATCAGTGACACCAAATACCCTGCTGCAACTAACAACCTGATAATTAAGTAACCTGATCATTAGATAATTATTATTATATATAACTTCAATAATCTGTACTCTTCTTTCTGTCTTAGGATACTCTTTAGCCAACAATTCCTAACAACTAAAACAAATCACTTTTTCAGAGTTTTCTTTCTTTTTTTTTATTGTCAAATTGGTTTCCATACAACAGCTAGTGCTCATCCCAACAGGTGCCCTCTTCAGTGCCCATCATCCACTTTCCCCTCTCCCCCACCCGCCATCAACCCTCAGTTTGTTCTCAGTATTTAAGAGTCTCTTATGGTTTGTCTCCTTCCCTCTCTATAATTTTTCCCCCTTCCTCTCCTCCATGGTCTTCTGTTAAGTGTCTCAGGATCCACATAAGAGTGAAAACATATGGTATCTGTCTTTCTCTGTATGGCTTATTTCACTTAGCATAACACTCTACACTTCCATCCATGTTGCTACAAAAGGCCAGATTTCACTCTTTCTCATTGCCAAGTAGTATTCCATTGTGTATATAAACCACAATTTCTTTATCTCCTGATTTGTTTATTTTGGCCACTCTGACGGGCGTGAGGTGATATCTGAGTGTGGTTTTGATTTGTATTTCCCTGATGAGGAGCGACGTTGAGCATCTTTTCATGTGCCTGTTGGCCATCTGGATGTCTTCTTTAGAGAAGTGTCTATTCATGTTTTCTGCCCATTTCTTCACTGGGTTATTTGTCTTTCGGGTGTGGAGTTTGGTGAGCTCTTTATAGATTTTGGATACTAGCCCTTTGTCTGATATGTCATTTGCAAATATCTTTTCCCATTCCGTTGGTTGCCTTTTAGTTTTGTTGGTTGTTTCCTTTGCTGTGCAGAAGCTTTTAATCTTCATAAGGTCCCAGTAATTCATTTTTGCTTTTAATTCCCTTGCCTTTGGGGATGTGTTGAGTAAGATTGCTACGGCTGAGGTCAGAGAGGTCTTTTCCTGCTTTCTCCTCAAGGGTTTTGATGGTTTCCTGTCTCACATTGAGGTCCTTTATCCATTTTGAGTTTATTTTTGCGAATGGCGTAAGAAAGTGATCTGGTTTCATTCTTCTGCATGTCGCTGTCCAGATATCCCAGCACCATTTGCTAAAGAGACTGTCTTTTCTCCATTGGATATTCTTTCCTGCTTTGTCAAAGATTAGTTGGCCATAATTTTTCAGAGTTTTCTATATCACAATCATAATTTCAAAGGCATCAGTAAGAATTTCAATTCCACAAATTCCCTAACTTGCTATGAACATAATTATGATGAATGAACAAATGCTTGCATTTTTGTTAATTAGTTAATAAAATTACTGAGGCATAAAAACATGCAATGTTATATTTTACATTAACTGAGTTTTAAAGAATAAAAGTTATATACCACTAGGATCTCCATAGAGATATAACCTACCCAAACCTCTAAAAACTCCATTGGATACAGCAAGACACACTTTATGACTTAGATATTTGAAAATTTCTAGATGGTGTTTTATCAGGTTTAATAATATCAGTTTTATATTCGACAAACACATTGTATTTACAGAGGAGTAAATACACTACACTTCTATTATGTGCCAAGTGCTGGACTGAGTGTTCGATATGTATTACATCATTTACTCATTACATCTATTCTAATAATTATATTTTAAGTCAATAATTTGAGAACATTAATTTACTCATTTATACACCAATTTGTGTTGTGCACAAACTTCCTTTTCTGTGTACTTTGTACATTCTCTCTGCTGCATGCTGGCAGGCACACAAATGCACAAAACAGCGTTCACCCTTAACTTACATGGTTACTTTCTGCTTTGAAGTTTTTACCTCTAGCCATTATGAATATTTTTATGAAAACAAAATATGTAGATTTGTATGAAAATGGTACAATCGTTTTGGAAAACATTTTGGCAGTTTCTTAAAAAATATAAATATATGCCAAATTTATGTCCCAATAATTTCACTCTTTGGGAATTTAGTAATTCTTATCCAAGGAAAATGACAAAATATTTCCACAAACATTGTATTTGCATAGATATTAATAAAAGTTTTATTCATAATGACCAAAACCTAAAAGTAATCAAAATGTCCACCAATAGGTGAATGTATAAACAAAATATGATATCTCCATATATCCATACAATGAAATGTATGCATCAGTAAAGGAAAACAGGGCACCTCGGTGGCTCAGTTAGTTAAGCGTCTGATTCTTGATTTCGGCTCAGGTCACGATCTCATGGTTTGTGAGCTCAAGCCCTGCATCAGACTCTGTGCTGACAGTGCAGAGACTGCTTGGGATTCTCTCTTGCCCTCTCTCTCTGCCCTTCCCATGCTCTCTTTCTATATATTTCAGAATAAATAAACTTTAAAAAAAGAGAACAAACTACTGACTTATGCAACAAATGGATATTTATGAAAAACATTATGCTGATTTAAAGAAGCCAGACACCAAAGGGTGTGCATCGTATAATTTCACTTACACGAAACTCTTCAAAAGATAAATATAATCTTGACATAGAAAGCTGAACAGCATTTACCTGAACACAGAATTGTTCAAGGGATATAGAATTGACTGGGAAGAAACATAGGGAACATTTTAGAATGATGGAAGTTTTCTATATCTTAATTGTGGTGGTATTTGTCAAAATTCATAAAACTCTACACTTAAAGTGAATTATTTTTATTTTATGTAAACTATCTCAATAAAATTGATTTTTAAAAATTACATATACACATCTGGGAAGCAGTGTTTTGTGTCTGCATTTGTGTGTATGACGTAATAAAGAAATCAGAACAGAGGAGGAACCAAAGGTCGAGTACTAAATCGATAGATTTAGTAGGCAAAAACAAATTTTATTGGGAAGGCCTTATACAACTATTCATGTAAGGACATACGTTTGGACTTGAGATCCCTAGCAGCCAGAATACAGAATAAAATATGATCAGCTACAAGATGGAATTTTATAATAACTTAATTTCAGTACATTTTTGAATTATATAAATATTTAAAAATAGATTTAGTGTACCATAAAGCATGCAGTGAATCAAGATTAAACACAAGCTCAGAAGTAGGATGTTGTGATTAAAATTCTTACTCTTAAATCTCCCACTTGGGTCATACTTCCAAGTAACACTTCAGGGAAACTTCTAAATGGTGTTAACTCTTCCTAAACATGCTTCACCTGACCAGATTACAAATGCTACAGACTACAAAGAAGCAGGAGCTGTGTGTTTGTGTTTATACTTTTCACTTTTAGGTTTTTTTCAGTTGAGTTCTACTGTGCTTTTTTTTTTAATGTTTATTTATTTTTGAGAGAGAGCACAAGTGGGGTAGGGACAGAGAGAGAGGAGGACAGAGGATCCAAAACTGACTCCTTGCTGACAGCAGAGAGCTCAATGCGGGACTTGAACCCACTAACCACAAGATCATGACCTGAGCCGAAGTCGAACACTTAACGAACAGAACTACACAGGTACCCCCACCGTGTTGTGTTTTCAAATCTAAGATCCATTTTTTTCCACAAACTGGGACATTAGGTAATATAAAAGTATACGTTATAGAGAAACAGAAAGGAAGGGCAGCTTGTGCCCAAAAGACACATTCACTGTACATCTTACTTTACAATTTAGGGTAAAAAGATACCATGTCTTTTCCAATAGCACAAACACAACTTCATAACCCCATTACATAAAGTATTTTCTTTTGTTGATCAACAGCCAACAATTTTCCCCAGCTAATATTTGCATTTCAGCAAAAATGGATTTTGACATTTGTCTGTGGTTTGCCAAATGCCTTCTCTTACTCCAGGCTCTAGGCTGAAGCCTATACCTGCACAGAGGAAACTGGAGGATCCTTAGGTCAGCATTTAGGTGATTCAGCATCGAATTCTGTTTTGACTTTGTTTTCTACTTCCAGAACCCACACCTTCTATCTCAGTTCCAATGACCAAGTCTTTACCTTGGTGTTGTGTCTGAACCTTAAGTTGATAGACGGTATACCATGTTTAGCACGTCTAAACCTAGAAATCTGCATAGCTCTACAGCTTCTCTCAGGAACCTGAGTCCTGTGCTACTGTTCTGTTGCCAAATTGTTCTGATGCTGTCACCTTTCTGAATCATTGCACATGCTTTGCATGCAGTTTATTTCATCCTCCCACAGCCTGCACCACCAAGAACCACCGATCCTTCATTCCCAGAGACCAACATGTGGTGGTACAGCTCAGTGATTCTAGACCACTGTTGCCCTAACCGTGCGTAGGCTTCACTTGCTAGCTAATTAAAGAATATCTGGGAGTGAGACCTAAGTATCTGCATTTTTTTAAAACCCTCCAGATGATTCTCAAACTCAGGCTGAGAATAGGGTGAGGCAAGGGAGGGTGCTAAATTTAAGGGGGGGGGGGTCCACGAAAACAGTAATCAGGATGTAACTTTAGTGTACTATTTTTTTAAACCATAATAAGCAAAAAAGTAAAATTTTAAGTAAAGGCTTGGAGCCTGAGTTGAAAGGGAAATTTTCATAATATTGATCATGTCTTTATTTAAAATTTTGGTATTTTATTCATCATAGGCTTATTTGCATTTATACTAACTTAGAAAACAGTCCATGGAAATATCGGTTACATTATGTGCTGAGGTTTAGGGTGTCCCCTGAAATTTTGCTGTCTCCTTATCCTGGTCTGGGCCCTACAAACCACTGACCTAGTCGGATGCTCTACATCGTCTCTGACCCTAGTGCCAGTTGACCGTAGTGAGCAGGTGGGAAATTGTGCTCTCTACAGAAAACTGGCCCCTGGGTCAGAGATGATGTAGCACTTTCCACTAGGTCAATGGTATATATATGAAGAACAAGTCAACTGCTTTTGTCCAGGGTCCCAATCTCTTTCTCAAGTCTTAGTCTGATTCTAGGAAATACACCTGTATCCAAAATATGTAGGAGGACTAAGCTAGTCCTCCTTTTTATTTTTATTAATACTTCAGTTAGATTTTTTAAATGTGTACTTATTTGTTTTAAGAGAGAGAGAGAGAGAGCACGAGTGGCAGAGGGGCAAGGAGAGAGGGAGGGAGAGAGAGAGGAAGAGAGAGAATCCAAGCAGCTGACAGTGCAGAACCCGACCTCACAAACCATGATATCATGACCTCTGCTGAAATCAAGTGTTGGACACTTAAGGGCACCTGAGTGGCTCAGTCAGTTAAGCATCTCACTTCGGCTCAGGTCATGATCTCATGGTTCATGGGTTTGAGCCCTGCATCAGGCTCCGTGTTGACACCTCAGAGCCTGGAGCTTACTTCTGATTCTCTATCTCCCTCTCGCTCTGCCCCTCCCTCACTCATGCTCTGTCTCTGTCTCTGTCTCTCTCTCTCTCTCTCTGTCTCTCAAAAATAAATAAAATGCTAAAAAAATATTTTTAAAAAGAGTTGAATGCTTAACCAACTGAGCCACTGAGGCACCCCAATATGCACATTTTTAAAACTCTTTCTAGGTGACTCTGATTCATCATCGCTCCCTACCTCTCACATCAGAACCATTGAGCTAGGTCATATAGTACAGTGTTGCTCAGAATGTGGTCCACAGAGCAGCAGCATCAGCATTGCCTGGAAGTTTATAAGGAATGCTCAGATCCCATCCTTGAGCTACTTAAACAGTAATTTGGGGATGGAACCAGGAATCTAGATTTAATAAGCTCTCCAGGAGACTCAGATGCATGCTAAAGTTAGAGAACTGCTAATTGTATAAATAGTCATCTATCTATTAATTGGATTCATGACAACCAGTAGACAGCCACCTACTCCCAAGATGGCTAAGATCACCTCCAGAGATGAGGGTGGGGCTTGCCCTAATTCTTCCTGTGCAGAGGTAGGCAGGCCCAGCAAATGTAATATCATGTTAGCCAGTGTGTCTCAGGAACAGACACTCACCAAGCAGATGGTTTCCTGGGGTACCCACGAAAAGGAAAGCCAGATTCTGAGAGCAAGCCATGTGATTAGAAGTGCCAGGAGTGGGAAGCAGAAGTGCTAAATCTTTCCTGAAGCTCAAGGGGCAAGTCTGAGTCCAGACCAAAAAGAAAGCCCTGACTAGGAGTCCAAGGACATTCTTACAAAGGAACCTGTGAAGTCTGATGCTTTTTATTGTTGCTGGCTGGCTGGCATGTGGGCGAGAAGGCATTAACTATGGGTATAAGGTCAGAGAAAATAGTCTGGGACTGAAATGGGCATGAGAAATGCATGCAGTGTGTGGGTTTGCCATCTACATGGCTTAGCTGGGACTTATCAGCCTTTTTTTCAAAACAGATGCCACTGGACTGTTTTCAAACTTCTCTCTAGTCTGAAGTACTTACAAAATATAAAATCTGCAGTTGGTTTACAATTTAAGATACTACTGTGAGAAAAAAAATGAACTCAAATGTAAGGTTTATTTTATTTTATTTTTTAATGTTTTTATTTATTTTTGAGAGAGACAGAAAGACAGATCATCAGCAGGGGAGGGGCAGAGAGAGAGGGAGACATCGAATCCGAAGCAGGCTGCAGGCTCTGAGCTGTCAGCACAGAGCACGATACGGGGCTTGAACTCACGAGCTGTGAGATCATGACCTGAGCCGAAGTCGGATGCTTAACCGACTGAGCCACCCAGGTGCCCCTAAGATTTATTTTAACTGAACCCGATTTTGTGCAGTTCTTTACACATAGGAAACATTTATTTGATATCATCTGATTGAGCTTTGCAAATGAAAAGCCTAGCTTATGGAATCTCAGTTACTTTGAAAATATAATTTTGTACAGAGCATGAAGTTGATTGAAAACAGACAGAACCACAACTTCACAGGACGGTGAGGTCAGAGTTTGGACCCTCCAGAGTTGAAAGAACAGCAAGGTACGGGGCAGGGCAGGGGGAAGATGGTCTGAGTCAGAGCAGAAGGGAGGGCTCCTCACGAGAAAACCTGCCTGGTTACCATCACTGGCTGTCTCATCACCAGTGCCACCTCCTCATGGCCAGAGCAAGATCATAAAATTGCATGCCCCCCATCCTTGCCACTTTACACAGCTGGACCTTATCTATCCTATTGCCTCCTTTCACCTGTCAAAAAGCACCTGTACTTCTCTTCAGGAATGTTTTCCAATGTTACCTTGCCTCTGAAGCCCTCCTGGGTCCCTTAGCTCATTGCACCGCCCCCCCACCCACCATGGATGCCTTCGCCTGCACTTCTGAACCTTCTCAACATAAGCTTTTAGTGCCTAAATCCCTGTAACTGTTTATAAGTCTGCTTCTCTCCCACCAGACCATGACCTATTTGAAGATAAAAACAAAATTTTACATACTGGGTGCCTGGTACATAGTAGGAGCATGACAATTATGAGCTAAAAAATGAACAGACTCAGATTGACAACATCCTGCAGAAACGCTGAAGAATGTGCTAAGATTTGGAGTCAAGGTGGATTTGCCAGAGCAGATAGCATTATAGATGGGCTCTGCCCTCATTTTATGACCCAAAAGTAAGACTTGAAGTAAGGTCTTCTCAGGAGCCCTGAAAGCCAACTAAAATCCGGGGCGGGGGGTGGGGTGGGGAAAGATGTGCCATATGAACTATGACTTTTCAAAAGGTATTTTGGGTTGGAGATGGTGACATTGGGGCAGAGTAGGGAAGCAATGCCTTCTCCTTAGAAAGCATTTTTTATTCCAGAATGTAAATGGCTAAGCAAGAAAAGGGGTGCTCATAGTAATCTCTGTCCTCTAGTCCAGAAAGAGAGGCATGGAGGGCATCTCCTGTCCAGTCTGCTAAACAAGTTGGAGGAAGAAACTATAATGCCAGCAGAAATCCTACTCATGGTGAAGGAACGTGTATTTGGCTCATACTCTAAGGAACTTGCTTATGATAAGGAACCAAGACGCAGATGGTTACAGAGGCCAGGTGTGTGTGATTACTAAGTGAAGCTGGACTGTGTGACAGACAATAGGGAGCAAGTATGGAGTAAGGATAATAGAAGAGGGCACATCCTGTATCAAGGACCCCCACAAATTACCACCCACAACCACTACTCAACTCCATGTGGTTATTTCTATTCAGGAATGTGGGCCCACATTTGCCAGATCTTTCTAATTTTTATGAGAGGCGGAAATTCAGATTTAGTACACAATCTCCCAATTTTGAAAAGTAGACAATAATTTAATTATTTTAAATCACACTTGAGCCTACATTGTATGAGCCAAACAATAAATGCCTCAAAGCTGAATCTGGGTCATGGGTTATTAATTTGTAATATGATGATTTGAAAAGAGAAGGAGATAGTCAAGGAGCACTCGGTGGTTCAGAGAGTGAAATTACTCAATATGATCCAGAAGTTCCCCTGCATCTTATTGGTACCTAGCATTGAACATGGCTTTGATCACCCCATGGTTCTGTATACTCAAAATCTACACTTCCATTGATATCTAGAAAGAAGAACATCTAAACATCTTAAAACAGAGAATCAAACCATTTACCATACAGGGAATTTGGTTAAGGGTTGTTTTTCGTTGTCAGTTAATAAATAAGAGTGGACCAACATTAACGTTTGGTGTATTAGGTTGGTGCCTGTGGAAGGGAGACATGTTTTCTGAGCCTCTATAAAAAAAACCATAAGGATTTTAGGGAAATAAAAATCAAGTGGAAGTACAGTTTTCTAAAAAAAAAAGAAAGAAAGAAAAAAAGAAAGAAAGAAAGAAAGAAAGAAAGAAAGAAAGAAAGAAAGAGATGGAACCATGAAGTTTCGTTTCAGAGGTGTGGTACCAGAGTTGCCCTGGCCTAGATTTCCACAGGATGCGTTTTCCACCTGGAAATAAATGAACACAAAACGTTGCTGGGTAGTACGTGTGGTTGGCATACCAGAAGTGGATGAATAGGGAAAAGGCACCCAGAGCAGTTAGAGAGATTCTAAGAAGTTATGCAGAGCCAGAGTTGAAAAACAAACTTAACAGATCATATGTAGGTGTAAATCAATATTTTTAGCTCAAAGAATTTTTTAAAAACTGATTTTTATAAGCCTCGGAAGATCACAGCTGCCATGGCTTAAAATCAATTTTAACTCATTTTCCATTCATGTAATATGAGAGGAGGGAGCCAATTTCACTGGTTCACTGGAGAAATAGTTTAAGGGTTTCCATAGTGGAGAAAGAAGTTGGTTTCAGTTCAGACAGATATTTCAAGCTTCAAGGGCTGTGTCTGGACGGAGAAGGATTTGCTCTCCCGGAAGTCCCATCACACACAGGGAGTGTGAACATATTTCAGGGCTTCTCAGGTACTGGAATTCCTGTGGCACTTAGACTAGAAGAGACTACAGTCCCAGCTGCCTCTGGAACCCTTGCTTGTGATTTCAGCCTTCCAGAGAGACGGAAGACCCTGTCATCAGCATGTTTAAAAGGAAATCCTTCAAGGGGAGAAGACTCTGAATCAGTGAGGACTGGCTGGCCGGCGTGTGTGTGTGTGTGTGTGTGTGTGTGTGTGTGTGTGTGAGTGTCAGAGAGCGGGGGGGGGGGGGGGGGGGGGGTGGAGGGAGGGAGAGAGAGAGCATGTGTGCTCATTAGGGGACGCTCTATGATTCGACAGCCTCATTGTTGCTGCCGCTGCTCCTGCTGCGGCTGTGTGGTCTGTCAGCAGTTGGAAAGAACTGCAAGGGTTTAGAGGAACTGCAGGTCTGAAGACTGAGCGCTGCTAAATGGTATCCCCGTCAACAAAGTAGACGAGACCTCCTGCAGGATTGGAAACTTGGACTTATTACTGCTTCATCCACCTGGAGAAAGCAGGCAGCGCCACAGAGGAAAAGGTAAGAGAAGAAATTGGCCTCTACTGGGAAGGCAGGGCAGGGGGCATGGGGAAATGGAGGCTCAAAGACTTGCTATTTTGTAGCCAAGCCCTCCCACCCTCAGAGAGCAAAGGAGGCAAACGCTAAAATCCTACCAAGCTTCATCACTGAGCCTTTTCCCCCTGGTACATTTTTCTTCTTTACACTTTTCCCAAGCATCTAAGAGGTCTCTTTGTATTTCTTTTTCAGCGAGAGCAGATATCATTCAGTTTTTCCTTCTGGGCAGTCTTTCAAAATAGGGAGCTTTCTCTGTTTCTCTTACGAGCTTTTTCTCCATTAAGAGGAAATAGGTGCCTCTTATTAAGCTGGTCAAAAAACAGTTGCTCCTTCCTACACGAGGGTTGCCTTAAAAGGAGTTTTCAGAAGTACATGTGAGCCCTGTTACTGTAGACACACGAGAGGTGAAAGTAGCGGAAGAGAGAGCTACTGTCAGTGACTGGCCCCATTTGAAACGGTGATGAATTTGGACTATAACTCTTCACAGGGGGAGAGAACCACTGAGATAAAGGCAGAACACCAGGAAGAGGATGTTTTGAGAAGTGTTTCAGAGAAACTTCAAGTCACTAAAGATGGAAAACGAGACAGTAAGTGAACTGAACCAAACACAGCTTCAACCCAGAGCAGTGGTGGCCCTAGAATACCAAGTGGTCACCATCTTCCTTGTGCTCGTTATTTGTGGTTTGGGCATCGTGGGCAACATCATGGTGGTCCTGGTGGTCATGAGAACCAAGCACATGAGGACCCCCACAAACTGCTACCTGGTGAGTCTGGCAGTAGCTGATCTCATGGTCCTGGTGGCTGCTGGCCTCCCCAACATAACAGACAGTATCTATGGGTCCTGGGTCTACGGCTATGTGGGATGCCTCTGCATCACTTACCTCCAGTACTTGGGCATTAATGCCTCCTCTTGTTCCATCACAGCCTTTACCATTGAGAGGTACATAGCAATCTGTCACCCCATCAAAGCCCAGTTTCTCTGCACATTTTCCAGAGCCAAAAAGATCATCATCTTTGTCTGGGCTTTCACATCGATTTACTGTATGCTCTGGTTCTTCTTGCTGGATCTCAATATTAGCACCTACAAAGATGCTATTGTGGTGTCCTGTGGCTACAAGATCTCCAGGAATTACTACTCACCTATTTACCTAATGGACTTTGGTGTCTTTTATGTTGTGCCGATGATACTGGCCACCGTCCTCTATGGATTCATAGCTAGGATCCTCTTCTTAAATCCCATTCCTTCAGATCCTAAAGAAAACTCTAAGACATGGAAAAATGACTCAACCCACCAGAACAAGAATATGAATTCAAAGACCTCTAATAGATGTTTCAACAGCACAGTATCTTCAAGGAAGCAGGTAAGCAAACCAAAGCCTCCAAGTCCACAGAAGAAATGTGGGATAGAGTCCCTTGCAGGATGGGGTCCACTTTGCCTTACTTAGCTGATGGCAAAAAGAAAATACAGTCATGCAAATGTTTCACAGTTGAAGCTTCTGCTTTACATATTAAATCCATCTCTAAAGCAAGTAAAGACCTAAAAATAGGTGGGGAAAATGTGATAGCATAGCAGCAGGTATCAGTTTAGGTGCTGTTAAGATAGAGGGAAATATAAACAGAAACTCTAGAAATCCACCTTTAAAATGTTTGTGACTCTCTGGGAAATGTTATCAAAATACACCATTTGTGGCTTCTGGATATCTTTAAAAGTTCTATTACATGACAAAGATTTGATAAGGTAGTTTGAGAAAAGATGAGTCAAAGCAATAATTCTACAGTTGTTCACTGAGATATATAAATGAGAGGGCTTCAGTTCCTGGACTTCCTAGTTTTAGTGGGGAAAGTTTCTATCACCCTCTCCCCCAGCTCCCTGCAAAGTATCCCAGCATGCAGAAGCTGAAAAAGCACTTTGCTCAGGAAATGTTCTGATAAAAAGGCTAACACCAAGCTCAATTTGTTTGTCACAAAGAATGATTTATTTTTTTAAATGTCTGTTTTTCCTGGTAAGCATAACTAAAAATCCCTTTATGCTTTCAGATCACCAAATGTGGATGTGGTTACGGTTGAATAGTGGTTTTACTAGTGAATGGAGTGCAACTTTGTTACAGTAGAAAAGGCTTATAAGACAATATAGGAATGAAATACTTTCATACCACATACACGTTCAGCTCTATTTACATATGAACTTAGCCTTCAGTTCCTTTCCCTTCTCTGCTAAACACAATAAACACATGGTAAACATTTATTCTCATGGCTGAAAAAGAAAACTTGAAATCAACAGTACTGGCTCTCTCTCTCTTTCCCTGTATGAAATGCAGTTCTTCCTGTGTGCATAGATAGAAACTGAGGAAGCATGCTTTAAAAAGTATGCATATAGATTATACATGCTATTACTTCCTAAACTCTAGGTCGTTGAGATATGAAGAATTTTAATTGGACATATGGGCACACACTGAAGTGAGCTACTAATAATTACAGGTGTTGTAGATATGTATGGCATACATAAGAAACTGTAATTTAAAAGGAGTATCATTTTACATGATACTGTGAGATTTGATTTATAGAACATTTATTATTGAAGATACCTCGATACTAGACAGAGATGTAGGAAGTGCCAGCTTTTAGATCCCTATTGCTTTGGGTCCAGCAATGCTAGCTAATACAGGGCATGTTTGGCCATCCATTACCCAAAACTTGATTAAGGAAAATTTAGAGAGATCTGTTGTCCATCTGCCAAGACAAACATTAACAAATACATTAAGAAAGTAAAGAATATGTACATCTCAATTAGAGATCAAACATGGTTTAATGTCTGCAGCAAAGGGGGTCAGCGAGTAAATTTGTTCATTAGACTCCAATTTATATTCTTGTTATAAATTCTAAAAAAAATGTTTGCACTAATGTCCTTCTTTTAAATTATAGTCACTAGTACCTATTTTAAATTGTTAATTATGTTACATGTTCACACTCTTATTTCAAAGCTGTTGCAGATAGTCTCTTTATACAGGTTGGGGGTAGGAGACAAAGTTGAAGATTTGGTCCCAAACAATCCTGGGCTTAAATGCCAGGGCCCTAATCAAACAGGATGACATTGAATAAGCAGAACACTGTGAGCCTCAGTCTCCTCATTTATAAAATAAAGATAAATAGCATCCAGGCTTGGTATGAGGGTTCAACAAAACATCGTATGAAATGGAACAGTGATTAACACCTGACTGTCAATTAGCCTCCTTCCTAGTTTTGTAATCTGTGGGCAACTGTAAGAGAAATAAAGATTTGTTCTTTAAAATACTATATACAGTCACCATTTAAACAGCTTAGTTGTTGAACAGATGTGTATATGATATAGTACCCTCTCTAAGGAACTTTTGAATAACGAAGGCATTTGGGAATGTATTCGGAGCATTTGGGTTTGTCACAATAACATCACTGTCTGATAGCATTCAAGAGTGACAGGCATCAAATGTCCTGACATGTGCAAGACAGGCCTGCGTGTTGAAGCAGTGCCCTGTCACAAATGCCAATAACGCCCTCATTGAGAAACACAGGATGGCATATAAATCAATAGAAGTGCATTTAAGTAATATGTCATGAAATTCAGTCTTGATTACAGATGCGATGGCAATTCAGAGAAAAGAAAGGAAATTATGGGGCTAAAGGGATCAGAGAAGGCTTCCTGGAAGAGGTGGCATTTGAAAAGGCTCTGAAAGAATGGAGCTCCTTTGCAAAGTAAAAGTTAAGAGGACAGCACTCCACATAGGAAAGGGCCTGGCTGGGGTGAGAATGTTATGGGTTTTGAAAGGAGACAAGGAAGGGCACACGGAGTGGGATTTTTATGGTATTAAGTGATTTGGTTGATTAAAATGAGTGATGTATTTGGGGGAGCAGTAAAAAGAAAGATTGTATTAATGTGTGTGTGTGTGTGTGTGTGTGTGTGTGGTTAAGAGACAGAGAAGGGGCTGTGGAGGATCCCAACTATCAGGCAGAGAAGGGAGTTGTGGGTGGTGAGCAGAGAGCAGCAGTCCGCAGCATGATTCAGGGGGGTGATCAATGTGTGGATGAAACAGGAGACCATTGGCAGAAAGACCACTTTGGAAATGGGTGGTAGTGATTCAGGCATGAGGTAGTAAGATTCTCTATCAGGAGAACTTAAAGTAAGGTGTGAACCAGAGATGTTTCAAAGAAAGAAAGGGTGAAGCGTGAACATAGAGGACACACTGGCTGGAGACAACACAGCATCAGGGCTCTGAGCCTAGAAGACGCAAGCTGCCCTGATCGATGAGTGGGAGTGAGAGCCGTGCAGGGGGGCCCGTTTTGTCCAAAATCAATGTACCTTTCGTTTGGCCTTTTTCTCTTCTAAAATTGTCCTTTTCTTAAATCTTCGAAAGGTTCAAACCTCCACCTACTATGACCAGGGTCTTTTATTTCCATATTTTCTCTGCATTTTTTTTCTTTCCGGCAAGTTTAATTTACATTTTAATAAATACTCTGTCTGGGCCAGGTCTTTCAAACCAAGTTATTAAAGTCAAATATGCATAGCCTAAGAGATCTCCATTTAAAAAGTAAATAAATGAGCATTTATATGTAAGGGACAAACGTGCATTTTCATTTGTCTTCAACTTTTATCCCCCATGCAGAAAATCCAGATCATATCTTCCCCTCCCCCTATTATTTAGAGATTCAAATATATTTTAGGAAACCGACTAAATATTTGGTAAATTCAATGAAATAAATTACTCAAAATCAAGGCTTGGGCCTGTGTAGAAAAAATATTTTTCTGATTGACTAAATCTTTTGCTTTATAATTGGGTGTTTTGATATTGAGGAGATAAGGTTTAAATGGTCCCATTTGTCACATTTCAGCTCTCTTCACACAGTGCCAATTCCCATGTGGAGCATTGTGTAGATAAAATATCTCTATTACTGGCTGTATATTTCAAAAGAATTGATTGGATCCTTCGGTACTTTGGAGGCACAGAAACATCTTGGTAATGGACTGTACTACAGATACACACATTCAGTACAAGCATTTACTTTCCATAGGATGCAGGGGTGCTCAGAACATTGTGTGGATCAGACTACCAGTTTTCTTTTGCATTCAGTGGCTCTAATTAGTTTCTCTTTTCTCTGGTGGGAAAACTGTGGAACAGAGTCCAAATAGAAGCTCTGAGTTTATGGCAAATTTTCCGTTATGGGTTTTATTTGACTAAAGAAGCCTTTAAAATACCAGTCTCTGTTTCCATACATTTCTTACCAGCCTTCTACCTTACCAGAGGAACATTGCTAGCCCAAGAAACAAAGCTGTCCTTTTTAAAAAAAATTTTTAACATTTATTTATTTATTGAGAGACAGAGACAGAGCGTGAGCAGGGGAGGGGCAGAGAGAGAGGGAGACACAGAATCTGAACCGGGCTCCAGGCTCTGAGCTGTCAGCACAGAGCCCGGAGCGGGGCTCGAACTCATGAACCACGAGATCATGACCTGAGCCTAAGTTGGATGCTTAACTGATTGAACCACCAAGGTGCCCCACAGCTTTCCTTTTTAAAGTGATACATGCCTTTTGTTGTTGTTGCTACTGTTATTGCTGCTGATGATATAAAAGCAATCATGCATATTATGGAAAACACGGAAAACTAGGATTAAGAAAAAGGCATCTCTTACTCCACCTCCCCAAACCACAGTTTATTAGCACGTGCTTATATTCTTTTCCTTATGTTTTCACTTGATCTTTTGTATATAAATACAGAAATACATATATATACATAAAATTTTATACTCTGCCTTTACATAAAATGTTGAAATTAATATTCTCAAGGAGAATAGCAGAGTAAAAGAAAATGGATAAGACTGAGTAAGTTTCTCTTAGTCTTGATTTTTTTTAATCAATAAAAGGGGAATAACAATTACTCACAGACTCCTTGTCCAAATCCAATGAGATGCATGTGACAAAATTCATCTTAGCTCCTTCCACCTGTCCCCTCCACTACCCTTCCCTCCTGTCCTTTCTCACTGATCTCCAGCCCCTTGGCACACTCCAGTAGTGAGATGGGCTCCTGGAAAATGGAAAACTGAGATAAAGAAAGGGCTTAAATGTGTCTTTTCTCTTCTCCTCATTCCTCCCTCCAACTCCTGCCTCCAGTGCTATTTACTTTTTTTTAAAGGTGTTTTGGGTTTTTTTTAAGTTTATTCACTTTTGAGAGAGACAGAGACAGTGTGAGCAGGGGAGGGGCAGACAGAAAGGGAGAGAGAGAATCCCAAGCAGGCTCCACATCATTAGCACAGAGCCCCATGGGGAGCTCAAACTCACAGAATCGTGAAATCATGACCTGAGCCGAAACTGAGAGTCAGGCCCCCCAATGTGCTACTTACTTTTTAAAGAAAACACCTTGAACAAGGAAAATCCTTTAAGACACTGGAAGGGTCTTAAGGGAGGGAAAGAAGGCATAATGGTATAATATCAGGCAGTAGTGCTGGTATTTGGAAGCATAAAATCCTGTAAGTTGTCTAGGCAGCTTCATCAATGGCTAATCTTATCAGGCAAATTAATGGTACTAAACTCTTCAGCGTTAAGCCTAAATCAGGGGTTTCTCAAGTTTTACTGTGACTGTTTCCACAGTTCCTTTTTTGATTTCTATTTGTTTTATTTGCTTCATTTGTCTGGGATCGATTATATCCTTCATAGTATAAAGGTCTCAAAGGTGGAAGAAAATACGATTGTTGTCACTTGGCACACAGGTATCTAAGTGAGCCATCTTATTTTTATTATCAAAGAATAGCCTTCTATTTTCCCATTCACATCCTGTATAAGGAAAGACTCTGTACATACCCCATAAACCAACTCATTGAAAATCCCCTGCAGTTATGTGCTTTGTGTCCCTTGGTTAGATGAACATTGTTTATTCCTAGTTTTATATTTGCAGCTTTGAGCCATAATTTCATCAGTAGAGAAAAATAAATTTTCCTATATGCCTCCTATGTACCCCTACAGCATTCTTAATTTGGCCATACACACACACACACACACACACACACACGCACACCTTAAAATCAGCTAGCCTTGATCATGACAAACTGTATTTCTTTACGTAGCCTTTTGTGAATTCTTCAAGCTGCGAGCAGATATCCCAAGCTCCAGACACAGGAAGGCTGGGCTGGCACCATGTCTTTAGGCTCCTTTACCTTTTCTTTATGGGTTGGGGGAAGGGTGAGAAATATAAAGCTAGAGCAAGGTCAACACTAAGCAAAGTTGTGCAGTAGGGCATTTTATATTTGATATCTTCCTCACTTTAATGAAACATCCACTCATAATCCAAAAAGCACTTAACACTGTCCTAAGTGTGGAGGCTACAGGGACATAGAGAGACGAACTCTTCACCTTCAAGGAGCTCACTATTGACGATGTGCACACACTATCCTGAGCAGCCCATCGTGTTCTGGATAGAAGACACAGCATCAGGAGGGGAGAGGTGAAATGAGGGAGAAAGGAGGCAGGTTTTCTGGAGTATGTGGCATTGAGTTGAGCCTGTAAAGATGGACAGAAGGTCTAAAAGCCACACCAAGAAGACCAGGAGAGAAAGAAGGAACGGACCCCAACAGAACAGAGGCTGGGAGATAGCTGGGCAGGTTCAGGGACAGAACAGTCTAGAGCTGGTGTCGTTGCAGTGGGGCAACAGAAAGCAGTTGTCCAATGAAGGTGGCCTGACCCTGTTGCATCTGACTCCCTTCTTGCCTCCACAACCTTGCCCTTTGTAATTCTCCCTGCTTTTATCCGTGCTCAGTTATGAGTCTGCAGCACGCAGCTCTAGCAAACACTTTATTGTTTTCTGGACATCATGTAAGTGCATCAAATCCAATATGTCTGAGACTAAACCCATTATTTTTCTTGATAACCTCTACCTTCCTCTTTCTTTCTTATTTGAGAGTCCCAACCCAGAAATCCAGGAGTCCTTCTAAGGTGCCTTCTGCTCTGTATACCCAAGTCTGAGTGGTTCTAGCTCCAAATTCTCATATTGTACATACCTCGTTCACACCACCATTGTCCTCCCTCGCCGCTGCCCACCTGCTCGAATTCAGCACACACCTCAGCAGCCTCTCAGGCTCTAGTTCCAATCTCTCCCAAATCATTCTGTACACTGCTCACTAGGGGATTGCTCTAACACAGAGATATGTTATCCAAGTGATTTATATGGTTCCCTGAGGTCTACAATTTAAACATCTTAGCATTAACAAATAAGATCCTGCCTCCTTCCTATGTTTTCAGCTTATTCTCTTGTGGCTCTCCTAACTTATACTTTATGCTGTAGTGATACTGAATTATTTGTAGCTCTCTGAACTTTTCTTTCAGCCAGAATGCCCTTCATCTGGCAAACTCGCAATGATCTTTTGAGTCTCAGATCAAATGGTACCCCCAGCTACCCCACCAAGCCTTCCCTGAATTTCTCAGGCAAATGTATATAACTTAATGCCTAGCTGTAACTACGTATGTTAGGTATTCTAGCTATGTTTCCATAATGATTTGCATATACTGCTGGTTTAGTAATTCTTAGCATCATTATTGTTAGTCTGTCCAGCTTCCTACTGCCACAAACATCCTTAAGAGTAGGGTCTTGTATCCTCAGTGACCTCAGCACTGTGTCTGGCACAGAGCAGACTTCCAAAAGTCTGTATACGTAGTTGCGTGTTACAGCCAAAAAATACAGGCTTTGGAAGACTAGGTTGTTAGCATGTCTTCCCAACTCTGTGTTGGCCACACTGGTTGCTTAAAATTGGCCATGGGTGTAGTTTTGTTTTTTTTTAAGTACAGAAATCAGCAAGTATGACACTTCAGTGTTTCCCCTTTTTTTGTGGCAAGCCAGCTGTTAAGTATTTTTCAGCACACTTGTGTGTGTGTATCATATGTAATTTTACATATATAATGAATGAAAGTATGAAAGAGTACATGCACATTTACTTTGGGGCTTGGTCAATTCCAATATTATTTTGCTCCATGAAAAATCATTGTGGATTTATGCTACAGTCTTCTCTGCTTTTAATTACAATTTTCTTGCCTTTCATTGCATCCCCTTTTTTTAAAAAAATTATTTTATTTCACTGTAAGTAATCTCTACACTCAACATGGGGCTCAAACCCATAACCCCAAGACCAAGAGTCGCATGCTCCACTGACTGAGACAGCCCCGCACCCCTACTGAATCCCTTTTTTATTCTAAAGTAGCCACACAAGCAACTACCCAGTATGATGGTGACTATGTGAGTAGACAAGGCTTTTTATGAATATTTCCCCTCCCAGACAGGATAGGCTAATTTAGAAATATGGAAGACACAAGTAATAATTTACCTTTGATACAAAATCCTGTTGGCTTTCCAATGAGCCTTTGAAATATCCTCTGTAATGAAAGAGTTGCACTGGACAGGATGGGCAGAGAGGCAGGGGGATAGCACCTCAGGGAAGGAAAACAATGTCAGCAGAGGTATAAAAATGAGAATAAATCTATCTGACCATCCCTATGTGACTAATTTTCCTAAAACAATTTGCACACATCATTTTCTTTCAAAAGGAATATCCCCAATATCCTCTGACTAGCTCTTAAAACTCTCTAAAGTCTGACCCTTTCATGATTATTTTGGCTTTGTTTTATCCTTATTTCTTCAATTCAAAAAACATTTATTGAGTGCCAATTTCATGCCGGGGATTGCTCTGGAAGACCAATGGTAGTCACTATCTTAAGGAACTTCTAGTGAAATATCAAAGATCGCCACTAAAGACAGTTGGAAAAATAGAAGGTTAGGCTGTACAGTGTGCAGAAGAGGCAACAGAGAGTGGTGAACGGTGTGCTTAAGGCTGGAAAGCAAGCCTCCCACAGAGTAAGAGTCCCCTGCACAGGACAAAAAAGAGCAGACTTATCTGTATTCATTCCTTCCCCATAGATTCAGGCATGTCATACCAGATTCTCCCGCACACACCAGTCTCATTTATATTTTGCAACCTTGCTCATGCAACTTTTTCCCACCTGTAAAGCCATCCCCACTCTTTACGCTACCACACCTATCTGTGCATCTCACGTTTCAACCTCGGGCTGCAGTTGGATCAACAGGTCCCGTATATTGGACATATATTGGAAGGTAGATGAGCGTGAGCTCTAGAGTCAGAAACACACAGGGACACCTGGGTGGCTTAGTCAGTTGAGCATCCAACTCTTGATTTCAGCTCAGGTCATGATCCCGGGGTCATGGTCAAGCCCTGCATCCAGCTCCACACCTGCTTGGGATTTTCTCTCTCTTTCTCTGCTTCTATCCCTCTTCCCTGCTCATTCTCTCTCTCTAAAACAGGAGAAAGAAAAAGAAAGAAAGAACAACATAAGTCCCAGCTCTTTTACTTTGGATAAGTTATTTTACTTCTTGATATTTCGGTTTGTTCATATGTAAAATAGGATACTAATGATACCCACTCATAAGATTCTTGTGAGGCAATGCCTAGTCCATAAGAAGTATTCAGTAATTCTTATTTACTATATTTAAATTGTATGCTATATTTGGAATGTCAGTTACTCCCTCCTTTTTCATGACATAGCAAAAATATAAACGGGTAATTCTTTCCCAAAGAAGACAAATTTAAGAGGTTATAAAAGTGATAGATCTTCCAGGATCATCTAACAGCATATTAATGAGATCAAATTAGTAACTACTTCCTGAGTTCCTACTACGTGCCCAGAGAGAAATATAAGTGCAATATAAAACTCACACACATAACAGAAGCTAAGTGTCACTGACTTTTTACTATGTATTCTGTACTCTTTTATTTGAACTAACTCATTAAATTCTCACAACCATCATGGGAAGTAGTAACTAATTATAGAAGAGGATGCAAAGTCATTGGGGGCTGCTAAGTGTCCTGCTCTGGGTCACACAGCTGGCTGTGGCAAGCCAGGATTTGAACCCACACTCCTGCTCCAGAGCTGATACAATATCAACCATAAGGGCAAGAAAAAAGAAAATAAAGGTAGGATTGGTGGAGGTTAAGTAAGTTTCCTGGAGCTGGTAGGATGAAAGGGGTCCAGAGGTTTTAAGAGGGTTACGGAGGGGAGATAACAGAGGTTCTCCCAGATAAAAGAGGGAGAAGGGAAATATATGGCAGTATTATCCATAGGAGACAAAAGCCCAGAATTTAAAAATGTGTGTTCTGTCTGAAGAACAGTGATGAGATGAGCTAGATGTGAGCCAAAGGTCCATGTTAGTGAGACATGGGATATAAATGTGGAGGACACGCAGGCTGGGAATGCATCCATGAGACCAGGAACCCAGCACAGCATCCCCACTAGAACCTAGCTGGCGGCTCCCTGGTCTCTCCATTGGGCGATGCCACGGAAGAGTGCATGCTGTACAAAGCTGCTCAGCCGCCCTTGGAGTTTCCATTCCAGCCTTGGTGACCTCTGTCCCTGTACAGGACCATAAGCAGTTCCTTCTTTTTGTGCTTGAAATGCCTATTTCAAAGCTTTCTGATTTCCTCATACCATTATACCTGCAACGTTTTCCACTGAAAGTTCTCCCCTGTCTGACATCTGTCTTCTCTCTATCACTGCTTCCTCCGCACCTGTGTTTCATTGCCCCTCTGTGCTGCAGGTGGGGAGGCCGGCTCCTGCCTTGCCAGGCTCTTGCCCGGGCTTCTCAACCAGTCTCCCAGCCCTTAATCTCCCTCCTCTGGGTCATCCCCAAGAGTGTTGCTCAGATCCTCTAAAATGCACACTTGATAACATCCCTATGATGCCTGGAATCACCAATATCCTGTGTCTTACAGGCATAACTGCAGCATCATTATTACGGTATACTGGGGCATTTATGATCTGCTGTCTACTCTCCCAAACCCACCTTCAATCCCCAGCACCCCATTCCAGGAGCAGTTTCCTAAACTGACCCGCTCTGTCATGGGTCCAAGCCAGCATGCAAACCCTGAGCTGGAAGCTTTCTGCAGCTCCTTCTTGGACCTGTTACTTCTAATCCGCCCCTCACTGATCTCCTCTCGGAGCAGGCTTTCCAGAGCCCACTGGCAGCAAGTGTTTGAGGTTTCTCCCTCCCCTCAGCAGCATTTTGTTCTCACATCTGTGCAGCACACTGTGTTGATGTAATAATTTGTTCAGATGTCTCTGCCACCAGATCGTGTGCCCCACACTGGCGGCAACATTATCTGGTTCGTTTTTGTGTCCACACTGCCTGTTGTGGTGCCTCGGGACATACTGATAAATGACTGAACGGGTAAGGACTGGGTGTAAAGGATGAGGATGCTGGAAGGGTCAAATATGACTCTGGCAGTTCTTTTCTGAAGCCTGCAAATGGTGAAATTGAGAGAAACATTGAGGGAGAGATGTCAAAAGCACTGTCCGAAATCTTCACTGTCAGAGGAGGATCATTTTTCCATTGTGTTTAGGATTTGGAAGTTTTTACATTGTGAATGGAGTGGTCAGGATCAAATATGTGCCTTCAGAGATCATTAGAATAATGGAAGGAAGGTGTAATTTGGATTGAATCTAAAGAGAGGGGAGGACAGACTAACAAAAACTGAGTTCTGGAGGAATCTTTATAATTAGGAGGCTGGAAGAGGACTGGAGTCTTTGCTGTATAAAAAGACCTATTTTCCCCTCTTGGAACATGGCCAGAGGGCCAAAGGCAGAATTATAATAGATGCTTTGCCTCCAGTTGGGAGGGAAAATAAAGAAAGAAGAATGAGCCAAGGAGAGAGGGAAGTTTCCGTTATAAGAGTAAGTGGATTTATCTAAATCTGGGAAGTCATGGCCTTGCCACCAGAGTCAAACACAGCTCTTCATAGCTGCATGCAAGGTGCATAAGAACTTAAACTACAAATTAAATTCTCTCTGAAAATTAGACAAGACTAAATGTGCGCACAAAATAGAATGAATAATGCAAAACCCCTGACAGCCCTGTTTAGGTGAAATAAAAATAGAAAAAAAGTCATTTTGGAAAAGAAAATCCTGCAACCTTTCATAAGCAGCACCGGTGACTTGAGGCTGTCCCTCTAGGATAGCTCGCCTGAGCATAATTGTGTAGTGACTGCAAGTAGGTGAAGCATCCTGTGCCTCTCCATTCTGCACTTCGGCATTGGAGCTCTATCGGGATTTATGGCTCTGGGAGAACTCAGCATATTTTCTGCAGGCAGAAGCCCTGAGCTTAGGGAAGGCGGCCGTGACTCAGTGAGAAAGGCAGCACCATCTTGAGAGTGAGAGAGAACAGAAGCAGGGTAAAGGCAGAGCACCCCATGAATTTTTAAGGATCATTTGTAAAGTCAAGTAACTGGAGCCTCCAGTACTGTGCAGGACTGATGCCCTGCCATCTTGCTCTGATTGGAGTTCGGCTTTGTGACTGATTCGACCTGGCAAATGTGGAAGATGATGCATACAGAAAATGTGGATGAGGGAGGGCGGGAGAAAAAAACGGGCACTGAAATATTTTCTGTTCTACCAGGAAAGATGGCAATGGGCTCAGATTCAGGGTGAATTTACAGGAGAAATATTTAACCAGAAACTATAAAGTGCTAGGATGGATCTCCAGCTATTTCTCTATTAAATTAATTAAGAGCAATCAAATCAATACTTTTGTATCAACCAACTGCAGCACACAGTGGAGATGTTTTCCTTGTTAAATTATTACAATCCCTTCAGTGTGTTTTCATATGGAATAGGAAAAGAGTTGAAGTAAGGACAGATTTGCACCTGCTCATCTATGGTTTAATTGAAAATCTACTATATATCAGGCACTGTGTTAGGGACTAGGATACAAACATGAACAAGTTACAGTTCCTGCTCACAAAAAGTTCACAGTCTAGTAGGAAAAACAGGAAAGTAAACCAATAATTAAAGCTACAAAGGAATAAATGTTATCATCAGAAAAAGCACAGTGGTATTCTGTTCTACTGACCTAGATGGCTTAGGGGCAGATGGGCATCAGAAAGGCTTTCTGGAAAAGAGGACTCTTACGCTTCACCTTGTAAATTAATAGAAGTTTTGTAGGTGAAGAATGGAAGGAAGATGGTTCATGCAGTGGGAACTATACAGGGGAAGGCTGGGAGTCCAGAAAGAATGTCATCAACCCAGAGAAATGCATATAGCTCATTAAGACTGGACAACAAAAGATGAGTCTAATGAGACAGGCAGGGACAAAGAAACAAAATCTTTATCTAAAATATTGAATGATTTAAACAATATTCTAAGGGCTATGCAAAGTCATCAGAAGATTGCAAGGTGAGGCATATTATCATCAGATTTGTGCTTGAGGAAGATTGCTGTCTTCTTGTAGGCAAAGGATTGGACCAAAGTCAAGGGCATTAGCTAGGAGAGGGCTGCAACAATATGGATGGTATAATCTGAATGACTCTACACAGGCTTCACATTATAAGGTAAATGGCAGTAAGAATAGAGAGAAAGAGATACATTTAGAATCTAATCAATAGAGTTTGTGTGAGTAGATGTGCAGAAAGTAGGACAGAGAATCAAAGATAAGTCCCTTGAGCCATTGAGAAAGTAGTGTGATAGCTGACAGTCTGCATTCTGGAGTCCCGTGCACTACAGCAGAGCCAGGGTTGGCCACTGACTACGAGATGTGAGCCAGTTAATTTGGCTCACTTTGCACATCCTGTAAAAAGGACACTAATAATGGACCTATCTCTCAAGGTAACTATTAGGATTTAGTGAAAAAATCCATATAAAGCACCATGCATGGTGCCTGGAACATGGAAATGATAAACGCTAGGTACTGTTATTATTAATTGGATAGTGTAATTTGCCCAAATGAGGACAATTAGTGGAGGAACACATTTCAGGGCAGTGAGCATATTAAGTTTAGCTTTGCCCATGTTGCATTTCGAGTGTCTAGAGAACACAAGGGCTCAGTCTGAAGTATAGATTTCGAGCTTAGAAGAAACACCTGGCCTGGAGATACAGATTTGGGGCAATCAGTGTCCAGATGGTTTGTTGGGGACTCTGGGGTAGACATGATTATTAGGGGAAACTTTGTGGAATAGAAAAGAAACACTAGAGAGGCTAGAATTCTGAGGAGATGGGATGAAGGAGCCTATAAAATAAAGAGAAGGAATTGCCAGAGAGGGAGGAGGAAAGCCAGGAGAAAGTAGAATCACAAAAGCTGAAGGAGACTTTCTATAAAGGTCAATAGAAAGAGGTAAAGGTAAGGACTGAAAAAGCACCCGAAACAGGCATTGGTCACCTTTGTGAGTGCAATTTCCATAAAGTGTTAGAGGAATTAGATTTCATGAAGTTGTGAATGAATTGATGAGGGGAAATACAGAGAGTAAGAGTAGACAACTGTTTTAACAAATTCGATTATAAGAGAGAAGGGTGGGTGGGGGGTCCATGGTAATGACAGGGAGAAAAAAAGACAGGGTATTCTTGTTTATTTTATTTTGTTTACTGCTTAATGCAGGAGAAACCTTAAGCCTTTAAATCCTGATAGGAAAGAGCTAGCAGAGTGGGAGGAATTATTTGCAGATATACAAGCCAGACTCGCTGTTGAGAGGGCATGGTCCCCGAGGAAGTGCGAAGGAATACCAGAAAGAGCGTAGGCAAAGCAATCACTTTGGGGAGGGAAAGGGGGCTTCTTTCCTTTCCTGGCAGCAGGGATTGAGTCGAATTCACTCATCCACTTGCAGCATCTTGCATAGTGTCTGGCACATAGAAATCTCAATGAATGTCAAATGAATGGATAAATGAGTCAATTAAAGAAGGAATGAATGATACAGGAAGAGAGGTAAGGAAGATCATGGTGGCAGATTATTTTTAGGTTAGGGGACAGGAGGTGGTTAATTCTCAAAAGCTGGTCTCTCTTTTCTTGGTGAAACCAAATGGAAAATCATGCCCTGAGAATGAAGAGGCAGTGGTGGAGGCATGGCAGTCCACTGTGGGGAGTGGGAGAGGCAGAGTTCATGTTTAGAAACAAGGAGCTGATGTGATAGTATGTTACAGGCAATCTGAATTTCTTAGTGACATCTAACACTTTGCAATGGGCCAGTTCTTGGACTCATTCCCAGTAAATATCTCAGGCAAATTAGGAAAGTCCATCCCTTTGTTTAGGCAACCAAAAGCACTAATCCTTAAGGTCTTTACGTGTGTGGTGCCACATTTAGATGATCCAGTTCATTGCCTTCAAGGTTGTTTCCTTTTCTGTTACAAAGAATGGCACACCCACAGCCAGTACAATTTACATTTAGCACTTCATTCCCTTTTGTTGAGGCAAGGGTCTTATGATAAAGGGTGTGACCAGATAAGATTTGATGCATTACCAAGGGCAGAGATGTCTACATTTGCCAAAAAGTTCCATCTGAAGTCCTGCTCCAAATCGATAGAAGCCAGGTGCCTCAATAATTCCCTTACTCAAAAATGTTGTGAACAGGACCAGCTCATGGGCAACAACTCCTTTCTCACAATCTTGAGCCAGGTCTCTCTTTTATCAGCACCCTCAGCTGATGTGTCTGGTGTCCACAGTCTTTTTCCTTCCCCTCAAACATCCCGGCTCTTTCCAATATATAATTGAAGGATGCTGGGAACATATTTAAAAGCAATTAGCCTTTTGACAAAAGTAACACAACTCCATTCTGCAGACAGTTCTTGACTTTACTTTGCTCCTGACTTTGTCTCATAGAAAGAGGTCATTATGAAGTGCAAACACTCTTAATAAACAGGGATTGGCAGGATCAAGGGTGCTTGGCTCTTCTCATTCTTATGCAAGCATACTGCGTTTTTGTGCCTCACCAAGACTCTTGAGCTACGAAAGGCAAAAGGCACAGAGGTTCCATATAACCTTCTCTTTATCAGTGCACTAGATCCCACACGATGTTTGCTTCTTCTGGGGGGAGCTCTCCCAACTCAAGGAGTCTGTGGCAGCCACTCAAAATCCAATGCAGACCCCAACTTCAGACATGTGGAAAACTCTGTTATGGACTATGGCTTTTAAGCTAATGAATAGTTTCTGTTGCTGGCTCCTTCCCAATTGTACTCATTTCCTCAGAATAATTAATTAAGATTGGTTATTAAATCACATCAGGCTTATTGTACCCATCCTAAACATGCTTTGATGTAGACAATTATCTATGTGCATACCACAAGTAGAAAATGCAGTCTTGAATTTATTTCTTTAATCATGAAGACTGAGATAGTAAAAGAAAACCCATGTTCCTATTATGCCCAGTTAGTCAAAAGACAGAAAATTCTGGACTGTGACGGTATGAATTATCTTCTCAAATAATTTTTAATGGTCATTAAGAAGTTCTAGACTGCCTCTCTCTCTGCCCCTTCCCCTGCTTGCACTCTCCCTCTCTCTCTCTCACAAAGAAATAAACTTTAAAAAAAATTTTTAAAAACAAAGTTCTTAGTAGCATTAAAGGAAGGTACTCTCATTTTGACAAACTGATACCTAAATGTAAGCCCACTTTAAGACAGTCCTGCTGTCTTTCATAAAGAGTTAGAGTAAAGCTATTATAATTAGAATTCCATTTATTCAAGAATGTTACTTTTCTGCCTCAGCTAAACTGGCCCAATATGATCTCAATATTAAGGATAGAATCAAATTGTTTAGTAACACTGAGGAATATAAATAATTCTTTCAAAAACAATAGTTTATCATAAAGCTGACTTGAATATGATAATTAGCAATGATAACATTCACAAAATCATTTTTTCCTAAAAAAGCAATAGAAATGTCTTCACTCAGAAGTAAAACATTTAGGGCGGCTGGGTGGTTCAGTAGGTTAAATGTCCTACTCTTGGTTGCAGCTCAGGTCATGATCTCATGGTTTGTGGGATTGAGCCCCACAGCAGGCTCTACATTGACAGCAAGGAACCTGCTTGGAATTCTCTCTCTCCCTCTCAGTACCCCTACCCTGCTCACGTGCTCTCTCTTTCTTTCTCAAAGTAAATACATAAAAACTGTTTTTAAAAAAGGAAGTAAAACTGGGAATGCAAGCTGGTGCAGCCACTCTGTAAAACAGTATGGAGGTTCCTCAAAAAATTAAAAATAGAACTACCCTATGACCCAGCAATTGCACTACTAGGCATTTATCCACGGGATACAGGTGTGCTGTTTTGAAGGGACATAGGCACCCCAATGTTTATAGCAGCACTATCAACATTAGCCAAACCATGGAAAGAGCCCAGATGTCCATTGATGGATGAATGGATAAAGAAGATGTGGTATATATATACAATGGAGTATTACTTGGCAATCAAAAAGAATGAAATCTTGCCATTTGCAACTATGTGGATAGAATTGGACGGTATTAGGCTAAGTGAAATTAGTCAGTCAGAGAAAGATAAATATATGACTTCACTCATATGAGGACTTTAAGAGACAAAACAGATGAACATAAGGGAGAGGGAAACAAAACTAATATAAAAACAGGGAGGGGGACAAAACAGAAGAGACTCTTAAATATGGAGAACAAACAGAGGGTTACTAGAGGGGTTGTGGGAGGGCAGATGGGCTAAATGGGTAAGGGGAATTAAAGAATCTACTCCTGAAATCATTGTTGCATTATATGCTAACTAATTTGGACATAAATTTAAAAAAAATTAAATTAAAAAAAAAGAAGGAAGTAAAACATCTTGGTAAGCTGTTGTATAGTCATGCTAGGGAAACGCTGTGCACAAAAGCTTCTGAGTGAGCAGTGATTCACCCCATGTGTACTAACTAGCCAACATTTCATACATATTGCATGTTTACAGTCATCAGAAAGATTTGATCATATTATACCTTAGTAATATATTGTAAATTTATTTTCAGATTTTTTTTACTCCAAATCCCTGAGGAACAGGGAATGTTCCCTTCAGTACAGAAACACATCCCAACCCAAACTGTAAAGAGAGGCAATGATGCCAACTCCCCAGGAGCATAGAGGGTTTTGAAAATTTCCCTCAAGTGACCCTCAAAACCTCCCCATCCCAGTTTGAGTTGCTGTTTCAATATTTTGGCTGAGATGCCTCAGTTAATATCATGCACCAGGCTGCTTCCTGCCAATATAACCTAGAAAATAGCATGTCCCATGCCTGGTTGGCAGTCGCTTATCCACCCTTCAGATGGCTGGTATTCCTGAGCTCATTCCATGTGCTAGGTATGCTGTCCAGGAATTTTTGCACATCATCACATTTGTACCTATAGCATAGGTATAATTTATCATCTCAGTTTTAAAGGTGAGGAGTCTAAGATTTAGCAACGTTAACCTTAAGGTCATCCAATCAAGAAATGGAAGAACATGGAGGGGTACCTCGGATGGCTGTCAGTTTGCCATCTAACTCTTGATTTCTGCTCAGGTCATGATCTCATGATTTGTGAGTTCAAGCCTTATGAACTGTTAGTGATGTCAGCATGGCACCTGCTTGGGATTCTCTCTCTCCCTCTCTCTCTGTCCCTTCCCCCTGTGTGCACACACACACTCTCTCTCTCTCTCTCTCTCTCTCTCTTTCTCTCAAAATAAATAAATAAACATTTTTAAATAATGGAAGAACAGGGATCTAATCCTAGCATCTAATCTAAAGCCTCTGACAGTAACATTATACTCTACTTTCTCACACACTTACCCACCGTATTAGTATCTCAGAGATGAGGTACATATCTTAGGCCATACCTGCCTAATAAAAAGGAAACTTCTGGGGCACCTGGGTGGCTCAGTCAGTTGAGCATCCGACTTCAGCTCAGGTCATGATCTCGCGGTTTGTGAGTTTGAGCCCCGCCTCGGGCTCTGTGCTGACAGCTCAGAGCCTGGACCCTGCTTCGGATTCTGTGTCCCCCTCTCTCTCCACCCCACCCCTGATTGTGCTCTGTCTCTGTCTTTCAAAAATGAATAAACATTAAAAAATTTTTTTTTTAAGATAAAGGGAATTTCCTATATATGTGACAATTACATCGATTCATTTATTCCACAAAATGTGCTGAACACAGTCTTGAGTGTTCCTGGCACTGTTTCAGAATTGAAAGAGTGAATAAATAAGACAAGAATCCTTGTCCTGTGGAGCTTACATTCTAAGGAGGAGGATAGAAACAGAATAAATACACACAGTATATAAACATATACACATAGTATATCAGATAGTGGAGAAAATTAAGCATATGAGGGTGATATGAAATAAGAGGGAGATGATTTTAAATAGGGTAGTCAGTGATTTAAAATAAATAGCCCATCGTCAGAATGGAGTGTTGTTTTGATTCTATATGCCGACACTAGCTAATGTCCTTTATAAATCAATGCCTGAAACAACAGGATTTTTCCCATTAAGGAAATGTTACAACACCAGGCTGGCCTACATATATCATTTAGCTTTTATGCACAGGAAGTATAGCAGTGATACTATTCAATTATCTTTCATGAACTTTTATAACACTTATTCTAGAGGAAAAGCCATTCTTCATTCTAATTCAGAACAGAAACAGTTTCCAATGGTGGGAATAGGGGCCTCTAGGTAGGTCAGGCACTGAGAGAGGTCGTGACTGGTGTTACCTTATCTGTATACAGTGCTTGTTCTCTTCCTTCTTGTCAGAGAAAATATGACAATGTCTACCCAGTTCCACCTAAGGAGTAAGAAGCAGTTGCCTTTTTAGGGACGTATAGGACAAGAGACTTCCAGCTCTTCAATGGCAGCCAGAGTGGTGAAGCACAGAGGGGGGCAAACCGTATGGATCAAATCCCAGCTTTGCCTCTTGTGAGTGTATGTGAGTTCCCTCATTTGTAAAATGGAGGTTAATGGCAGCACCTTCTTCAGGATGTTATTGTCGAGATTAAATGAGCTGATATGTAAATGAAACACTTAGAACAGGGTCTGATGCACAGTAAGTGATGAATGATTTTTGTTGTTAGTTTCAAAATGAGCTTTGCTTTTACAGCTTTTACTATGTTCCAAACACTACAGAAGCCCTTGATAAACATGATCTAATTTATCCACACAACCACCCTTGGAGATAGGTAGAATGTCCTTCACCATTTTTACTGAAGAGAAAACTAAAACTCAGAAATAGAAAGGGGCCCAACGTCCAATAGCCGGTAAATGCTGAAGCCAGGATTCCGGCACAGAGTGGCTGCTCTATAAGAGGAGTATTTGGCACAGGGAAATTAGAATCTGATATGAGATCCAAGGGACAGGCTTGCTCTGGGCCAGCCGGGTCCACCATCAATCTGGAAGTGTACTGTCTCCAACTGGTGCCTGAACTCATCAGCCGTTAAGAGCACACGTCTTCTGTCTTCTGGGAAAGCTGCTCCAGGATTATTAAAAGGACTGTATCGGCATGATATTTTGTAGGTGACAGTTTTTAGAGTGGTAATGTTCATGATGCTTCTGTCATAAGAGAAATCAAATTTTAAAACAACCTTGGTCCAAAGTTGAGAGCCAGCATTATTGGCCTATATTTTTCATAGGAGCTATTGATAATTAGATGAGTAATTTGAAAAAAATAGCCATAAATCACAACAGTGGATTGAAATGGGTTATATGTCATTTATCTGTTTGACTGAAAGTTTTTGATTATTCCATTGGTTGGCAAACTACAGCCGTGGGCCAAATCCAGGTCCAAGAAAAACTGCTTGTTTTTCTAGATAAAGTTCACCCGTGTCTGTTCATTCACATGTTGTTCATGGCTGCTCTTGCATCATAGCAGTAGAGTTGAATAGTTATGACAGAGACTGTGGGCTCCGTAAAGGCTAAAATACTTACTGTCTGGCTACTTACAGTAGAGGTTTGCTGGCCTTGAACTATTCCTATTTAAAAGATTATTTGTGGGGCACCTGGGTGGCTTAGTCGGTGAAGTGTCTGACTTTGGCTCATGTCATGGTCTCATGGTTCATGAGTTTGAGCCTCCCATCAGGCTCGATGCTGTCAGCACAGAGCCTGCTTGGGATCCTCTGTCCCTCTCTCTCTCTGTCTGTCCCCTGCATGTGTGCTGTCTCTCTCAAAAATAAATAGACATTTAAAAATAAATAAATACATACATACATACATAAAAGTTTATTTGTGAAAATATATACTTAATACAGGTACATGAAAGGTGCTCAAGAAATAAATTATAAATATTAAACAAATACTACGAAAATAAGAATTACCACAAAAGAGAAAGTTCAAGCTCATCACAGGCAACCTAAATTAGCAGCTAGTGGATCCCCTGCCATCATCTTGACTCTATATCCCCTAAAGAAAATTCTTTGTCCATTATATGGGAGAATCCTTGATTTAAATGGACTCTAAAAATACAAATCTTGGGATGTCTGGGTGGCTCAGTTGGTTTAGCGTCCAACTGCAGCTCAGGTCATGATCTCACAGTTCATGGGTTTGAGCCCCACATTGGGCTCTGTGCTGACAGCTCGGATTCTGGAGCCTGCTCCAGATTCTGTGTTTTCCTCTCTCTCTGCCCCTCCGCACTCATGCTCTGTCTCTGTCTCTCAAAAATAATTTAAAAATGTTAAAAATTTTTTAAAAATTTAAAAATACAAATCTAAAATGCAGAGTGACATCCAGAGAAATACTTTTCTACAGCTTTATGAGTGACTAAGAAGCCACAGATGACTTAATGTGACAGCAGAGAGGTAAAACAGCACAAGAATGACTGTCAAAGTGGATTTGTATCTTTTCAAGGAAAACCCCACTTTGGTATATATTAATGCAGTATCAGTCACCATCAGTAATGGGCAGTGACCTCAGCATAAATCATATCGAGTTAGCATCTCTTCAGTTGTTCATATTCCCTAAGTTCTTCATAACATTATTTCTAACAATTGTTTATTTTTACAGAATAGCAGACTGTTCCCCAGAAAATGTTCTTCACCCTAATTCCAGTTTGATCTATCATGCCCCTTTTTGAGACTGAATATTTACACATTCATTTTCATTTTTTATGAATATAATTTATTGTCAAATTGGCTTACATACACCACCCAGTGCTCATCCCAACAAGTGCCCTCCTCGATGCCTATCACCCATTTTCCCTCTCCCCCATCCACCCTTAGTTTGTTCTCTGTATTAAAGAGTCTCTTATGGTTTGCTTCCCTCCCTCTCTGCTTGTATCTATTTTCCCCCCTTCCCTTCCCCCATAGTCTTCTGTTCAGTTCCTCAAGATCCACATCTGAGTAAAAATATATGATATCTGTCCTTCTCTGACTGTCTTATTTCATTTAGCATAATGCCTTCCAGTTCCATCCACGTTGCTGCAAATGGCAGGATTTCATTCTTTCTCATTGCCAAGTAGTATTCCATTGAATATATAAACCACATCTTCTTTATCCATTCATCAGTTGATGGACATTTAGGCTCTTTCTATACTTTGGCTATTGTTGAAAGCGCTGCTATAAACATTGGGGTACATGTGCCCCTATGCATCAGCACTCCTGTACCCCTTGGGTAAATTCCTAGCAGTGCTATCACTGGGTCATAGGGTAGCTCTATTTTTAATTTTTTGAGGAACCTCCATACTGTTTTCTAAAGCAGCTGCACCAGTTTGCATTCCCACCAACAGTGCAACAGGGTTCCCATTTCTCCACATCCTCAGCAGCACCTGTAGTTTCCCGATTTGTTCATTTTAGCCACTCTGACTGGTGTGAGGTGGTATCTCAGTGTGGCTTTGATTTGTATTTCCCTGATGATGAGTGACATTGAGCATCATTTCATGTGTGTGTTAGCCATCTGGATGTCTTCTTTGGAAAAGTGTCTATTCATGTATTCTGTCCATTTCTTCACTGGATTATTTGTTTTTCAGGTGTTGAATTTGGAAAGTTCATTATAGATTTTTGATACTAGCCCTTTATCCAATATGTCATTTGCAAATATCTTTTCCCATTCCATCAGTTCCTTTTTAGTTTTGATTGTTTCCTTTGCATTGCAGAAGATTTTTATATTGATGAGGTCCCAATAGTTCATTTTTGCTTTTAATTCCCTTGCATTTGGAGATGTGTTGAGTAAGAAATTGCTGCAGCTGAGATCAAAGAGATTGTTGCCTGCTTTCACCTCTAGGATTTTGATGGTTTTCTGCCTCACATTTAGGTCTTTCATCCATTTTCAGTTTATTTTTGTGTAGTGTAAGAAAGTGGTCTAGTTCCATTCTTCTGCATGTTGCTGTCCAGTTCTCCCAGCACCATTTGCTAAAGAGACTGTCTTTTTTCCATTGGATGCTGTTTCCTGCTTTGTCAAAGATTAGTTGGCCATACATTTGTGGGTCCAATTCTGGGTTCTCTATTTGATTCCTTTGGTTTCTGTGTCTGTTTTTGTGCCAGTAGCACTGTCTTGATGATTACACCTTTGTAGTAGAGGCTGAAGTCTGGGATTGTGATACCTCCTGCTTTGGTTTTCTTCTTGAATGTTACTTTGGCTATTCGGGGTCTTTCTGGTTCCACACAAATTTTAGATTTGGGAGGAATGCCAGTGCAATTTTGATTGAGATTGTATTCAATGTGTAGATTGCTCTGGGTAGTATTGACATTTTAACAATATTTGTTCTTCCAATCCATGAGCATGGAATGTCTTTCCATTTCTTTGTGTCTTCTTCAGTTTTCTTCATAAGCTTTCTATAGTTTTCAACATATATGTCTTTTACATCTTTGGTTAGGTATTTTAGGGTTCTTGGTACAATTGTGAATGGGATCAGTTTATTTATTTCTCTTTCTGTTGCTTCATTATTGGTATATAAAAATGCAACCGATTTCTGTATATTGATTTTGTACCCTGCAACTGTGCTGAATTCATGTAACAATTCTAAGAGTCTTGGTGGAGTCTTTCAGGTTTTCCATGTAGAGTATCATGTTAGCTGTGAAAAGTGAAAGCTTGACTTTGTCTTTACCAATTTTGATGCCTTTTATTTCATTTTGTTGTCTGATTGCTGATGCCAGGACTTCCAACACTATGTTAAACAACAGTGGTACGAGTGAACATCCCTGTCATGTTCCTGATCTCAGGGAAAAAGCTCTCAGTTTTTCCCTATTGAGGATGATATTAGCTGTGGGCTTTTCATAAATGTCTTCTTTGACATTTAAGTATGTTCTTTCTATCCCAACTTTCTTGAGGGTTTTTATTAAGAAAGCATGCTGTATTTTGTCAAATGCTTTTTCTGCATCGATTGACAGGATCATATGGTTCTTATCCTTTCTTTTATTAATGTGATGTATCACATTGGTTGTTTTGCAAATATTGAACCAGCCCCACAGCCGAGAAATGAATCCCACTTGATCATGGTGAATAATTGTTTTTATATGCTGTTGAATTCGGTTTGCTAGTATCTTGTTTAGAGTTTTTGCATTTATGCTCATCAGGGATACTGGCCTGTAGTTCTCCTTTTTTGTGGGGTCTCTGCCTGGTTTAGGAATCAAGGTAATGCACGCTTCATAAAATGAGTCAGAAAGTTTTCCTTCCCTTTCTATTTTTTGGACCAGCTTGAGAAGGATAGGTATTAACTTGGCTTTAAATGTCTGGTAGAATTCCCCAGGAAAGCCATCTGGTCCTGGACTCATTTGTTGGGAAATTTTTGGTAACTGATTCAATTTCTTCGCTGGTTATGGGTCCATTCAAGTTTTCTATTTCTTCCTGTTTGAGTTTTGGTAGTGTTTGCGTGTCTAAGAATTTTCCCATTTCTTCCAGATTGTCCTGTTTGTTGGCATATAATTTTTCATAGTATTCCCTGATAATTGCTTGTATTTCTGAGGTATTTGTTGTGATAAATCCATTTTCATTCATTATTTTACCTATTTGAGTCCTCTCTCTTTTCTTTTTCAGAAATCTGGCTAAGGGCTTATCAATTTTGTTTATTTTTCCAAAAAAGCAACTCTTAGTTTCATTGATCTGTTATTTTTTTTTATTCCATATTGTTTATTTTTGCTCTCATCTTTATTATTTCTCTTCTTCTGCTGGGTTTGGGGTTTCTTTGTTGTTCTGCTTCTAGTCCTTTAGGTGTGCCATTAGATTTTGTATTTGGGATTTTTCTTGTTTCTTGAGATATGCCTGGATTGCAATGTATTTTCCTCTTAGGACTGTCTTTGATGCATCCCAAAGGGTTTGTATTGTGTTTTCATTTTCATTTGTTTCCACATATTTTTTAATTTCTTCTTTAATTGCCTGGTTGACCAATTCATTCTTTAATAGGATGTTCTTTAACCTCCATGCATTTGGATGTTTTCCAAACTTTTTCCTTTGGTTGATCTCAAGTTTCATAGCATTGTAATCTGAAAGTGTGCATGGTATGATCCCAATTCTTTTGTATTTATTGGGGGCCATTTTGTGAACCAGTATGTGATCTATCTTGGAGAATGTTCTGTGTGCACTCGAGAAGAATGTGTATTCTGCTGCTTTGGGATGAAAGTTCTGAATATATCTGTCAAGTCCATCTGGTCCAGTGTATCATTCAGGGCCATTGTTTCTTTATTGGTTTTATGTCCAGATGGTCTGTCCATTGTTGTAAGTGGAGTATTAAAGTCCCCTGCAATTACCATATTCTTACCAATAAGATTGCTCAGGTTTGTGTTTAATTGTTTTATATATTTGGGTGCCTCCAGATTCTGTGCATAAACATAATTGTTAGTTCTTGTTGATGATATACCCTGTAATTATTATATAATGCCCTTCTTCATCTCTTGTTATAGTCTTTAATTTGAAATCTAGTTTGTCTGATACAAGTATGGCTACTCCAGCTCTCTTTTGACTTCCAGTAGCATGATAGATGGTTCTCCATCCCCTCATTTTCAATCTGAAGGTGTCCTCAGGTCTAAAATGGGTCTCTTATAGACAGTAAACAGATGGGTATTTTTTTTATCCATTCTGATATCCTGTGTCTTTTTATTGAAGCATTAGTCCATTTACATTCAGTGTTATTATTGAAAGATATGGGTTCAGAGTTATTATGTTATCTGTAGTTTTCATGCTTGTAGTGATGTTGCTGGGCCTTTGTGGTCTTTGCAATACTAACAGAATCCCCCTTAGGATCTCTTGTAGGGCTCGTTTAGTGGTGATGAATTCCTTCAGTTTTTGTTTGTTTGGGAAAACCTTTATCTCTCCTTCTATTCTGAATGACAGCCTTGCTGGATAAAGGATTCTCGGCTGTATATTTTTCCTATTCATCACACTGAAAATTTCCTACCACTCCTTTCTGGCCTGCCAAGTTTCAGCAGATAGGGCTGCTACTACCCTTATGTGTACACCCTTGTAGGTTAAGGCCTGTTTATCCCTGGCTGCTTTCAGAATTCTCTATCTTTGTATTTTGCCAGTTTCACTATGATATGTCATGCAGAAGATCCATTCAAGTTATGTCTGAATGGAGTTCTATGTGCCTCCTGGATTTCAATGTCTGTTTCCTTCCCCAGAATGGGGAAGTTTTCAGCTATGATTTGTTCAAGCACACCTTCGGCCCCTTTGCCTCTCTCTTCTTCTGGAACTCCTATGATATGGATATTATTCCATTTCATTGAGTCACTTAGTTCTCTAATTATCCCCTTGTGATCCAGAATTTTTTTATCTCTCTTTTTCTCAGCTTCATTTTTGTCCATAATTCTATCTTCTATTTCACCTATTCTCCCCTCTGCCTCTTCAATTTTGGCTGTCACCTCCTCTAGTTTATTTTGTTCCTCATTTACAGCATTTTTAATTCATCATGACTATGTTTTAGTTCCTTGATCTCTACAGCAATAGATTCTCTGCTGTCTTCTATGCTTTTATCAAGTCCAGTGATTAATCTCATGACTGTTATTCCAAATCCTTGTTCAGTTATATTGCTTATATCTGTTTTGAGCAATTCTTAACTGTCATTTCTTCCTGGAATTTCTTTTGAGGAGAATTCTTCTGTTTTGTCATTTTGGCTAGTTTTCTGTCCCTTATGTGTTTTAAAACTTGTTATGTATCCTGCACCTGTGAGCACTGCTATATTAAAGAGGGGTCATACACTGTCCAGGGCCTGTACCTTCAGGAGGTGTTTTTTGGAGAGTGTTATTTGCTGTCTGTTGTTGTGAGTTTGGTTACTTTATCTCCCTACTCGTAGTGATGTTTTGAACCCTCCACCAAGTGTGCTTTGATTTGTTTGTTGAAGTACCCCTGTAAAGGAAAACAAACAAACAACAAACAAAACAAAAACACTCAAGCACACACACAAACAAACAAAAAAAACCCAAAAACAAAAACCCAGAAACACCAGCTACAAGTAAACGATAGGGTGGAGAGGTGCTGATGGAAGAGGCCTTACCCCACACAAAGAGAGAAATGACAGGGAAAAAGAAAGAATAAAGTTGACCAGAGAAACTATATGGCTTAATCCAGAGACAGAGAACAGAGAATAAAGAAGGAGGTGTGGAACATGTATCAAGGGAATGCATTAGATATGTCTGCTTAAACAAACCAACAACCAGAGTAACCAGACTAGAGAAGGGAAAAGATAAGAAGGAGAAAAGGAAGGAAGAATATATCTACATAATAAAAATTGTCCAAGAGTGAAATCAGGCAAGGCAATAGCATTGGTCTGGAGGATGGGCCATTGGGATCCTCAGCGTCAGTCCCGCTCTAGTAGATACACAGTTACCAGGCACCGAGGGGTGTGGTTTCGTATGGGTGGGTCCTGCCTCCACTGTGGGCCCCAAGGTCTGATCCCTGAGGCCCCACCTTGGTTGCTGTGGGGAGAAAAATGGCGACCCCTCTAGTATTTCCTCCACGGACCAGGTGTCCAAACCACTCTGTGCCATCCTTACTGTGCTGTGGGTGCAAACCAGGCAGTTTGTCCTGCTCCAGGGACTCCTGTGCCCTGGTGTTCAGCTGGGATTCAAACTCTTGCTCCACGTGCCCCAGTACTGGGGAAGCACCGCTCTGCGCGGCCCAATGTGTGGTCCCCGGCTGACAGACACAGGCAGGCTTTGTTCTGTCCCACAGCATTCCAGGAAGGGGATCACTTTCTCCTACTATGGGTTGCACCCCTGACATAGCCACCCAGGCTGGGACTGGCTCCCTTCCTCGCCAGGGGCACAATCCGGGCAGCCAGCCTCAGTCCTGAGAAAGCCCCTCAGTTAGAGATTGGATCTTCCTCAGTCCCAGCCGGAGGTTTCTCTCCTGTCCAGATACAGTTCTATGCTTCCCCAGACTCTCTTTCTCTTTCCTTCGTCTCTCCGCAGAAGGGGATCCATTTATTTTATCTCTCCCAGTTCACAATCACACACCTATGGCCTGTCAGGTTGTCCCCGTGGGTCCCTGGAAGTGACTGTCTCTTTTCCTCCCAGATTCTTGGAGTTCAAAATCCTTTAGCTTCAACACTGCTTTGTTTGTGAGAGGAGGGAACTTTGGATCCCCCTACTTCTCCACCATATTGGCCCCTACTCCTCTTGATTTTCGTTTTTACTCCAAGCACTTTTTTTATGCCAAACCTTGATTCAAAGGCTAGAGATAAAAATATGCAGTGCACATGATTCCTGCCAGCAAGATCTTATGTGTCAGAAAAGAAATCAGACCTAAAATAACAATGACATTTGTGATTAGGGCTGGAAGTACCAAACAACCATGTGGATGGAATTGCATGGAAGAAGCTAAAGTTAGAATAGCATTAGCTAATTGTTTATTCATTCATTCATTCATTCATTCATTCATTCATTTCTTGATTATTCATGGTACCTACTAAATGCCAGACCTTCATGTTGCTCCATGTATATAGGTGGGGCAGGGATCCTGAAGGAGCTATCATTCTAAGAATGAAAAAGAGACAATAAACAAATAAACAAATGAAGCTATAGCATCCTCTCAGAATGGGATGGTTAGTACACATGAACTAAACAGAGAGATATGTGAGAAAACAACCCAAGGAAAGGTTAGTACCTGCCACTCCCTAGAAAGTTGATATTCTTTTCTCTGGATCTCTTTCTCTTCATCTATAAAATGAAAATAATACCTACTTGATAAATACTACAAAGATTAAATAATTCAATAAAGTCCCTGGTGTTATGTTTAAGATCTGTTGCATACAATAAGGAATTGTTGTTGTTGTTGTTGTTGTCAGAGTCTTCTCTGCTGTTTGGTTAAATCCTCCACTTTTCCCAGAGATAGTTAAAATTATCTGTTGTTTATTGAAGACCATACTCTTTGCAGGTGCCTTACCTAAATTACTTAATGTATTCTTTACATTTAGTCCTATTTCACAGGTGAGTATACTGAGGCTTCCAGGCATGAGATATGTTGCCCAATATAGCTAGAAAGAGGCAGAACTAGAATTAGAATCCAGCCTGTTCCATCAACTACTATACTAACACAACCTGGACAAGACCACTGAAAAGAAACTCTAATGATTTAATAATCTGTGATAAAAGCGTGGGCATCATAGCTTAGGCCCAGCATGCTGTGGTTTGCATCATATGCCTTGTAGACTCATGTAGGTTTTTAATCAAACCAGTAAAAGCAGATAAATGCAAAGTAGCTCCACTCAATCTGTTAGGCTAACAAGGAGGGATAAAGTTAGCACCCCTTACCAAGGATGCACATTTCAAGACAGGATAAGGGATGTAACAGCACCTCATATTAGAAAGGTCTAGTATATGTTTCAATGTGATTTCACATCCTCCTTGCAATTAATCCTCATATATTATTAACTAGACATCAAGGCTCAGCAAGTTTTGAGTGGCAACGATTGGTAAAGCTGACATTTCAAACCACATCATCTGATTCTGAGTCCCATGTTTAGCCCATCGGAGAGCTAAAAATCAAGGAAAGGTGCTGAATTTATGATTTGCTGAAGAAAAGAAATGTATTTTCCCTATTTGGCTGTTTCTGTGAGTTCTTTTGGGACAGCTGGAACATTAGCTCCATAACTCCTGACAGGCCCAAGCATGCTACAGGCCGTCTCCCCCAGGACAGACACAGGTAGAGAAGAAGGTGGCTGCCTTCCAGGTGCTCTCAACCCTATGATGAGGTACTATGTCCAAGATCTTTAGGAGCAAGACAACTAAATATGCACTAAAACTTTGGCAGCCCTGAGAGCTTTACTTCTATTTAGAGATTACCTCTCTCCCCCTCCATCATTCACATTTTACATTTTAAAATATTCTCATTGATTTCCTATCCCCTGCTGGGTGAGCTGAGGGACTGTGTGTGTGTGTGTGTGTGTGTCACTGTCTATGGTGTCAACCCTCACCAGGCTGCATGGCCAGGGAAGCACAGGGGAGAGATGAGATTGGGAAATAGCTCCCTCGGAAAGGACCGATACCTTCATAGAAGTGTTAGAGCCTGCTGCTGGACTCTCAGCTCAGAGCCAACCAAGATGCCTCATTCAGAATCTCCAAGGTCTGGTTCCAAAGAGAAAAATGTCCAGAAGAACTAAACACATTCTAGAGAGCAAAGGTAAGAAAACCCAAGCGAGGCAGTAGGGCAGGCTTTTCCACATGCTTAGCCATTCGTCAATAATTTACCTGAAGTTCCAGAACATTTAGAAGCTAAATAGCACACTCAACCCACAGCAGATGAACTGTAGCATTGTTCCAGTATGGCTCATACTGAAAGAATTTAGAGTGACATTTTATTTTCTAAATTGAGATGTTATTATAATTTGAATCCCAATTCTGCTGGCTGAGTTTTCCCCTTCCCAGCATGGTTCCAAACATCGGCATCCTATGAACAAGAAAACATACAAGCAACAGGAGGGGAGCCAGCCTTTCATCACTCCCAATTATCAGACTGTAACCAACCTTGAAACCTCCACACCACAGTAGTTGCTGGTGTTGTGGGAAGTTTTATAGCAAATCCTCAAGGCTAGCTACAAACGCTACCTAGCCCTGGGCTGTTTTCCACTGTTAGCAGAAGAGCCCCTAAATCGGAAACATTCAAAAAACATTCTCCCTCAGAACTTAGTGGCACAGAAGGAATGGAATCGCTGTTAGGGCCTGAGGCATAAACCCTTGGGTGGAACTAGGAATTCATTTTTCATTCTCCCTGCTCCACTCTCTTACAGCCTTCACCACTTCCCGACTTTCAACCCAAGTTTTGTTTTTTGGTTTTGCAAACTTAAAAAAAATTTCCCCCAAATTCAAGGTCTTATAGTAAAGAGAATAGGGAGACTTGCAGTGAAATACACATGCCCTTAAAGTGTGGCTTTCATTCATCAGCATACGACTTTCTAAGCATCAGTCTTGTCCAGTAAAGTGCAGACAAAGTCGGGCTTTTAGGAAGAAAATGCCAAGCGCACTGCCTGGCACACAGTAGGCATTGCATATATTTGGATGCTCTTACTCCCCTTTCGCCTGCTAATTCCTATTGCTAGATTAGAATACCCTCCACTTTCAGGGCGCCTGGGTGGCAGTGACTTCAGCTCAGGTCATGATCTCACGGCTTGTGAGTTCGAGCACCACGTTGGACTCTGTGCTGACAGCTCAGAGCCTGGAGCCTGCTTTAGATTCTCTGTCTCCCTCCCTCTCTCTGCCCCTCCCCTGTTCATGCTCTGTCTCTCTCTCTATCTCTAAAATAAACATTAAAAAAATTTTTTTTTGTAAAGAATGCCTTGCACTTTCATCCCGTTTTCCTATCTCCATACTGAAACATGTTAAGAAATACTGCACAGTGCTCCTCTAACAGAGACTCTCAGAATTTCTCAAAAAATGAGGCTTACAGCTACTCAGTGTCTCTCTTACCCTGAGAGGTTTTGGTATAATTTAGCCCTGAACTCGAGTTCCACTAACTAGAACATCTCAGTGCTCCATCACTTTTTTCCACTCTTCACATGTCTGTACCTCTCTCTAACTTTGCTCATGAAAGAAAGTACAGGCTTTGAGGGTTCATCCCACATCAGACTTGGATGCAGAACTCTGTTTCCCATAAGAAGTGCCCTCACACTTGGCATTTGGTGATGCTTTGTAAATTTTCTGGAGCACTGTGGATGTCACAGAGGAACGGTCACATGGTGTTCTACATGGAAGTATGTCCTTCTATAACTCCACCCCTCAGCCATGCTCAGGTATCTTACCAAGGGCAGTGCCAGCTCATGACCACACTGGCCCATGAAGCACCCCACCCCCAGGGTATAGAGCCCAATTTCCTGTCTCCACAAATGTCTTACTCAGAAAACAGCTCTGCTTGACAAGTCCATTTTCTCAGCACCTATACAGTTGTGGAGGAAAGTTTTCTTTCAATTTCACTGGATACACCACACTTGCAAATTTATACTCAGAAATCTTGTGCCACTATTTGTTTCCTTAATCCCTACTTCTCCCTTAATCACTACACCTTCCTCAAGCATCACTAAATACAACCAAGCTTTCTCTACTGTGAATCTCTGCTAATATTTTCCATGGACATTCTTAATCAGAATAGAGCCCAGAAAATACTTTGTACCTCTAGCTAGAGTGACTCTTCTTAATGGAATATTTAGATATAGTACTTCACAGGTGGAATAAAGAACCCATGCGTTATCCTGCCTAGGTGGCTTCTTGCCAAGAAATCTGTTAGTAATCCACAAGGCAGGATTTGACATTCCATGGTCTCTCCACCATGAATCACCACTCAGACTTCATTCACTTTTATTGTACTTTAACTGACTTTGAGTTGATTCCAAGCCCTTTGGTGGCCCCATCATTTAATTTTTAAACCTCACCAATGATCTCACTCCTTAGTATGAAGCACCCCACATTGATTATAACTGTCTTTTAAAAACTGTATTGCCAGGCTCCAAGTCAAGACAAAGCAGACAGAACACTCTCGGTGAGGAAAATCCCAGAGCTCCCAATCAGTGTAGACGCTTACTTAAATTCAGATTTATATAATTGTCTCATCGAATATATTCCTCAACTGGCTCAATTAATGTAACAAAATGCAAGGGGTCATTGATCACTTTGCTGAAGGCCATCTGAGAGCAAAATATTCCCAGTAACAGAACACTTTGTTAAAATGCAGCAGTGCAGGAGAACATGGACAGGATCCAAACACAGAACATATTGTTACTCTTCAAAGAATGGCATTAGAATATTAAAGCTAACGGTTTTGTATTCATTGACCAAGAAAATGTGTCCAGAAGGAGTACGCTTTTTGAAATTGGGAATATTCCAGCCAGAAGTACAGGAACTAAAGCACTTTGCTGATTTAAAGAGTCCTAAACCCATAAATGCCTCCTCAATTATATTTTAACAGATGTGAAAAATAAATATTAAAGAAAAATAAGTATTTACTCAGTAATGATTCGACTGTACATTGAGCCCTCATTATGTGGCAGGCATATTTACTAAGGACTTCTCCCAACCTTTTATGTATTAGAGATCCAATAAAAGTTTGTTGATGATTTACTTTGGTCATGAAGCCAAAACCAGAACTTTGGTGTTATAGAATGTGGGATCCAAAACAAATAAAGAGCGTATGATTCACAAATTAAAGTTACCTGTGATGACACTCGTGAAGATCATTAATTATAAAAGTGGTAAATATCTTCAAATACAAGTTACTGATATGGTTGTCATCTCTTTTTACATGGCTTTGTTTTAAGAAAGATTTTAGTTTAAGTCTAGTTTAAAGTTTTAGTTTTAAGAAAGCTTTTCTAGTATTTAAGATTGCCCTGACACCTTTTGGGATGAGCACTGGGTGTTGTATGGAAACCAATTTGACAATAAATTTCATATATTGAAAAAAAAAAAGATTGCCCTGAAATCTTTATATTCTGCCACTTAATTTCGGCCAAATGTTTGAATGGACCCTGGTACCTGTTATTAAATAATTTTTGGCTCAGCATTCCTTTCAAAGCTTCAGTCTTTAAATTGACAGTATTCCTTAAAAATAAATACAATAATAATGATAATAATACATACATACATATATACATTGACAGTACTCCTTAAAGAGGATTTACTTATTTGGCTTTCTTCTTAAAGTGATGTCCCAATGCTTCTCTATAACTCAATTTCTTCAACAGTATTTCACTTATAATAAACTTTAAGGAAAAAAATTTTTTTAATGTTTATTGATTTTTGAGAGAGAGAAAGCACAAGCAGGGGAGGGACAGAGAGAAACGGCAACATAGGATCCAAAGAAGGCTCTGCACTGACAGCAGTGAGCCTGATGTGGGGCCTGACCTCACAAACCACAAGATCATGACCTGAGCCAGAGTCGGACGCTCAACCGACTGAGCCACCCAGGTACCCCACTTATAATAAACTTTAAAAGGGAAAATAATAGGGGCGCCTGGGTGACTCAGTCAGTTGAGCGTCTGACTTCGGCTTAGGTCATGATCTCACAGTTCGTGAGTTCAAGCCCCACATCCACCTCTGTGCTGACAGCTTGGAGCCTGGGGCCTGCTTTGCATTCTGTGTCTCCCTCTCTCTCTGCTTCTCCCCTGCTCATACTCTGTCTCTCAAAAATAAATAAATATTAAAAAAATTTTTTAAGGGAAAATAATATAAGGTTAGGAGACCACGGTTTTGGGTCTAGAGATGCACCTTGTTCTTAATTAGCTATAGAAAGTTAAAATGAATTTTAGTTAAGGTCTTCAGCACTTCAGGAAACTTCAGAGAATCCTCCCTGTGAATGCAGCAATTAAGATGATGACTGACAATCACTGTTGTTAGGAAGTGAATTTATTCCTATAGTTTATCAGCACTTTGACGGATACATATGCTCCAGGGACTATTTCCCTTTGCCTGGCCTTACAGCCCCCAAATAACCCCCAGTTATGTGAAAATGAGCACAAATATGTCTGCATATTATGTTACCGTAATATATAAGTTATATCTTCTTAGAATGTTGGAACTGGAGAGACTTTTGAGATAAATATAGATTCCATATTTACCGGCTCTGGAAAATGAGGTTCAGACATAGGTCATACGATGTGCCCAATCTCCTCAGAGTCAGAGATGGATTGTGAAACCAAGCCGCTGCACCCCAACCCTAACTCTTTCCTCTGTACCCACTCCACTTTGCCACTCACTAACATACAGGACTATGCCACCACAATTCTCTCCCAAGGAAGAATGTCTAGATAATAGCAAGACCCATGACCATGCACAGAATTTTTCTGAATCAAACATAAAATCAAAAGTCAGAATTTTTTCTGAATCAGTACAAGAATTCCAACAAAATCTTCCAGAGAACTGAGGTATCAATTAACTCCCTGTGACTTCCTGGGCAGACTAATAAGCTAATCTCTGATAATGAATCAAAATGTCCCCAAATCCCATGTAACCAGATCTTCACAAATGACATGCTAATTGCACTGTGACCCCTGAAATAGAAGTTTTCAGTTCACTTTTTTTTTTATTCCATTTAATTACTTTTTCATTTTAAATTTTATTGTTTGGGTTTTTTCCCTAGGAAGTAGACTGGTGTGAAGGATCCCTATCTGCCTTGTTATGACAACTGTCTTCTCCCTAATCAATACTTTCTAAATGTAGCACTCCAATTTTGGGCAAAAAAACACACGTAATCCTAGGGCTACCAATGATTCCTGACAATAATATTATGCTTTCCAAATATTTCATCAACATTATTTACAACAATAGAAGTCTTCAACTCACCATACATGTTGATTTTTGGAATTATCTAGAAAGAAAACTAGCTGTAGCATCAAAAGACCTTAGTCCAATAACTAGCTTGCTGTTTATACGTATATACGAGTTGTATGACCTTATTTCTGCACTTTTCTGAGCTCAATTTCCATCCCTCTTCAATGAAATGGGAACAGTAACACCTGTCCTACAGATTTCATAGGGAAAAAATACAAAATAACTTGATGACAATGAAAGTACTTCATTAATTCCAAGGAAGTAAATAATTTGCTGCTATTAGAACCCTATTCAGTATTTAGGGTATTGACTTAAAAGTGACATTTTTCTCCTGCATTATCTTGATCTTTTAGATTGAGTGTGGCTAAGGAGAAAATGGGAAGATATTAAAAAAGTGTTTTCATGTATATGTCTGAGAAGAGGCCAACCTCACCACTTGTGCACCCTGTACTATTCCCTATTCATGAACACAGTTCTTCCAATTGTCTTCTTTTTCTCTCTCCTGGATCACAAAATTTCCCCTCTCTGTGGGATTGCTCCTTCAGTAAACAAAGATATAATATCTACTATTTTTGAAAAAAATCGATTGACTCTGCATCCCACTCTGGCAATTCTTCTATATTACCAGTCCCTTTTCCAGCAAAACTCTCAAAAAATATTTTTATAGTCACTATCCACTTCTTCCACCATCTCTTGAACCCACTCCAAACAGGCTAACCTGATAAGTGAAAATTTTATAAGTATAAATAAATAATAAACTTCTCCAAAAATATCCATTTTCTCTCACTCATGTTTTTCTGTCTTGCTGTTGTTCTCCAATTTTCAAGAGCAGCCTAAGACTAATCCCAACTGTTTTAGGTTTGTCTTTCTTTATTCTGTATCTTTGTTGAGTCCTGATATGTCTATAAAGTCAATTAGTATTTTTCACCAGGTATTTATCTCTCAGAATTGTTCTAATGATTAAATGTTTAATATTCTTGAATGCTTTATGACTTAAAATGCAATATACAACCCAGCAGCTCCATTCCAAAGTATATACCCAAGAAAAATAAAAACCTATATCCACATTAAGAACTTGTACACAAATGTTCATAGCAATATTATTCATTACAGGTAAAAAGTGCAAACCACCACATGACCAGATAAATAAAATGTAGCATATACATAGGGTGGAATATTATTCAGCAATAAAAATAAATAAAGTACTAATACATGCCCCAACTGTGGATGAACCTTAAAACATTATGCTAAGTGGAAGAAGCCATTCATACCACAAAAGACTAATTCTATTCATATGAGATGTTCAGAATAGGCAAATCTATGGGGACATAAATATATTAGTGGCTGCCTAGGGCAACCTAGGGCTGGGGAAGGTGGGAATGACTTGTAATGGATGCGGGGTTTCTTTTCAGAATGATGAAGATGTTCTAAAATTAGGTTGTGGTAATGGTTGCACAACTCTGTGAGTATACTAAAAACTTGAACTATACACTTTAAGTGTGGGTGAATTTAATTATATGTAATCTATGTCTCAATAAAACAAAATATGAGGTTAACATTAGTCATAAGTCAAGCTGATAACATGCACCCTTGATGTATTGTGTTGAGAATGACAGTTCACCTCTATGGCCCTCCTCCCCCAAATCCATACCTTCATTCTAAGTGTGAGAAAAATATCAGCCAAACTCAAATTGAGGGATATTCTATATAATACCTAACTGGTATTTCTCAAAAGTAAGGAAAGTTCGAGAAACTGTCACTGCTCAAAGGCACCTAACAAGATGTGATGATTAATAAATACATGATATCCTGGACGAGATCCTGGAACAGAAAAAGTGAACCAGGAAAAACCAATAAAATTTTAATAAAGTATGAAGTTAACTAATTCCATAGAAAAATTATCAATATTGGTTTGTTAATTGTGACAGATGCACCACACTTTTAGGTGTGTTAATGATAGGTATTAATAACAGGGGACTTTGGTGTAAAGTATATGGAAACTCTGCATTATCTTTGCAACTTTCCCATACATAAATCTAACACTTTTTAAAAAACAATATACAAACATTAGTTAATAGTTTTAGAATTTATAGTAAACATCATAGTACATGGGATAGTAGTTAGTAATACAAGGATCCTTAGCAGGCTGAAATAAAGAACCTAAAAGGCCTGGTTTTTCACATGCAGCGCATATATGCAGAGTTGAACTAGTATTTCCTGAAGGAACCATAATTTCAACTTTAACAGTCAGAAGATAGAAATTTGTGCAGTTCACATTAGAAAGAAAGAAAAGAAAGAAAGAAAGAAAGAAAGAAAGAAAGAAAGAGAAAGAAAGAAAAAGAAAGAAAGAAAATCTCTACTAGAGTCTTTATCTAGAGGCTTTATAATGATTACAAAGGATGTGTTGAAAAGGACTGAATCCAAACTCTTTTACGAACACTGTATGCCACTTTCCACATAATTACGGTGAAAAGTAAAGTGTAAATAGTGGGGCTTGATTTGTTTTTTTAAATTTTGTTAATGTTTATTTTTCAGGTGGGGGTGGGGAGCGAGGGAGAGAGAGAGCCAGAGAGAGGCAGAGGGAAAGGGAGACACAGAATCTGAAGCAGGCTCCAGGTTCTGAGCTGTCAGCACAGAGCTGTGAGATCATGACCTGAGCAAAAGTCAGATGCTTAACTGACTGAGCCACCCAGGCACCCCTAGAAGGGCTTGATTTAAAATATTCAAGCTGATCCTCATGAGAAAGATAACCCTTCACCATGGTGGCCAAAGACAGAGGCCCTTGCTTAGCTCCTCCTGTTCCCACCCTGCTCTTCCCCTCAACCATCTCTGTATGCACTCCCTCTCTCTCCAAACACTGTTTTAATCAATTGACTTTTCCAGCTTCCTTTTCACGCCCTCAGTATATTGTGCAAAAATGGCTGCCTACCTCCTCATTGACTAATGGGGCTTCATGGAGCTGACATTTTCAGAACTTACCACTGTGTCTCCTTTGGCAGCTCCATCTCTCCTTCTGGCCTAGCCATGGAAAGCCAGGCACCCCACAGTGTGACATCACCTCATCAGAGAAAACTGATAGCTTTTGTAATGTAATAAAAATAATGGCTTTTTGTAAATCTTCCTAGAGGAAGAGAGAGAGAGAGAGAGCTCCATTTAGTCACGTGATCTGCAATTGGGACTTGCATACTAAATCACTTCGGGCCCCCATGATATGCCCCGCTATCTCATGCCTCCAGGTTACCATACACATCCAGTGTCTTCACTGTCTTCCTGCCTCTCTTTACCTCCAGATTTTGGCTTAGATGTCACTGAGACCAGAAAGCCGTCACAAACCACCACTCAACCTCAATTCCAGATCAGGTACTCTCATAGAACCAAAACTTTTCTCTGTCTTAGGATTCATCACGATGTATTTTATCTGCCCATCAGATTATAAGGTACGTGAAGCCGTTGGCAAGGTCTCTCTGGACCACCGTCAAATCCTCAAGAGCCAGGACATTGACTGGCACCCAGTAGGGATACAAATGAATCTCCTAAATGAATGGATAAATTCCTTCCCAATCAAAAGTATGTTGTGAAATCCTTTTCCCTGAAGATTGTGTCATACTGTTTCTCAAGGACCTTCACATTCTGGTACAGAGGCTTGTAAAGAAGCAATCTTTCACCTTATCACATATCCCATATATTGCCCTAGCAAAAATGTCAATGCTTAAAAACAATGGCCCAAAGATATTTTCAAATTTGCATATTTGTCACTGTATTTGGGATAAGGAATAGCAACAAAACTAAAACTTCAACAACCACAGTGAAATTAATTGGGTATGAAAGACAAACACCAGGACATTTTTTCCTAGGTGTTTGCTTCTATACTGAATAAGAGCTGTTAAAATCCAAGCTATGGTTACACTAAAAACTTATATTTCACTCCACACTTCCTTACATTTTTAAAAATATATTTATTTCAACAAAAACCGAAATGTATTTAGAACTCATTTTATTAATTAACCAATCTCCACTTAAAACAGATTTTTTAATATTACAAAGTCAAATGTTTGCAAAAATCCCCTAACAATATGTTAGAGAATTACAATCCAGAAAAGGATCATGGCTATATTTTGAAATAATTCTTTCCATGCCTGAATTTATTCAGCATTTACTGGGGGCTATCTTATGTCACACACCGTACTAAATCCCTGAGGACAAAGAAATTAATAAACTTACCCATGCCCTGAAGAAGATTACCATATATTGGAGAAGTGGACAGATATAGCTCATTGCAATAAAAAGTTTTGGTAGTGATGTCAAAGTTTTCCTGGGGAACTGTGGAAGCATATGACAGAAATATTAACCTTGAAACATGTTGCTTTTCTCAAAAACAATGCTCCCTCAGTGACATTAAGTGAAAACAGGTAGGTAGTTATTAAATGTGGGTTCAATGTTTCACCTGACAATTGTAGAGAAAAACACAAAGGCAGATGAAATTCAACCTTTAAGTTGGAAATTTAACAGCAATAAGTATTTGGATTTATACTTAGAAGAAGTTACAGGTTTAAGTGACCAGAATGGGGATAACCCAGTAGAAATCTCATAGTTGGAAATGCAAAAGACTTTCAGAGAGAGAGAGAGAGAGAGAGAGAGAGAGAGTGCAACGTATAAAGGAAGGAGCGTGGGTTTTGGCTTAAGTAGACTTAGGTTGAGTCACAACTTTGTCACTCACTACTCATGTAGTGTCCTTAGACAAATCACACAGATTCTTTAAACCCCAGTTTCCCAATATGCAAAAGGGAGCTAACACTAGCTTACACATGGAGTTATTATAAGCATTAAATAAGATAATGTTTACGTACCTTTATGATGAGCCATCATAAAGAACTTAAATGTGATGGTACCAATCTCATCGTTCAGGAAGCACAGATTCAAATATCCAATGCTGAGTCCTTGGCAAGGAGTGGGAAGATGTTAATGAGTGTGAAGCAGTGACCTGATGTCAGAGAACCTGGAGTACTAGAGAGAAGACAAAGGCAGGGATGATGATGATAAAGATGATAATTACTGTAGCTCCCTCTGAAGCGCAGAATACTTATCACTGGATTAAGTGATTTCCTAGGACCAATTAAAGTATTTACTTATAATCTTAAAAATCTTCTTAGAAAAACATTAGGCTTCAGTTAACCTCTTGACTGAGTAAATCCTTCTTATCTCTGAAAGAAGTCAGAATCTCTGGAATATTTTACTTGGTATTATATGAACCAATGTGAAAATTACACCATCTCATGGAACAACTTCTCTACCCACAGCGAGCAAAATATGAAGTGTTAACTCTGTGCACTGAGTCTGAAGAGAAGCTCAGGGTACAATGAGTGAAGCAGAAGAGGGGACATGGGACCATTCTTGGAGGGCAGGGAGAGCTTCAAGAAAGTGATAAGATGGCCCTAGAAGGGAGGAAACAGGAACCTGAGAGGAGGTGGATAGCTCATAGGTATCACTGCAAGGAAGTAGTAGGAGTTGTTCAAAAAGAGATTGTAATGGTTTAAGAAAGAAAGAAAAAGAAAGAAAGAAAGAAAGAAAGAAAGAAAGAAAGAAAGAACAAAAGAGAAAGAAAGAAAGAAAGAAAGAAAGAAAGAACAAAAGAGAAAGAAAGAAAGAGAAAGAAAGAAAGAAAGAAAGAAAGAAAGAAAGAAAGAAAGAAAGAAAGACAGACAAAGGCTATTTGTAGCCATAGATGATATTTGGAGAGTCAAGGAAAGAGACAGTTGCTATAGATCTGGAAAGAATAACAGCAAGAAAGTATCTACTTCCACAATGTAGGATGCAAGGGGAATTCCTAGCTGAGGCAAAAGAGATATGGCTAAGAGTGAAACAGAGCCCCAGTGTCAGAAGGTTAAAAGTGCTAGGGATAGGGGCGCCTGGGTGGCTCAGTCGGTTGGGGGGCCGACTTCAGCTCAGATCATGATCTTACGGTCTGTGAGTTCTAGCCTCACATTGGGCTCCATGCTGACAGCTTGGAGCCTGGAGTCTGCTTTGAATTCTGTGTCTCCCTCTCTGCCCCTTCCCCATTCACACTCTCTCTCTCTCTTTCAAAAATGAATAAATGTTAAAAATTTTTTTTTTTAAGTGCTAGGGATAAAAGGAGGTATTCCAACTCAGGAGACCCTGATGGATTCTATTACCAGGTATAGATTCTATTACAAGGTAGGGAGATGAATTTATAGTAGATACTGATGACAGAGTAGATGTCTAGATGCGGAATCTTTATTTCTACACTAAAGAACTTTAAAAAGCCCTCTCTGAAAACAGGATTCCCCTCGATGCCAGAACAAGATAGAGGCTGCTGGTATTAACTTCAGTAAAACACTGGGAAGTCTGGAGGGATGAGGAGGGAAGAATCAGTTCCTTCCATTTGGGGTAGTTTTCGAGCTCAGAACATCTAGAAGGTCTGGGCCAAGGAAGCTGAAAATTCTCAAACTCTGTGAGAGACTAAAAATAACTGAAAATTATGTATGTATGTATGTATTTATTTATTTAAAGACTTTTTTTATTTTTCAGTAATCTCTACACCCAGCATGGGGCTCAAATCTACAACCTCAAAATCATCAGTCACATGCTTCACCAACTGAGCCAGCCAGGCACCCCTGAAAACTTATTTTTAAATGTGTAAAGTGTTGCTTTAGAAGAAGAGCAATCAATTACCTTCCCCACCGAAAAGATAACCACAGCTACAATTTTAATATGCCCTTCACAGAATTGAAATATTGTGTCCTCTTTATACTGTCACTAATCAAAGGATAGCATTTTCATAGTGGTTTAGAGTTCCAAAGCCCTTAACATGTTCATTATTTTTAAATTTTATTTTCTTAATATCTCTATGACGTAAGTGAAACACTATGATCAGGCATATTTTCAGATAGAGAAATTGAAGTACAGATGAATGATTTCATTAAGGTCTTAAAACCACATAATATAGACAAAGCCAAATGACCTAACTCTGGGTCCAGGTCAAGCCCCAGCTGCTCACCGAGCATGAAGGTGAGAGAAGAATCTTCTAAACGATGCTCTTTGGTAATCTTGTCCCTGGGCAATCTTGGATATCAAGTCCATCCTACCTATTGCCCTAGCTCCTGTGCATTGCTGTTCTTAGGAGTAGGGTCAGCTCCACGTAAAATTTCAAAGTTTATTTTCTCCATCTTGCATCTCCCTTTACGCTGAAGGAAAGTTGTGCAGTTGAGAAGGGCAAAACTTTGGATCTGGGCTGACTTAGATTCCGATCCCAACTCTAAGACTCTGCCATTTCTGCCAAAGTACTCACCAGCACCTACACGTTAGTTTTCTAACTTGAAAAATGGAGGATGCCATACATATTTGGAAGGTTTTCAGCTCTTTTTTTAAATGTGGGTTTTTTGTTTGTTTTTGAGAGAGAGAAAGCATGTGTGTGAGCAAGCATGGGAGAGAGAATCTTAAGCAGACTCCACACCCAGTGGGGAGCCCAACACAGGACTCAATCCCATGATTGTGAGTTCATGACCTGAGCCACAATCAAGAGGCAGAGGCTTAACTGACTGCACCACCCAGGCACCCTGTGTTTTCAGCTTTTTAAATGTAGTGACATATGCAAAGCAGTTAGTCTAGTGTCTGGCACATAGTAGACATTCAATAACCATTGGCTTTCTAAAAAGACATTTTCTCCTTTTCAAACTATTACGTTCCTCCTTGGATTTAAGGGAGCAATACTGGCTCCATTTTGCAGACAAGCTATAAGGTTAAAATCATTTCTCAGGGCCATATATAAGGTAAGTAAAGATGGGATTAGACCCTAGGTTTCCCAACACTTGTCACAGACATTTATGGTGGCCTGTGTCACATTCTGTCAGCTGGACTCTGATTGCAGCCATTGTTATAGTGGATGGTTCCTATTTGCAGGGAGCATCCTGTTTCCGGTGTTCACTCTCCCCTGTCTAGCTTCTCTGCCTCAAGTTTCTTTCTAAAGCCCCCAGGAGTTTCCAAGCAGGAGAATTCTGAATGTATGGACCAGTTAAAGCCCCTAAGGGCACTCCTCAGCAAAAGGGAGATGGCAGCCAGTGGACAGATGCCAGGGCCTCTCTTTCCCTGGACAGATAATCCTGAAATGCACAGTGGGAGCCATCACCCCATCTTAGCTTTCCTCTTCTATCACATTCTTTTTTTACCCTTAATCCTGCTTCCTGAGATGATCTCACAAATAAACCACCTGCATTTAAGTCCTTGTCTCAGACTACATCTTGGGAACTAATTGCAGGGGGGTGGGGGGGAGGGAGTTGTTTTTATTTTCATTTGTTTGTTCTGTTTTCATTTTGTGTCTGCAGTGCATTTCTCTTTATTTCTCCATAGGTCACCAAGATGCTGGCAGTGGTTGTAATTCTGTTTGCCCTTTTATGGATGCCCTACAGGACTCTTGTCGTTGTCAACTCGTTTCTCTCCAGCCCTTTCCAAGAAAATTGGTTCTTGCTCTTTTGCAGAATTTGCATTTATCTCAACAGTGCCATCAACCCAGTGATTTATAATCTCATGTCCCAGAAATTCCGTGCAGCCTTCAGAAAGCTCTGTAACTGCAAACAGAAGCCAATGGAGAAACCCGCTAACTACAGTGTGGCCCTAAATTACAGTGTCATCAAGGAGTCAGATCATTTCAGCACAGAGCTTGATGATATCACTGTCACTGACACTTATTTGTCTGCCACAAAAGTGTCTTTTGATGATACCTGCTTGGCTTCTGAAATAACCTCTAATCAAAGCTGATTCATGAATAAGAAGAAAATGGACCACAAAGTAAATGAGAATCTGTGCCGTTATCAGCCCAAGAGGAAACAGCCAATACTTGTACGTGAAGACAGAGCAGATAAAGTCTTTGCCAACGTTCTAATAAATCCTGGCCCAAGATACTTTAACACATGAGAATGATTCATATTTTCCTTCTAGTATCACAAAAATGTTTCACAAAAAAATGAAGCAGATTTGTGAAAGAGCCAAATGGTAGAAACTGAAAGTGAAGCTCTTTCCATTTAATTTGAGAAACTCACTATATTTGCTGGGGCTGTGAAGTTTAGATAAAATCTAGACATCGATTTAACATTATTCATAATAAATGTAACTTCTCAAACTCCCCCAAATTACTTGTCCATTTGGTAATTTGCAACATGTAAGTGTTTAAATGTTTGCATTTAACATTTCATTTTAACAAAGTACAGTGCTATTTCATGCATCTCTGAAACTACAGGGGAAAATAGGGAAAAAAATTGTTTATTGAGTAAAAATGAGATTTCAGACAAATATGTTCACTATATGAAAATCAAAAACAAATGTCATAATGCTTATAAAATTCTGAGATGATTTTTTTTAATTCAAGTACAGCTGGCACACAGTGTTACATTAGTTTCAGGTGTAAAACATAGTGATTTGACAGCTGGATATGTTATGCTGTGCTCACCAGAAACGTAGCTACCATCTGTCCCCGTACAACACTATTACAGTAACATCGACTATCTTCCCTATGCTGCACCTTTCATCCCCTGGAAGATTCTTATGTCTTATAAAGTAGATGTCATCATTCAACTTTAATGGAAAATAAACCTCGATATAGCTGGAATTACAAGTTGGGAAGACATGTAGATTTCATTTTCAGATGAATCCGACTCTGAACCAACTCTTTGAACCTCCTAAATGATGGGTGAGACAGGAGAAATCTATTAAATAACTATGAAGATACAAACTAATGTGTGAGTAATATTGAAATGCAGAGACAGGACAAGAGAGAGTATTTAAAATAAGGTTTTACTCTTTCTCTAAAATTTTTAAGGAATAAAATCCTTTTTGAGCATTCTTTGTGTATAAACTACTGAGCCATGTCAAGCGAATCCTTCTAGTCAATCTAGCTTAAAAAGTTTGAAGCATGCTCAAGAGCTTTGTTGCTGTTATAAGTCAGCCAGAGTCTGACTATTACACTTCCAGATGAAGACTCCCCACAGAGCATTGTAGTCTGTGGACTTTTAATTTGTCTGCAACCACCTTTCCTTCCCACCTGCTTGTCATTTGTAGATTTGGAAGATTTTTGTTGTTGTTGTTGTTGTTGTTGTTGTTGTTGTTTTTATGCTAGTGATATTTTGTTTACAGATTTTAAGTCAAAACAATGCAAAAGTCTGTCGGCTTTAGTTTCAATAGAGCTAAAACTTATTTCATCTCATTATTGATATCTTTTTCTAGGTATGACTTAGACCTGCTATTCTATTCCTGTGATTATGAGAGAGGTGTGAATGTGAATCTGTCCAAGACATAGTGTCAGGATCCTACTTTAATTCCTTCCAGATGACTCACCTACTGGTATTTGGTCAATCAGCATCTCCAAGTGTATCTCCTTGGTGATGGTTCAGTAATATTTCATTTTTAATGACACAGTCAAAAAGTCCTGGGTGCCCCATAGACTGGCATCTTCCTTGCTCCAGCCAATATTCCTATTTCATGGATTTTTTTTTTGAGACCTAATTGCTAATGACAATGACCCCTCCCCACCTTCTTTATGAAGAATACATCATTTCTCTGTTGGAAACTTCGGTTTTAAAATGCTGCTACATGGAGACTCTGCTATCTAGAGCATCAGAGCAGAATATGTTTTTGAGAAAACTGGCCTCATCTCCTCCAGGAAGACATTCTTATCCTGTCCCTGTATCAGTAAACAAATGCAAGCAAATGTCCATAGGAAATACACTAAAAGTCTATCTGTATGATACCAAGAAATCTATTTTAACTGACTTTTCATCCTGGACTAAATATTAAGCTTAGAATCATATGAATAGAAGCACCAGAGTGACCCAACCCCAAATCACACAGGCACATGTGCAGATGCATACAAACTCATACTCACGTGTGCATAAATTGCTTAACAGAAGGCATTGGAATATATTAGCTTTTTCATTAGGGAAAGGAGCTGATATCATTGAGCATCTACTGAGCATGTCTCAGGCTTGCTGGTAGGTACTTAAACCACATTATCTTCATCACAGTCTCACTATAGCTGTGATTTATTTCTCTGATGCTAAAACCAAGGATCAGGGATTGATACAGCTTCTCTAAATTGTGTAGATACTGAAAATGAAAAATGTGTTTCTTTTTTGTTTCTCTTTTTTCAATCCAGCATGCTAATAGCAGCTTGTGAACTGATGGCCTAAATAACTAAACTATATATATATATATATATATATATATATATATATATATTTTTTTTTTTTTTTTTTTTTTTTTTTGCTAAGTGGTAATATTAGATGTTGAAAAAAAATTACAATTAGTTTTACATGTTGTACACAGAACACAATATACTCTGCCCACCATTGGAAATTTCATTGATGAGCTCAGTCTTTCCATTTCCACTTTTAATAACCTGTTAGTTTTAGACCACATGGGACATTCAAAAGAACATAGTTCATAGTGTTTCAACTCTAAAGCAAATGTCATTATGAAATTAAATGTTCCCATGCAATTTCCAATAGATAACTGGGTTTACACAGAAAAGATATGACTTTCTAAAGTATTCTTTATCACACCATACTAAATCATAAAGTATTTCCATAAATCATAAAAACTTAATACACCATCAAATGAAAAATAAAGAACTTGAAAAAAATTGCTCATGCAGGAGAGCAATATTATTAAAGGCCTCCCTTAATAAAATCCCTTGGGTTATTTTATTACTTCCAATTTCATTAATTGTTGAGTGTCTTTGGTTAGATCTTGCACCTGAGGTAATTAGGTAAAGGTCACAGATTACAAATAAAACAAGCAAACATAAATTACCTCTTAAGATTTCTTCCATCTGTATTGGGAGTGTATTTCTAGAGCTTAACTCCAACACAGGTATTTTGAAGAGAAATGAGAGAAGTCCAAACCATCGTCACCTTTAAATGGGCTAAGTGAACAGAACAATACACCTTGAAAATGTTTCAAAACAAGTGGCTGGTTTGAGCTACATAACTGGTAAAGCAAAAGGAAAACTATGGCCGTAAGGTTTAGTGTGACTGAATCTTAAACTTGAATTCTATAATTCTCAGCTGAATGTGTTGGAATACTAAGGACAATATGACTTAGTAAAACTGAATCCAAACACTTTTGGTCTGCTCTTAAAGATTGAAGGAGTTACATCACTATAAACTGTTAAATCTATAAATTTGATAGAAGAGAGAAAGGATTAACTTTTTGGAGGAAAAGCAGATTTTAAATAGTCTACCAATGATTCTGTGAATTCTATAAATACTGTAGTCAGCATTATTTTTGTCTCTCAACTACAACTCACAAAGGAGTTGGAATCTTCATGCATGGAATAAGGAAATTCAATGTGAAAGAGAGAGCATCCAGAAACAACTAGTCAGCCCTAGGTTCAAAGAAAATTTTTTTTCAAATGTTTGGAATCACTCATTTCTCTTGAAGGAAGCAGAGGATGAAAATCTCTTGCAATTTATTTTTTTCTTATCTTTAATTGTCCACAGTAAATAGTCATCCAAACCAAGATTTGGCTGAGGGAATGTAAGTGTTTAGAATAATACTCATGAAAAAGTCTTACAGAGCTCTATAGTAACAAATACATTTTTCTCTCCTCCCTTCCTCCCCCCTCCTGCCTATCAAGTTTTTGTTTCTCCTAAAAGATGACTTTCCTCTGAACAGGCAATTTCATCGGACTTTATTTCATCGGACTATCATCCAAGACTAAACCTGGACATGAATTAAGTGAAAGTGTAAATATTCTTTCAAATATATTTATATGTAAGAAAATATCTTGTTGTTCTGAACACTTTCATGAGATCATGTTTCAAGTATGGAAAAACTGATGCTTCTGACATTTCTAGTTATGTCCCCATTTTCACAGTGGGGCTCAGGTGTGGTGTTGAGCTGCTTGATGTGGCTTTTTCCTCACAGAACCAAGCCGAGGTTTGACATTTCAGAGCTGCAGTGAGAAGCCAATAGTGGCTTCATAAATGAAAGCTACTGCAGGAATTCGTTTAAGGGAACAAACGGCTCTTCCTATTCTTAAGGATCTCACAATCCAGTGAGGAAATACAAAACCAATGTGATATCTCAAGATATAACTGTTGGCAATATTTAGAATATGAATTGGAGATGTCAGAAATGTTTTTTTTAAGAAGCAGTTGTTAGGATACTTTATGTATTGTGATTCTGTTTTATGAATTATATTTAGAAGTATCAATTAGTTTAAATGTTAATTTCATTGATTACACAGGGGGAAAAAGGTCAGATAAGGCCCTAGTAATTTTTTGTTTATATGTTTGGTCTATAAGAATAATCTCAAATCACTCAGCAGAAGATCTCATTTACAAAGTTGCACATTGGGGAATAGTTTTGTTTCTGAGATGGTTAGCTATCTGATGTAATATAAATCTTCATGGTTCTAATTCTAATATTCAAATAATCTCTTTTGAAAAGAGTAGCTGTAAATATTTGTCTACAGTGTTGTTAGGCCTATTTACATTCTTCTACACCAAATACATTCATGGAAAATCCAATCTGGAGTGAATGATTTATGTTCTAGAAATCAGGTCCGGAAAAATAAAGGGGCTCAGTGAAATGGTACAGCTGGGACAACACATTGTTGTAACTGTCAAATCTGGATCCAGCAAGAAAACAAAAGACAGTTTTGTGGCCAATAAAGAGCAAATTCACATAATGGTTGCCTGTATGACCTCATGGAGGAACATCTGGGTCAAGTCCATACCACAGACTCTCAACTAGAATAATGGAAATGAAAGTACTTTGAAAATTATAATAGAAGGATGGGCTAAGCAGTGGAGCTGGCTAGAGCTGCAACTTATTTGATCCCTGAAGCAACATTCATAAGTGATTATTTTGTTCCTCTCAGAATAATGGACCTAACTTTTGTTCATATGACTTTTCTTTGACTTGCAACAAAGAGAGAGTATGAACTTTCTCAAGAATGTTATGGACTGATACTGATAAAAATGGAGACTTTCCACAATAGAAAAACAGGGGCGCCTGGGTGGCTCAGTCGGTTGGGCGGCCGACTTCAGCTCAGGTCATGATCTCGTGGTCCGTGAGTTCGAGCCCCGCGTTGGGCTCTGTGCTGACAGCTCAGAGCCTGGAGCCTGTTTCAGATTCTGTGTCTCTCTCTCTCTGACCCTCCCCCGTTCATGCTCTGTCTCTCTCTGTCTCAAAAATAAATAAACGTTAAAAAAATTTTTTAAAAACAAAATAGAAAAACAGATACAACATGGCAACAGAATAAGAATCCACCTAACTAGAGGTCTGAATTCAGAAGTCAACAAGAACATTCTCTATATTTCTGGAATGACATTAAATGCTCCAGTGAGAAGCCAAGTGTTCACTCCATAGCCAGGAATAATAAACCATTCCCACTTTGGTACATTTAAGAAGTACCTGGAAACTTATCTTAAAATGCACTTTATTTGGCCCTGCCCCAATAGATTCTCACTTATTAGGTGATTTCAATGCCTGTAGTCCCCGACCACATCTTGAAAACCACTGAGTGCTGGTCCCTCAGGTAGAGCCTTCAAGGCTCTTACTTATCGCACAATTCTTAATAAACAACTACATGGAAAATCTCTTGAGAGTAAGCCTATTTCATCTTTGTATTCCACAAGTTATTTAGACTTGGATGATGTCTCTAAGTTTCTGTTAAATGGATGAACAAATCAATGAATCCCAAACTAACGAATATATTTTAAAATCTGGTGATGCCCAATTTGCCTATAAACCTATCCTCACAATAAGATAACTAGTTCTATTTGGGTTTTTTTGTTTGTTTTTAAACAGTTTTCCTTTCAGTGAAAGGCACTGCATTAAGTGTATTAAGTGTACTGGATCGTGGTCAGAACAATCCCTTATATATGCATAATGCTTGAAATTTCAGTAGCACTTTCATGTCCTAATTTAATAATTCTCCTAATTTAATAATGAAAAATTAAGAAGGCAAACACATTGTCTTTGTCCCCAGGAGATTATAATTTAGTGACAACATATGAACAAAGAAATACATAAGAAATACTGAATATGTAATTGGAAGCCAAGTTGTATGATTTCAGACTATAAATAACTGAGTGCCTCAGAGGAAAAGGGGCCTCAGTGGGACTTGGATTAAGTAAGCAGGACTTTGGAAAAAAGATAGGACTTCTTTTAAGGATACATTTGATTTAGGTCATTAAAGGAAAAACGGTTCACATGGGAGAAATAAGATGAGTGAAGGCAGGGAGACACAATAGATCTTAGAGAAGACCTCTGGACATTAAGGATAGATATCTGAAGCAAGCCCATTTTCAGGGGCGCCTGGGTGGCTCGGTCGGTTAAGCGTCCGACTTCAGCTCAGGTCATGATCTCACAGTCCGGGAGTTCGAGCCCTGCGTCGGGCTCTGTGCTGACCGCTCAGAGCCCGGAGCCTGTTTCAGATTCTGTGTCTCCCTCTCTCTCTGCCCCTCCCCTGTTCATGCTCTGTCTCTCTCTCTGTCTCAAAAATAAATAAACATTAAAAAAAAAATTGAAGCAAGTCCATTTCCTAAGGGGTTAATCAAGGAAAACAGCTAGTCCTTTATATTTGCCACCACCAATAAAGCCCCAAGTAAGGGGAAAAAATGAATGAAGTCAAGTTACTTTTGGTGAGAAAATATTCACCCATATACTATGAATATGAATATGGAGAGAAATAAAAGCTTCTAGGTCAGCACTGTTTGTTTTCTAAACTTTGTGAATTTCACTATCTATAGAAAATATACTACACTGTCTCATAGGTGTTATAATTCTAAAGGCGTTCTTATAGTCTTGATATTCCAAGTGAAAAATATATGTGTATACATATGTATTGTTTCTATATCATATTGTCACAATATATAAAAGTATTTATACCTATGTATATTATTCAAGGGTCCGTAACAACTCTGGACTTATCAAATTGTGATAAACATAGAGATCAGAGCTAGCTCAGGAACCTAGGCCCTTCACGAACTTAAGCTTCAGGATTAAATATAAAATCAAAAAGCATGTACTGCTTAGCTTCAGATTACTTCTGACAACATCAAAGACCCGCATGTTGCTTATGGTGTGCTTCTGAATGTACTGGCTTCCTTCTATCAGTTTTAGAAAGTTATATGCTGACTCGCTTCGTGGGAATTAACTGCTGTGTCCATGAGGGACAAAGACTCTTCTATAAGAAAGTGCAGTATTATGTGTGCTGCTGTGAGAAACTGTGTGTGTGTTCCAATATGTGTACTGTGAACAATAAAGAATCAAACTGAAAGATCTGGCTCTTTAGCTTTCTTTTTTTCCTAATTATTTAATTTTGGGTGTAACTTAAGCCTAAACCACTTGCGTAGAAGACTTCATTTTAATCCAGTGGCACTCAACATGAGCACTGAGGTTTGTTTGTTTGTTTGTTTTGAGATGATTATAAGTAATACACAGACATTTCCAATTCTTATAATAAGTTTAATGTGTATTGGAATGAATAAATATAACTACCTCATCAAATTCATGATGTCATTCATATTAATGAACTCACTTAATGTTGTTCTAAGACAAAAACCATAAGGGTTAAATAAGCTGAAGTTTGAGCAACACTGTTGAAGTAATTCTTTCAAATGTCTCTGTCTCTTTTTAAACAATAGCAAAGTAAACTCAAATACTTGTATGTTATTGTAAAGCAGATTGCTCCATTACCTTTTGATTCCAAGTAATCTCCAATATATGTGAAATAGGGCAAAAATACACAGACTATAAAGTTCAGTTCTGTGTGAAAGTGGGTTTAGTTAGTCCCTGGAGCCATCATTCTAGTAAACAGACTCCATTTGATAAAGTTCATTTGGGCATGTAAAAGGAAATGCTTGATGAAGTCAATCTCAAGCTTCGCTTGAATGACCTCACTCTTCCACACTTGAAGAACACGGGGAAAAGTAAATAAAAAATATCCTGGGGCGCCTGGGTGGCTCAGTCGGTTAAGCAGCCGACTTCAGCTCAGGTCATGATCTCGCGGTCCGTGAGTTCGAGCCCCGCGTCGGGCTCTGTGCTGACAGCTCAGAGCCTGGAGCCTGTTTCAGATTCTGTGTCTCCCTCTCTCTGACCCTCCCCTGTTCATGCTCTGTCTCTCCCTGTCTCAAAACTAAATAAAACGTTAAAAAAATTTAAAAAAAAAAAAAAAATATCCTTGAAGCCCGGTGGCACTCAGTGAACAAAAGAGGATTCTTTGATTCTCTTTATTCAATAATAAAACACTGTTGCTACCACTAACACTACCTATCTTTCAAAGTATTTGTTCTTATATATGATGCTTAGTACTTGCATCCTATGTAAATTTTTCTTAGTCTCTCCAGGTAATTAGTATAGTGGGACTATACCAAGTAGCATATTCCTCTTTCTCAGAACTCCTGAAAACGCTGTAAAAACTCAATGAGGACATGTGTTTGCTCCCTGTGGTCAGCAAAGTGCAGTGACTAGTACAGTGCCTGGCATAAAATGAATGCTCCACAATATCTATTAAGGGATGTATATGACTGTGTTTATTAAAGAACTAAATTTAACGAAAAGAAAGAATTTTATACCACAGATAATACCTATTAAGTTTGTAGTTTGCATATACACCCTGAAAAGTCCCAGACCTCCTAAATCTCAAACACCACCCACTTATTCATGTTAATCTTAAAACATTCAGGTTCATGATTCAATACTGTTTCCTCTGACATGAAAATCTACTCATTATTCAATGTGTCTACCCCATAAACTCCACAAAACTGCCAAATTTGCTTCTAGATTTGTTATACAAGGTGAGATAACGTAGATGAATCTGTGCAAATAGATCTGCTTTGTGGGTAGCAGCCACTTGTGGAGCCTTGTGTGCCATCTCCTCTTTAGCCCGTGTTATTTCAGCACAGCTGTGGTGAACAGCTCCTCACACAAGGCTACTCTCCCATATCTAGCAAACCAAGGTGACTGCTTTTCTTTCTTTTTTTTTTATTATGAAATTTATTGTCAAATTGGTTTCCATACAACAACCAGTACTCATCCCAACAGGTGCCCTCAATACCCATCACGCACCCACTCCTCCCTCCCACCCCCCATAAACCCTCAGTTTGTTCTCAGTTTTTAGGAGTCTCTTATGTTTTGGCTCCCTCCATCTCTAATCATTTTGTTTTCTTCCTCTCCCCCATGGTCGTCTGTTAAGTTTCTCAGGATCCACATAGGAGTGAAAACGTATGGAATCTGTCCTTCTCTGTTTGACTTATTTCACTTAGCATCACACTCTCCAGTTCCATCCATGTTGCTACAGAAGGCCGTATTTCATTCTTTCTCATTGCCATGTAGTATTCCATTGTGTATATAAACCACAATTTCTTTATCCATTTATCAGTTGATGGACATTTAGGCTCTTTCCATAATTTGGCTATTGTTGAGAGTGCTGCTATAAACATTGGGGTACAAGTGCCCCTATGCATCAGTACTCCTGTATCCCTTGGGTAAATTCCTAGCAGTGCTACTGCTGGGTCATAGGGTAGGTCTATTTTTAATTTTTTGAGGAACCTCCACACTGTTTTCCAGAGAGGCTGCTTTTCTTCGTCACAACCTTCTCCAAAGCTGTGGAAACTACTCAGCTTGAGCATAGGTAGCCAAGGATTAGAAAGGAGTTAATGCCTCTTCAGTGAGGGACAAGAAATGATAAGGGAAAAGCGAGGGAAACAGTGAAAGAAAAGAAATGATGGATACATGCTCCACGCTCTCTTTTGGTGGAATATTTCTGAGACATCTTCAAAATGGCTCTTTAGGTCTTCAGCATGGTGGAGCCTCCATTCTCCTTATTAGCAACCAACTCAGAAACATACCCTTCATTAACTTTTCTGCCTTCCTTGTCCCAATTTCCCAACTTTCTCACTTCTGCTTCCTGAATTTACCTCCAAACGATTCCACCCAGATCCTTGTCTGATGCTTTGCTTTAGGTAACATTCAGTGCTACGATTTTTTAAATGGATGTCTAATAAGCACTAGGTCAGTTGCCATCATCAAAAAAATGACACCAAGAATAGATCTTATTGTATTTCCAATAAGAGATTGCTTTCTAAAATCTCAAAGAGCTAACATTGCATGTGTATATCAGTTATTACACCTCTAATATAGCACAGTTTATGATTCACAAAAAAAAAAACTGTTTCTCTGTAACTATTGAACCACATTAGGTCCTATCAATTCATTTTTGTCCCCTCATTCTCCCTTATGTAATTTGTAAGTATGTAACCCAACATAAAATCATTGCATCTGTAAAACAGAGATAGAAACACCTAATTTATTCATGCACTGTGAGGATTAAATTAAATTATACATAAAAGTAGTTATAAGATACATGACCAAGGATATACATTCAACACTAATAATTACTAATCAGACTCAAAACAAGGAATTCCAGCCATATCAAGTTACAAATATTCACTGAGAAATGTTGTGTATAAAGCACTTTCCTATGTGCTAGGATTTTAAAAAAGGCAATTAAGAATTGTCCCCAATAATTTATGATCTGGCTGAAAAGACCAAATGCAAACATTTAAAATTTAGGTAACAGCACAAGATTTAACTAGCAGTTCAAAATGCCAAGAGAAAGAAAAGAGAAATGCATGGTGAATTCCCCAATTATTTACAAACAGACAATAGTTGCCAAAAAAAGTTAAGAAGAGATAGAAAGTACTCCAGGTTAAGCCAGCAAGAGGAGGCCTTGGAGAGGTGGTGGGACATGAACTGAACATTCAATGGTAGTAAGATACGAAAGAGCAGAGAAGGTATCAGGTGGAAAAGACAGAAAGGGAGGTGTTCAAAACACACCTCAACAAATGAAGAAGGCATAAGATGGTGTGGAGACAGAAGAGTGTGGTAGAAAAATGGAAAATTCACTTGTTTGCAATAAAACATCAAAAACAAAAATAACAGTCTAAATCAGGTAGTGCTCATTCAAAAGTGGAATTTTGTTGGGCTGTTTTCTTTCAAACAAACACATCCTGAAACTATCAGGCATGAAAATAATAATACATTATGGATTGAATATTTGTATCTGCCTGAAATTCATATGTTGAAATTCTACCCCCCAAAGTGATGGTATTTGAGGGTGGGGCCTTCAGGAGGTAATTAGGTCATGAGGTCACAGCCTTCATGAATGAAATTTGTGCCCTAATAAAGAGACCCCAGAAGCTTCCTTGCTCCTTCTTCCTGATTAGGGCATAACAAGGCTACCATCTATACAGGAGATACCAAATCTATCAGTACCTTGATCTTGGAGTTCCCAGACTCAAGAACTATGAAAAATTTCTCTGGTTTATAAGCTGTTCAGTCTATGGTATTCTATCATAGCAGCGCAAATGAGCTAAGACAAATACTATTTTGCTTAACTTGTTTCTGGTTTAGAATAAATAGAAAGTAAGCACAGTGACAGTACTCACTTTGAACCTGTCTTTAAATCTAAACTATTCCAAAATAATTTGTCTATTACAAAAATTTTAAATGTTGATAATGGAAGTCCAAGAGGAAAGCAGTTTGATCTAGAAGGTTTCCCCTATGAGTCCCAAAATCATTTTGACATTTATAGTTTTGTTTAAGAAATTAATCAAATGGCAAAATTAGGCCAATCCTCTTATCAGAATCACTAACAAAGTGTATAACTGTCAAATTATAATTCAAGTGCAACAGGGATTTTTTTGCATGCTCTCACTGGAGTCAGCTTCATATTTTGTTACATAGCAGTGTAAACCAGAAAAGCTCCATCCTAATCCCAAACACACACACACTCCCAGATTACAGAATTTACATAAGTATAAAATAATGGGAAGCTGAGAATAACCATAGACATCTTTGTTTCTTCACTTTATCCACACATTTATTCATCATCTAAAACATATTATGTATCTAGTATACAACTTTGGTCATTCTCAGGTATAATAAAATGGACTCTAGTTAACTCCAAGGTGTTTCTAATGACTGCCTTCACCAACTTACTCTCAGAGAAACTCCAGCATTGATCATTAAGATGGTGTTTCAATTTTTATACCACACTAACCTTGAATATCACGTCTTATTATGGTAGATCACATAGTTGTGGCAACTTCCAAATTCTGAGAAAGACTAACTCTTGAACTTGGGGGAAAAAATGAAAATGGGTGACAATAATAACTATTAGAATATTCATTTTTTGTTTGTTTAGCTTCTTAATGCTCTCAGCTGTGACTGGACAGAGATATACAGAAATATCCTGAGACACCGCCATAACAGCCAGACGAAGGGAAGAAAAACAGGAACAAAAAAACCCAGGGTCAATGAAAATAACTCTTCTAAATAGCATATTCTGTGTTAGACCTATTGGGGGAAAAGCTCTTTTAGTGTTTAATATTCAGTATTTAATAAAAGTGCCCTTATTTCATTCACGATCATTTTCTCTGGGAAGGATGTAATGAGTTACCAGAAGGACTTGAGACAGCTGCCAGAATCAGTGTCTTTGCATGGAACATTGAACACATTCATTTTAATGCCAAGATATGAAGGCTGGGGAAACACTGATTTTGGTAGCCAAATGGTGCACTACAGCTTCTTTCAAATTGGACATTTGCCAAGTTGACCCACATCGCACATTGTTCATCCAGGCTCTACTTCATACTGTCCTTCTGCTTGCTGATAACAGGGTGATGTACATTATTAGTTTGAACCAGTGTGAATTGCTGCCCTTTCATTTCTTATGTCAGTTACATACGTTTGGATTTTTATAAAAATGAATATTGCTATGTCTTGTGACTGGCATTATATAGAGTAACACCTAGAAGAGCTAGAGGGATTGAGACGCAGCATCAAAACTGCTGCTTCCACAAAGCAAGCACTGAGAAAGAAGTTGAGGTAAGGGCCATCTATCTATAAAATCGGAAAGGGAATTCAGTCCATTAGGAAAAATGGCATCCACATAATTCCACTGAAGGCAACAAATGGGTAGCGATCATCTACAATGTGCCAACAGTATGGCTGGTGGCATACAAAATACACTACATGTACTAGATAGGCAATTACTCAAATATTTAAGTTGCTAAAGGGTGACAGATTCTTTAAATGTTTGAAGGGTTTCTCTTAGTACCTCTTCTTACTGTTCTCATTGTAAGCACACATTCTAGAAGTTTCACCAAAACCCCCTTCCCATCCCCTCCTCCTCCCTTCTCACTCCTCTCTCTGTCAAAGGGTAGCGACTCATCCCGCAAACCATCCAGACTGCCCAAAGGCATTTGTTTGTGTCAGTCCTAGGAGGACACCACAGGATACTGCATTCAGTCTTGAAACGACAGGTTGAAATGACACAAAGCAAATAAAAAAGTCTTTCTTATCAGATTTTAGAAAAGCATATCAAGTGCAAATATATTGAAATAATGGAGTTGCAGCAAAAGAGTGATCTTCTCTGCCAATAATTTGACATTAACTCTAAGTCCCCTAATGTAAGAGTGCCATGTCTCTGTTTCCAAGTGAATTGAAATTTGGGGTCCCAAACAGGTGTTTGTGCTGTCTGAAATAGAAGCATTTTTCAGGGGTACCTGGGTGGGTCAGTCGATTAAACATATGACTCTTTTTTAAATTTTTTTAATGCTTATTTATTTTTGAGACACACACACAGAATCAGAAGCAGGCTCCAGTTTCTGAGCTGTCAGCACAGAGCCCAACGTGGGGCTCAAACCTATAAACCATGAGATCATGGCCTGAGTTGAAGTCCGACACTTAACTGACTGAGCCACCCAGGCACTTCAAGCATTGTCTCTTGATTTCAGCTCAGGTCTTAATCTCACAGTTCTGGAATTTGAGCCCCGCGTGGGACTCCATGCTGGCAGTGTGGAGCCTGCTCTCTGCCTCTCTTTCTGCCCCTCTCCCACTCACACTGTCCCTCTCTCTCTCAAAATAAATAAACTTTACAAAAAAAAAAAAAAGAAGAAGCATTTTTCTGAATTTTCCTGCATTTTACCAGTCCATGGACACAAATAAAACCACATTAATACTAAATTTCACTGCTGGTCAACCGAGCTGCCTGACCAGAGAGTGTCAACGTCCCATTCAGTTATTATATTCAGATCTGGGGATGTATCACATTGTTCAGATCCTGTGTTATCTTGTTCTTCAACCTCAGCCTCCTCATTAATCCAAACCACCAACAGTTAGCATCTCTCCGCTATCCTGCTGCCAGTTCTCACCATGATAAAATACTTTTACCCATGGAACCATCTCTTTTGACTTCAAAAGATGCAAGGCTCTTGAGTTGCCAAAAAGAGCTGCACGACTTTTTCTGCTCCACATAAAATGCTCCTTTCCCCTACTTTATATCGTTTTTTGTAATAAACTCAGTTATGTATACCACTGCTTATGTTCTGTGTATAACAATGAGTTCTATAAAAATCGGCTCTGGTTTCCACCTGCAAACATTCTTTTGCTAGAAGATCAAATCCAACCTAGGTGTAAGGCTGAGGAAGAACACCATACGGTCCTTTGCCTCTTTCCAATCTTTGCTTTCAGACACTTTTCACAAAATTTCTGTCTCTGGTCTTTTACTCCTTTAACATAAATCAACTCATGAATTTAAATGATGAAGGTCCCTGGCCCAGCAGAGGGACAGACTGAATCCCAGTTTAAATTCAGTGAAAATTACAGTTCTATTGAAAACAAATTAAGTAGATGTGCCAGTTCGATTCTTTTGGGGACTTGAGAGAGCAAACATTAAAGGAAAGAAAAGTTCAAGGGAGCCTGAGCTTTCTTCAAATCTGAGTTCAGCCCGACCCAAACAAGAAGTTTTGATACTAACTTTAGACATGATCATTCATGGCCTCAGACTCTCAAGTCAGTGGTCACCTCAAGCATTCAGATGGCATGAATGGGGAAGGGCCAAAATGAAATATATTTGGCTCTCATTAGTCTACAAATGAACAGAAAGAAAAAAAGCTGCTTAGTTTAGCCAACTGACATCTGATCAAAATGGAATTTTCAAATCAAACAGAGAAATTTAGCTATTAAGATGCTAAAAGCAAATGTATTCAGTGGTATTTATTCTGATTTCCAGCTGTTCTTTTGAAATCCTATTGACCAGACTGAGGTTACAGCATTCTAACCAACAAACCTAGATCCACTGATTTTACTCAGTGCATTTAGAGAGAGGCCACTGAATCTACTACACTCTACTTTCTCCACAATCTGTAACTGTTTACTGATCGCTTCACAAATTCAATTTTATGGTGAAAGGCCATAGCATTTCTCTCTCCATGTGTCAGAGACCATCAAATTATTCATTGCCTCCATTTACAGTGGTCTCAGGAGCAAGTGAGGTCTAAATCTTCGGTTGCTGGTAAATACATAATAGAACTTTCGCTAGCAAACAAAGGATGCAAATCAGAAGCTTAATTTTGGCTCGTACATGCAAATCACAAAGCAGCAGCTCAGCCAGGCCCCCTGAACCCAATTAAGACCAGTCAAATAAGCATTCTTTAAACAGAATCCTGGAAGTCCATTTTTCTTCTTGCATATTCCCTCCTCTCCTGGAGAACTTGCCCAGCAATTAGAGGTGCTGAATTCATGCAGAGAGCCTGTTACACAGATGAAACCACACACAGAAAATTGGGAGACACACAGCAGCATCAAGTAGTATAATTAAGAAAACCGTCTTTACGTTTTTCTATGAATATGAATGACTGCATAAGTGACTGGGCAACGCGGCCTCTCCACTGGGAAGAGAGCCTGATGCCAGAGAGGCACCTAGGCTCCAGGAGACCCAAGAAGAATTAGGATAAAAAGAGTCAGAAGCCAATGCATCTCAGTAAAATGTAGGAGCCCAGATACTTGCAGATAGCAAATAAAAATGAGTAAAACTTGCAGCTCAGGTACACTTGCTGATATATTATCCTGGGTCAGAAAGAGGACAGAAAGCACCATGGCAGAATGTCATGGCTGAAAGGCCCCCAGGAAAGTGCCAGATCTGTGCTCTAAAAATGGGTTTTCCCGTGTTTTCAGCTACCTGGCCTCAGCACTGCTCTTCATTCTTCCCTACCTGAACACTTCCCCACCCCCTGCCTTTTTTTTTAAGAGAGAGAGCAAGCAGGGGAGGGGCAGAGAGAATCCCAAGCAGACCCCATGTTGTCAGGGCAAAGCCCATTGAGGGGCTCGATCTCAGGAACCGTGAGATCATGACCTGAGCCAAAATCAAGAGTCAAGCTTAACCAGCAGAGCCACCCGGGTGCCCCCAGCCCTGAATGCTTTTAAACTCTCGTGTGGTGTGTTCACCTCTTTGTGCTTCAGCTGAGAGCAGGACTGATACAAGCAGTCAGTTCCAAAAAGAACTGAGGAAGAAAGCAGAGAAGCATCGGCCTCGGCTCATGGGAGCATCCCAGTGCCTGGCTTGGGAAAATGCAGCAAGGCCTTGATCAAGGGTGATGGAAGAAAACTCTCTAAATACCTGATATGTGAGAGAAGCCATTTTAGATTTCTAAGTCAGCATGACTATACAAAAACTTTGTTTAAACCAAAAGCCTCACCCCCAAGCATGCATTGTACATCTGTTGTATGAATGAGTAGCCTAAAGGAAAACCATTTGTCCTTAGGACCTCGATCAATGCTCCTACCCCCTGCATTCTTTGATGTAAACACTGGTGATTCCTAATCTTTTGAGCTTTCACAAGATGTAAAAAGCATAGAACAGTAAAAACAGTTCATTCTCCAGAGTACTCTGTTCTTTGTGAAGATTGTGTTTCCTGGGCAGCTGTCCTAACTTGGGCTCAAGGAAAATTCTTTATTTCTTATAGAGATTCTAAAAGATTTGTTCATTTTGCATCAAGAAGGGTCATCTTGAGGAAAGCAATGAGGAGACACAGAAGACTGAGGAAATATATTTGGGGGTCAAATGGGGTCCAACATGACAGAGGCAAAGGAACAGTCAAGGAGGAGGAATTAGGACCCATTGCTTGGGAAGTGTTTGTACTGAAAAGGAACAGCTATGTGGTTCTAGCTCATAATCTCTCTGGTAGACATAGCAACATGTTCTAAAGCAATCCCCAAACTCATTTTACAATAAGCCTGGATTTCTCTGAGTTCAGTCTTTCAGTTTGAAAACCCTTTTTTAAATGTTACAGGAACAAAATAATAAAGTAAAATAAATAAAATAATTTTTTAAATGTTATAAATGTTCATTGCAAAGAAATTTATAACAGAAATATTATAAACAATCTAAAATTTCAACATTAGAAGATTAAGTAAATTATGGTATTCTTATAGATGGAATTTCATAGGACCATTAAAAAAGATATAGCATTTGTGTAGGGGTGCCTGGGTGGCTTAGTCAGGTTAAGGGTTCGACTCGATTTCAGCTCTCATGGTTTGTGGGTTCGAGCCCCACCTTGGATTCTGAGCTGACAGCTGAGAGTCTGCTTGGGATTCTCTCTCACTCTCTGCCCCACCCCTGCTTGCATGCTCTCTCTCTCTACCTCTCTAAATAAATAAATAAACATGTTTTAAAAATAGAAATAAAAAGATACAACATTTGTGTAATGATCTGATTTTCCATGCTTATTTATGTTTATAATTTGAATATGTTATTTTTATGTAAATATTTAAAATCTTTTATCCAGTGAAGGATTACTTGAACAGCCCCCTTGTTTTTTTCCAGCATAGGAAAGTGAGCATTCTTAGATTAGTGTAAAACAAAACCTTTCATAGCTGGATTGGGTCATGATCTCAGAAGAGTTATGTAGGAATCCAGAGGTCACAGCCTGAGCACAGCCCCCTTAGACAAGAACTCAGGGGGGCCTGATGGAACTTTCTGGAAGTGCACTGATCAGGTTTCATTGGGAAAGACTAGCAAGGGGACAGCTGAGATAAATTTACCTTGATGAAAAGGGTATCTCTCTAAGCTTTTGACAGAGTCTTAACACTGGAGCCTAGCACTTTGGATGGAAGATTTGATTCTGACACTGCATTGGCTGATCGGAAATTCCTCTGGAGCCGGGCCTTGGAGCATAGTGCACTGGGAAACAGTGACTTAGCTAAGAGAACAGTCCGTAATCTTGGGAATCCAAGTGTGGAATTTGGATGAAGCAGAGGGAAGATGTGCAGCCCCTCTGCTCTTTCAATTCAAAAGTGAGCAGCCCAGCACCTGCACCAATGGAGCGAGTTTTGCGTGACTCCACATCTCCTGCTCTTAATGACTGCTGGAATCCGGCTGTGTAAAACCACGCAGGACAGACCCAGCTTCCAGCAAGTACTCAATAAACAACAGGCCCTTCCAATTGGGAGCTGATCACAAATTCACGAGTAGCTGCTTTTCTTAGAAATAGGAGCGGATTTCTACCCACCATTCAGTTGGGAGCTGATCACAAACTCATGAGTAGCTCCTTTTCTTAGAAATAGGAGTGGATTTCTACCCACGATTCTGAACAAGGTATGCTTTTTATTGCTCCATGTCACCTTCCTTGGAATATTAGTTCTTTGTGTGCATTGTTCATAATCTATATCTAATTATTATGTGGTGTGACAACAATTATGCAATCACTAAATGAGTCAGGTTGACTTTGAGTGTAACACAAAATTTTGTGTTCTCCGCCTTCATAATTAGCTGTTTCTATAATACATCGGTTGGTATGGTTTCGACTGCAGTAACAGAAGACATGACTCATTCAGGCATAAACAATAAGGAACTTTCTTATTTCAAATAGCAAGAAGTACAATAGTCAACGGCAGGGTGATGTGAGTTCAGTAGCTCAAGCTGTGACCTCAGGCACTCAGATTTTTCTAACTTTCTGCTCTGCCATCTAGAAGGCTTGCTCTGTCCTCAGAGTCCTTCTTGTTTTGGTCATAAGAAGGTTGCCAGCAGCAACTATAGCAACATGGTTTCTTGTTCACATCTAGAAAGAGAGAGCGAGAGAGCAGAATGAGTGCTCAATGATGGAATATGTCTTTCACTTTAGTCTGAGCCAAAAAAGTCAAAAGCCCGCTCCTGCATCAGAGACGGTTGTCAAGGGAATGCCATGTACTGGTTTTTTAAGATTAATTATTATCCACCTTTGTTCCGGGGATTGTGTCAGTTTCCTCTTAATCATATAGACTGTGAGGGGCAGAAATAGACACCTGAGCAAAATGAGGACTTTGGCAGGAAAGAGGGAAAGGCGATGAATGTCAAGTAGCTAGCCAGCCGTCCTTGGCTTAGTAGCTGTGTGGGAAGATTATTTTTCTGAGGAAATGGGTGTAGGAAAAAGGGGAGCTATGAACCAACATTGTCTGGGAGTAGCTTATACAGAAAATTGCAGGCATACATCTATATTTTGAGCAACCTCAGAGAGTAACTTTCTGAAAGTCTAAAAGTATTTCTGTCATCGGTATTCAAGTAGTATGAAAAAGAAAAATGGTTATGGTCTGAGTTCATATTTTACTTAATTGATGCCAGTAGTGTTGTGCCAGAAGTCATATTCTTGCTAAATTCAAAATATGCCATGGTACAAGACTTCATTCCTTTACTCTTCTATCACTGGCGGTGAGCTTCTTACAATGAGGCTTTTAGATCACCTCCAGGAAATCGATTGCTGGTGACTCCACCCTGTCAGCCATCCAGATACAGCTGGATATGCCTGAACCTGAACCCCCTCAGGGTACCCACCCTGGGTTTCTGCCAGGACCCCTAGCATTCTCCGGAATTAAAAATAGAATTAAACTGGTATGATCAAATAGCCTGCATATATCCAAATCCAAGCTGTACTCTGTAGAAATTGAATGAATGATTGTTCAGGCTAAAATCCATTTCACTGTTTGGAAGAATTGATGTGATCTGATTAAAGCCTAGGCTGCTGGACTCCGAAAACTACTTGTTGTCGCTGTTGTTGTTTTTTTAATCAGACTTTGTGATCTAAGGCAATGATTTGAGTTTATAAACCCTTCAGATATCAGCTGCCTGAAAGTGTTAACTTCTGAGAGTTTGCTTAGAATCCACATTCTCCAATTCATGAACCCATTCCAATTGGAGGCAGTGAACGTATGAATTATGAAAGTTCATATTCAGTAATAATTTATTAAGTATCTACTTTGTGTCAGGCACTGTGCCAGGTCAAAGACACCCCTATCCTCAATTGTGAATTGACCTATGTATAGCTACAATGAAATGTGCTTTTTTTTTCAATTTTTTTTAATGTTTATTTATTTTTGAGAGAACAAGAGAGAGCCAGAGAGGGCCAGAAAGAAGGAGACAGAGGATCTGAAGCAGGTTCAATGTGGGGCACAAACTCATGAACTGTGAGATCCAGACCTGAGCTAAATCAAGAGCCAGAGTCAACCACTTAACCAAATGAGCCAATCAGGCATCCCAAAGTGTGCTTTTTTAATCTACAGATCTTCAAAGCGCTTTGGAATCACACAGACTAAGTTAAGTGGTAATCTCAGGACAGCTCTTACAAAGAAGGCAATGTTTAAGAAAGGTCTTTAAAATAGGTAAAATCTTGGGGTGCCTGGGTGGCTCAGTCAGTTGAGCACCCGACTTCAGCTCAGGTCATGATCTCACAGCAGGTGGGTTCAAGCCCCGCATCAGGTGGGCTCTGTGCTGACAGCTCAGCCCCCCCACCTCCTGCTCACATTCTGTCTCTCTCAAAAATAAATAAACATTAAAAAAAATTTTTTTAATAAAAGAGGTAAAATTTCAAGATAGAGAAAAGAGCTGAAAAAAATGCATTTTGAGAAAAAGGGAATTTTATGGGCAAGAGCACAAGATATGAATAAGCATGGCAATGTCAAAGAATGTTACTATGCAGAAAACGGGTTAAGATTATTCTAGAAAAGGAATAGGTAAGTTGTAAAGGAGTCAGTAAATAACAAGAGATTATAGACTTTATTCTGCCACGTTATAGCCTAGGTCTCTTTCTTCACCTGTAGATTACTAATGTTACTCTACCTTAAATGCTTCACGAGGTGAACCCTGACCATACTGTAGCAGATATAGCCCCTGCCCTAGACCCACTTGTTTCTACCAGCCCCAGCCTCCCTCCATCTCCTCTGAGGGAGATTTAGACACTAGCCTATGTTAATGGGTTACAGTGCCTGGCACCGATACCCAGCAGATATAGGGCTGAACTAGTTTTTGAATAGTTATTTGACTACTAGGAAGATTAAAATATGTAAAGGTAATACTTGATTGAATCCTGGACTATGGTAGAAAATACCTGTGAAGCAAATTTTGAGGTCAACTGAAAAAAGTTGAATACAGACTCTGGTCCATATTCAAATATTCAAATCCCATAATAGTACTGTATCAGGGTTAATTTTTCTGATTTTGACCAATGCACTATAGTGATTTAAGATAACATCTCCATTGTTATAAATTGTACAATGAATTATTTAGAGGTAAAAGTGTATGATGTTTCCAATTTACTCTCAAATGAGTTGGAAAAAAGTATAAATAAATGTAAATATAAATATAAATGGTATACAAGAGTTCCTTATTGCCATTTTTTACTAAAGTATAGTTGACATACAATGTAACAGTAGTTTCAGGTGTACAACATAGTGATTCAACAATTCTATACATTATGCTATGCTCACCACCATAAGTGTAGTCACCATCTGTCATCATACAACATTATGACAATATTAGTGACTAATCCCCGACTCTGTACTCATTCCTGTGACTTTATAACTAGAAAGTTGTACCTTTTCCTTTCCTTCACCTATTTTTCCCATCCACCTAACCTCTAGCAACCACCAATTTGTTCTCTGTATTTATGATTCTGGTTTCTGGTTTTTGTTTATTTGCTTTGGTTTTTAGATAAATTTCATATAAAATATATTTTTAGATGTATAAATATAAATAAATAACTATAACTATGAATGTAGGAGCTCCTCGTTGCAATGTGTATGTAAATTTTGAATCATAGCAATTTAAAATATCACTTTATAGGGGCACCTGGGTGGCTCAGTTGGTTAAGCGTCCAACTTCGCCTCAGGTCATGATCTCACGGTTTGTGAGTTCGAGCCCCGCTTCGGGCTCTGTGCTGACAGCTCAGAGCCTGGAGCCTGTTCCGGATCCTGTTTCCCTTTCTCTCTCTGCCCCTCCCCTGCTCACACTCTGTCTCTGTCTCTCTCAGAAATAAATAAACATTAAAAAAAAATTAATATCACTTTATAAAGGAGATTAAGGTACCATACCATCCAGTGAGCTATTAATTCATTCCCCCCCATCATAGATAGCATGCTGCTAGCTGCTCATCCCATCACTACCAGCCCTAACCCTGCCAGCCCTGAAGAAGTGACTACATTCTTGTTATTACCTAATTCTTACTATGTGAATTGTTACTTACTCAATTTGACCTTAATATTTTTCAGACCAGCATTCTTCTTCAGTACATCTCACTCGTTCCCCCCCCGATTCCTGGTGTTTGGGTAAGTCTTGTAACCAATAAGAAACCAAAAATTAATGTGCTACCAGACAGGATAAATTACTCTGACTTTGCATTTAGTTGAAATCCTCTAAATTTCAGTTTCATCTGCAAAATGGAGATATTAATTCCTGCTCTCCAAGTTAGGAATTCACACATTTTAATTTTTACATCAGAATGAAAGATGGGCTTGTCTGGTGTTACAGCCATTGAGTCCTCTCTGACTAGTTCCTGGGCCCTAAACTGTGGTGAGCTCTGAGGTCCCTTGGCTCCTACTATTATACTCTTTCCTGCAGCACTTTTCATATGTAGCAAAATGAATGCTGAACTTTGTCCACAGCCCTCCATGGAATGAGGCAGATAACAGAATATTTCAGAGTGAGCCAGAGTGACAAATGATGTTTCAAAAATCTAACAAAGAATGTTTGACTTTCTCATGCATCTCATGATTTGATTACTTGGTTTCAGAGATCATTAATGAAAAATTCATTTTACAATGATGCATTTGAATTAAGTATGGCTCTCTTTGCTTCTGAAATCTCAAAACTCCCATCCCTGAATAAATTTTTTAAGATTAAAAGAAATCCTAGAAAAGTGGTGTTTTTTCTTCTTTTTAATTTTTTTTAACATTTATTTATTTTTGAGAGACAGAGCGTGAGTAGGGGAGGAGCAGGGGACAAGGAGACACAGAATTCTCAGCAGGCTCCAGGCTCTGAGTTGTCAGCACAGAGCCTGATGCGGGGCTTGAAATCACAAACTGTGAGATCATGACCTGAGTTGAAGTTGGACGCTCAATCAACTGAGCCACCCAGGCACCCCCTGGTTTTTTCTTTTCTAAAATTATTTTTATTTTTAAGTTAAGGAAGGAACACAATTTTATTGAAACATAAATAAAAGAAAGTATAATCATAGAGATTTAAAAAAAAAACAAGAGAAAAAGAAAGTACTATATTTCATTATCTTAATTCAAACCCTAAAGGTAACCACTATCAACACTTTGATACGATTTTTAGTCTTTACTGTGCATTCAATGAGAGAAAGCAAATATGTAGCTTGAGTTTGTTGTCTTAAAAAGCATTGTATTAAATATGTAATTTTGTAACCTGATTTTTTTTCACTTAAGTTACTTTTATATAGTTAAAGTCTATTCTTGTAAATATTCCTCATGCTACTGTGGGAATTAACTTTTAAAAATTTCTTTAGAGAAGATCCATACTTTATTCAAGTTGGAAACACTGATTAACTATATACTATTCCACTGGGTGGCTATACCATGATTTAATTTCATTGGTCTCTCAGTGACTTCTGGCTTGTTCCTAGCATTTTACTGTCACAAACAATGTTTCCATGAGCATCATTATGAAGATGTTTTTGCATATACTTCCCAGAAAACTTATATCTGCTTCAAAGAGAATTACTAAGTCAAAGGGGAAACACATTATAAATATAAATATACTGCTAAATTGGCCTCCAAAAAGGCTATACCTATTCACACTCCAACCAACAATCCACGAAAGTAATCATGACACGCTTTCACCCACACTGAATATATCAATCTTTTAAGGTTTTTCCTAAAACTGACTGACCTCCCCCCCAAAAAATAATTTAAAATTGCAATTTCCTTATTACTAATAAAGATGGGCATTCTGTCTCTTTTCTCCCTCCCTCTCTCTTCCCCCCACCTTATTACTTTTTTCTGTAAATTGCTTTTTCATGGTCTTTGTCCATTATCTTGGATTGACTGAGTTTTCTCACTGCTCTATAGAAGTTCCTTATATACTTTGAATATTCTTTGTTATATTTATAGCAAAAAATGTTCTAAGTGGTTAGAAAATGTTCTCAGTGGTTATTTTTCTCTCCCTTTTGGTCATATGTGCTTTATGGTATCTTTTATTGTGCAAATTAAATTCTTTAGTAGTAAAACTTGTTAATCTTTTCCTTTCTAATCTCTGTGCTTTCTACCTTCCTTGGGAAAGTCTTACCCATGTCAAAGTGCTAAAAATTTCACTACTGTTTGTCACTAGTGCTAATTTTTAAATTTTGAAATGTTTTGAAATACCTAAAATATGGTGAAAGAAATAAGATTTAGTAATCTTTCCAATATAAAGTCAATTGTTGTAACACATCAATTAAAGCATTTCTTATTTTCTCAAGGATTGAAAGCGCCCATTTGTCATATGCACCATCCATACTCTTGGTCACATCTCCTAGGCCAGCTCCTTTGGCATCAGCTTTCAGAGAATCAGACAACTCCTAAAGTTGTTTGGAGAATTCATTTGGGCTGACACCCTAATACACACACACACACACACACACACACACACACACACACACATTTTTTTCCTGGTTCTAGATTCCTCATATAAATTAATCTATTTATTTCTTCCTTGCCCAGTACCGCTGTATTTTAATTTACCTTAACTTTATGGTTTAATTTGAAATTTCAGAGTGCAATTACCCTCTTATTTTTCTTTTAGCAAATTTGTTGTGTGTTTCTCTTACAGTTATCAAATTCCATGAAAACTTCTACCATGATTTTAATTTAAAATGAATCAAATTATGAATTTGTGAACTTTTGCTGTTATGAACTTCCCCATGCTAAAATATGGTGTTTTTCCATTTTTTTCAAGTCTCCCTTTTTGTCTCTCACTAAAGTAGTATACTGCAGATAGGATTTCAACACTTACTTACTATTTGTTCTGTTTTTTTCCTGAGATCTTTATAGATTGTTGGTGTTACTATAAATGGTATTCTTTTCCACGGACTTTACTTAAATTGGTTATTCTGGATATATGGAAAATTGTACCAATTTTGTATGTTGACTTTGAATCTAGACAGCTAACATCTTTTGGGTTTTTTTTTTCTTTGTTTATTTTGTTTTGTTTTTCCAATCTTATCATCTTCAAGTAAATACACAGTTATGACTTCTCTCTTAGTGGTCTAACGGCCTTTGGATGTATATGTGAATGTGCCCATGTGTTGTTCTTACCTCGATTTTGATATCAGTGTTATGCTCAAATCATGTTCTCACTTGTTTTTGCTTATAGTATAAATTTTAATTTCTCTTGATTTCCTTTTCAACCTGAAATTTATTTAGAAAGGATTAAATGTCAAAGTGATTAGATTTTTGCCATTCATTTATTTAGTTTTAATTTGATTGCTGATCAAATAACATACTCCTTATCACATCTATTTTTAAAGTAATTTTTATATTTTGTGGACTAATATGTAGAATCTTTTCTTAGTGAGACTGCCTATATATATATATATATATATATATATATATATATACACACACACACACACACACACACACACACATATGGATATGGATATATCCATATACATGGATATATGTATATGGATATATAGATATAGATGATATAGATAGATATAGATATAGATATAGATATATATAAAATGGTTGTATATTCTCAGTTCATGGATACAAAGTTTTCTATATGTTTATTAGATATAGTTTGATAGTTATATTATTTAAATCTGCTATATTGTTTTTTATGATTTATTAGTTAATTTCTGAGAAAAGTGTGTTAAATTGTTTTGCAACAGTTGTAGGTGTGTACATTTCTTCTTATATTTCTAATACTTTCGCTTACATACTTCATAGCTGTGCATCTAGATTTATATAGCCCATATCTATTTTTTGATATAAAATCTCTGTCCTCTAACATTTGCAATATCTTTGTCTCATTTAATACTCTCATTCCAGAAAAATGCATTATAATAATTCATAGAGATGTGATTTTTCTCTGTTAATATCACCACATTCTCTTTTATTTTGGTACTATTTTCCTAGTACATTTTTTTGTCATCTTATTATTTCCAGCCTTTCTGTGTCCTGATTTTCTTTCCCTTGGACGGGTCTCTTGAAAACAGGAATTAGTTGGATTTTCTTGTGTTTTTGTTTGTTTGTTTGTTTGTTTGTTTGTTTTATTTCTTGTTTTACTCAGGTATACTTTGATAGTATTTCCCAATCCAAAACTTGAGACATGTGCCATACATGTACATGGCATCTGATACGATAGCAGAAGATATGAAAATAAGGACTGTTTTTGAAATATGAGGCATATAACTATTGTATATATGTCATGGTGCTTGAGGATTTGACTCTGATAAGACATGTGATCTCCATCATGTTTAAGTTGATTCTGCCAACTAAAGCATCATCCTTAACATATACCTATCCTTTATTAGACATATTCTTTAATATATTTTTTAGGTATATACTTTTATAGCATACATATTCTTAAGCATCTATTTTTAGGACATGAGCAACATAAAGGAGCTCAACTGTGATTTTTGTTCTCTATAACCTCATTAAATTATTACACAGGTGATATTTTTATGAATGAAGGATTTCTTTTTTTTTTTAATTTTTCTTTAACATTTACTTGTTTTTTAGAGACAGAGCATGAGCAGGGGAGGGGCAGAGAGAGAGAGGGAGACACAGAATACGAAGCAGGCTCCAGGCTCCGAGGCATCAGCACAGAGCCTGACGCGGGGCTCGAACTCACGAACTGTGAGATCATGACCTGAGCTGAAGTCGGACACTTAACTGACTGAGCCACCCAGGCGCCCCTGTGAATGAAGGATTTCTAACCAAATGCAAAGAAAAGATCAGAGGCCTTGAAACCAGTAAGCCGGGTAAATCACTTTAGGTGAACATTTTCACAGAAAAACTCAAGAGAAAACTCCTTTTTAAAAAATCTTTATTGACTTTTGAGAGAGAGAGAGAGAGAGAGACAGACAGACAGACAGAGTACAAGTGGGGAAGGAACAGAGAGAGGGGGAGACACAGAATTTGAAGCAGGATCCAGCCTCTGAGCTGTCAGCACAGAGCCCGATGAGGGGCTCGAACTTACGAACCATGAGATCATGACCTGAGCCGAAGTCAGACACCCAACCAACACCCAACCAGGCACCCCAAGAGAAAACTCCTTTTAACTAATATCATAATTTCATGAAGCTATTATTAATCATTTAAGGGGTTATTTTCCCTTTTTCTATAAAACTTAGTTTTAAACAAAATCACATATACCCATAGGAATGCCTCTTTATTGGAATTCATTTCATTTCACTTGATTGCAGTTAGTTTTTTGTATATATGTTGACCCTTCATTCCTTCCCATTCTGCAATCCTCTGTACCTTAGGGCATCATCTAGTGACTTAGGCCCAGGGTATTTCCAACTCTTCATGCAGTATGTCATGAATAAACTACAAAAGCTCTAGTTAAATGATTAGTGAAATGTGTCCAAGGAGAAGAAAATTAGATAAAATCTGCTTCTGCAGAAGGAAAAGGAGTAAAAAGTCAGCTTATTAAATAGCTTTTTTCATTTAGAGGGTATTCATCTAAAATTGAAAGGGCTTTAGACTCTTGGCCTGGACCAGATATGTCCTGACCATGGAGAAGACATGGAAGAAGTGTTAGTCCAGGCTGCTGTAGTTTTGAGATACATGCCCGTAGTTTACAAGGTGAATGGTACATAGAAAGACCCAGAAACAGGCAAAACTGGGAAGGAGCCATGTTTGTCTCAGCATTATTTCTTGACTGGACATCTGGAGTTCTTTGATACATTTCTATATATTTATACATTCACATATAATATTTAATGGGCTGGAATGGCCAAAGGAAGGAGAGGAGAAGGGAGAGAGGCAAGGATGGACATGGGAATGGAAGGAGGAATACAATTTAGAAGTATGAGTTTGGATTATTTAGACATTAAGTTGAAATAAAATTTTTTGAAGTGATAAAAGATAACATGGAGGTGTTTAATGATCACAGAAGGGCGCAATGGAAAGCAACGTCTTAAAATTATAATATGAACATATTGATTAGGGTATATTACATAATCCCAGAGCCTCAAAACACACATTTCAGAAGGCATGATCTGGGAAGGCAGAGTGGTGAAGTGAAAAGTGTGCAGTTTTAGAATGAGCCCGGCCTGGGTTTAAGCACTGAATCTGCTACTTACTTCCAGTAAGCAAATCTCTGCATCTCCTGGCTTCCCTCTGTAGATAGCAGTGATAAAGATGCAAATGGAGTCTGGTTGTTTTGAGATTTAAATGAAATATTGTATAACAAGTTCCTGCATCATAGAAATCACTAAAAAAATAAGTGGAATATTAGTGCTTAATTGTTTGTATGCAAAATCAAATGTCAAGCAAATGGTTAATAAACTTTTTTCTTCTGATTATTAAGTACATGAGATCCCTTCTGAAATACCGTTCATCAGAAAACGGCATGTGACAGTGGCCACCCACAGAGTCCAAGGAACACTGCAAGATGCATTTCCATCAGAAATCCCTTCCAGAATGTTCATGAGGAGACTGTGTTTGAGTTGGCCTAGAGTTTGTGAAGCTAGAAGAGAAAACATTTAGAACTACTCTGTAATAAGCACACCAGATACTCACATATGCTTTACAACAGATCTATAAGGCAGGTCCTATGTTCCCCATGTTACATATGAGGCAATTTCATTTGATTAAAGGGAAGTAATCCCTAATTCCCATGGTTCATCAGTGGCAGAGACAAAATTCATGTTAGACCTTGTTGCAAAGCCCACTACCTTTTCATCACCTTATAATGCCACTGACAGCCTATTTTAGATAGGCGGTATAAATTTCAATTTAGACAGGTGGTCTTCTAACCACTGTTCAGAAAAACAAATGCATGTGCATGCTGAGTTTAGAGAACAGAGTTCTGGGTGACATGTCATCAAATGACAATGACATTCAGAATTCCATTCTGATCATTTCTCTCAGGAGAATTTTAAAGATCAGAGCTCAAAAATAGAACAAAAACAGTAAAATTGGCATGATGCGACAGAACATTGGTAACCATGAGAGTTGAATCTAATTCTCTTCATTTTAGTCTTAGAAACTATTTGTGAAACTGCCTGTGACATAGGTTCAAATTCTCTTTTCCAATGAATGTTTTTGCTCCCAATAGTCCATTTCTAGATGCAACAGATGTTCCTTCTAAATGACTCATTACTTGAAACTTAGAGAAAGCCTTCTGGGACGTCAGCTCCTTTGCTCTCTCTTGATGAGCTTCAAAAAATTCAATGTATATATTTTTTGTGGAGAGTTGTGGGATTTTTTCCAGTTTTCTACATAGGCTGCAAGGTCTGAAGAGTGTGTTGCATTCTGCCATCAGTCATGTGCAGTATATTCACCAGTCATTCCTCAACACTCATCTTCTGTCGCAGTGTTCAAAAATATCCACCTGATGCCCCCACCCCAAAACAAGTCTTAATCTGTGACTTACATCAAAATCGCTAAAATTCATACCATGAAGTACCCAATATTGAAAATTTAGACTATCTCCATTAGAAACATCTCCAAAGACATTCTTTAGCTCTCTTTCCAGAATGAATAATCTTTGATATTTTTGTATCAGAAATTTTGTTGGCTAGGAATATTGTAGATATGCAAAGCCTAGACTAGAACAATGGCCATAGGATTAGAGAGAAATGTATATATTTTATAGATACAAATGGGATACAGTCTATAAAGGCTGATGCATGATTTGATGTACAAGATGAAGAATAAGGAGAAGTCAAGATTGACTCCCACGTTTAGGGCTGGACTGGAGGATGAGAGAGGATTCAATTTTGAACATTCACTCAACAAATATATATTGAATACAGGCTATAGACCAGCATTCTCTTGGGTGCTGAAGGGAAATTTGTAAACAAAACATAGAGTCCCCATCCTCCCGTGACTTACAATCTATTAACATGCTAAGACATTCAAGTGGAAATGTCAGACAGCTGTCTTTAGCATTCCAGAGAGAAATCTCTGCTGAGAGGTGCCATCTGAAAGATCCCTCCACACATGTCCTGTAACTTTACCTGAGACCAATGTAGATTTAATAATCACTGATCTAGGCACTGGAAAAGCATCTATAGACAACACAAAGCCTCTGCTATATTAAAGGTTGCATTCTAGAAACAGACAATAAACCAAGGACTTTATGATGTGTCAGGTGAATATAAATACTACGAAAAAATATAAAGCAGAGTTAGGAGAGAGAGTAGAGAGGTAAGTAGAGATGGTGTTTTAAATGGACAGGGTCAACTTGTCTCTCCCATAAAGAAGGGAAGGGGGGGCCATGCCAAGACTCAGGAAATGGCAAATAAAACTGAGGTGTGTGGTGTGTCCCAGAAACAGCCAGGAGGCCAAACCATGTGAAGCTCAGTGAGCAGCATGAGACTGAGAAGCAATACTAATGGGGTACAGATCCCATAGAGTTTTCCAGACCATGACAAGGACGTTAGACTTTCTTAGTGAGTTAAGAAACCATTGGAGATTTCTAAGAGGGGTGACCTGCTCTAACTTATATAAGTAAGGATCATTGGCTACTGTGTGAAGAGACTTCACGCAGGGTTAATCCAGATAATTTATACCATAGCTCACTCTAAGTAGTTATGAAATAATTAAATGCTTTCCACTTCTGTCCTTTTCCTGCTCTCCCTTTATACAGTTCCCCTGCATACAGTTGGCCTGGAAGGACAGCCTTTGCAGTTTTGGGGACCATTTGGTGTCAGAATCTAACAGGGGCCAGGAAGGCACGCCTAGAGGAAGCAAGCAGGTTCTAGACCGATGGAGGCTTTTAGGAATTAAAGTCAAGGAGACATTTGCAATTCCTTCTACACTTGTGCAGGCAGTTCTGTAAAGGTAGACATTCAAAGCAGAAGTCTCTTCCGGAAATATTCAATTCTGTAGGGGCAAGTTTGGGTCCCTCAGGCACCTGAAGGCAGCAGTGAATAGGGGCTGGATTCGTTGCAGAAACAATAATAAAGAACAGCTCCCCGTGTTCAGCTGGGAATGAAGGAAGGCTAAGGCAGCTGCCTTTCAGGGGAACTCAGGTCCAACATAGGTGTGCAAGAGGAACTCCAAACAGCTGAGCTGTGTGGGGAAAAGCCTAAAAATGAGAAACAACTGAGAAAAAGAAGCCACACTGTGTTTTGCACCAAATTTGCTTATGCCCAGGGAGCTAGGAGCCTTGAAGTTGTTTTGAGCATGTTGGTTCTACCAACAAATAGTTTACTTATGCCTACATGGTTGAAGGTATGTTTGTGTGTACTTTTTAAACCAAGTGTCAATATTATTGTTTGTTTACAGATACAGTTCAACTAGAATCAAATAGAGCTTTTTAAAAGAAAAAAAATGCTTTTGCATTTTCTCAAACCCTTGAGAACAAACCCTTGTTCTCATGTAGACCTTGAGAGTTCTACAAGAATTCCTCTCATTTCTACTAGAGGTTCTCAACCCTGCTACATGTTAGAATCACCTAGGGAAATTTTTATTATTATTTGATGACCCATCACAGAAAGAAAGACAAGCCACAGACTGGGAGAAAATATTTGCAAAGGACATATCTGATAAAAGATTGTTATCTCAAATATACAAATAACCCTTACAAATTAACAATATAAAAATAAACAACCTGGGTAAAAAATAGGCAAAAGATTTGAATGGACACCTCACCAAAAAAAAAAAATGAAAATGAAAATAAGCATATGAAAAAATGTTCCACACCATACCTCATTAAGGAAATGCAAATGAAAACAATAATGAGATATTATTATGCACCTAATAGAATGGGCAAAATCTAGAACACTGACAACACCAAATATTGGTGAGGTTGTGGAGAAACAGGAACTCTCATTCACTGCTGGTAGAAATGCAAAATGGTACAGCTACTTTGGAAGACAGTTTGGCAGGTTCTTTAAAAACTAAACATACTCTTACCATATGATCTAGCAATTGTGCTTCTTGGTATTTACCCAAATGAGTAGAAAACCTATATCCACACAAAAACACATGGATATTTATAGCAGTTTTACTCATAATTGCCAAAATTTGGAAGCAATCAAAATGTCCTTCAATAGGTGAATGGATAAACAAACCATGGTACTTCCAGACAATGGACTATTATTTAGTGCTAAAAGGAAAAAAGCTATCAAGCCATGAAAAGACATGAAAAAATCTTAAATACAAATTACTAAATTAAAGAAGCCAACCTGCGAAGACTACACACTGAGTTCAACAATATGTCATTTGGGAAAGGCAAAACTATTGAGATAGTAAAAGGATCAGTGATTGCCAGAGATTAATAGGGAGAGAGGTATGAACAGGAGACCACATAGGACCTCTAAGGCAGTGAAAATGTATGATGCTACATTGTCGGGCACACGTCATCATACATCCATCCAAATCATAGAATGCATACCAAGAGTGAAGTGTGATGTATATTGTGGATTTTTAGTGACAATTGTGTGTTGATATAGGTTCATAAGTTGTAACAAATATACTACTCTGGTGTAGGATGTTGATAGTAGTAGAGGCTATAAGTAGAGGCAGGGGGTATGGGAACTCTCTGTACAGTTGACCTTCAAACAACTCATGGGTTAAGGGCACCAAGGCCCTGCGCAGTCAAAACCATGCATATAACTTTTGACTCCCCCAAACTTAACTACCAATAGCCTACTGTTGACTGGAAGCTTTATCTATACCATCAACTGTTGATTAATACAGATTTTGTGTGTTATATGTATTATGTACTGTATCTTTGCAATAAAGTATGCTAGAGAAAAGAAAATGCTATTAAGAAAATCGTAAATAAGAGAAAATATATTAACTATACTGTATTTATTTTAAAAATCCATTTACAGTGGGACTGTGCATTTCAAATCTATGGTTATTCAAGGGTCAAATGTACTTTCTGTTCAGTTTTTCTGCAAACCTGAAACTGCTCTAAAAAAGTGTCTACTTAAAAGGGGAAAAAATGATGTCCCAGACCCCATCCCCAAAATTCAAATTCAACCAGCCCATGGTAGGGCCAAAGCTTCAGTGCGATTTTATCTAAGCTCACCAAGTGCTTTTGAAGTGCTTCCAGGTTAAGAACCACCCTGCCAAATAAACACGACAACCAGGTGTCAGGCAGATAAATGATTTCTGGCTTTTGGCTTTCCTGCTGAATTCTAATTAAATTAGTATTTACACAGTTGTTTGTAATTCTCTACCAAAAGGCATTCATAACTTTTTCTCACTGTGGTACTAGCAAAGTGCCAAATGATCTCTCAAATGGAGGAAATAGGAAATTAAAAATTTTAAACAAAGGCTGTAACTTTATGGTTTGTTTATGCCTTTCAACAACATCTATATATCTCTTTGTGTTCATCCCCCTCTAAGGCTTAAAACTTATCTTTCTGCATCACAGCAGTATTTGAGGCTCTAAATAAAGTGAATTGTGGTTTCCACTCTGTCATTTTACTATTAAAAATGAAGGCCATCAGAATAAGCAAATAATGATCAAGGAGAAAATATAAGTACATCAATTGACGATAGAAAGATTTTGTTGGCTGGGGTAGTGACTAAGAGGAAAGGAGTGACAGATGACACTTTCATGTTTTTATTTTTTTATTTTTTAATATTTATTTCTGAGAGAGAGAGACAGACAGACAGAGCATGAGCAGGGGAGGGGCAGAGAGAGAGAGGGAGACATAGAATCCTAAGCAGTCTCCAGGCCCTGAGCTATCAGCACAGGGCCCGACATGGAACTCGAACCCACGAACTGCGAGTTCATGACGTGAGCCAAAGTCAGACACTTAACCGGACTGAGATACCCAGGTGTTCCCAGATGGCACTTTTTGATGTGCACAGAGCATGAGGACTGAGGACTGTTTTCTCTTCCAATTAGCCATGTCTTCCTTAAAGAGGAGTGTCTGAGAAACCTGGTCAGATGATGCTTTGGAAAATTCCAATAATTTGAAGGCTAGGCAGCATAAGTAAATTATTCACCACTTGCCTCTGTGTTGTGCTGTGATTTGCTTCGAGCCACTCTACCTCGTCCTCCTCTGACTAAATGCCTGCTGTACTTATATCTCTAAAGAATAGCTAAATATGGGGGCGCGTGGGTGACTCAGTCGGTTAAGCATCCGACTCTTCATTTCAGCTCAGGTCATGATCTCTGTGCTGAGCATGAAGCCTACTTGGGATTCTCTCTCTTGCTCTCTCTCTGCTTCTCCCTGGCTCATGCGTTCTCTCTCTCTCAAAATAAATAAGGAAACATTAAAAAAAATAGCTAAATATGGACTTTGAAACAAATATCTTGCTATTGCTGTGATAGGAGCCATTCAGGTCATCAAAGGATCCCATCACTAATCAAGCCAAAACAACCTGTCAAAATTATAACATTGATAATACCTCACATTTAATGAATACTTATTACGTGTCAGGCTTTCTGTTAAGCATCTAATATGAATTATCTCATTTAATTCTTACAACAATTATATGATGTAGGTGTTATTATAAACCCCATTTTACAGATTAAAGACAATAAGTTAGCTACGGTCTGACCTAGGGCCAGTCATTGTGCAGTCGAATTAGCAGACATCCCAGTGTGTGCAGGCTTGTTCTAGATATGATTCAAAGTTGGAGAATATATGTTAATTCTCCTACAATAGAAATTCATACCAAAAAAAAAAAAAAAAAAACAAGATTCCCTCATCAAGGTCATATAGACCACAGAGGCAAAAAAATTCCCTGGACTGCTAACAATCCACCAGAAAACCAAGGCCCTGGATCTTAACTTTGTTACATATGAGTCTCATCTATGGAACTTAGAAAATGAAAAGGCATCTCTGGTCCCAGCCTCAGAGACTCTGATGTGGTGATACAGGTTGGAACTTAGGCACTGGGACGTTTAAATACTCCTCAGGCAGGATCAGCTACATAATTTGCAGGGCTCATTTCAAAATAAAAAGTATAGGACAGTTGTTTAAAAACTAAGAAGGTTAAGGATGGCAACAGTGGAACGTGAAACCAAGTATGAAACCCTTCTTTGAACGAGGCCCCATTCAACTACACAGGTCACACACCCATGAGACTGGCCCTGCATCACATGATGTTAATAGGCTAAAAACTTCAAGAGCCATTGGACCAAGGGGTTCCCCATTTAGGCCTCAGTCCTGTAGCTTGGGTGGTCCCACCACCATCATCATCATCACTCCTCAACATCTTCACACATATTAAGCTGTTTGCGAGCATCGCATAATCCTTGCGATAAATAACATTTTGAAAATTGCAATTACATCCCCATTTTTCAGATAAGCAAACTAAGGCTTTGCTAAATTAAGTGCTGTTCCTGGGGTCTTTGAGGAGTAGGCAGTGGCCCTGCCTAGACTGAGACCTGGCCACCCAGGTTCTGGAACCTACACTCTTAATCATCACCCTAACCACAGCTCCATGAGTATGTAGTCGTATGTTTTAGAATTCTCTGTGTAACCCCAGTGCTGGGCAGAAAAGGGAAGATGCTATGCTCGGACACAGCCCCATGTCCAAAAATTCATGTGATTTAATTTATTCTTTTGATACATGTTATTGTACCTTTGTTTATTGTTTTTGCTTTGCTTATCTTTTTATTTTGCTGTTATATTGCATATACACTGGCTGGAATATACTAGACATGAATATACACAGATAGGAGTACAATTTGTATACATTTTCATTTACGAAGCTCAGAAAGGGACTCAGAAGCCCCCAAACCTATGTCTTCTCCAGCTTCTCCACTTCACAACCTCTCTGGGGTGGATGGCGTGTGCAGAGCCTGTGGAACCACTCTAAGGAAAATGATGGCTCCTTAACCTTGACTAAAGAATGTGAAATAGCCTTGTTCACTGACTCCACACAATTCTGCCCATGCACCCCACTCTAAAGATGAAGAGAGGATGCTGGAAATAAGCAGACGTTTATCCCAGGGATCATTTCATTCGGTCCTCAGGGACACGCTCGAGTGTGGCTCTATTTCATCAGTTTATAGTGTACACTTAAACATATTTGTTGACAAGAAGCCCAGTTCATGCAGCTCTCTCAAATAAAGATAATATAGTTTCCTCCCCACTCCCTTTCCCAGGCTGTGTGTGTCACAGCTATTTCTTCTTATAGCCTTTAGCTCCCAGTCTTACAATCATCTGTAACATGAAGGCATTACCTCAGACCATGAACTCCAGAAGTACACAGAATGAGTTCTGTTCAGTTTTGTGGCTTCAGCTTTTGACATAGTCACATACTTGGACTCTAGTGTTTATTAAGTGAACGAATGCACGCCTGAATGAATGGACAGCTTTCAAAAAGAGTGAGTTATGAAATTCAAACTTTCAGCGGCAATAGGAAAATCTTTCAAAGACTTTATTCTCCACCACCTCCCTGCTTTTAGTGACTTATTTCTGCAGCCACTTTCTATTCGTTTTTGACAACATTTCACTTATTTTCATTTATGTTCCTGTGTGGGTTCTAAATCACTCCATACTTTTCCAGTCATCATTTGTATTTTATGGAAATTCTTCAAAGAGTTTGCTTGTACAGCTTCAGAGAGTTGTCTTGGGAACTACTATTTATCTTAGCTTTTGGAAGGATTTTGATTCCTAGCAAAAGGCTGAAGCATGGAAAGTACAAATTCGTTATTATCCAAGCTCTTGACAGTGACTGGGGACTAGAATTATTAAGTTAGTTTTAGCTCACCTTTCCACTTTTCATTTCCTCCTATTTATATTCTCTCATATCTTCTGGTTCTTATACTTGCCAATATAATTTCAAAAGCACTGACTATCACAGACAGAAATTTGAATATATATTCATAATCAATCCCATAGCATTTTTATTTTATATGGATCATCTGCATATTTATGCAATACTACTTTTTTGCAAAGAGATTTGCAAATAAGGATAATCTCTAGTACAAGTCTTCTGCTTTTATTAGCATTTTTCAATTTGTGAGTATTGCCTAACGTAGAGTCACATACTGCAAACTTAGTCTTTCCGCCCAGCCATCATGGATACCTACAACACTGGGTTAATAATAAGGCTTTTTATCCCCAAAGTAGCATCAGCTTCCATGTCTGTGTCCATCTATTTCTGTGATTTCAACATTCTCTTCTTATTTTCTGGCCCTTCAAGGTTTTCTATACTTTCTTGTGAGTCACACACATAATTTTGAAAGTGTTTTGCTGTGGCAGGGAGCTAATAGTCTGTCAGTCCACAATACTGCTGGAAGTAAATGGTCTCATTCTGTGTTTTTAATTATGAACAGGATCCTGGTTTTAACTCCCTCTTCCTGCCCACACCTTCCCTTTGTTTATTTAGGCAACTCTTCTTCACTCTTCAAAACCCAATTTACAAATAACCTCACACTGAAACCTTTCTATATAGAGAATTAGTAACTTCTTCCTGTCTGCCATTTCTATAATTACACAACATTCCCTTTTTGTACTTATCATACTGAAATCTGTTTATATGTCTGTTTACGCCTGCTTTTCTCACTAAGTTCCTTGAGAGCAGAGGCCAAATCATACCTGTCTTTTCCCCGCCAGATTCCTAGTATAGTATCTAGCAGACAAGAAAGTAAGAAAAATATTACAGAAAGAATTTAAGTCCTGTTGCTTTTCTTTAGCATTTATTCATTTTGAGAGAGAGAGAGAGAGAGAGAGAGAGAGAGAGAGAGAGAGAGAGAGACAGAGCACAAGTGGGAGAGGAGCAGGGAGAGAGAGGAGAGAGAGAGAGAATACCAAGAAGGGGATTGACATAGCCCCATGTGTTAAAGAGAAAGCAAGAAAAAGCAAGAGATTAGAAGGCAGGCAGGTGGGAAAGAGGGGAAGGAGAGAGGTAAGAAGGAGGGAGGGAAGAAGGAAGGAATTCCTTACCCCTAAAAATAATTTGGAAGAGAAGACAGTTTCAATCCTATGCTTTTGCATATCTATCCTCAGCCCCATCCCCACCCCCAGGCCTCACTGAAGGGTGCTCTAAGGTTTGGACCAAGCCTGAGATCCTCTGTCAGGTCATAAGAGAGCTCAGGGGCCCCTGGATGGATGGTTCAGTTGGTTAAGCATCTGACTTCAGCTTAAATCATGCTCTCACAGTTTGTGGGTTCAAGCCCCATGTAAGGCTCTATGCTGACAGCTCAGAGCCTGGAGCCTGCTTTAAATTCTGTGTCTCCCTCTCTTTGCCCCTCCCCTACACTCTCTCTCTCTCTCTCTCTCTCTCTCCCAAAAAACAAATAAACATTAAAAAATTAATAATGAGAGCTCCAGTTAGTCAGTGACCTACATCCTAAAACATATACCAAATTATCCAGAAACACAACTTTCTACAGCACTATAGCACTGTGGCACTTAAGTAACTCTTAGGAAAGGTTTAAAGTCAATCTGTGGAGCATTTTTTAGTGTTTGGCATGTTTACTGGGTGTGTGTGCCATGCCATGCACCCACACACACACACACACACACACACACACAAACGATCAGGCCTAAGCTTCTAGACTATGTGGATCTATCATTTTTGACTTAGTAAGTTCCTTTAGCAAGTATTTCCTAAAGATTTTCTATGTCTCAGGCAATGTACTAGTTGCTGGGAAAATAGCAGGGGCTATGGCTGATATAGGCCTTCAGAAAAGAGCTCGCGTAGAAGGTTTGACAGTGCTATCTCCAGAACACCCTGCTTGTAAGATACACCCTTGTCTGGCATGTGAGTACTTGGCTCTCAGAGTGTTCCTAGTCAACAGTTAACTGACCAGGACTAGACTGTGGCTAGAAAGCTTACGCCATACACTTGCTTTCCTTCTGGGCATCCGGAATTTTGTTATGCGCTATGCAGAATGCTTATGTGACCATCCCCCATTAAGAGTTGTGGGCACTATGTCTCTAATGCACTTCACTAGGCAGAAACATTGCACACAGTTTACTTCCTTTTCATTGCTAGGGAAAGAGAAATGAGTTACATGTGTTACCTGATGGGATAGAAAAAACATGGGAAGTCTGAACATGGAGTCCTCCAGACTCTGCCAGTGTCTTTTCCCTTCACATCTCGCTGTGTATTATTAAGTACACAAGTTATAATAAATGTTAGTCATGAATGTATGAAGACAGGTAGCTAAAAAGCCCCTTATATTACAGTATGTGATTTCTGTGACAGGAGAAATTCAGGGCATCATGGAGCACATGGAAGGAACCCTTCACCTATCCTTATAGGGTCAGGAAAATCTTCTGGGATATATGGAAGCTCCCACTGAATCCTAAAAGATTAGGTGGTAGACAGATGGATGCAATTGATCTTAAGATTCTGATACATCCTCAAATATAATATCATATAATAGCCTTTAACATACCTCTCTAAACCATAATTGTCAGGATATGAAAGCTTTAAAGATAACAGAGGCATGCTCTCTCACAATAACAGGGTCTTCCTGGTCCGAATAATGCTGCATGGCAGCAGAAAGTCAACAAATTATTGTCTGCCACTGGTTTAAGAACCTAGGTTTAGCTTATCCATACTCAGTGATCTTGAATTCCTAATTGCTGACTTTCACATCTTTGCTCTCTGACCCCCACTTTGGCTTAGTTTCATCTTCATAGGTAAGTATCAGTTCCTCATCTTTTGGTCTTAGAATAGCCTTATTTTAGTTTTGCCACTGACCTCATGGGGCTTGAAACTTGTAAGAACCCTACCCTACTGTCTAGTTGAGATTGCATAATCATTTAAATGACTCACACCATATACATCAAGTCACATGCATATTTTAGAACACACCCAACAATATTGCCCTACTTTCATTTTCTATCCTGGGCAAATGGCATTTCCTCAGACAGTGATTCTCAAACTTTCATGTATGAAAATCACCTGAGAGGCCAAAACACAGGCCCTACTTCCAAAATTGCTGATTCAGTAGGTTCAGGATGGGGCCCATGAGCTACATTTCTGACAAGTTCTTGGGTGATGCAGAGGCTGTTGTTCTGGGGACAAACTTTGAGAGTCACTGGTGTCAGAATGAAAGGGGAGCCTACGATTTCTCAAACCACTATATGCAGACCTCTGGGGATCTCAAGTGTCCAATAGCTCTCTACAAAATTTTTAAATTTTGTGTATCTATTTGATAAGTATCTGAAGAAAACTAAACATGTGAATGACTGCCTCATTGCTGACTATTGCCATATAATTTTAGCTCCCATATTGGCATTTATGATTATAATTACATTGACACTGAGAATACTTCCTCCATTGCCAGTAATAAGACTGGCGAATGGCTTAAGAACAGAGATGGACTAGACACATAAATGGTGTATTCTTAGGAAAGACCAACTGAGATTATAAATGCTGTTTGGACAGACTTACCAATAATTTGAATAGAGAAAAGGAAAAGGACTGTCACAATTGGACAATTCCATGGCACAAGAAAGCATAAGCGTGTCAAATTCAAAAAAACGCATGTAATAGCAATCAGAACCATATTCTGTTCATGAATGGTGCTTTAGTTCCAGAAAAATGTCAGCTGTCACATAAACTTGATATTATTATTATGAATTGTATTAGAGTGAGGTATTGTTTGAATCCAGATAAATGAATGAATATATCTCTTTTCATTGAGATGCTTTGGCATCATTTAGAAAGAGCAGAGCCCATAATCTTTTGAGCCTTACCAATCATATCATAATCTTATCTGTCAACTTCACGGATAAACTGGAGGTCAGCCTTGTGAAACAAAGGTATATCTAAAGCACCAATGACAGAAACAAGAACCTGACTATTTCAATCTGAAGTTCAAATGCAAGGGAAATCTAATTTTTAAAATCCTCTCTATGAGGTGACAAAAACTAAGGAAAGGGAATGGATTTTAAAGAAAGACATAAAGGAAATGTAAATTGCAAGTAGATATGGGTGGAAAACAGGAGAAGACTGGGAAAATGACCCCCAAAAAGGACAATTAAATAAAGAAAGTCAATGGAAATATGTCTGGGAATAAAATATATCTGGAAAGGTCAAAGACATATTATGTCTTATATTCAATGAGAATATGAAATCTAATTATTATGACAAGGTTTAGACAAGAAACCCATGAATCTTTTTCTTCCTGCTGTGCTAGAATCATTCATCAAAGTTATCTGTATATAAACTTTATTCAAATGAGCTGAAAAACCAGCAATATCATACTGAGTAAACAAATGACCTTATTTTAAAGGAGTAGATATATTTGAACAATTTAACAATTCACAAATGTTTTTGAGTCCTTACATGCCCCAAAAGGGTGCTGGGCACTGGACATACAATGGTGAATAAAATATATGCAATCCCCATCTTAAGGGGGTTTACAGTATTGAAGGGGCTACAGGAAACAAATAACCAAGAAGTTCTAGGACACCAGAAATCATTTGGAGGGGAGATACATGAAACTATGAAAATATTAACAGAGACATGTGACCAGATTTAGAGGGTCAGAAATGCTTATATTAGGAAGCTGGACATGGAAGGATTTACAACAGGTCTGAACTCTATTTTCTTCCTCTGGGGGATGCCTAGAAAAAGATGCCACAGTTAAATCCCTTTGTAAACATGAGACCTAATGGTATATTTTTGGGCATGAGGCAAGTCTTTTTTTATGAAATTGTCTAACTATAGTGTACCTAGTGTGTTTTTTATAACTAAACTTGGAATTTACAGCTCACTAGAAAATGTCGTGTATGCTATGTGATTAATGGAGTGTATACAGGAGATATTCTGCAACTGAAATAGCTCCTTTGTACATATTATTCAAGCATTGTTTAGAACCTCACATTTTCTAATATGCATCCTAATATGGGACAACCAGACTTTGGTAACTTTGTTGATGGGTCAGGCATTTTCATGTTCCACTTTAGTGTTGCAATTACCCACGTGCTCTGAATTTGACAATTCAACCTTCAGTGTCATCTCAGAAATTATAAGATGTGACTTAAAGAATAAGTAGGAGTTAATCATATAAAATCATGGTGAGAGGGGCACCTGGTGGCTCAGTCGGTTGAGCGTCCAACTCTTTATTTCAGCTCAGGTCATGATCCTAGGGCCGTAGGATCAAGTCCTACATTGGGTGGAGCATGCTCGGGATTCTCTCTCTCCTTCCCTGTTCCCCTCTCCCTTGCTCATCTCTGTCTTTTCCTCTCTCTCTCTGTCTCCCTCTCTGTCTCTGTCCCTGTCTCTCTCTATCTCTCTCTCATAAATTAATTAATTAATTAATTAATTAATAATAAATGTATGTATGTATGTATGTCATGGTAAGGGGCATAAAGGGAGATGGGCAAGGAGTGACAGGAAACTGGATTTATAGCAGAATAAATGGTTTATGAAAGAGCACACTTTATGAAAGAGAGGTAAACAAGGCTTATCAAGAGCAGAGTCAAAGATGCAGTGAGCAGAAGGCAGATAATAGAAGGCCCTGTGGCTCATGTAAAGAGGTTGCAACTTATTCCCAGAGGAACAGAACACAACTGAAATGGTTTAAGAATATAAATGATCTGGTTTGAATTTTAGAAGGAGTGCTCTATAGTGTAGAAAAAGGCACTAGAGAAAGGCAAGAAGACAAGATAGGAAGCTATTAAAATACTAATAATGTATCTACACTAAACACTCTAACTAAAAGATGGAGATTGTCACTTGAAAGAATTTACCAGAAAGATATGCATACTGTATGTGCCAAATGAAAATGACAAGTGTAATTTGAGAAGTATTATTTACAATAGCCCCAAACTGGAAACAACCTAAATGTCCATCCACAATGAAATGGATAAATATCTTATGGAATATTCATGAAATGGAATGTATGGCTATATGAACAATAGCTCATACAAAATGAACTATTGGGACCTCATCAAAATAAAAAGCTTCTGCACAGTGAAGGAAACAATCAGCAAAACTAAAAGGCAACCAACAGACTAAGAGAAGATATTTGCAAATGATATATCAGATAAAGGGTTAGTATCCAAAGTCTATAAAGAACTTATCAAACTCAACACCCCAAAAAACCAAATAATCCAGTAAAGAAATGGGCAAAAGACATGAAGAGACACTTCTCCAAAGAAGACATCCAGATGGCCAACCGGCACATGAAAAAATGCTCAACATCACTCATCATCAGGGAAATACAAATCAAAACCACAATGAGATACCACCTCACACCTGTCAGAATGGCAAACATTAACAACTCAGGCAACAACAGATGTTGGTGAGGATGCAGAGAAAGAGGATCTCTTTTGCACTGCTGGTGGGAATGTAAACTGGTGCAGCCACTCTGGAAAACAGTATGGAGGTTCCTCAAAAAAATAAAAATAGAAATACCCTACGACCCAGCAATTGCACTACTAGGTATTTACCCAAGGGATACAGGTATGCTGTTTCAAAGGGACACATGCACCCCAGTGTTTATAGCAGCACTATTAACAATAGTCAAAGTATGGAAAGAGCCCAAATGTCCATCGATGGATGAATGGACAAAGAAGATGTGGTATATATATACATTGGAGTATTACTTGGCAATTAAGAAGAATGAAATCTTGACATTTGCAACTACGTGGATGGCGCTAGAGGGTATTATGCTAAGCGAAATTAGTCAGAGAAAAACAAATATCATATGACTTCACTCATATGTGAACTATAAGATACAAAACAGATGAACATAAGGGAAGGGAAGCAAAAATCATATAAAAACAGGGAGGGGGACAAAACATAACAGACTCTTAAATATGGAGAACAAACAGAGGGTTACCAGAAGGGTTGTGGGGGGGGGGTACGGGCTAAATGGGTAAGGGGCATTAAGGAATCTACTCCTGAAATCATTGTTGCACTGTATGCTAACTTGGAAGTAAATTTAAAAAACAAATAAATTAACAACAACAGAAAAAAGACTACAGTGAGATACCACCGTCAGAATAGCTAAAATTAACACAAGAAACAAGTGTTGGCAAGGATGCAGAGAAAGGGGAAACCTCTTGCACTGTTGGTGGAAATGCAAACTGGTGCAGCCACTCTGGAGAACAGTATGGAGGTTTCTCAAAAGTTAAACATAGAACTACCCTATGATCCAGTCATTGCATTACTAGGCTAGGTATTTACCCAAGAGATACAAAAATATAGATTCAAAGGGGTACATGTACCCTGATGCTTATAGCAGCATTATCAACAATAGCCAAATTATGGAAAGAGCCCAAATGTCCATCAACTGATGAATGGGTAAAGAAGATGTAGTGTATATACACAATGGAATATTACTCAGCCATCGAAAGGAATGAAATCGTGAAATTTGCAACCACAAGGATGAAGCTAGAATGTATTATGCTAAGCAAAATGAGTCAGGCAAAGAGACAAGTACCATATGATTTCACTTACATGTGGAATTTAAAAAGCAAAATAGATGAACATATCGAAAGGGTGAAAAATGACAGGGAAACAAACCATAAGTGACTCTTTACAAGAGAGAACAAAAGGAGGGGTGGAGATGGAGAGAAAGGGTAGAGGATGGGCTAACTGGGTGATGGGTATTAAGGAGGGCATTTGTTGTGATGAGTACTGGGTGTTATATGTAAGTGATTAATCACTGAATTCTACTCCTGAAAACAATATTACACTATATGTTAACTGACTAGAATTTAAATAAAAATTCAAAGAAAAAAATGAATGGAAAAATGAATAACTCAAGTCCAAATGCAAATCCAGTGATTTTTCTTTTCTATGACACATGCTTCCCTGGTTTTATTCTATCTTTAGACAGCCTTTTTACCGATGCATATTGTGTGTTTCATAATCCTTCTATTGGTCATACTTATAGCTGTGGAAGAAAATAACTCTATATTAATGACGATTCGAGGCTTCATTCCATGCTTTTTTAAGGAAAGAAATGTCACAACCTCTCTCAATATCCCATTTCTATCATCATCAATGCTAGAAATTTTTTAAGGCAATAACTATTTATTGGACTCACTGGGGACACTGGTGCTTTGATGCCATAATTTTAAATAAGGAATAGAAAACCAGGTTTTCATCTGCATTGTGTAAATAGTTTGCCCCTGTAAATCTGACTCTGCTACTTCCTGATATTCAAGCTGACAAACTTTCTTCAGACAAGAATGTAAGCCAAACTTCAGGACCCTGCAGTTTAGGTAGCTAATCAAAGCTTCAAACTATCTAGATGCTGAGAGCAAGACATGTTTTCCTATGTGGCAGAATAATTATCTTGACTGGTTGGCCACAAATCTGTATGTATTTAAAGATCTATTCAAAAAGCCCATAAATACAGGCAACATGAAGAGACTACCAAGCAAGGCAGGAAATCCAAAGGTTTCTGTAATTTTTCATCTAGAAAAAGATTTTTGCACACACATAAATCAGTAGGCAATTTACACATTCTCTTACTTCTAACACACTCCTTACCAAAGCTGGGTTTGTTAACTTTACTCAAGTGAAGGGAATAATCTCTTAAGCAGACTCTCATATGTCATTTGTGGGAGTGTATATGGATATGATTTTCTGGAGGTTATGTATCAAAGACTTAAATATTGATACAGAATTCTCTCTTCCACGAGTAATTTCCAAGGACATAACTAAGGGGATATGAGAAGATTTCGCTGCAAAGATGTTAATCACATAGTGTTTGGAGCTGTAAAAAAAAATTAAAAACAACTTAAAAATCCAACTGTACTGAAATGATTGATTAAATTGTGATTCAATAATACAATGGAACATTCTGCAGCTATTAAAAATCATATTGTAGAGGAGCATTTATTTAAAAAGATGTGCTTGAGCTGGAGAGTTAAAACTTTAATTTTTAAAATGGTTTGCATTGTTTAATTTCAAAGATAGATTTGTTGATATAGATAGATGATAGATGGATAGACAGGTAGGTAGATCTATATAGAATTAAACAAAATATTCACAGCAGTTATTTCTGGGTGTCAATATTTCTCTGGTTTCTTGCTATATTTTCTAATTTTTCTATTTTGTGCATGTATTTTGGGACTTTTTTAAGAAGATGTACTCAGTCTACAGTTATTACCTTAGCACACTAATTTGGTCATATTGCAATTTCCAATTGCTACTAGAGTGCCCTTGAAGGGCCAGAGTTGACACAACTAGAAAGAATAGCAATGTTACTAGAAACACTGGGTATGAGGTCAGGGGCATTATTTGTTGAGGAAAGATATGACTATAACAGGCTCTTTTCTTGTTCTCTGTTTTTCAAAGATAGAGCTAAAATATACAAAGCAGGAAATAGAGCAGGGATGGAATATCACTTAGCAATGTCAAGATAACAAAATTTCTGTGGCAAAAACAAAGCTGGAATGGGAACAGGATAGATATAAGCTGTGGTCTTCATATTCAGGCATAATTTTAAGGAAATCTATTTTCATATCCTCAGTTTTCATGAGCACTCTTTCCTATCATCAGATAGATTCCTTCCCCAACTTCCCCTGTTAAAGTAGGTCTTCTCCCATTTTGTATAAGAAATGGCTCATCCTGAATCTAACTGTGCCATTGTTCTAAGGTGTAAAAACATCTAGGGCATCAGCAAAAGATTAGGGTGTGCCTGCAGGAACGTCTCCTTGGTTAGTTAATAAAGATTCTGTCTCCCTATCTTCCTGCATCTTACATATATTTCTGATAACAATGAAGTATATGGTATTAGAAATATGGTAGTAGTTGACCCTTATAAGAATGTTCCAGAATTACATATATTACAGAGTGGGCAGTCACCACCTCTAGCCTTTCCCAGACTCTTTTCAAAAAATAAATTGCTCCCTGTGAGAGAAACTAAGGAGAACAAAGTAAAAAGAGCATTGTTAAAAAGCACTAAAAGCTAAAAATTGCTCTTATAAAATGAGCAATATTTTTGGATATTCATAATATTCTTAAAAGAAAAGTACCTTTTTGCCAAAGTAGTATAGCTTGGTGATGCTCAGTCTTTTAAGAATATTCTCTAAGTCTATTCAATTTTTTAAGTTTAAATGGAAAGTACTTTCACAAATAAAACTTTTATGATTTATTTTAGATTTATGTGCATTATTCAGTGAGGACATTAAAGTGGAGCTTATCAAATTAGACTGTAAAATATTTATTCTAATGATATAACAGTTCATCTTATAAAGTGGTTAATATTTTCTATCCCCTATTAAGTAATATATAATTATATGCCAGTTGCCAGGTAAGTATAATAATAAGAATATTTTTCTTTCAGAAAATACATAGAAAAATGTTATCATTATATGAAAAAATTAAGAGTTATGAATATTTATATATGATTATTTAACACTTCCCAGAAACTCATATTAGAGATCAATACATGTTTAAAAACCCATTGGGAAAGGCACACTGTGTTTGATTTATTATGCTTTTCACAACTACTTATTTTACCTATCCATCACATTGCATTAACACAAATTAAAAATGAAAACATGACATAAGCTCTCGGTTTCTAGTTCCACATGCAAGGAGCTTGCTGGTCGCCACTCCTAACTAACATGTAAAAAGATGGACAAACTGAATAATCAACAACTCTTCTTACCTAAGAACTCTTAGGTATAAGACTTAGGTATAAGGTATAAGAGAAGTAAGGTCACAGAGCACACTACTGCCTGCAAAGTCAGAGAGGATGATGGAAAAACACGGAGAATTGCAGCTTACCAGAGCAGAAACACATGAGCTAAAACCTCCGTGGAACCAGTGCCAGAGCAGGAAACTTCAAACTCTAATCGACAAACTGATAGAAGTTCAGAGTAGACATATTGGAGACTTAAAATCTCCAGGGGGTTCAAGTCAGAGGAGTCTCCCAAACTTTCCCTGTAAGAGCTTGACCAGGTTCTCACAGTAAATATTGGAGAAAACTCTCCCTCGTGCTGCTGGCAGGGTGAGAGAAAAATGAACAGTTTTTGAAATATGCCAGAGTTCTCTGTTCTTCACAAGGTCTGCCCTCAGGACAAGTTTTTAACCAGATCCTAATCTGCTGGGGTGGTATCAGATCTAATTGACCTGGGGGAAAGGAAATATCCAATGCCAGCTGTTTCTAGCCACCCTGTCTATTCCACCTAAGCTGGGGAGTGGTGGGGGTGAGGTGAGGGGATTGTGGGGAGGCCTGGGGGGAAGCAGAATAAGAAGCACTTGTGAAGTGTACAGCCCAGTGGCATAAGCTCATTAAAAGACTGAGACCTAATCATAGACCATAGAAGATTTCCCTTCCCTCACACCACCACATTACTAAAGTCCTGTTTACAGCAGTTTCTTTTCCCCAGTTCATCATGTGTAGTTATCATGAAAAACTTACAAGGTATACTAAAAAACAAAAACCACAATTTGCAAACACAAAGCAGGAATCAGAACCAGACATGGCAGGGATGTTGGACTTAACAGACAGAATTTCAAATCACTATGATTAATATGCTAAGGTCTCTAATGGATAAGGTAGATAGCATGCAAGAACAGATGAACAATGTAAGAAGAGAGGAGATTCCAAGAAAAAAAAAGTAACGCTGGAGATCAAAAACCATAAGAGATGAAGAATGTCTTCAATGGACTTATTAGTAGAAAGGGCACAACTAAAGAATCTCTGAGCTTCAGGATATCACAATAGAAATCTCCAAAATTAAAAAGTAATGAGAACAAAAACTGAAAAAAGGAAAAAAAAAATAACCAGAACAGGATATCCAGGAACTGTGGGACAAGTACAAAAAGTATAACATGTGCATAATAAGAATAGCAGAAGCAGAAGAAAGAGAGGAAATGAAGAAATATTTGGAAGAAAAATGACTGAGAATTTCCTCCAAATTAATGTCAGACACCAAACCACAGATTTAAGAAACTCACAGAACACCAACCAGGAAAATGCCAAAGAAAAAAAATATACCTAAGCATATTATATTCAAACTACAGAACATCAAAGATAAAGAAAAAAAAATCCTGAGAGAAGCAAAAGGAAAAAACACCTCATTTACAGAAGAGAAAAAAATTACATCCAACTTCTCCTCAGAAACCAAGGAAGAAGAGAATGGAATGAAATATTTAAGGTGTTGAGAAAAGAAAACCACCAACCTAGAATCCTGTGCCCTGTGAAATTATGCTTCTAAATAAATAAAGACTAAAGAAATAAAGACTTTCTCCAACAAACAAAAACTGAGGGAGTTTGTTGCCAGTAGACAAGACTTACGAGAAATGTTAAAAGAAGTCTTTAGAGAAAAGGAAAATAATATAGGTCAGAAACTCAGACCTATATACTCTATATATATGCGTGTGTGTGTGTGTGTGTGTGTGTGTGTGTGTGTATACATATTTGTATGCTTATATATAAGTGAATTGAATGACAGCAATGATACAAAGGATGGGAGAGAAGAGTTAGGATTATTTTATTATAAATTACTCACACTGCCTATAAAGTAGTATAGTATTATTTGAAACAGATTTGGATTAGTTGTAAGTGCATATTACAAACACTAGGGAGACCACTAAATAATAATAATAATAATAATAATAATAATAATAATGTGCTATGAAAGGAAAGGGAATCATGTAAAATGCTCAAATAAAATGAAAAAAATTGCAGAAAGAGCGGACAGCAAAAGTAGAAACAATGAACAAAGGCTACAAATAGAAAATGGTAACAAATATGACAGATATTAATCTAACTACATCAACAATAAATTTGAACATCACTGATCTAAGTGCACCAATCAAAAGACACAGATTGTCAGAGTGGATCAAAAAGCAAAACCAAACTATATGTTGTCTATAAGAAACCGACTTTAAATATAATGAACATATAGATTAAAGGTAAGTGAATGGAGAAAGATATGCCACACTAATTAAAAAAAAAAAGCGGGAATAGCTATATTAATTTCAGACAGAGCACACTTCAAAGCAAAGAATGTTATCAGGAATAAAGGTGTACATTACATAATAATAAAGGAGTCATTTCTCCAGGAAGACATAACAATCTTTAGTATGTATGCTCCTACAATGGTGTCAAAATTCATGAGGCAAAAGATAGAACTGCCAAGAGAAATGGAAGAATCCACTATTATATTTGGAGGCTTCAACTCCACTCTATCAGAAATGGACAGATGTAGTAGGCAGAAAATCAGTAAGAACATAGTTGAACTCAACGACGTTAATCAACTGGATATAAAGGACATATATATACTACTTTATCCAACAATAGCAGAATACACTTTCTTCTCAATCTCACATGGAACATTCACCAAGATAGACTACATTCCAGGACATAAAGCACATCTTAACAAATTTAAAAGAATAGGAATCATACAATCCTTGCTTTTAAACCACAATGGAACTAAAGTAAACATCAATAATGGAAAAATAACTGCACAATCCTAAAATACATGGAGAGTAAATAACATACCTTTAAATAATTCATGTATCAGAGAAGAAATCTCAAGACAAATTGAAAATATTTTAAACTAAATTAAAATGAAAATATGACTCATGAAAATTTGTGGAATATAGCAAAACTAGTGCTTAGAGGAAATTTATAGCAGTGATTGCATATATTAGAACAGAACAAAGATCTAAAATGAATCATCTGAATATCCATCTTAGGAAAATAGAAAAAGAAGAGGAAAATAAAAGTAAGCATAAAAGAAATAATAAATATGAAAGCAGAAATTAATGCAATTGAAAACAGGAAAGGAATACTGTGAACAACTCCATGCTTACAAGTATGAAAACCTTGAAGAAATGGACCAATTCCCTGAATGACACAATCTGCCAAAACTCACACAAAATGAAAATGACCATTTGAGTAGGCCTATAACTATTAAAGAAATTGAATCAATAATTAATAAACTTCCAAAACAGAAAGCACTGAGCCCAGATGGCCTCACTGGTGAATGTTATCAAATATTTAAGAAAGAAATCATAAGGAAGAAATCAATTCTATAAAATCTCTTTCATAAAATAGAAACATAGAGAATAATTATTAATGTATTCTATGAGGCATATTACCCTAATATCAAAACCAGATAAAGACTTTACAGGAAAAAAGCGTTCAGACCAGTATCACTCATGAAAATAAATGCAAAAATACTCAATAAAATATTAGCAAATAAAATCCAAAAATGTATATAAAAAGAATTATACACCATAACCAAGTGGAATTTATTCCAGGTAGGCAAGGCTAGTTCAATATTCAAAACTCAATTTGTGTAATGTATCAAATCAACAAGCTAAAGAAAAAAAAATCACACGATTGCATTAGCAGATGCAGAAAAAGCATTTGACAAAATCCAGCACAGATTCATGACAAAAACTCTCAGTTAACTACAAATAGGGTGCTATTTCCTCAACTTGAGAGAGGGTATCTACAAAAAACCCACCATCATACTTAAGGTGAAAACATAGGAACTTTCCCACTAAGATCAGGAAAAAAGCAAGGATGTCCCTTCTCACCCTTCTCACTCATTTCCAAAATCACACGATAAGTTCTACCTAATGTAATAAGACAATAAAGGAAAATAAAGGGTATATTTATTGGGAGGCAAGAAATGAAACTGTCTTTTTTCACAGATGACCTGATTACCTATGTAGAAAATCCAAGAATTGACAAAAAAAAAAAAAAAAAAAAAAAAAAAAACCAAAAAACCTCTTAGCAGTAAAAAGCAGTAAAGCAAAGTTTCAGGATACAAAGTTAATATACAAAAATCAATCACTTTCCTATATATATTAGCAATTAATGAGCAGAATTTGAAATTACAAACATAATACCATTTACATTAGCACCCTAAAATATTAATATTTGGGTATAAACTTAACAAAACATGTATAAGACCTATAAGAGGAAAACTATAAAACTGATAAAAGAATTCAAAGAGGAGCTAAATAAAAAGAAAGATATTCCATGTTCATGGGTAGGAAGACACAATATAGTCAAGATGTCAGTTCTTCCCAACATAACCTATAGATTCAATGCAATCCCAATCAAAACTCTAGCAAGTTATTTTGTGGATATTGACAAACTGATTTTACAATTTATATAAAGAAGCAAAAGATTCAGAATAGTCAACACAACCTGGAAGAACAAAGTTGTAGTACTGATACTACCTGAATTCAAGACTTTCTATAAATCGACAAAAATCAGACAGTGTGATACTAGTGAAAGAATAGACAAATGTATCAATGGAGTAGAACAGAGAGCCCAGGAATAGACCCACATAAATATAGTCAACTGATCTTCGACAAAGGACCAAAGACAATGCAATGATAAAAAGGTAGTCTTTTAATAAATGGTACTGGAACAGTTGGATATCCATGTGCAAAAAAAATAACTTAAGAAATAGAACTTATACCCTTCACAAAAATTAACTCAAAATTGATCAAAGACCTAAATTCAAAGTGCAAAACTATAAAACTCCTAGAGGTTAATATAGGAGAAAACCTAGATGATCTTGGGTTTGGCAATAAATTTTTAACACCTAAGACATGATCCATGAAAGAAATAATGGATTACATTAAAAGTAAAAATTTTTGTTCTGCAAAAGATAGTGCCAAGAGAATAAGAGGACTAACGACAAACTGGGAGAAAACATTTGCAAAAGAAATATCTGATAAAGACTGCTATCCAAAACATACAAACTCAACACTAACAAAACAAACAAGTTTATTTAAAAATTGGCAAAAGACCCTAATGAAAAGATGTTCCACATAATATATCATCAGAGAAATTCAAGTTGAAAGAACAATGAGATACCACTGCACTCTATTAGAATGGCCAAAATCCAGAACACTGACTGACAACACAAATTGTTGGTGAGGTTGTGGAGCAACAGGAACTCTCATTCATTGCTGGTGGGAATGCAAAGTGGTATAGCCATTTTGGAAAACAGTCACAAACATACTCTTACTGTACAATCCAGCTATCGTAACTCTTTGTGTTTACCCAAAGGGGTTGAAATTTCCACACAAACACCTACACCCATATGCTTATATCAGCTTTATTCATAATTGCCAAAACTTGGAAGCAACCAAGATGTCTTTCAATAGGTGAATAGATAAACTATGATACATCAAGATAATGGAATATTATTCAGCACTAAAAAGAAAAGAGCTATCAAGCCATGAAAAGACGTGGAGGAAACTTAAATGTCTATTATAAGTGAAAGAAGCCAATATGAAAAGGTTATATAGTGTATGAGTCCAACTATATGACATTTTGAAAAGGCAAAACTATGGAGACAGTAAACTGATCAGTGGTTGACAGGGGTTAGTAGGGAGGGTCGGAGGAATAGGAGAAGGGGATTTTTACAGCAGCAATGTATGATACTACAATAATGGATACATGTCATTATACATTTGTATAATGTATACACCAAGAGCGAACCCAAATATAAACTATAGATTTTGGGTGATGATGTGTCAATGTAGGTTCATCAATGGTAACTAATGAACTGCTCTGGTGGGGAATATTGATAATGGGGGATACTATGCATTCATAGGGGCAGGGATTATATGGGAAATCTCTGCACCTTCTTCTCAATTTTGCTGTGAACCCAAACTATTCTAAAAATAAAATCTATTAAAAAACAATAGCATGTAGATATATTTTGCTTTATGATTCACAAAGATACCCTGATTATATTTTGCTACATGATTTATAAAAATTGATACCCTGATTATATACAATTTTAAATAAGACTTGACTGCTTTTGGTGATCTATCCTGTAAGATTCATTCTGTAATTTGTTTTTCAGTGTTCATTATAATAGTTGTTGAAGCACATGTGTTAACCTTATTAGTTGAATTAAAAAAATAAAGCCAGACTTTTTCTAACAATGACTGAGCTTAATTTGATTGATTGGTTTGTCAATGAGGACAGGCTTTGTTAATTAGGTTGCAGAGTAGAAATTTTCAGTTAACTGAATGAACTAAACTTGAAGCCTCAGGTTTTGACAAAAATATATTTAAAGCATAGGGAATATGAAGAGACAAGCATTTTATAAAACTATTATATTGGCAACATATATTGAAATTATTATTTCATGGCTCAGTTCTTTCTGAGTGCACTGGATTAAGCCATACTCCTCTAAGGGCAAAAGTAACAGATATAATAAACAGCCATTTGAAAAGTATTGGAAACCATTTTTGGTACAGTTCCCAGAAACTGAGAAAATGAATGACCCCAACAATTGAGTGACAAATCTTTGCAAGTGAGTTGATTTTCAATTATCTGCTTTCAACAAAATTGAAGGCAAACCTAGTAGAATATTCATCTAATATATCATTAAAAATGATTTTTGATGCTAGACCACTTTGAGATGTTTGGTGTGTTACTCAAAAAGTGTTCAAAAAACTAACGAACATCACTATAACAAAATCCATTGCCATTTCATCTACTTATCTATGTGAATTGATGCTGAACCCTCCCTATGCTACTCAAATAATAAATATTTATCTAGGAGTACATTAATTGGTGAAAAAAGTACAAATTATTGATTAAGTGCTTAATTAAATTACCTTTGTTAAATAGCTATCAAAATTATAATATGCACATATTATTTAGATCAAATTGCATACCCCACAATTCAGTGAAAAGATCCAGATCATATGTTTTAATATAATAAAAATTTTTAATTTAAATGTATAAACATACTTTTGTGAAAAATAAGTATGATGAGGAGTCCATAAAAGAATTTTAAGAATAAAAATATGTTTTCTTAACACAAAACTCTGTGAGGGAAGTGAACTAAAATTTAGAGCTAAACGAGAAAATGATGTTCAATTTCCTACAATGAAAAAAGAGCTCCTTTTATTTTTAAACTGATTGGTGGTGGCTATGAAATTGCCATGGTATTTATGTTATATTGGGTACATTTAAAAGAGCATTTTCACAGTTTTGTTTAAAATATGCACATTGAAGTATTTCAGAAATTACATTCTTTACATTTCTTTAATGATTAAAAATTAAAATAATGATTAAAACTAATTACTCCCAGTCTAGTCCTGACAATAGACAAATCCCAGTAGAGGACCATCCTGCAATATATCTGACAAGTACTACTCAAAACTGTCAAGGTCATCAAAAACAAAGTCTAAGAAACTGTCACAGCCAAGGAGAGGTATGATGATTAACTGTGCTGTGGTATCCAGGATGAGATCCTCAGAACAGAAAAAGGACATTAGGTACAAATTAAGGAAATCTGAATAAACTATGGACTTTAGTTTATAATAATGCAACAATATGGGTTCATTAATTGTAAAAAAAAAAAAAAAAGTACCATAATAATGATAAGCTGTTAATAAGAGAAACTAGCTGTAGGAGTAGGGGAATTCTCTGTATTATCTTTGTAAGTTTCCTGGATATATTAAACTGTTCTTTAAAATAATCTTTGAGGCACATGGGTGGCTCAGTTGGTTGAGCAGATGACTTTTGATTTCTGCTCGGGTCTTGATTCTGGGGTCGTGGGATGGAGCCCGCATAGAGCCCTGCGTGTGGGCTCTGCGCTGAGCATAGAGACTGCTTGAGATTTTCTCTCTCCTTCTATCCCTCTCCCCTGCTTGTGCACTCTCTCTCTCTCTTTCTGTGAAATAAAAAAAATAATAGTAATAAAAAATACTCCTTGTTTAAAAATTAATAAATTAAAAATAGATGTAAACCTAACAATGTACAAGAAGGTACATCGTTTTTCAAAAAATATTAAGTGACTATCCACAAGAAAACATTTTAAGCACACAAATTATTGTTTCTGCTACTTTCTAACTGTATTTAATGGGACAAATGACCTAATTTCTCTCTGCCTGAGTTTTCCCATCTAAAAAATTACTTCTTAATAGGATTTTTAAAAGGGTCTTCTTGTAGTCAGCAAATACAAGTGGTTGTTATTGGTATTATTTTTGTTATAAATAGACATGTCAAATCCAGGAGTTGCAAGTAGAAGTTTATTAGTGTATTTGAGATCATAGCTGAGAAAAGGTTACAAGTTGGTAAGAACAAGAAACCCAATTAGATGTTGATAATCAAGAAACATGCATAAAAGGTGTTCTCAAGGTCTGAGCACCACCTTCCCAATATCCTTCTGTTATTCTCCAGTGCACAGTTAGTGCCCAGCCCCTGACACCAAGCACCAGCCCTGCACGCAGCCCAAGGGAACTTATGTCTACTCTTGGTGACAAGCCTTGGGCGTACCCCGATGGGAGATGGAAGTCCAGCCTCACAGCCACTAAGGGCTACAAGGTCAACCTCTATCAACTTTTCCTTCTCAAAACCATCCACCGGGAACTGGATATTAAATTGATAATGTCAAAGAAACTGATAATCAAAATATTGAGAAAAAGGCATAGTGAGGGCAAGGCAAGTCTGCAAAAGCATTCACAGTGCCAAAAGAGCCTTGCAGAAACATTTGAAACACTGCAATTTCACTTGAGTGGCTCCATGTCTGCCTCCGTTTTCAGAATGAAAACTCTTCAAGGGTAGAAACCATGGCTTTTTAAGTTCTTTATCTGCAACAAGCACAATGCCTGGTTGGCCCTTAGTAAATATTTGTTTAGTGAACAACTTTTCCCCCAAAGAGCATTTATCCCAATACAGTTTATGAAGCTAGTGGATAATATTTATGTTCTCCTTGTGATATAAACTGGTAGTGGTAACTGACAGCTCTTACATCAGATACTAAAGTTTTCAGTTCACAGTTACATCTGATATCTCATTTTTATTTTTGCAAATCCTTTGTAGAGCATGTATCATTTACTTTCATTTATGTAAATCATTTTTCCATTTTATGCAGAAGAATGCAAACATTTAAACATCTGCCTGTTTACAAGACACCAAATAATTGTTGTCTGTGTGAAAAAAGTAATTGAAATCCCATCCTGTTTTTACTTCATCACTTTTTTTAGTACTTTGAACAACTAACTTGGAACCATTGGTTCACGCAATCCTTCATTCATCAATCCTATAAATGTGTATCAAATGTCTAAGTTTGTGCGAGGCACTAGAGTTCATCAGTAAACAAGATATAGAGCTCTGTCTACTGGTAAGCACCAAAAACTTTTGCGCAAATAGATGAGATGAGATGTGCTTTGTGTTTCTATGGAATAAAAACAACGTCCTTGGAAACAGGGCCTGGCACAGTAAATGTTCTAGGTCCTTTATATGCTCCATCGTGCTGTTTGCTATAAACCTACAAGGAAGATATTATCCTTAGACTATTATTATCTGCATTTTAAGATGATAGTATACCCACTTTATAAAAGAGGAAACTGATCTGAGAGAGGTAGTTATCTCAGGTTCCATTAAGTGAAGGAGCTGAAATGTAAGCCCACATCTGTTAAATGCTCAAGCCTATCTTTTCCCCATCTTATCTGTGATTTCTAATACAATGATGCCACTTTGAAAATTCAGAATAGAAGAGAGCTTCTAACTCATGCTCTGCCTGTCATGCCCAAGAGAACATACAAAAGTTTCATGTTAGTGCAGCTGCCACGCTGCCTTTCTGCAACCATCTGCCATTCCCCATTTGTTGAGGTGCTTGGGTCATTCTTTTTTCAAGGTAGGACACTTGCCTTGAATTCTAGACTGACTCTTCGCTACTGTCTTCTCTTCTATCCTCTCGCTGGGCCGAAGTTGCACTTTTACAAAGGGCAGAAGATATGCAAGCCAAAATATTGGGGAAGTAGGCAGCAAGGGTGTCCTGATAAAGTGGGAAATGGTGATGGAGGTCCTAGGGGCAGTTGTAGCAAGGAGACCAGAGGGAAGGAGAAACAGTGTCAATGGCAAAGCTCTCAGAGCATAACAATGCTCAATTTGGTTTGGGTGGGAGTGGAAGACTAAACAAATTTACAAAAAGGGTTTTCCTTGAACAACTTCCCTTCCAGTCATCTTCCAAAATAATAATGATAGTAACCTACTGAATTAGTTTTTGCTGTATAACAACACAAAAATTTAGTGGTTTAAAATAATAACCACTGATTTGTTTCAAAAGTCTGTGGATGGCTAATTTAGATGAGAGTCAGCTGAGTGACTCTTCTGGTCACAAAGAGGCTCATTCATTGTCAACTGCAGAGCAGACTGGGGGCCTGCGTAAGGGGTCTTCAACTGTAACTACTGCCCTCTGCTCAGTTAGTTTCCCATCCCCCAGCAGGCTAGCGTTCCCATGGTGGGGGCAGGCTTCCCAGGGAACGGATGGAAGTATTCAAGGCCTCTGAAGAATGGGCACGACCTGCTTGCAGCTATATCCTATTAGTATACACAAGGCATGAAGCCAGCCCAGATTTAAGGCAGGAACAGATAGGCTCTTGATAAGAGGAGCTACAAAATCACATTGCAAGAGGGTGTGGATATGATGCACATGAAGTTTGCATTGTTAACACCAAGCAGAGTAGCTGATTCCAAAGAAAATGTGTCTTATACAAAGAATTTTCAATTTCCAGAGATTCCATTAGAACTTAGAAATAATCTCAGGGTTTTAAACTTAATTTTAACCTTAAACATTCCTCTTTGTTCATTAAAACAACAACAGCAGTAACTTTATTGAACACTCACAATATGCCAGAAGCTTTACATTTAATCCTCTGTATAATACTGCAAGATAAGTTTTATGATCTCTATTTTACAGATGGGAAAACTCAGGTTCAATGGCTTGCCCTAGGTCACAAAGATAATGAGTATCAGGCCTGTCCTATTCTGAGGCTCACACTTTTCTCTCTCTATTACACTCTAAATTGCCATCTGAATACTCCTTTGGAAATTTATTTTGCATCCTATGTGTAATAACATCTGCCCCAAATGCAAAGACCAGAAATTGAAATATTGTAGTGGATATAGTGAGTTGGTGTTACCTATCATTCTAGCCACCTCCTAGCATACCTTCCTTTATTTACTACAGAAGCTAGAAAGCTAAAGTCTGTATTTCCCACAATCCCTTGAGTGTAGGATTCTGAAGGTGATTTCATTGTTTGTGTAGGTGGCTTAGTTTATTTTAATAGCAACTATAAGGTTTCATTTTGGTTCATTTTTAAATTTTATTTTAAATAAAAATTTTATATATTAAAGGTATACATGATTTGAGATATATAGATATATATATATTTGAGATATCTATATATATAGATATATATATCTGTATTATATACATAGATATCTATATGTCTGTGTATACATAGAGAGATATATAGATATGAAGATATACATATACATATACATATATATATCTACATATATATATACATACAGAGTAAAATGATTACCACAGTCAAGCTAATTAGAATATCATCCCACATATTTATCATGTGTGTGTGTGTGTGTGTGTGTGTGTGTGGTGAGAGCACCTGAAACGTACTCTCAGCAAATTTCCAGTACCTGATATAATATTATTAATTATAGTCATTATGCTATACATTAGATCTCTAGAATTATTCATCCTATATAACTGCTCTTTTTTTAAATCCTTTTCTACCAGATACCAAGAGTCCTGTGAGGGCTGGCAGCACATTTTTTTTCTTTTTTTTCTTTTTTAATATAATTTATGGTCAAATTGGCTCACATACAATACCCACTGCTCACTCCAACAAATGGCCTCCTCAATACCTATCACCCATTTCCCCTCTCCCCCACCGTCCCTCCATCCACCCTCAGTTTATTCTATGTATTTAAGAGTCTCTTGTGGTTTGCCTCCCTCCCTCTCTGTTTGACACGATTTTTCCCCCTCCCCTTCTCCAATGGTTTTCTGTTAAGTTTCTCAAGATCCACATAGTGAAAACATGATATCTGTCCTTCTCTGACTGACTTAATTCACTCAGCATAATACCTTCCAGTTCCATCCACGTTGCCACAAATGGCAGGATTTCACTCTTTCTCATTGCCAAGTAGTATTCCATTGTATATATCAACCACATCTTCTTTATCCATTCATCAGTTGATGGACATTTAGGCTCTTTCCATAATTTGGCTATTGTTGAAAGTGCTGCAATAAACATTGGGGTATATGTACCCCTACGCATCAGCACTCCTGTATGCCTTGGGTAAATTCCTAACAGTGCTATTGCTGGGTCATGAGGTAGTTCTGTTTTTTATTTTCTTGAGGAACCTCCACACTGTTTTCCAGAACGGTGACAGCACATTTTTGTTTCTGTTTGTTTTCCCTTTGGTTATCTATCCTCTAGCACACTGTACCTAGCACATAGAATATAGTTCATAAATGTATTTTTTATTGTGGTAAAAAAAAATGCATAAGATCAAATCAATTCTCTTGACAAATGTTTAAATGGACAGTACAGTATTGCTAAGACAGTATAAGCAGAGTATAAGAGCCATGTCGCACAGCAGATCTCTAGAACTTTTTTATCTCGCATGACTGAAACTTTCTAACTATTGAACAGCAACTCCCCATTTCCTTCTCCCTCTTATCTCTGGCAATCGCCAATCTACTTTCTGCTCCAGTTAGTTCAGTTACTTTAAATCCTTCATGTAAATGGAATAATATAGTATTTGTCTTTCTGTGACAGGCTTATTTCACTTAGTATGATGTCCTCAAGGTTCATCAGTGTGGGAGCAGATGACGAGATTTCCTTCTATTTTATGGCTGAATAATATTCCATTGTATATAGATAGATACATTTAATCACATTTTCTTTATCCGTTCATCCTTGAAGGACATTTAGGTGGTTTCCACCTCATGACTATTGTGAATAATGTTGCAATGAACACAGGAATGCAAATATCGCCTTGAAATCCTAATTTCAATTCTCTGAAATAAATACCCAGGAATGGTATTGCCAGATCATATTTTAAATTTGTAATTTTTAAAAAATTTTTTACTGTTTACTTATTTTTGAAAGAGAGAGACAGACAGACAGAGTGCGAGCAGGAGAGGAGCAGAGAGAGAAGGAGACACAGAATCCAAAGCAGGCTCCAGGCTCCAATCTGTCAGCACAGAGCCTGATGCGGAGCTCAAACCATGAACTGTGAGATCATGACCTGAGCTGAAGTCGGATGCTCAACCAACTGAGCCACCCAGGTGCCCCTAAATTTGTAATTATTTTTAATTGTTTGAGGAACCTCTAGACTATTTTCTTTAGCAGCTGCATTATTTTATATTCTTGCTGACAGTATACAAAGGTTCCAATTTCTCCAAATCCTTACCAACCCTCATTATTTTCTGGGTCTTTTCTTTTTATAATGACCATCTTAACAGATGTGTGAGGTGATTTCTGACTGTGGCTTTAATTTGCATCTCCTGATGATTAGAGATGTTGAGTACTTTTTGATATACCTGTTGGCCATTTGCATGCCTTCTTTGGAGAAATCTCTGTTCAAGTCCATTTTTTAAGAGAATTATCTGAAGGGTTTGTTTGGGTTTTTTATTTTGTTTTGTTTTTTGCTTTTTGCTAAAAGGAGTTGTAGGACTTTCTTATATGTTTTGAATATTAACCCCTTATCATATATATGGTTTTAAATAATCTCTCCCATTCTGTAGATTGCCTTTTTACTCTGTTGATTATTCGTTTTTGTCCGTTTGTTGTGTTTTGTTTGTTTGTTTGTTTTTTCAGTTTTGTTACCTGTGCTTTTGGTGTCATATTGAAGAAATTACTGCCAAAACCTGAAGGTGATGTAGTTTTGGAAGTAAGAGTAACTTGCCTAAAAGTGAAAAACAAAAGTGAGAAATATGCCACTCTTCTCTTCTCTCGTTCTGGTGTCGTTTTTGTTTTTGCTGTCAACCAAGATTTTGGAGACATTTGTTTTCCATTGGCTATATTTGAAAAGGTTACAAAGGTTCCAGTTATCACCTTAATGAATGGTGCATACGAGCCATCCATTTTACAGGTATAGGTACAGATTGTAGGAGGTGGTGTGGTTCCAGCTCTGTCAGCAGTAGCAAGAATTTCCTAATCATAGACTATCCTGACTGTGGCAATGGTGGTTTGAGCTGAAATCAACAGCTTCCTGATCACAGAAAAAGCAGCAACATCTTTAAAGGTCCAATATTGCACGTGGCTTTGGGATTCATTCCTGAAAGCACAACATATTATTCGTTGCTTCATCCCACCCAACAATTCTGTAAGCCACTTGATATGCTAGAATAAATTCTTTTCTACATAAATTCACTAGGGTGGATTCCAACTATATAGCTAGACAATTTTGTTCACAGCTGAATGCTGAGCAATGCAGCCATTAACATTGTTACCTGGATTGTAAATATCCTTTTGCTTTAATTTTCGACAGTGCATAAAAGAGGGGAAAGGGGAAAAATAATCCCTCTCTGACCCATAGAAGTTCAAGCTGTAAATGACCTTCACACCTGCATGACTCTCTCCACTCCCACATTTACCGAATATACTTCTCCACAGGGTGCCCAGGGGAGACAGCTGGTAGCATGGTCTCATGGAGACAAATCTACACTTAATAACTTAGAAGCTATGGAACAGATATGCTGACTATATTTAGACCTCACAAAGCACAGCAGGAGCATTTAAATTGAAGCTATGAAACCAAAATTGAAAGGCTATTAGTTCTAACTTAGTCATTTCATCTAGATGTACCACCTGCATGCACCCAAGAGTTTCTTCTTCCACTAAGGATTTCATGTTTAAATTGTGTTTGTGGGGTGGGTTTGAATGTAAACCAACAACAATGGGAATGGAGTCACAGGAAAAGTGATGGAATCCTCAGCTCCTCTCTTGTTGCTTTTATTCCCTCCTCTCTTGGCCCCCACTCTCCTTTCCCTTCTTCATCTTCTCTATATTCCCTTCACTTCGGGTTATACATCACCCCCACTGCTTTTTGTCTCCCTCCTCTCCATCTTTGTCCTTTTATCTATTCTCAATCAAAAGAAGAAAGCAAATTAGGAGGACAAAAATGTCCTGCAAAAGGTAAAGCAAGTTCCTACTTCAACATTGAATATCTGAGTCTCTTCTCTTCTGCTTCATTTAACTATTTTTACATCTAAAAAATGACCCAAATGAAAGTAAATGAAAACATAAGAAAAAGAGAAAGTAGTGTTTAAATGGTCTCTACTACTTGCCATAATAACTAAATAAGAACACTTTTATTACTATTATTATTATTTTATTATTAATTATTATTATTATTCAAAGTCAACTCAGGACGATTTAGCAAGAATTTATTCCATTCCTACTCTATGAACCCTTACAATGGATTAAGAACTGGATAAAACATGATAAATAAGACCCAGTCCCTGCCTTGAATCAGCTAGTAGGAGAAGCATATTTACGCAATTATGAAAAAGTGTGATAAATTAATAATCTAGTTTGAGCCAGCAATCTCAATGTCATCCTTAAGACTTCTCTGGAAGGAGCTGAACCACCCTACTTTACCATATGGGCTAACACACTTCCTAATAAATTGTTATTGGATGTTTCATGTCTCCAACTCAAGTACACCCAATCTAAAACCCCAGAGAGCCTATTTGCTATGAGATATCCAGGGAGCATCTTTCTGATCTTAGCTTTTTACCCACAGAATCTTCCCTAGATACAACTATTTGTGTTTCACAGTAAAATAATATTGATTGTTGATTTTTCCTCCTTCCCTTCCTTCACCCATCCCCATATCTGGTCAAGTGAACAGGTCCCATTTTTTCTATCTTTGGAGAATGTCTTAAATTCATCCACTTCTCTTTATTTGCACTAAAAGTCCCTAAAAGTATCTAAGGTTGTTCTCATTTGGGCTGCTGCAATTAGCTTCCTAATTGGTTTCTGTGCTAGTTATTTCTATTTATCATCCCACCACCTTCTCTGGATCTAATCTAAATCCTTCTGTGTCCTGCTCTGTACCCCAGAAGTCCAGCTCTACAGATTCTGCCAGATTCTGGTCAAAGAAACACCAGCAGAAAATCAGAAAGTAAAAGAAAAGCCAAGGTATTTCTTTTCCTTTCCATCCTTCTTTGGCACTACATTTGTGGCTGAAGATATATCTCCCCTTGACTACAGTCTCTGTGGAACAACTTCTTGCAGCTCTGACTCTCCCAGAGCTCTGGTTCCATGATTTCTCACCATTTCTTTTCCAGGCCAAGGGAGGCCTGAAGCTTTCTGCTGTTGCCAGTCTTTTGGTGCTTTAATAGATTTGCAGATTGCCTTGAACGTCCCCACTCTTCTATAAGTAATGCCTTCACTAAAGTTTCTTGAACCTTCTGAGATGAGATCATTAGGCTATGACCCTAATTCATATAATCTCCTTATTTTCACTCTTCTCCCCTTTCAGTCAATTCTCCAAACAGTAACCCAAGCATGGTCTTAAAATGTAAATGCCATCACATCACTCTCCCACTTAAAACCCTCTAATGGGTTCCTATCACACTTAGAATAACTCCTCACCATGGGCATTAAAGCCTTGTAATCCTTCCCTTCTTAGCATTTCATATTTCTCTGTCAATTATTCTGTCTTTGGTACATCAAAAATACTGAGTTTGTTTCCCCACCTTGAAGCTACCTGTGAAGTAACTGCTTCCTTATTAAAGAATGTTTTTCCTCATAATCTTCACATGACTGGTCCCTTCTTATCTTTCAGATCTCATCTTAAATATCATCTCCACATGGAGATCTTCCCAGAACACCTGATATAAAATAATCTTTCAGTAAACCTGTTTGAGTCTTCTATATATAACCATCACTTTTTGATATTCCTTTTGCTTATTTCTTTGCTTGTTGACACCACCCTTCCACCATCTAGAATATAAGCTGTATCTGGCAGTCTAAAACAAAAAAATAAAATGAATTTATTGGATCATTTTAAAGATACCTAGTAGCTCAGAGAATTGGCAGAAAGATGAAGGAGCAGGTTGGACAATTAGGCTGGAACCAAGGAGGCTCTGAGGGCTACATGTCAGGAAGAATAATCCAGGACATCACCACCAGACACAGCTATGCACCAGTCGTATCGCTTGATATCATCATGGTACCTGACCATCACTGGCATTAGATGCATACACTGTTGCTAGACACTGCCACAGGGTACCTCAGCTGCTCCATCACAGCTAACTTGGGTCTCCTATCCTTGAGTGAGAGAACAAAGGCATCTTCAGGAGGAGACAACTATGTATGATTTAGTGGATAAAACACTGGTTTTGAACTCTGTTACAGCTCTGGCTAAGGATATAATCTAGAGGGGTCAGCTTCTTAAGATGTAGAGTGGGGGGAAGGCAGTGTGATTTCAGAAGAATAAATAGATGCCACCCATCAAAGTCTACTGCGTTTGTTCTTCAGCATCTATGTTTGTCCTTCATCTGGTTAAAAAGTTTATACCTTCAACCTAGGGGACTAAACATCCATCATAAGTTGATAATTTGGCTATACTACCACATTTCAAACATTAGAAATCACCAGTATTTTCTATATCAAGTAATAAGGCAAAAAAAAGAGGGATCACAAAATTATCAATTAATGTAAAACATGGCTGTTTTAGTCCCCACTCCTATAGCTGGTCAAGAAACTAAATTGCCTTCCTCCACTACACAGTCCATGTTTCTTTTACAGCCAAGGTACTTGCAGAGGGATTTTTATGTGGAAGTGTGACCTGTAGGATCTAAGTATTTGGTGGCCTTGTCATTTTGGGTCTGTTGGTATTTTCCTTTGAACAGAACTATTAGACAAGGAAGTATAAACAGGCACCCAAGAGAACCCCTGAGTTCCAAACACATTCCTTCTGAAAGATGAGAAGTCATGTGAAGATCATGGGGAAAAACATTCCTCAAAGAGGAAAAAGCCCTTCTAGGAGATCCAAGTATATATCTTTTCTTATCTTCAATTTTCCGGTTATATATATCTCCAAGAGCCTGATCCTCTGGCCTGCCCAGTAGCCCCTGGCCACAAATAAGTTTTGATCTGTGACTAAGGCTCTCTTTTTCCATACCCACTTTCCAAAGTGAGTTACCAGTCTGATCTAAAGTTCTGCCTATTGAAATTATATATATCCACTTTTACCCCTGTCTTTTGGAGCCTCCATTAAGTAAGGCTTCAGTGCAAGGGCATCTACTCCTGCCTGGTGCCAGTATACCATGCAGATACACTAGTAAGCCAGGCCCACATTTTTTTTCCCTCCTCCAGGAATTAGAGGAATTCTCTGTGACGCTAAAGATATGAGATGAGAGAGAGGCATCAAAGCAATAGAGCCAATAATATGAATCTGAACCACCTGCTTATGCAATTTCCTTATGCCTCTGGACCTCCTCAGACCCAATATCCAATAGCCATTACCATATTATAAGAGAATGTTGCTGCTCCTGTCTAATTTATGCTTCAGCAGCTCAGATAACACTAGTCAATAATGCAGTTTGAACAACTCAGTCACATTATGTTCCATGGTCAGGCTTTAGCCTCTACCAGAACCGAGTAACAAAATTATGAAGTAGGAAATACTATTACTACCATTTGCAGAGGTGAAGAAATTTGCACAGTTTTATCACTAGTTTAAGTGGCAGAGCTAGGATGCAAATCCAGAACCCATACTCTTTATCAGCACAGCATATTATCTAATAGTATTTGATTTGGACTTTGAAAGATGAGTAAGTTTGGGGCAATACTATCCACTTAACATTTTTATTACTTACATTATCACTAAGTCCCAGCAAGTATACTAAATGTGTTCCATTTATTATCTCATCTAATCTGTCTCAAAACTGTATGACATAGGTACATTATCATTACTTTCTTACACAGGAGGAAATTACAACTTAGACAGGTTAAGTAATTTTCTCACATCACAAAGCTAGTTAATGGTAAAACGAAGATTTCATTCCATTCAGTCTGACTCCAGATCAACATGATAAAGCTTGACAGACAAAGCAGAGGAGAAGAGCATTTAGACAGAAATACTAGATGTTAGCAGGATAGAGAATTAATTAGTTTGGATTCACTGTCTGAAGAGCCTTGAATACCAAGATAAGGAGTTTGAACTTCATCTGGTTGAGAATAGGGAGCTACTAAAAGGTAGCTAATTAATACAATTAATACAATTAGGAATTACCACCTATAGAGGGGACCTCTAGGTAAAAGTAGTAGAGTGAATCTGTTTAAGGGTTAAAGTTCATGCCCAATCCTATCACTGCTTCTGGTTATGGTTATCAACAACAGGTCCAGGGTAATCCAGCAGCAGTAGGGAAAGTAAACAGAGCTGAGACTAAAACTTTCTGTGTGTGTGTGAGACATGCTTTAGTAAAGAAAGGACGGTGCTAAGATCTTTAGCAAATAGTTCCAGCCTTGAGGGAACTAACCAACTATTTGGGATGCAATAGCTATCCTGCCTGGTCCCTTGTACTATTTCTGTTTCTGACATGGAGACTCAAGATCTTCCTTTTCTAGAACTTTAACTGTCTCACCACCTGATCCTTCCTGACTCACCAGAACCTTTTGAGCTTCCACTTCTTCCCTGCTCAACCTATAAAAACCACTGATCTTTCCACCCTATGCTTCTTTGAATTTGACCTTTTATCTGGCTGTCCTACAGCATTCATCAGCCACACCCTTTCTGGTCCTATTTTCTCATGATTGGTCTCAAGCTGTCTGTATTCCCTCTGGTTATTTTAATATACTAATTATGATGGAAGCGGTAGAACAAGCTGAAGGAGGAAAACACATGCCACAAGGAGGCCAGATGGGAAAGTTATTGTGGTTCACATATATGGGATAAGAGCCTCAACTAGAAGGGCAGAATAAACAGGAAGCTGCTAAAGACTTTTCAAAGAAACAACTGGATCAACTGACGGACAGATAGAGGTTAGAGGGAAAAAAAGACTTTAGCAGTGAATTTGCAGTTTCCAGTCAAGGTAAGCTGGAGAATGGTTACCATTGAAATAGTAGGTGGGAAGAATGGGAATTCAACAGTAGACATGCTGTAAACATGCTGAGCATTAATGTGGTCCAAGTGCAAATGTCCATTGGAAGTGGAGAATGAAGGACCTGAGCTCAGGAGAGAGATCACAGCTAGCTAGTGATTAGGAATTGTTTACACAGTGCAGGTCAGAGAAGCAAGGAAAGTGAAAAAGCTTTTCAAGGGAAAAAACATTCCACTGTGTAGATTCTTTCTGCATGTCCAGTAGATAAAATGTCAGAGCACTGTATGGCTAGTTTTCCTCTTTATCTCAACTGGTTTCTTTCACTTTTGAGTCTCAGATGAATGTGTGAGAGGGAAAAAAAAATGTTGACAGAGATCATGAGTACCACAAATAGAATAATGCTTCTCCCCAAAATATTTTCTTCAAAAAAATCTCAATTACAGATTTTATCAAAGCATATTTCCATAACCTCTTATAATAATAATGATAATATTTTAAAATATCTCTTATGTTTACAATAAATTTGTTTGGATATTATGGTACCAGAGTGAAGTGATCTAGTTGCTCAATCATTCATTCTAGAAAGATATAATATGAACTATATACATGGATTTTCGTTAGACTGGTAATGTGTCAAAACATGGGATTCATTGGTTTTTCTGATATAAAAATTCTGGGCCATCAGTTATACTCTACCTGAGCAAAGACAAATGAGTCTGGCCACAAGAATTTCCTGAGGAGGCATAATAATAAATCCATTAGAAATGAAATACATTTATAATGAAGTTAGCTTTTGCTATATCAAGGATCTTTTCAATGAACAGTAGAATGCTATCACTTCAAGAGTTCATCTTCTGGTACCTCATTCAACACAAAAGCTCTAAGTAAAAGTTTGTTGTTAATTTGATTGATTGATTCATTGATCATGTATTATCCTTTAAAGCATGTCTTAAGTTTGATTGATTACAACCTATGACATTCAAAAATTTATTTCAGGTATTAAAATAGAGATTTTTCAATTACTTTTACAATCTTAAATTTCCTCTGAAAATAACAAATGATAAAATGGATAAACCTAAGGAAGCCCCAGGGGGACTCCCTCCTACTATTTGGGCAACTTTCTGCCACTCTGACCCTAGGGGGGAAGAAAATGGCATTTCTTTGAAACTGGGAATACTACACTGTTTTACTTCTGCAATGGAATCCTTTGTCTAGTGTTTCCCCAGCAGTATAAATCACACTAAATCAATATATGGGAAAAAGAGAATTTAAATCTGTGCACAAAAACCTCAGATCGTAAATAATAAATTATAACAAAAGAACAAAATCATTGTCCCCACCTACTCCCCACATAGAGACCAGAAGAAGATTAGTCTTTGTCTAAGAAATCAAAATCTTGGGGCGCCTGGGTGGCTCAGTCAGTTAATCCTCCATCTGACTTCTGCTTGGGTCACCATCTCATGGTTGGTAAGTTTGAGCCCCACGTTGGGCTCTGTGCTGACAGCTCAGAGCCTGGAACCTGCTTTGGATTCTGTGTCTCCGTCTCTCTCTGCACCTCCCCCACCCCTGTCTCTGTCTCTCAAAAATAAAATCAATCAACAATCAAAAATAAATCAACATTAAAAAATTTTTTTTTTAAATAAAAGAAATCAAAACCTTAGAAGTACTACAGGCAGTCCCAGCTCAGTTATCAAAACAATGTGCAAAGCAAATACACAGTTCCGGTATGTGCAAGTTTGAGTTAATACAATGCTGCGCAAATCAAGGACTGCCTGTCTTTCAAGGAGAGGCTAGGATCTGAGCTCAGGGCTGAGGAAAGCTGACTTGCTCTACATAATCACTGGGTACATTTGTTTCCTTCTGATTTCTTTCTCTTTGGTCCTGAAAACACAGGCAGGGGAGAAACGAGAGAGAAACCAGACTGATATCAAGAGGCCAGAATATTCTACAGAATGCCAGGGCCTTTAAAAGTTCCTCAGGGGAAAGACTTTTGGAAACAAAGATATCTAATAATTAAATGTAAGTTGCCTGGCTCCCTAGACTTGCATTGTCCGATATAATGGCTACGATAGGTAGCTGTTCCGTACTTGAAATGTGACTGGAAAGAATTGAACTGCACTCCAAGTATAAACTATACACTAGATTTTGAAGGCTATATGAATAAGAAGAAAGTTTTAAAATCTCATTAATAATAATATCTTATTGGTCAAAACTGATTATATTGGTATTTTGGACATATTAAATAAAACATACTATTAAAGTTAATTTTATCCTTTTTAAAATGTGCTACTATGGAATTTTTAATTATATAGTTGGTTCACACTATATTTCTATTGGAGAGTACTGCTCCAGTAATCTTTGCTACATACTCAATGATTTCATGTGAATGGATCTTTGGTGAGAAACAAGAAGGCATGAAATCAAAGACAGCACAGCAAGACGGCATCACAAACTGGCACACACAAGGCACCGCTTTAAAAGCTCTACATATATCGATTTTTTTAAATCTTAATTACAATCCTGTAGGTACAAGGAAGGACTCCATTTTTCAAACTGTAGACTAAGGCACAGAGAGGTTAAGTAGTTTGCCCAAGGATACCCAGCCAATTAGTGATAAAAGAAGATTTGAACCGAGGTAGTCTGACTCCAGAGTGTGTGCTCTTTTCTGACTGCTTTATTGAATTACTCCTTTAGCAGCAGCAAGAACTTAGAATCAAAGAGGACCGTGAGAATGTAAGCATGCTGAGAAACTGCAGAAGTGTATCGTGAATGGGGAAACTTTCCACATGTCCTGTGATGGGCATTTGAGCTAATCTTCCTAGACCTATGTGAGAAGAATGGTTTTGTCTGAAACATGGATGGCATGGAGGTTAGGTTTGCTATAGGCCTTCCATAACACAACTAGTTTGAACACAAACAAGTTCTTTGAGTTTCTGTTTCTCTCCCTTTCATTAAAAAGGTCCTACCTTTGGGCCCCACTCCTGGTATAATTATACTTTCTTATTGGTTGTCTCTAAAAGTCCAAATTAAGTTCTTTCTCAGCAAGAGACTTCCCTAAATCTTTAGGGAAGTAGGGCTATTCCTTTTCCAATCTCCAGACCTAGTACTTTAATTTAGATCAATTGTTCCCTCACAGTCAATTGACCTACTACCTAGCCCTGTGTTTCCTGGACTCCAGCACCTGCAATTCCGTGACTAGCCTTTCTTCAGGTCTACAGTCCCTGTGCCTTAGTTTCCTTTGTTCTGCTTCAATTTCTCTGATGTAAAGTTCTCACTTCTAAATCCACAGATCTTTTAAAAGTTCCTCATTTTTTTTGGAACACTGCTCTGCAGTATTACTGCCGTGGCAACTCTCATTCCCTAAGCAGAACATAAATAACCTCCAGGTGGAGGCAGGACACCAGAGGACGATGTCTGTAGGAAACAGGAATCCGAAGGCAAGGAAAATACAAATGCTTATTAAATCTATGGGACAGTCATGCCTAGAGATCTTTTAAATATGCCTGGAATTCCTACTAACCAGGCACAATAGGGAGGTCATGGTGAATGGAGAAAAGACTTAGACATTATTAAATAGGATCTGTTATAATAGGCCTTTGTCCTTAAAACCCTGTAAGAGGGGCACCTGGGTGTTTCAGTTCAGTTAAGACTCCAACTTCCGCTCAGGTCATGATCTCACAGTTGGTGGGTTTGAGTCCCATATCGGGCTCTATGCTGACAGCTCAGAGCCTGGAGCCTACTTCAGATTCTGTGTCTCCATCTCTCTGCTCCTACCCCGCTCGTGCTCAGTCTCTCTCTCTCTCTCTCAAAAATAAATAAACGTTAAAAAAAAATTTTTTTTTAAACCTGGAAGAGACCTCTTACATGGAACTAAGTAGGTAGATTTGGACTGCTTTCTGATGAATAAGCTTACATCTTTGTGATGGGGTGACTAACTTTCCTTAGAGTACTAATAGACAATGGCCTCATACTCCATATACTAAAGTAAACAAATATTTCTTCCCCTTTGTGTTCCAACATTAGGCATAGCCCTGTAACATTCTATAAACATACCATATACCCTCTAAACCCCATAAATACACCATAACCGAGGAGAAGTCCATCTACCCACCAAACTCACTCCTCCCTGAATTGTCCCCCATTTCAATGGATAACGCCACATCATTCACTATTACTGAGGTCAAAGCCTAGGAATCAGCCTTGATTCTCTTTTTTTTAATTTATTTATTTTGAGAGAGAGAAAGAGAGCAGGAAGGGCAGAGAGAGGGAGGGAGGGAGAGAGAGAGAGAGAGAGAGAGAGAGAGAGAGAGAGAGAGAATCCCCAGCAGGCTCCACACTGCCAGCCTGCAAGGTTCAAACTCATGAACCATGGGATCATGACCTGAGCTGAAACCAAGAGTTGGACGCTTAAGTGACACCCAGGCATCCCACCTTGATTCCTTTTATTCAACACCTCACTCCTAATGCATCAACAAGTTACATTAGTTCTCCCTTTCAAATATTTCCTGTCTGACCATTTCTTACCACCTCCCTTGCTCCCCGACTTAGTACAACCTACCATCCCTTCTAACATCAAATATTTCAATCATCTCCTAAATGATCACCCTGTGTCCCTTCTTGCCTCTCCAATCTCCACACACGGCCAAACTGATCTTTTAAAATTGTAAATCAGATCACATAATCTCCCTCGTTAAATCCCTCTGATATCTTCCCATCTCACCCATGATAAAGTCCAAATCCTTAACATGTCCTGTCCCCTACCCACTTCTCTTAACTCATCACCTACCACTCCTCATCATCTACCTTTTGGCCACCATTCTCTTGCCACAAAAATACTGGACCATTTGTACACCAGGACCCTTATACTCATTCATACCAGTTAGGTCTCTATTCAAATGTCACCACTAAGATTAATTCCCTGATTATCCTATTAAAAATAGCTCTCTATTTGCTCCCCTCCCTCTCTCTTTAGCTCCTTAATTTACATTATATTTTTCATAGTACTTACTATCATCTGAAAATATTTTATTTGTGTATCTGTCTTCTCATTCCCTATGCTGATCCTTGGGATATTATGAACTATATGCTCTGTTCATCATTATATCTCCAGTAACAATAAAATACCTTGCACATAATAAATTCACAATAAATTACTGTTGAATGAGGAAATGAATGCATTTCCTTATCCAATAGAGCCAATTGATGACAAATTATTGTTGACTTTGTCTTAGAACGTTTGACCTTTACTTTTATCCTAATTAATACATGGAATTTTTTATTGTTAAAAAATCTCTGAATTAATTAATGGTGGATATAGGAAAGTTCCAATGAGATCGTTAGTGCCAAAACACAAGTAAAATGAAAATCTATCTGAAAACTTTTCATTTTCTGGTTCTGTAATGTGTCATAAGGTTTCAAACCATCACAGACATAAACGTAGAAGTTAAGGTGATATTTCTGAGGTCAGTTAAGATGAAATTTATTCTTTCTATCTCTTTTGACAATGAATCCACATTTGTCCACAGCTCTTATGGTAATTGAAATGATGGGAGTTGAATGTTATAGTAGGAGAAAAGGTTTTATAAAATGAAAGCCTTGGTCATGTGGCCTTTTGCCCTCTGGCCAAAGAATACCAGGAACACACCTACAGTTGATCAAAGTTTAGTTTATTGATTTGCTCCCAGTGGAAGATTACATACCATGGGGAACTATAGGACATCTCATTAGGGAGGTCTTACAAATGTCCTACAGAATTTGATTATTATTAGAATTTGATTATTACTAGGTTTGTTCGAGCAAGTAGTGGGAGCACGTGTTGGGCACGTCCAAACAAGCAGGGTTTTGCTCTGGATTGCATGTTGTCTGACTACAAAATTCTAGGGCTGGATATCTTAATAAATCTTATCTATAAATTAGAAGAAATGAAGCAAGGCTAAATATGTAATTAGTAAACTAATACTCATTCATATTATGCCAGGGGAATGTTTCACCATTTAGCTTAGACAATGTTCATGGTTTGTCTATTTTTAGACATGATTACAGAGTGGTCGTGTTTTTTCTTCATCAAGACTGCCACAAAATGGCCTTGTAACACGTGTTACTCCTTCTCAATGATGCTTATATCAGAGTGCCAGTTACCCCTCCTTTTCCAGTGAAGGCTTCAGCTCACTAGTGGCAAAGTGGAAGTCTATGGGTCAAATCAGGCCTGAAAATATGTTTTATCTGGGCTGCCCAGGATTTGTAATTAAATTAATTGCCAACATTCAAAATTGGGAAAGTTTATATAAATTAAATCCAAATTTCTGGCTTATCTGGAAAAAAAAATCATGAACTGGCCATATTGAGTATATATTCCTGCCTGGCAACACTCAACTGGAGCTGAGGAACAGGCTTTCATGTGGCCTGCTTCCTCATTTATGTGGGTGTGATGGATACTTGAGTCTGAATTTCTGGTTCCCTTCCTCTCCTTCTATCTCTGCCCCAATATATTATCTTTGCCAGTGGTTTCAACGGCTTCTGGGTGACCCGTCTAACACCTTGGGATCAAATTTCCTGATTTACCTACAACTTTGCCCCCCTTCATCTCAAGTTTCACACTTCTATATTGCCCCTAGCACCTTATCACCAGTAAATCACCTTCAGAATCCTCAAATAACCCTTTGTGACTACAATCTTCATTCCCCCAACTGCCCCACTCTATAACTCCTACTGAAATTCTTCATTTACCTCTTCTAGACTCTGAATTTTTAAGTCTCATCATTTTCCCTGTCCAACACCCTCTCTTCTTGTGATGGCTGCCTGAGCTTGGATTCCATGACTCATCATATCACTCATTTGCAAGTCATCTGCTCCAAATCCAACCAAACACTCCTTGAACTCAGCTATCATCTTCTCTGTGCCCACACTAGGCAGCCACATGCTGCTAGAGAAATCATACAACTGGACTAAATTAGCTACACTTTAAATTCATTTAACACTCATATACTCAACATAATATCAGAAATTTATTATATTTCCCTAGAGTATTCTGGGTTTTTTTTCTCTTCAAGCCTTTCCCATCTCCTCTCTCACCCATCTACCTCATTAATAACTTCACTTTAAACTCCTTAGCATGAGACTCCAAGGCAGCAGGGATTTTGTATGGCTCAGTGCTATTGCTTAGGCTAGGCGTGGTAATTTAATGCCTGGCACACAGTAAGAATTTAATAAATATTTGCTGAAAGGTTATTTCAAGGTAAATATTTTTCCATCATCATCATATCTATCAAGCTTTCTGTATATGTACCCATTCTTCACATTCCCTACTGTTCAATGGAAGAAGTAGCCCTATGGTCATTTGTGTGTTCTGCAATTTAGTCCTTCCTCATTATTTTGAAATGCTTAATAAGTTTGATTTAATTTGAAAATTCGTCCATGTTATCACTGGATATTTCAACATTATATCTGTCAAAGAGCTGTTATAGACAAGTCTCGTATAGAACATTTTATTAGGCTAATTATAATCATTGCTAATAATTATGGAGCACCCAAATTTGCTAAGTGCTGTTCCAACAGTTCTTTATATACCAACCCATTTAACCTTCACAATAACATGAGATAGACACTCTTTTTTTTTTCATCATTTAACTGAAGTGCAAAGAGGCCAAGTAGCCTACCCACATTCTTGTTGCCTAAAAGACGTGAACATCATTCTTATCCACCATGCTCTACTGTCTCCTTTTAAAAAATAAAAGGTGAAAAATTAGTACAAGCTCCCATAGTGACTTAAAGAAAATCACTGAGAAAAAGAATGGAAACTAGGGGATGAGGGGAGGAGGGGGACCTTGATGCTTCTACCTCTAAAGTCATTCCAAACCTATCCTCTCCTTCTTCTCCATTGCCACGACCCTAGCCCAAGCTGCCACTATTTTTTCACCTGGGCAATTTGCAGTAGCCACCCAACTATTCTCCATAATGATTTCCTCACCTCAGAGCAGCCAAAATCACCTGTTTAAAACTTGAACCATATCATCAAAGGATTTCCACTGCATTTACAATAAATCCCAAACTTCTTACCACAGTCTCCATCAAATGCTACATATTCTGGCCCCTGCCCAACTTTCCAACTACATCTTATCCAAATATCCCAACTGCCACACTGAGGAGAAGGAGTCTGCCTTCAGTCTCTGGAACATGTCACATTCTTTCCTGATTCAGGGCCTTTGCCTGGAATGCTCTTCTTCTTGACTGGCTTTTTTGGAACTCAGACCAAAATGCCGAGACATTCCCCAAGCATCCTACACATAGTAACCTCCTCCCTCAAGTTACCGCTTGTCATGTGACTCTTTATTGCCTCCATAATATTTAGTATCATCTGTTTTTCTGTCTCTGTGTCCTAGGCATCCACAACGGTGTCTAGAGTGTGGTTGGTACTCAGTAAATATATGTTGAATAATAAATGAAATGAGATATTTTATGTATTACTTGTAGCACAATTCCACAGTTCTTATATATATGACACTGACCAGCAATTGACCAATTATTGATGTCCTAAAAGAAGCCAAACTAATTTCTCAATATACTTTTTATCTATAAATAGCTCTCATTAAGCCTAAGTCTTCAAGTCTTCTTGTGCTTTGGTGGTTTATGAAAGAAAGTTGCCCAGTTCCCTGAATCATGAGCCTTGTCTTCTCCAGCCACACATTGCTTTTATTGTTGTTCTTGCTATTTATAATTTACTGAAATACATTCTCAGGAGATTAGGTTTTGCTATGACCATCTCTACAAATATCTATAAAGGATGATAAGAAATAGATGTCTTAATTTATCGTTTCCAAAGCATTTGCTTCAATTCAGGAGCAGTTCACATGGCAATGCCCTTTATTTCAATATGCTTTTATTTTTAAGAAATAAAACAGAAACAGTAATTTCCATTCTGAATAATTCTGGTTATCTCTAAATGGTTACTCAGACACCAAGAGAGTATCTGTAGAGAATGAGTAATGTTTTACTTGAAGTCCTTTTGTCAATTAGTACATTTTTAGAAATCAAATGATAAGCTCCTCAGTTTAGGGAAAAAGTAAACAATGGAGTTCCTCTAAATTGTCCAAGATTGTACACCCTGAATCTTTATTTATTCCCCCAATCTTATTTTCCCAAATGGTTTATGGTTTGAGGACCACACCATAAATTTTTCAAGTGCTATACCTGTGAACTCAACGTTTAAATTTTTTTTTTAACGTTTTATTTATTTTTGAGACAGAGAGAGACAGAGCATGAACGGGGGAGGGTCAGAGAGAGAGGGAGACACAGAATCCAAAACAGGCTCCAGGCTCTGAGCAGTCAGCACAGAGCCCGACGCGGGGCTTGAACTCACATACCGCGAGATCGTGACCTGAGCCGAAGTCTGACGCTTAACCGACTGAGCCACCCAGGCGCCCCTCAACGTTTACATAAAATCTACATTATGAAGTAAATAAGACACTTTAGTGGTCTAGTTCATCTAGTATATTTGTTTTTTCCATGCAAGAGAATTTTTACATATGTAGGAATTTGTCCCACATGTTAAATTCCTGAGAGTTAAGTGATTACACAGGCTTTCTTTGGGGTCACCACCATTCAGCTTGTAGCTAATAGGAACTCTACTTTGGGAGCAGTTTGTGATCTCCCACAAAGTCCCTTTTTTATATTTCTGTCATACAGATTATATAAATTAAATCCTTTTCTCATCCACTCAGTTTTTAATTATTAAATTATTACCCTAGCTCCTTTGTGGGCTGTTGAGTAATGCAGAGCTACACAATACCAGAATCATCCTGCCCGTACTTCCTATTCAAGGATGACGTCTCTGATGGTGTTATCAGGAAAAACTGAGATCCAGATTCAGCTCTTTCCCTTTTTGGTTCCTTTATAGACAACTGTTGGCTTTGGGACAATAATCAATATTAGAAATACTCCATCACCCACTACCATGCTAAGTCAAGAAGGAAATAATTTTTTGTTGTTGTTAAAACAAAAGACTGACACAGAGAGAAAATAGAAAAAAATGTTTTTGGCTTTTATAGGTTGGATGCTTTGCTCTGGAAAAAAAGATAAATGTCCAATGATGCTGTAGCTTCCCTAAAACTAGAAAAGTTATGGCATGAAAGCATTCTCTGAATTGGCAAACGGTTTCTTGCAGATTTGGAGTTGTGTTGTTGCATTTCTATTTTTGATAATCAGAGTATCCTTAGCAAATCAGCTTCTTCCTAGAAGGGTAGAGGAAACTAATTGAACCCACATTATAAACAACATTGAGAACAGCAAAAGAAAGACATGAGAGGAACAAGCATAATATGCAGTTGCTATTATTAACATGTGGTGCGAGAAAGGAAATCTCTGCTTGGTAGTAGGTCTATTTGGTGTTCTAAACAGTGTGATGACCACCAGGGACATGGCAGGAGGTGAAAGCAGCCACCCACTTTTGATTAATGAGCTCAGACAGGGAAGTGTTCTGTACCCATGTCCTGCAGTGTGTACAAGAGGAGATTCCAGGGGCGCCTGGGTGGCTCAGTCGGTTGGGCGTCCGACTTCAGCTCAGGTCACAATCTCGTGGTCCGTGAGTTCCAGCCCCACATCGGGCTCTGGGCTGATGGCTCGGAGCCTGGAGCCTGCTTCCGGTTCTGTGTCTCCCTCTCTCTCTGCCCCTCCCCCGTTCATGCTCTGTCTCTCTCTGTCTCAAAAATGAATAAACGTTAAAAAAAAATTTTTTTTAAAAAAGAGGAGATTCCAGGGGTTACCTTTAATTTCTGAAGCCATAGCTACTTCTGGCTGCATTTGCATGGCAAAAGCAAATAAAAATTAATGGAGAATTTTTGTTTTCAAGCAGCAGCTCTAGGGATTTAGGCTTCCCAAAGATCTATTTGTGGCTTCATATTACTAGGACTTTAGTTGCCTAAATTTTCTCAGACCATTCTCATTTTCTAAGATGGCACTCTAGTCGTATGAGATGAAACAAATACAAATGGTTATTTGGAAGTGTATTTTTTACAAAGTCTAGAAATCACATGCCTTTCTTCCATATGCTTCTTCACCATATGCCTCATTCATTTCTCCCCTTCTAAGCCAAGATTCAAGAAGCTGTGGACCTCACTTACTAACTTCACTTCTTTGCTTTATTGCTTTCTTTATTTCATAATCCATTGATCTCTTTTTCTGTCTTTGCCAAGACACTGAAACTGGCAAATGTCACCATGACCAGTACCCCTTTTGGTCATGTTCTTGTAAGCTGCTATTTTGCTGCTTTTGCTCATGTGCATTTCTCCCTTTCTTGGAACTCTTTACTCCCTAGACTTTTGTCACACATTCTGGACATCCTACATCTTTAACCATTCCTTATTAATTTCTGTTGGTTCCGCATTTCTATCTACTCTCTGAAAGACTTCTGCTCTTCCTAACTTCTTTAGTCAATCATTGTAAACCATTTTTATTTGTTTAAGCACTACTTGTGGAAAAAGAATTCACAAATTATATTTCTATAACTGTCCCTTTCTCTGAGCTTGGACCTGAACACCCAACTTCTTGTTGGATGGATACCCCTATTAGGTGTGGTTTTCCCATAGGGGTCAACCTCTGCATAAAAAAAAAAAAAAAAAAAAAAAAAAAAAGTTCATCAGGGCACCTGGGTGGCTCACTTGGTTGGGTGTCTGATTTCAGCTCAGGTGATGATCTCACAGTTCATGAGTCCAAGCCCCACATCAGGCTCTCTGCTAATAGCTTGGAGCCTGGAGCTTGCTTGGGATTCTTGTATCTCCCTTTCTCTCTCTGCCCCTCCTCCGCTCCTGCTGTCTCTCTCTCTCTTTCTCTCTGTCTCTCAAAAATAAGTAAACATTAAAATATTTTTTAAATAAAAAAAAAAAGTTCATCACTTTCTGTCCTCTTTTACAACCAATTTCAATAAATGATAGCAAAATTTATCCAGTTATCCAAGCCAGAGGCCTTGAAAATTTGTTGAGGCTACATGTTACCTCTTTCTTCACCCTCTCTCTCCACCCTTGTTTTATATATACCTCTGATGAAGTGCAAACAAAACCATCAAGACTTGCTGATTTTCCCTGAAAAATAATTTTACTCTCTACTACCTCCCTTGGGGAAAAGACAAATAATAGATGCCAATGCCAGGTAACACAGATGTTGGAATTATTTGAAAAATATTTCAAAGCAGCTATTATAAAAATACTTCAATGAGCAATCCTTATTATATTTTTTGTGATCCATCAATTCCTGAAAGATACATGTCAAATCTGCTATGATTGGAGATTTGTCAACACTTTGAATAAATTCCAGTATAAAGAACTGTAAACCTGTAAAATCTATGACAGTTCCTCAGTCTTTTCTTGTTTATAATAACCTTGACACTTTTGAAGAGCAATGGTCAGTTATTTTATACTTTATTCCTTACATTCTTCTGATGTTGTCTCCTGATTAGATTGAAGTTGTACATTTTGATAAGAATATCACCAGAGTGGTATTCCCTTTGTAATTAATATCTTGGGGTTGAGGGAATAAAACCTGTGCAAATATCCTGTTTCTCCTCAAACATTAGTCCACAAATTTTAGCATTGATTGAAGCTAGCTGATGCTTCTTGTCTGCAATAATTATTACTGTAATATCCTGATGATTATTTTTTTATTCTTCTCATTTCTTCAATATTTATGAGCTGGAATTCTTCTGTAAGGAAGAGCTATCCCTTCTCCCTTATTTTTTTATTTACTGAATAATGTATTTATAACAATATGAACTCATCCGTTTTAATTTTATTCCAGAGTCATAACTGAACACTATTATTATTTTGTTGTTGTTCAAAGTTCAAAGTATTCCAGCTTTGGCCAATGGGAGCTCTTTCAGATTGGCTCCATTGTTTTTCAACATGAGCCTCCACTCCATCCTTTTTTGAGTGTTTCTTTACTTTCTGACACCATAAGATGCTACGGGATAATCTTGTTTTTTCCATGTCTCAGTTCTGGAATCAAGCACATATTCCAGAATTCCTCATTCCTTATATTGGAGAGTGACCCATAGAAACCAAGATCTGGGGGCTAGGTGGAATTATTACTAATGGGATGTCATTGGCCATTGGCCCTTTTAGCAGACAGGGCTTATTTACACACACACACACACACACACACACACACACACACACACACACACACCGATGAATATACACAGCAATTTTATTTCTGTATCTATCTATTTGAATACATATATTAAGAAACAGTGAGTTTATATCAATGCCTCAGATTTCAAAGTATTTAATCCAGTCTGCCTTTCTTTATTTGTAACTTTATTCTCCAGCAGTGAGAAATCTGGTTTGCATAAGCTAAAATATATTTACTTATTTAATGAACCTTACTACATAGACTTGCTAATCCATATGCTGTGGGAAGCATTTACTAACTAAAATACTGGAATTTGTGCAATTCTTCTTGTCTTTACCCAGGCAAAATACTGTCTTGCAAAGTAACATAGGTTTATTCTTTACTCTTCCACCCCTCTCAGTATGGTGATGTTCATTTGCATTTCAATTAGGTTTATTTGTTACAGTTTGTATTTCCTTGAATTCTTTTCACATTCTGGTGGCAGGTGTTTACATGTTTGTATTTGTTTTGGGGGGTTTTGTTTTGTTTTAGCTGACATACAGTAAAATTTACTCCTTATACAGTTTCTGGGTTTTGACAACACAATTTGTTCACTACCACAGTTATGATACAAAACAGTTTATCACCTTAAAAATTTCCTCATAGGGAAGCATTTTTAAAAACAGCAAATTTTAAAAAGTAAGAAGACTAACCATAAATAAGACTATTGAAAATTTGACTTCATAAATATTTTTTCAAGTACTTGAATTTTTATTGGTTTATTTTGTGTTTATATTGTGTTCCTCAAATATCATATTTAGTCTTATAGTCTCATAAGTTGTATTTTAAATTAACCTTTTTGAGGATCATTTATAAAAAAAAATAAGTTGCACCTATTAATTTTTTATTTTTTATTTGAGTATACTTGACACACAATGTTGTATTAATTTCAGGTGTACAATATAGTGATTCAACAAGTGTATACATTATGCTATGCTCACCACAGGTATATATACAACACTATTATAATATCACTGACTATCTTACTTATACTATGCCTTTTATTCCCATGACTTACGTATTCCCATAACCAGAAGGCTGTATCTCCCGTACTCCTTCACTCATTTTGCCCATCTCTTCATCCCATGCCCTCGGGCAACCATCAGTTTGTTCTCTGTAGGTCTGATTCTGCTTCTTGTTTGTTTATTCATTTGGGCTTTATTAGATTCCACATATAAGTGAAATCACACATTATTTGTCTTTCTCTGTCTGACTTAATTCATTTAGATAATACTCTCTAGGTCCATCAATGTTGCCACAAGTGGCACAATCTGATCCTTTTTTGACTGCATAATATTCCATCACACATGCACATGCGTGCGCATGCGCACAAGCACACCTTTATCACATCTTCTTTATCTATTCATCTATTGATGGACTCTTAAGTTATTTCCATATCTTGGCTACTGTAAATAATGCTGCAGTAAACATAGGAGTGCATATATTCTTTTGAATTCATGTTTTAATTTTCTTTGTGTAAATAGTGGAATTATTGGATAATATGATATTTCTATTTTTAATTTTTTGAAGAACCTCCATACCATTTTCCACTGTAGCTGTACCAATTTATATTCCCACCAAATTGTACAAGAATTCCTTTCTTTCCACATCCTCACCAACACTTGTTATGAGTTGTCTTTTTTATTTTAGCCATTCTGATAGGTTTAAGGTGGTATCTCATTGTGGTTTTGATATACATTTCCCTGATGATTCGTGATATTGAACATCTTTTTATGTTTTTGTTGGCCATCTGTATGTCTTCCTTGGAAAATTGTCTACTCAAGTTCTCTGCCTATATATTAGTCAAGTTGTTTGTTTGTTTTTTGGTGTTGAGTTGCATAAGTTTTTTATATAATTTGGATACTAACCCCTTATCAGATATATCAGTTGCAAATATCTTTTCCCATTCAGTAGGATGCCTTTTTGTTTTGCCAGTGGTTTACTTCATTATGCAAAGATTTTTAGCCTGATGTGATCCCAATAGTTTATACTTGCTTTTGTTTCCCTTGCCTCAGGAGACATATCTAGAAATTTTTTTCTATAACCAATGTCAAAGAAATTACTGCCTGGGTTATCTCCTAGGATTTTATGGTTTCAGGTCTCACATTTAGGTCTTTAATCCATTTTGAGTTTATTTTTGAGTATGGTATAAGAAAGTAGTCCAGTTATATTCTCTTGCATGTAGCTGAAGCATCATTTATTGAAGAGACTATCTTTTCCTCATTGTATATTCTTGCCTCCTTTGTCATAGATTAATTGTTCATATAATTGTGGGTTTATTTCTGGAGTCTCTATTCTGTTCTATTGATCTACATGTCTATTTTTGTGCCAGTACCACACTGTTTTGATTGCTATAGCGTTGTAGTAAATCTTGAAATCTGGCATTATAATACTTTGTTTTAGCTTTGTTTTCCGTTCTCAAAATGACTTTGGCTATTGAGGGTCTTTTATGGTTCCACAGAAATTTTATCATTATTTGTTCTAGTTTTGTGAAAAATGTTATTGGTATTTTGATAGGGATCACATAGACTCTGTAGATTGCTTTGGGTAATATGGACATTTTACGAATATCCATTCTTCCATTCCATAAACATATAATATCTTTCCAGTTTTTGGTGTTACCTTTAATTTCTTTCATTAGTGTTTTATAATTTTCAGAGTATAGGTCTTTCATCTTTCAGTTAAGTTTATTCTCAGATATCTTATTCTTTTTGGAGCTGCACCTATTTAAAATATAAAATTCTATAAGTAATTGTAAAAGAGATAAGGTAGAAAGTGAGGTGAGAGAGATCTGAAGTGTGAGAAGCATTTAACAGGCATGGCTGGTCTTGAAGATGAAGAAAAGGGTTACAAGCTCAGGAATGCAAGTGTCCTCTGGAAATTGAGAAGGACCCCTGGTCAACAGCCAGCAAACAACAAGGCTGTGGAAATCCTTTCTCAAATATAAAGAATTAAGCAATACATCACATAAAGGTAATGTATGTTCTCTTTCCCTTTCTCTGTCCTTTTAAAATGTCTATCCCTTGCTACTCGTTTATAACAAAAGTAAACAAGCAATTGCAAAAGAAATGGCCAATGTGACTTAAGTCACTTCCTACTTAAATTCTCTAAGTTTGACTGTTTTACATTCTTAGTGAGAAAGTTTCATTAAATTTGTTCTATGTTTTTTATATTTTTTACATATTTATATTTTTTAATGAAAATTTAAAAAAAAACTCTTAGGAATAGCAACTCTAACCAAATTTTTTTAGTTATAACCAAGACACAGAAATAAAATAAATGATCATTTCCAAAGCCAGATCACATATGCATACATATTCCTTCAGTGTGAATTCTCAGCCAGATTAATTATATAAACAATTGTCAGAGTGAAGAAAAGAAGGCTTTATGGGAGTGTGTCTCCAGAAGATATGTTTTAATGCTGTGAGTCCCTCCTCTACCCCTGAGGGACAGGTGGGTTGCAGGGTGGTGGGAGTATTGCAGGGGTGTTACCTCCTTCACCTTAAGCCTACTGAGAAGTTAGTTTTTAGTGTCAACAGGCACAAACTTATCCAATTGCCCTTTACCCTAAGGTTTTCTCTCTGGGAATTTTATCTGGAGGCTAGGGAAGAGAACTTGCCTTTTTTCACTTCATCAAGATGACAGGTGGAACAGAAAAATGATACTGAACAGAAATGATACTAAAGGGGGATGAGAAAAAAGCAGCTACCTCAGTAGTGGTAGCCTATGAACCAAAGGCTCATAAAGTCACTTCTAGGAATTAAGGAGGAGAAAAGTATTGACAACCAATCATAGAGGTGTTACCGACTACTGTCCCAGGGGGGCCCATCTATTGCCTAGAATCCGAGATGAGAAAGATGTCACTGGTGATCCAGAGAACCTCACTGAAGAGAACATGTGAACCTGCACGGAGGACTTCTTAAGCTAGCAGAACAATATGACAAAGACAGGAAGATGTTATTCTGTCACTCTGCTCTGGGAGAACACATATTCACAGTTATTGCAAAGCTTGATGATTAGATGTTGATCATGTCTTTCCAACTGAAAGATGCTTCTCCACCTGTCCCTTTCAAGTGAAAGCTTTAATTGATTAACATGCATTTAATAAGTGCCAAGTGATGAGCTAGATTCCTTGAGAGATCATAAGAAAAAGATAGCACAGAGGGGGGAAGATGGCAGCTTAGGAGGACGCTGGGCTCACTGCGCATCCTACTGATCACTTAGATTCCACCTACACCTGCCTAACTAACCCAGAAAACCACCAGAAGACTAGCAGAACGGAGTCTCTGGAGCCAAGCGCAGACGAGAGGCCCACGGAAGAGGGTAGGAAGGGCGGAGAGGCAGTGCATGCTGCACGGACTGGCGGGAGGGAGCCGGGCAGAGGGGTGGCCCACCGGCCAAGCAGAGCCCCCGAATCTGGCTGGCAAAAGCAGAGGAGCCGGACAGAGTGTGTTCCGACAGCAAGCAGGACTTAGCATCTGGAAGGTCATAAGTTAACAGCTCTGCTCGGAAAGCGGGAAGGCTGGAGGACAAAGGGAGGGAGAGCTGCTGAGCCCCCCGGACGACAGAGCTCAGTTTGGCGGGGAACAAAGGCGCTGGCCAGTGCCATCTCCCCCGCCCATCCCCCAGCCAAAATCCCAAAGGGAACCAGTTCCTGCCAGGGAATTGCTCGCTCCGCACAAACACCCAACGCTGTGCTTCTGTGGAGCCACCCCTCCGGCAGCGGATCTAACTCCCTCCTGCTGCCACAGGGCCCCTCCTGAAGTGGATCACCTAAGGAGAAGTGAACTAAGCCTGCCCCTCCTGCCCCCGTGCACCTTGACTACCCACCCCAGCTAATATGCCAGATCCCCAGCACCACAAGCCTGGCAGTGTGCAAGTAGCCCAGACGGGCCACGCCACCCCACAGTGAATCCCGCCCCTAGGAGAGGGGAAGAGAAGGCACACACCAGTCTGACTGTGGCCCCAGCGGTGGGCTGGGGGCAGACATCAGTTCTGACTGCGGCCGCCCCCACCAACTCCAGTTATACACCACAGCACAGGGGAAGTGCCCTGCAGGTCCACACCACTCCAGGGACTATCCAAAATGACCAAACAGAAGAATTCCCCTCAAAAGAATCTCCAGGAAATAACAACAGCCAATGAACTGATCAAAAAGGATTTAAATAATATAACAGAAAGTGAATTTAGAATAATAGTCATAAAATTAATCGCTGGGCTTGAAAACTGTACAGAGGACAGCAGAGAATCTCTTGCTACAGAGATCAATGGACTCAGGAACAGTCAGGAGGAGCTGAAAAATGCTTTAAACGAAATGCAAAACAAAATGGAAACGATGACGGCTCGGATTGAAGAGGCAGAGGAGAGAATAGGTGAACTAGAAGATAAAGTTATGGAAAAAGAGGAAGCTGAGAAAAAGAGAGATAAAAAAATCCAGGAGTATGAGGGGAAAATTAGAGAACTAAGTGATACGCTAAAAAGAAATAATATACGCATAATTGGTATCCCAGAGGAGGAAGAAAGAGGGAAAGGTGCTGAAGGGGTACTTGAAGAAATAATAGCTGAGAACTTCCCTGAACTGGGGAAGGAAAAAGGCATTGAAATCCAAGAGGCACAGAGAACTCCCTTCAGACGTAACTTGAATCGATCTTCTGCACGACATATCATAGTGAAACTGGCAAAATACAAGGATAAAGAGAAAATTCTGAAAGCAGCAATGGATAAACGTGCCCTAACTTATAAAGGGAGACCTATAAGACTCGTGACTGACCTCTCTTTTGAAACTTGGCAGGCCAGAACGGATTGGCACAAGATCTTCAATGTGTTGAACAGAAAAATATGCAGCCAAGAATCCTTTATCCAGCAAGTCTTCATTTAAAATAGAAGGAGAGATAAAGGTCTTCCCAAACAAACAAAAACTGAAGGAATTTGTCACCACGAAACCAGCCCTACAAGAGATCCTAAGGGGGATCCTGTGAGACAAAGTACCAGAGACATCGCTACAAGCATAAAACATACAGACATCACAATGACTCTAAACCCGTATCTTTCTATAATAACACTGAATGTAAATGGATTAAATGAGCCAACCAAAACACATAGGGTATCAAAATGGATAAAAAAACAAGACCCATCTATTTGCTGTCTACAAGAGACTCATTTTAGACCTGAGGACACCTTTAGATTGAGAGTGAGGGGATGGAGAACTATTTATCATGCTACTGGAAGCCAAAAGAAAGCTGGAGTAGCCATACTTATATCAGACAAACTAGACTTTAAATTAAAGGCTGTAACAAGAGATGAAGAAGGGCATTATATAATAATTACAGGGTCTATCCATCAGGAAGAGCTAACAATTATAAATGTCTATGCGCCAAATACCGGAACCCCCAAATATATAAAACAATTACTCATAAACATAAGCAACCTTATTGATAAGAATGTGGTCATTGCAGGGGACTTTAACACTCCACTTACAGAAATGGATAGGTCATCTAGACACACGGTCAATAAAGAAACAAGGGCCCTGAATGACACATTGGACCAGATGGACTTGACAGACATATTTAGAACTCTGCATCCCAAAGCAACAGAATATACTTTCTTCTCGAGTGCACATGGAACATTCTCCAAGATAGATCATATACTGGGTCACAAAACAGCCCTTCATAAGTTTACAAGAATTGAAATTATACCATGCATACTTTCAGACCAAAATGCTATGAAGCTTGAAATCAACCACAGGAAAAAATCTGGAAAACCTCCAAAAGCATGGAGGTTAAAGAACACCCTACTAACGAATGAGTGGGTCAACCAGGCAATTAGAGAAGAAATTAAAACATATATGGAAACAAACGAAAATGAAAATACAACAATCCAAACGCTTTGGGATGCAGCGAAGGCAGTCCTGAGAGGAAAATCCATTGCAATCCAGGCCTATCTCAAGAAACAAGAAAAATCCCAAATACAAAATCTAACAGCACACCTAAAGGAAATAGAAGCAGAACAGCAAAGGCAGCCTAAACCCAGCAGAAGAAGAGAAATAATAAAGATCAGAGCAGAAATAAACAATATAGAATCTAAAAAAACTGTAGAGCAGATCAACAAAACCAAGAGTTGGTTTTTTGAAAAAATAAACAAAATTGACAAACCTCTAGCCAGGCTTCTCAAAAAGAAAAGGGAGATGACCCAAATAGATAAAATCATGAATGAAAATGGAATTATTACAACCAATCCCTCAGAGATACAAACAATTATCAGGGAATACTATGAAAAATTATATGCCAACAAATTGGACAACCTGGAAGAAACGGACAAATTCCTAAACACCCACACTCTTCCAAAACTCAATCAGGAGGAAATAGAAAGCTTGAACAGACCCATAACCAGCGAAGAAATTGAATCGGTTATCAAAAATCTCCCAACAAATAAGAGTCCAGGACCAGATGGCTTCCCAGGGGAGTTCTACCAGACGTTTAAAGCAGAGATAATACCTATCCTTCTCAAGCTATTCCAAGAAATAGAAAGGGAAGGAAAACTTCCAGACTCATTCTATGAAGCCAGTATTACTTTGATTCCTAAACCAGACAGAGGCCCAGTAAAAAAAGAGAACTACAGGCCAATATCCCTGATGAATATGGATGCAAAAATTCTCAATAAGATACTAGCAAATCGAATTCAACAGCATATAAAAAGAATTATTCACCATGATCAAGTGGGATTCCTTCCTGGGATGCAGGGCTGGTTCAACATTCGCAAATCAATCAACGTGATACATCACATTAATAAAAGAAAAGATAAGAACCATATGATCCTGTCAATCGATACAGAAAAGGCCTTTGACAAAATCCAACACCCTTTCTTAATAAAAACCCTTGAGAAAGTCGGGATAGAAGGAACATACTTAAAGATCATAAAAGCCATTTCTGAAAAGCCCACAGCTAACATCATCCTCAATGGGGAAAAACTGAGAACTTTTTCCCTGAGATCAGGAACACGACAGGGATGCCCACTCTCACCGCTGTTGTTTAACATAGTGTTGGAAGTTCTAGCATCAGCAATCAAACAAAAGGAAATCAAAGGCATCAAAATTGGCAAAGATGAAGTCAAGCTTTCACTTTTTGCAGATGACATGATATTATACATGGAAAATCCGATAGACTCCACCAAAAGTCTGCTAGAACTGATACATGAATTCAGCAAAGTCGCAGGATACAAAATTAATGTACAGAAATCAGTTCCATTCTTATACACTAATAATGAAGCAACAGAAAGACAAATAAAGAAACTGATCCCATTCACAATTGCACCAAGAATCATAAAATACCTAGGAATAAATCTAACCAAAGATGTAAAAGATCTGTAGGCTGAAAACTATGGAAAGCTTATGAAGGTAATTGAAGAAGATATAAAGAAATGGAAAGACATTCCATGCTCATGGATTAGAAGAATAAATATTGTCAAAATGTCAATACTACCCAAAACTATCTACACATTCAGTGCAATCCCAATCAAAATTGCACTAGCATTCTTCTCGAAACTAGAACAAGTAATTCTAAAATTCATATGGAAACACAAAAGGCCCCGAATAGCCAAAGTAATTTTGTAGAAGAAGACCAAAGCAGGAGGCATCATAATCCCAGACTTTAGCCTCTACTACAAAGCTGTAATCATCAAGACAGCGTGGTATTGGCACAAAAACAGACACATAGACCAATGGAATAGAATAGAAACCCCAGAACTAGACCCACAAACGTATGGCCAACTAATCTTTGACAAAGCAGGAAAGAACATCCAATGGAAAAAAGACAGTCTCTTTAACAAATGGTGCTGGGAGAACTGGACAGCAACATGCAGAATGTTGAAACTAGACCATTTTCTCACACCATTCACAAAAATAAACTCAAAATGGATAAAGGACCTGAATGTGAGACAGGAAACCATCAAAACCCTTGAGGAGAATGCAGGAAAAGACCTCTCTGACCTCAGCCGTAGCAATCTCTTACTCGACACATCCCCAAAGGCAAGGGAATTAAAAGCAAAAATGAATTACTGGGAACTTATGAAGATTAAAAGCTTCTGCACAGCAAAGGAAACAACCAACAAAACTAAAAGGCAACCAACGGAATGGGAAAAGATATTTGCAAATGACATATCGGATAAAGGGCTAGTATCCAAAATCTATAAAGAGCTCACCAAACTCCACACCCGAAAAACAAATAACCCAGTGAAGAAATGGGCAGAAAACAGGAATAGACACTTCTCTAAAGAAGACATCCGGATGGCCAACAGGCACATTAAAAGATGTTCAACGTCGCTCCTTATCAGGGAAATACAAATCAAAACCACACTCAGATATCACCTCACGCCAGAGTGGCCAAAATGAACAAATCAGGGGACTATAGATGCTGGAGAGGATGTGGAGAAACGGGAACCCTCTTGCACTCTTGGTGGGAATGCAAACTGGTGCAGTCACTCTGGAAAACAGTGTGGAGGTTCCTCAGAAAATTAAAAATAGACCTACCCTATGACCCAGCAATAGCACTGCTAGGAATTTATCCAAGGGATACAGGAGTACTGATGCATAGGGGCACTTGTACCCCAATGTTTATAGCAGCACTCTCAACAATAGCCAAATTATGGAAAGAGCCTAAATGTCCATCAACTGATGAATGGATAAAGAAATTGTGGTTTATATACACAATGGAGTACTACATGGCAATGACAAAAACGAAATATGGCCCTTTGTAGCAACGTGGATGGAACTGGAGAGTGTGATGCTAAGTGAAATAAGCCATACAGAGCAAGACAGATACCATATGGTTTCACTCTTACGTGGATCCTGAGAAACTTAACAGAAACCCATGGGGGAGGGGAAGGAAAAAAAAAAAAGAGGTTAGAGTGGGAGAGAGCCAAAGCATAAGAGACTGTTAAAAACTGAGAACAAACTGAGGGTTGATGGGGGGTGGGAGGGAGGGGAGGGTGGGTGATGGGTATTGAGGAGGGCACCTTTTGGGATGAGCACTGGGTGTTGTATGGAAACCAATTTGACAATAAATTTCATATATTGAAAAAAAAAAGAAAAGAAAAAGATAGCACATAATTAAGTTGGAATGGAGGAAATGAAAGGCCAAGAGAGGGCTTCTATGATTTACCCACAGTGAGGAAGGGCCAGGACTGAGTTCTTACCACCTGATCTTCAGTCCAGGTTCTTTCATGTCTGTTGATGATCTTCTACTAGAGATCATCTCAAGACCTCCACATCGCCAGGCCCAAGCTCACCGGTGCAGATGTTTTGTTATTGAGGAAATCGTTTTTCCCCCGCAGAGACTAAAATAAATTCAGAGAGAGCCCACCAATCTGAGCATACATGGAGACCCCAAATAGTGCCCATCTGCCCATGTTTCAGAATGACCAAGGGTCTCTCCTTGGATTTGACTTAACCCTATATTTTTAACAGATCCCTTGCACATACCTCAAATAGTCCTAAAAAGACCAAGACAAAAAATTTGATACATATTTCTACAAATTTAAATTGTTCAAAGGATTATGTTAAGTCTCTTCAGATATTCATTTGTTTTCCTGGTAGTAAGTACAAAAGTAAGCATCTGAAATGAATATAAAAGATTCTTCAAATATTTTTCTTATAAATTCTCTAAAAAAGAAGTTTTCTTGGGGCCGCTGGGTGGCTCAGTTCATTGAGTGGCCGACTTTGGCTCAGGTCATGATCTCATGGTTTGTGAGTTCAAGCCCCGTGTGGGGCTCTGTGCTGACAGTTCAGAGCCTGGAGTCTGTTTGGGATTCTGTGTCTCCCTCTCTCTCTGCCCCTCCCCCACTTGAGCGCGCTCTCTCTCTCTTTCTCTCTCTCTCTCTCAAAAATAAATAAACGTTAAAAATTTAAAAAAAAAAGTTTCTTCCCTCATTCACTTCACTTCTCTGGGCCTTGGTTTTCTTATTAAATGGCAGAGATTAGATTAACAAGTTTCCGATCATCTTTTTAGCAATAAAAATGTAATGATTATAAACTGAAATATTTCTTCATCCCACTTGAACTTCATTGTTTTTGTTGTTTGTTTTTCGTACATTTTCTATTTTGGCTTCCTGAGAAACCTCTGTTTTTTTCTTATTTAACTCACATGCACAGTGAATACTCACTTATCATGTGATCTTTTCCCCAGTAGAGTTCATTGAGATCAAGAATCTTACATTTTTAAAAAGCTTTAAGTATCATCCATTTGCCAGATTAAAAAACAAAACAAAACAAAAACCTGCAGCTAAACAATGAAGTAATCTTTCCAAGATTGTACAACTAGAATTGGAGGGACAGAACTAAATTTGAACATAGCATTTGGGATTCAGGACACTCTCCACTTATACCAGATTTTCCTTCTTTCTGTGAAGAAAACCCCATTCCTGCTCTCTCAAAATACTTATTTTGAGTATGCGTTTTGTTGTTGATGGCAACAACAGTATCCACCTCTGTGTTCTTTGTAATGTGACCTTGACACCTCTCCCAGCCTATCTAGAAGTGGAGTCACTCTCTGCTGAGGCAGGGCAAGCTTGTGAATGCTCCAATAAATAGAATACAGTGAAGTGATGCTCTGTAGCTACAGGGCTCAATCGTAACAGTGATATGCTTCTTCTGAGTTCACAGGAACACTTGGGCTTCAAGCCTTATGCTACCATTTAAGAAGTTTGGCCACTCTGAGAACGCCATACTCAGAGGAAGCCAGGCCACGTGGAGAGGCCATGGGTGGTGTTCTGGTCACCTTCCCTAGTCTTCGATCAACCCAAACCATAGATGTGAATAAGGGAGCCTCATGCTGCCAGCCTCTAACCATCAAGTCTTCCCAGCTAAGGTCCCAGACATTGTGGACAGGCATCATGTCATCCTACTATGTCCAAACTACTAAAGTTCTGACCCTCAGAATCCATAAGAATTATAAAATGTCATTGTTTTAAGCCACCACGTTTGTAAGAAATTTATTACACAGCATTAGAACCAGAAAAACCAAGAATAAACAGATTCACAGAACTCTTTCACTGTGGGATTTAATATCTTGAGAGTGATAACAAAGATGTTAACCTGATCATCCTCCAGATCAGCAATAATAATGCCCTCTTCTTATACCTCAGTAACTTTATGGAGGATGCCTGCTTTTCGCTTTGAGGATCCCCGACGTGGGTTCAAAGTGAATTGCATGCACACCATTTAAGCTGTATTTCAAGTCATATCATGTCCAACATATCCTTCATATTTTAACCACTATGCCATGTAACCAAACACTAGAAAAATTTTAAACCATTTATATTTATTTTTGAAAATTAGTCTCATTTCTTCTCTTTTATTTGGCCCATGGACACTTACACCCCCTCTATATTCAGGAATGAGATTTTCCTAGACAGATTATTATGCCAGTCATTTACTTATTACCTTTGAGATCCAAATCTACTCTTTTATGCTCTACTCTAATATTGTGGGGCAAAGACTGAAAACTTCACTTCCAAACTGCCTTCTCATCTGCCTTCATTTGGGTCATGCTAAAGCAAGCTTTCTCAACCTCAGCACTGTTGACATTTTAGGCTAGATGATTCTTTTTTTTTTAATCGAGTTTTATTGAGATATAATTGATATACAGTCCCATATGTTTAAGGTATACAGCATAATGAGTTGACTTACATATATTGTGAAATGATTACCACAATTGAGTTTAGTTAACATCCATCATCTCATATAGATACAAAAAAGAAAATAAAATGTTTGTCTCCTGTGATTAGAGCTCTTGGGACCTACTGTCTTAACAATTTTTAAATATACCATACAATGGTGCCAACTGTAGTCATCATGTTGTAAATTATATTCCTAGTATTTATTTATCTTATTTATATCCCTAGTACTTATTTTTCTTACTTACTTGTAAGTTTGTACCATTCCCCCTTCCTCCATCCCCACCTCTGTTCTCTTTTTCTAGGAGTTTGGTTTGTTGTTGTTGTTGTTGTTGTTGTTGTTGCTTATTTGTTTGTTTTTATTCCACATGTGAGATAGTACAGCATTTGTCTTGGCTGACTACTTAGCCTAATGCCCTCAAAGACCATCCATGTTGTCACAAAAGACAGGGTTTCCTTTTTTTTTTATGGTGAATAATATTTCATTATACATATATATATACACCACAACTTCTTTACCCATTGATCCATCAGTGGAAATTTAAGTTGTTTTCATGTCTTAGCTATTAAAAATAATGCTGCTATAGGGGTTCCTGGATGGCTCAGTCGGTTAACTATCGGACTTCAGCTCAGGTCATGATCTCATGGCCCGTGGGTTTGAGCGCCACCTTGGGCTCTGTGCTCACAGCTCGGAGCCTAGAGCCTGCTTTGGATTCTGCGTCTTCCTCTCTCTCTGTCCCTCCCCTGCTTGCACCCTGTCTTCTCTCTTTCAAAAATAAATAAACATTTAAAAAAATGTTTTTTTTAATAATGCTGCTATAAACATGGGGATGCATTTCCTTCAGATATGTTCTTAGAAGTAGAATTGCTAGATCATATGGTATTTCTATTTTTAATTTTTTGAGGAATGTTTGTTCATACAGTTTTCCATAGTAGCTGTAACGGTTTACATTTCTTCTAACAGTGCACAAGGATTCCGTTTTCTCCACATCCATGCCAGCATTTGTTATCTCTTATCTTTTTGATGATGGCCATTCTAAGTAGTATGAGGTGATATCTCATTGTGGTTTAATTGACACTTCTCTAGAAATTACTGATGTTGAACACTTTTTCATGTACTTGTTGGTAATTTATAAATCTTTTGACAAATGTCTATTCAGGTCATCAGCCCATTTTAATTGGATTATTATTATTATTTTCTATTGAGTAGTATGAGTTCTTTATATATTTTGGATATTAGGCTCTTATCAGATATACAATTTGTAAATATTTTTTCCCATTCCATCAATTGTCATTTCATTTTGTTGATTGTTTTGTTTTGCAGAAGCCTTTTTTGTTTGATGTAGTCGCACTTACTTATTTCCAATTTTGTTGCTTGTGCTTTAGGTGTCATACCCAGAAAATCATTGCCACCACCCATGTCAAGGAGCTTTTTCCTATGTCTTATGATTTCCAGTTTTACAGTTAAGTCTAATCCATTTTGAGTTAATTTTTGTGGGTGCATAGTATAGGGGTTTAGTTTCATTACTTTACATGTCAGTATCCAATTTTCTCGGTACCATTTATTGAAGAGACTGCCTTTCTCCTTTGAGTATTCGTGGCTCCATTATCAAATATCATCTGACCATATATGGGCTCTCAATTCTGTTCCATTGGTCTGTGTATCAATTTTTATGTCAGTACAATAGTATTTGATTACCGTAGCTTTATAATATCGTTTGAAATCAGGAAGTGATGCCTCCCACTTTGTTCATCTTTCTCAGGATTGCTTTAGCTATTTGGGTCTTTTGTGGCTCCATATAAATTTTAAGGTTTTTTTTTTTTCTTCTTTCAGAAATACCATTGGACTCTTGATAGGAACTACATTGAATCTATAGATACCTTTGGTAGTATGGATATTTGAACAATATCAATTCTTCCAATCCATGAACACAGGATACCTTTCCATTTATTTGTGTCTTCTTTGATATGTTTTATCAATGTCTTATAGATTTCAATGTAGATATCTTTCACCTCTTTAGTTAGGTTTATGCCTAAGGATTTTATTACTTTCTGTAAACTTGTAAAAACATTTATTAAATATAATAAAACCTTGGATTGTGAGTAACTTGTTCTACAAGTGTTCTGCAAGATGAGCAAACATTTCTCTTTTTTTTAACTTTTTAAATTTTATTTTTTTAATTTACATCCGAATTAGATAGCATATAGTGCAACAATGATTTCAGGAGTAGATTCCTTAATGCCCCTTACCCATTTAGCCCACCCCCACCTCCCACAACTCCTCCAGTAACCCTCTGTTTGTTCTCTTTATTTAAGAGTCTGTTATGTTTTGTCCCCCTCCCTGTTTTTGTATTATTTTTGCTTCCCTTCCCTTATGTTCATCTGTTTTGTATCTTAAAGTCCACATATGAGTGAAGCCATATGATATTTGTCTTTCTCTGACTGACTAATTTTGTTAGTCACTTCCATCCACATAGTTGCAAATGGCAAGATTTCATTCTTTTTGATTGCCGAGTAATATGCCATTGTGTGTGTTTCTTCTTTATCCATTCATCCATCGATGGACATTTGGGCTCTTCCCATACTTTGGCTATTGTTGATAGTGCTGCTGTAAACATTGGGGTGCATGTGTCCCTTCAAAACAGCATACCTCTATCCCTTGGGTAAATACCTAGTAGTGCAATTGCTGGGTCATAGGGTAGTTCTATTTTTAATTTTTTGAGGACCCTCCATATTGTTTTCCAGAGTGGCTGCACCAGCTTGTATTCTCACCAGCAGTGCAAAAAAGATCCTTTCCCCACATCCTCGCCAACATCTGTTGTTGCCTGGGTTGTTAATATTTGCCATTCTGACAGGTGTAAGGTGGTATCTCATTGTGGTTTTGATTTGTATTTCCCTGATGATGAGTGAGGTTGAGCATTTTTTCATGTGCTGGTTGGCCATCTGGATGTCTTCTTTGGAAAAGTGTCTCTTCATGTCTTTTGCCCATTTCTTCACTGGATTATTTGTTTTTTGGGTGTTGAGTTTGATCAGTTCTTTGTAGATTTTGGATACTAACCCTTTATCCGATATGTTGTTTGCAAATATCTTCTCCCATTCTGTCGGTTGCCTTTTACTTTTGTTGATTGTTGCCTTTGCACTGCAGGAGTTTTTATCTTGATGAGGTCCCAATAGTTCATTTTTGCTTTTGTTTCCCTTGCCTCCATGATGTGTTGAGTAAGAAGTTGCTGCAGCCAAAATCAAAGAGGTGTTTGCCTGCTTTCTCCTCAAGGATTCTGATGGCTTCCTGTCTTACATTGAGGTCTTTCATCCATTTTGAGTTTATTTTTGTGTATGGTGTAAGCAAGTGGTCCAGGTTCATTCTTCTGCATGTTGCTGTCCAGTTTTCCCAGCACCACTTGCTGAAGAGACTGTCTTTATTCAATTGGATATTCTTTCCTGCTTTGTCAAAGATTAGTTAGCCATACATTTGTGGGTCCATTTCTGGGTTCTCTATTCTGTTCCATTGATCTGAGTGTCTGTTTTTGTGCCAAGGATTTTACTATTTTTGAGGCTATTGTAAATGAGATCACTTTATTTCTTTTCCAGAAAATTCATTGTTAGTGTATAGAAACACTACTGATTTTTGTGTATTAATTTTATATTCTGCAAGTTAACTGAATTTATTGATTATATCTAACAGCTTTTTGGTGGAGTCCAGGATTTTCTATAAATAGTATCATGCCATCTGCAAATAGTGACAGTTTTACTTCTTCCTTTCCAATTCCGATGCTTTTTATTTCTTTTTCTTACCTGCTTGCTCAATCTAGAACTTTAGGTACTAGGTTAAATAAAAGTGGTGAGAGAGGACACCCTTGTGTTATTCCTGATCTTAAAGGTAAAGCTTTCAACCTTTCCCTACTGAGTATGGTTTTAGCTGTGGGCTTGTCATATATGGCCTTTATTATGTTGATGTACATTCCTTCTATACCTAATTTGTTATGAATTGTTATCATGAACAGATGTTGGATTTTGTCAAATGATTTTTCTATGTTTATTGAGCTAATCATATAAGTTTTATTTCATTCCATTAATGTGATATATCATATTTATTGATTTAGGTATGTTGAACTGTTCTTGCATCCCAGGGATAAATACACCTGATTATGGTAAATGATTCTTTAAATTCACTGCTGAATTCAACTTGATAGTATTTTATTGAGAATTTTTTCATCTATATTCATCAGGGATATTGGCCTATAGTTTTCTTTTCTTATAGTTGCCTTTTCTGGCTTTAGTATCAGAGTAATGCTGGCCTGGTAATGTGAGATTGGGAGTGTTCCTTCCTCTGATATTTTGGAGAAGTGTGAAAAGAATTGGTGTTAATTCTTTAAATGTTTGGTAAAATTCATCACTTGAGCCATTTGGTCCTGAGTTTTTCTTATTTGAAAGACTTTTGATTACTGATTCAATCTCCCTTCTAATAATTGGTCTGGTCAGATTTTCTATTTCTTCCCAATTTAGTCTTTGTAGGTTGTATTTTTTTTTTTTAAGAATTTTTCCATGTCTTCTAATTTTCCAGTTTGATAGCATATAGTCGCTCATAGTAGCCTCTTAATGATTTTTTGCTTTTATGCAGTATCAGTTGTAATGTCTCCTTTTTTATTTATAATTTTATTGATTTGGGTCTTCTCTTTTTCCTTTGGTTAGTCTAGCTACCGTTTGTCAGTTTTTAAAAATCTTTTCAAAGAACCAACTCTTTAGTTTCGTTAATCTTTTCTATTATTTTCCTATTCTTTCTTTCACTTATTTCTGCTTTAATCTTTATTACTTCCTTCCTTCTGCTAATTTGGGGCTCAGTTTGATCTTTTTTCTAGTTCCTTGAGTCATAGAGTTAGGTTGGTTATTTGAGATTTTTTTGATTCTTAAGATAGGTGTTAATTGCTATGAACTTCCCTCTTAGAACTGTTTTTGCTGCATTCCTTACATTTTAGTATGTTGTATTTCCATTTTTGTTTGTTTCAAGATACTTTTTTATTTCCCCTTTAGGTGTCCAGGACAAACTTTCTAGTCATACAGGGCCAGGAACTACACTCAGGAGTGGGCATGGCTATTAATTAGCTCTTCTGCCTGGGCAAAATGGAAAGGCCAGCCCCAGTAGCCTCTCAAGGGTTCTCAGTCAGGTTTCCTGGTTTGAAGAAGCCCAGGAGCTGCATTCTGCAGTAGGAAGGACTATGAATTAGCTCTCTTGCCTCAGTGAAACGTGAGAGTCAGCTTCAGGCAGCCTCCCAGGTGTTCCCAGTCAGGCTTTCTGGTTCAGAGGGGCTGAGAGCTGCACTCAGCAGTGGGTAGGGCTATCAATTAGCTTTTCTGCCTGAGTAAAACATGAGGACCAACTCCAAACAGCTTCCCAAATGTTTCCAATCAGGCTTTCTGGTTGGGAAGGGCTAGGAGCTGCACTCAGTAGTGGGTAGGGCTATAAATTAGTCCTTCTGCCTTGGTAGGACAAGCATACTAGTTCAAAGTTCTAAAAGGTTGTTTGTCATCTTAACTCAAGCCAACCTGCTCCTCCAGTTTCCTGGCCGATCTATGTGACTGGGCTCTGCTCTGGGGACCTTTAGCTCTGCTTGCTGAACTCTTTAGCCAAGCGTTGCTGAACTACACGGCTTCTAGGTGTTCCAACCAGACTTTTTGGTCAGTTAGGGCTGGGAGATATACTCAGCAGCAGGCCAGACTATGACTATGCAGTTGGCCTATGTAGCTACCCTCAGCTGTGGGTCTAGGACTATGACTCAGCTCCCCTGCCTTAGCAGGAACAGACCAGGCTCCACAGCTATCAAGACTCTTCATCTGAGAACCCAAACCAGGCAGACCTGCACCTACCAAGTTTCCTGGTCATACTGCACCACCATCTTGTCTCTGCAGATGGACAAAACTGCTGATTGGGACTACTACTTGAACACTGCAGGTAGGAATTCTGTCTTCCATGATCTGAGTGCTGGTTATTGCAAACTCCTCTCCCTGTCTCCATCACAATGAGATTCCCAGTGGTCAAGCCCTACAGATTCCCCCACAAGCCCTGTCTAACAGGACCAGAGTTGGGGTCCCAATAAGTGACCCACAATGCTGAGGAAGCTGCATGTCCACCCTGGATTCTCTTTTCCCACTGGAGGAACATAGGCTCATGGGAGAATTATGTGGTTCTGCACCAGCCTATCTTTGCCTCTGTGGTGCCAGGATGGTGGGGGAGTGGAGGTACTTCAGCCTCACCCCTATGTTCTAGGATTTTCTGTGGTGTCTTTTCCATGGATAGTTGTTAGTTATGTTTCTTGTGAGGTGAGAGCAACATCAGGAATGACCTATGTCACCATCTTGGTGACATCCTTCTCCTGTGTTGGGTAACATTGTGATGGGGGACTTCCACTGTCTGGCCAGAGCAGAGGAACTCCCCATTGTTTACTTGAGGTTCACTGGTCTCTACCATTAGATGTCAATAACATTTTCCACCCCAGTGTGACAACCAAAAATGTCTCCAGAAGTTGCAAATATCTTCTAGGAAATAAAATCATGCCTAATTGAAAAACACTGTACTCCAAGGATACTGAAAGGAGGGACAAATGGAGAAGAACACCTGTCAGCATTGCTTTAGTGGTAGTAGTTGCTCTCATTTCCAGTTTCCTTTAACACTACCTGAGTCAGAGACACTCTTCAGCCCCTCTTTTGGTCCTCAGGGACTCTGCTGTGACCTGCAAGGTAACCCCAACTGTTACTCCAACTGTTAACCCCTAACCCGACTATTTCATCAGCTCCAGGGGGCAATGGTGGAATGGTTTCTTCCTGGAGCTATCACCTCCAGCTTACTTCAGCATCCCCTTGCTGTGCTTCCACCTTCTATCACTCATGTAACTATTTCTTTGTATTAAATCCCCTCTGTTTGAAATACCTAATATAGTTTCTGTTTTCTGAAATGGCCTCTGACAAATAGAGTGATAATGACTATAACTTTGACAAAGACCAACAATATAGGTGGCAGGAGCCTAGGATATTTTTCTTTATTCGACTACCATTTATTAAACATCTATGATTTGACAGGCAGTGTACTCAACTTTGAGAATAAAAGGTAAGCAATAGGCAGTCTCTGCTATCTGGGCAATAAAGAAAAGGCCTATCAAGAGCCAACTGTAGGTGAATTAAGTACCTCAAAATTGTTTTTAATCTATTACTTCATTTGGCAACCCACAGATTGGGGTCAAGAGGAGCACTGTATTTTTTTTTCTTTATTAGTTTTGATTATTTTGGGTACATGTCCTATTTCTTCAGTGTGACTTTTCAATTGAAAATATACTTCTTCTGAAATATGCATGTTTATCTTTACTAAAGCTGAAAGTAATTCAAATATTTTGTAGTTACCAAATCATCCACAAAAGTGGAAGGAGCTTAAAAAATTATGTATTCTTTGTTCACAAATCTTTGTTTGTTGCAACTTGAGGAAATAGGCCAGATTTATTGAAAGAAATTGATGAAGAATAAAAGATACAACAGAGAAACCAGTGATGTTAAATGTTTAAAATTTTACAAAATCAAAATTTGAGACTTCGTAAGCTGAGTAGTGAAGAATTTGAAGACACAAAATTTTTTGTATCTTCTAATTTTATAAGAATGAGTATCTGAAGTAAAAATTCAAATTCTCTCCTTTGCCTGAATATGCCTGGGAAGACCAGAAAAGGACCTTACTTAGTCACTGTCTTAAATGCTGTCTTGATCATTGTTTTGAGACTAGTAACAAATGGGTTTTTTTGTTTGTTTTTTGGGGGTATTTTTTTTCTTACCTTTTGTGATGTAGTAGCCCTGCCAGTGTCTTAAGTAGGACACTTGCTAGCAAGTAATAGAAGCTGAACTCAAGCCAACAAAAGCCTAAAGGAGAATGTATTATGAGGATGTTGGGGGATCACACCACCATGTTGGGTTTCAGGAATATTGGAACTGGACTCCTGAACTTCATTAGGAATTGATATTTTCTCTCCTTGTACTTCTTTACCATTATTTTCTCTCCTTCTAGATCAGCTATCTAAGAAAAATTTCCAAGTTGTATAGGGTCCACCTTCAGCCACCAGAGAGAAACCTGATATGATGTGTTCATTCTCAAGTCCAAAACTATGAGGGAAGAAACTCAGGTTTTAACAGCTTGTGACCAATTCGGTCCACTTAAATTAATATAAGAATAATTATTTTTTTTAAAAAAGAACAAATATAGAGCCCACTTAATAGAGACAGTTAGTAATTGTACCTGAGGACATCAGGAAATGGTAACAGAGCATCTCACCTAAGCATTTAGGGATGCACAGGAGTTCTCTCCAAAGAAAGACATACCATACATACCTGACCAAAGAAACCACCTCTGCAAAAGTACTGAGGCCTACAAGGATCTGGAGTATTGATAGAGCGGTTTTCAGGGTGATTGGAGCTTAAGATGCCTGGTATGTGGAAGCAGGAGATTAAGCTGCAAAGAGCTAGAAGCTACATTGCAAAAGGCTTTATCTGCTGTAAAATTTCTCATATGACATTAAACTAGATTACACAAAAACAGGAGATAAGAGAGATAGCAGATAAAGGGCTACCACAATAGTCTCCAGACTCTAGTCTAAGACAGGGACTCTTAAATGGGGGTAATATTGCCCTCCAACACCCCAGGACATTTTGTAACCAAACTAACATGAGTTTGCTCCTTGATGAGTTACAGGTAGAAACTATACCAGGTGGAGTTGTCACACAAAGGAAACTTTATTTGCAGCAAGTAAGATGATCTTAGGGAATGACAGCCAAAGCTGTGAATCTCCCAGGCAGGATGAGTGGGTTCCTTTTATTTAGGGTTATGATGAATATTCAGAAAGGGAGGTTTTGTCATCGTATGTAGAGGTGGTTATATGATCATGTATATATATTTAGGAAACATGCCTATACATGCATCACATATTATGTTAGTGAGGTTTGTGCTCCTTCTTGGGCCAGAGATTTTAACATTATAATGAGTAGAGGTAACTGTTGGACACTTCATGGTCCATCTGTGCAGGTGTGAGCCGATGGTTGAACTCAAACTGACCAGATGGAGCTTTTCCTGTTGTTTGCCTCTAAAAGATTAGATTAACGTTCCTGTGAAGAAGAGGAGTCGGGAGTGGGGGTCTTATTGGTGACAAAATGGCAATATCCAGAAACATTTTTCATTTACACTATGCAAGGAGTGATACTGACATCCAGTGAGTGGAGGCCAGGAATGCTGTTAAACCTCCTGCAATGCACTAGACAGCCCCCATGACAAAGAATCATCCAGTCCAGAATATCAATAGTGTCCAGGTTGAGATCATGACTGGTCTGAGATCATGGCTATGGGGACTAAATGCTTTTTGTAGAGATCCAAAAGTGAATTGAATGTGGGAGTAAGATCATGAGAAAGGTCCATAGTGACTCTGAGGTAGCTGTCTGAGGAGCTTGGGTGGTCATTGATGCCATTAACTGAGACCAAGTGAAGCAGCTTTTGGGGGATGATAATGAAGCATTCTGACAGGTTCCTGTCCCATTGCTATGATGATGCTACCAGCAAGATGGGGATGGATAATCAGCCAAAGGAGAAATTGTGTGTTATTTGATTATTTAGCATCTCTGCTACAGTAATATAGGGATTAGTTCTTCAGTCTCTAAATTCTCATACAAGTAATGAATGAAGCCCACAGAATAGGGATGACTAGGTGGCTTTGTTGTTTAAGCATCTGATTCTTGATCTCAGGGTTGTGAGTTCGAGCCCTGCACTGGGCTCCACACTGGATGTGGAGCGTACTTAAAAAAAATGTTTTAAGCCCACAGAATATTGGTCATTTTATGGCTAAAGGAAATACTCTTAATGTTGCATTCAGGGAGATGATATTTATGATATTTAATACCACTAATATATATTAAAAGAAATAGTATGTATACTGTTTTTGCTCCTCTGGTTATTATCTCTTGGTTTCCAGACCTTTGGAATAAAGGTATAACAAGCAGGGATTTGAAATTGTTTTATTAACATGCTACTATATCCTTTATTGTATCATAAATATTACTTCTTTATACTGATTAGTGAAATATATTTAGAAATTGACAGGGACTCTCTTCTTGACTGACTTTAGTCAGGCTCCTCCAAGCTCCCTAGGTCTTGATCTTGATGTTCATCTTTGTCAGTCCTGCATCACTTAGTTGTAGAAAGAATCTTGCTAAGGCAGTTTATTATTTTTTTAATATGAAATTTGTTGTCAAATTTGTTTCCGTACAATACCCAGGGCTCATCCCAACTGGTGTCCTCCTCAATGCCCATCACTGACCCTCCCCTCCCTCCCACCCCCCATTAACCCTCAGTTTATTCTCGGTTTTTAAGAGTCTCTTATGCTTTGGCTTCCTCCCTCTCTGTAACTTTTTTTTACCCCTTTCTCCTCCCCCATGGTCTTCTGTTAAGTTTCTCAGGATCCACGTAAGAGTGAAAACATATGGTATCTGTCTTTCTCTCTATGACTTATTTCACTTAGCATAACACTCTCCAGTTTCATCCACGTTGCTACAAAAGACCATATTTCATTCTTTCTCATTGCCAAGTAGCATTCCTTTGTGTATATAAACCACAACTTCTTTATCCATTCATCAGTTGATGGACAGTTAGGCTCTTTCCATGGTTTGGCTATTGTTGAAAGTGCTGCTATAAACATTGGGGTACAAGTGCCCCTATGCATCAGTACTCCTGTATCCCTGGGGTAAATTCCTAGCAGTGCTATTGCTGGTCATAGGGTAGGTCTATTTTTTTAATTTTTTGAGGAACCTCCACACTGTTTTCCAGAGAGGCTGTACCAGTTTGCATTCCCACCAACAGTGCAAGAGGGTTCCCGTTTCTCCACATCCTCTCCAGCATATATAGTCTCCCGATTTGTTCATTTTAGTCACTCTGACTGACATGAGGTGGTATCTCATTGTGGTTTTGATTTGTATTTCCCTGATGAGGAGTGACGTTGAGCATCTTTTCATGTGCCTGTGGGCATCTGGATGTCTTCTTTAGAGAAGTGTCTATTCATGGCTTCTGCTGATTTTTTCACTGGATTATTTGTTTTTCAGGTGTGGAGTTTGGTGAGTTCTTTATAGATTTTGGATACTAGCCCTTTGTCTGATATGTCATTTGCAAATATCTTTCCCATTCTGTCAGTTGCCTTTTAGTTTTGTTGATTGTTTCCTTTGCAGTGCAGAAGCTTTTTATCTTGATGAGGTCCCAATAGTTAATTTTTGCTTTTAATTCCCTTGCCTTTGAAGATGTGTCAAGTAAGAAATTTCTGCAGCTGAGGTCAGAGAGGTTTTTTCCTGCTTTCTTCTCTAGGGTTTTGATGGTTTCCTGTCTCACATTCAGTTCCTTCATCCATTTTGAGTTTGTTTTTTGAATGGTGTAAGAAAGTGGTCTAGTATCATTCTTCTGCATGTTGCTGTCCAGTTCTCCCAGCACCATTTGTTAAAGAGACTGTCTTTTTTTCATTGGATATTCTTTCCTGCTTTGTCAAAGATGAGTTGGCCATACGTTTGTGGGTCTAATTCTGGGGTTTCTATTCTATTCCATTGGTCTGTGTGTCTGTTTTTGTGCCAATACCATGCTGTCTTGATGACTACAGCTTTGTAGTAGAGGCTAAATTCTGGGATTGTGATGCCTCCCGCTTTGGTCTTCTTCAATACTACTTTGGCTATTCGGGGTCTTTTGTGGTTCCATACAAATTTTAGGATTGCTTGTTCTAACTTTGAGAAGAATGCTGGTGCAATTTTGATTGGGATTACACTGAATGTGTACATTGCTTTGGGAAGTATTGACATTTTAACAATATTTATTCATCTAACCCATGAGCATGGAATGCTTTTCCATTTCTTTGTATCTTCTTCAATTTCCTTCATAAGTTTTCTTTTTTTTTAATTGTTTGTTAATGTTTTTATTTATTTTTGAGACAGAGACAGAGCATGAGCAGGGGAGGGGTGGAGAGAGAGGGTGACACAAAATCCGAAGCAGGCTCTGGGCTCCGAGCTGTCAGCACAGAGCCCAACACGGGGCTCGAACTCACGGACGGTGAGATCATGACTTGAGCTGAAGCCGGACACTTAACCAACTGAGCCACCCAGGTACCCCTCCTTCATAAGCTTTCTATACTTTTCACCATACAAATCTTTTACATATTTGGTTAGATTTATTCCTAGGTATTTTATGATTCTTGGTGCAATTGTGAATGGGATCAGTTTCTTTGTTTGTCTTTCTGTTGCTTCATTAGTAGTGTATAAGAATGCAACTGATTTCTGTACATTAATTTTGTATCCTGCGACTTGGCTGAATTTATGTATCAGATTTAGCAGACTTTTGGTGGAGTCTATAGGGTTTTCCATGTATAATATCATGTCATCTGCAAAAAGTGAAAGTTTGACTTCATCTTTGCCAATTTTGATGCCTTTGATTTCCTTTTGTTGTCTGATTGCTGATGCTAGAACTTCTAACACTATGTTAAGCAACAGCGGTGAGTGGACATCCCTGTCATCTTCCTGATCTTAGGGGGAAAGCTCTCAGTTTTTCCCCGTTGAGGATGACATTAGCTGTGGGCTTTTCATAAAGGCTTTTATGTTTAAGTATGTTCCTCCTATCCCGACTTTCTCGAGGGTTTTTATTAAGAAAGGATGCTGAATTTTGTCAAATGCTTTTTCTGCATAGATTGACAGGATCATATGGTTCTTATCTTTTCTTTTATTAATGTGATGTATCATGTTGATTGATTTGCGAATGTTGAATGAGCCCTGCATCCCAGGAAAGAATCCCACTTGATCATGGTGAATAATTCTTTTTATATGCTGTTGAATTCGATTTGCTAGTATCTTATTGAGAATTTTTGCATCCATATTCATCAGGGATATTGGCCTGTAGTTCTCTTTTTTTACTGGGTCTCTGTCTGGTTTAGGAATCAAAGTAATACCGGCTTCATAGAATGAGTCTGGAAGTTTTCCTTCCCTTTCTATTTTTTGTAACAGCTTAGAAGGATAGGTATCATCTCTGCTTTAAATGTCTGGTAGAATTCCCCTGGAAAGCCATCTGGTCCTGGACTCTTATTTGTTGGGAGATTTTTGATAACTGATTCAATTTCTTTGCTGATTATGGATCTGTTCAAGTTTTCTATTTTTTCCTGTTTGAGTTTTGGAAGTGTGTGAGTGCTTAGGAATTTGTCCATTTCTTCCAGGTTGTCCAGTTTGTTGGCATATAATTTTTCATAGTATTCCCTGATAATTGATTGTATTTCTGGGGGATTGGCTGTAATAATTCCATTTTCATTCATGATTTTATCTATTTAGGTCCTTTCCCTTTTCTTTTTGAGAAGCCTGGCTAGAGGCTTATCAATTTTATTTTTTCAAAAAACCAACTCTTGGTTTCATTGATCTGCTCTAGAGTTTTTTTAGATTCTGTATGTTTATTTCTGCTCTGATCTTTATTATTTCTCTTCTTCTGCAGGGTTTGGGGTGTCTTGGCTGTTCTGCTTGTATTTCCTTTAGGTGTGCTGTTAGATTTTTGTATTTGGGATATTTCTTGTTTCTTGAGATAGGCCTGGATTGCAATGTATTTTCCTCTCAGGACTGCTTTTGCTGCATCCCAAAGTGTTTGGATTGTTGTATTTTCATTTTCATTTGTTTCCATATATTTTTTAATTTCTTCTCTAATTGCCTGGTTGACCCACTCATTCTTTAGTAGGGTGTTCTTTAACCTCCATGCTTTTGGAGGTTTTCCAGACTTTTTCCTGTGGTTGATTTCAAGCTTCATAGCATTGTGGTCTGAAAGTGTGCATGGTATGATCTCAGTATTTCTATGCTTATGAAGGGCTGTTTTGTGACCCAGTATATGATCTATCTTGGAGAATGTTCCATGTGCACTTGAGAAGAAAGTATATTCTGTTGCTTTGGGATGCAGAGTTCTAAATATATCTGTCAAGTCCATCTGGTCCAATGTATCATTCAGGGCCCTTGTTTCTTTATTGACCATGTGTCTAGATGATCTATCCATTTCTGTAAGTGGAGTGTTAAAGTCCCCTGCAATTACCACATTCTTATCAATAAGGTTGCTTATGTTTGTGATTAATTGTTTTATATATTTGGGGGCTCCCGTATTTGGCACGTAGACATTTATAATTGTTAGCTCTTCCTGATGGATAGACTCTGTAATTAGTATATAATGCCCTTCTTCATCTCTTGTTACAGCCTTTAATTTAAAGTCTAGTTTGTCTGATATAAGTATGGCTACTCCAGCTTTCTTTTGGCTTCCAGTATCATGATAAATAATTCTTCATCCCCTCACTTTCAATCTGAAGGTTTCCTCTGTGTAAAATCAGTCTCTTGTAGACAGCAAATAGATGGATCTTGTTTTTTTTTATATCCATTTTGATACCCTATGTCTTTTGGTTGGAGCATTTAATCCATTTACATTCAGTGTTATTATAGAAAGATATGGGTTTAGAGTCGTTGTGATGTCTGTGGTTTCATGCTTGCAGTGATGTCTCTGGTACTTTGTGGTCCTTGCAACATTTCACTCACAGAATCCTCCTTAGGATCTCTTGTAGGGCTGGTTTAGTGGTGATGAATTCCTTCAGTTTTTGTTTGGGAAGACCTTTATCTCTCCTTCTAGTCTAAATGACAGACTTGCTGGATAAAGGATTCTCGGCTGCATATTTTTTCTGTTCATCACATTGAAGATTTCCTGCCATTCCTTTCTGTCCTGCCAAGTTTCAGTAGATAGGTCTGCCACTAGTCCTATTGGTCTCCTTTTATAAGTTAGAGCCTGTTTATCCCTAGCTGCTTTCCGAATTTTCTCTTTATCCTTGTATTTTGCCAGTTTCACTATGATATGTCATGCAGAAGATCGATTCAAGTTATGTCTGAAGGGAGTTCTCTATGCCTCTTGGCTTTCAATGGCTTTTCCTTCTCCAGATCAGGGAATTTCTCAACTATAATTTGTTCAAGTATACCTTCAGCCCCTTTCTCTCTCTCTTCTTCTTCTGGAATTCCTAGGATACGGATATTGTTCCATTTGATTGCATCACTTAGTTCTCTAATTTTCCCCTCATACTCCTGGATTTTTTTATCTCTTTTTCTCAGCTTCCTCTTTTTCCATAATTTTATGTTCTAATTCACCTATTCTCTCCTCTGCCTCTTCAATCCGAGCTGTGGTCACCTCCATTTTATTTTGCACCTCATTTATAGAATTTTTGAGCTCCTCATGACTATTTCTTAGTCCCTTGATCTCTGTAGCAATAGATTCTCTGCTGTCCTCTATGCTTTTTTCAAGCCCAGCGATTAATTTTATGACCATTATTCTAAATTCTTGTTCTGTTATATTGCTTAAATCATTTTTGATCAATTTGTTAGCTGTCTCTACTTCTTGGAGTTTCTTTTGAGGAGAATTCTTCCATTTCATCATTCATTCAGTCCCTGTGGTAGCTCCAAACTATAGGGCACTTCCCCTGTGCTGTCTGGAGTAACTTGTATTGGTGGGTGGGGCCACAGTCAGACCAGATGTCTGGCCCTAGCCCACTGCTGGGACCACAGTCAGACTGGTGTGTACCTCTCCCAGGGGCAGGACTCACTGCGGAGTGGTGTGGCCCCTGTCTGGGCTACTTGCACACTTCTAGGTTTGTGGTGCTGCTGTGATAGGATCTGGCCAAGAGCATATTAGCCGGATGGATCCACAAGGTGCACAGGGGCGGGAGGGGCAGACTTAGCTAGCTTTGCTGTCGGTGGCCCCCCGTGAGAGGGACCCTGCAGCATCGGGAGGGAGGCAGGCCCTTCAGAGGGACAGAACCACAGAAGCACAGCATTGGGCATTTGCGTGGTGCAAGCAAGTTCAGTGAGGGAAACTGGTTCCCTTTGGAATTTCGGCTGGGGGATGGGAGAGGGAAATGGTGCTGGCCAGCACCTTTGTTCCCCTGCTGAACTGAGCTCTGTCTTCCGGGGCTCAACAACCCTCACTCCCGGTGTCCTCTCACCCTCCCCACTCTGAGAGCAGAGCTGTTGACTTTTAACATTCCAGATGTTAAGTCCCACTGGCTGTCAGAACTCACAGAGTCCAGCCCCTCTGCTTTTGCCAGCCAGATTTTGGGGGCTCTGCCTTGCTGGGCAAGCTGCCCCTCCACTGCCCCAGCTCCCTCCCACCAGTCCATGTAGCATGAACTGCCTCTCCGCCCTTCCTACCCTCTTCTGTGGGTCTCTTGTCTACGTTTGGATCCAGAGAGTCTGTTCTGCTAGTCTTCTGGTGAAGACTATTTAGGCAGATGTGGATGGAATCTAAGTGATCAGCAGGACGAAGTGAGCCTAGCATCCTCCTATGCTGCCATCTTCCCAGGTCTTGCTAAGGCAGTTTACAGAGCTACTCCCCTCCCTTTCTTGATATCTGATCATCTTGATATCTGATGAAATTCCTCACCCCCAATCCTTGACATCTGATTACTTTGTCTTGCCTTTAGCAAGAATCCTGTTAGGGTTCCCTCCCTCCTCCTGATGTTTCCCTCTTAATTAATTTACATTCACTGATCCCTGCATTACTCCTTGGGTATAAATCTCCACTGACAAGGATGTATTTGGAACTGACCCCAATTTTATGCTGAGGTCTCTTTTTCCCTACTCCAGTAATTCCTGAATGGAATCTGTTTTTACTTTTTACCTGCTGTCCAGCTCTGGGTTTCTTTAGCAATCTCATCCTAAAGTACAAGTTTAAGCAATCTCAACAAAGCAAAGCAAATACTTAATATGTACCATTACAATGTTATGGGGTCATATCAGTTAGGGACTAAGCAGGAAACAGAGCCACCGGAACTTGTAAAAGATTTAATTTAATGCAGGGAATTGGCTACATGGGCACTGAAGAACTGAGAAGGTAAACAGGGCATACTAAGGCAAGGCAGAGATTCCTAAAGCAAAACAAAAAAACAAAAAACAAAAAAAAAAAACAACTAGGATTAATACTCATAGGCTAAGGGGAGAGAGAGGAGGAGGAATTACCAAATCCCAGGGGCCAGGGATCACATGGAAGAAGCTAACACCATGGTATATCTAACCATCAGGAAATGGGGCAATTAAGGAGACAGAATGTACCAGATAATATCACCCAAGGCAGAGAAGACAGGGAAAATACCTTGGCTCCTCTCTTAGTATACCTCTGATCCCAAATCAGTGTTCCCCATTGGCTGATTCCCCGCTGGAATCTGGGAACCTAGGGAAATGCAGACTGCAGAACTCCACACACTTGCAACAGAAGAGCAAAGTGTGGGGAAGGCAAGAAATGGAACTGAGGCTGGAAACACTCCAGCCTGGTAGAGTGGTTCATTCAGTATTTAATTTTTGCAACACTCAGTGAGGTATTGTTACCCACCTTACAGCTGTGAAACTTAAGTTCATTAAGAGAGAGACCCAGGGGGAGAAGTCAACATGGCAGAGAAGTAGGGGGACCTGAAGTTCCCTCCTCCCTCAAACACAGCAGTATTGAGGCCAGAAGTCTTGGAATTCCAGGAATCCAGGTTACAGAGTGACCAAAACATATCCAGGGGCCCATGGGGACAACTTGGTGAGCCATAGGTGCATTATTGCGAATTGGGAGAGATAAAACAGGTTGTGTAGGCACAGAGGGAAAGGATACCCTTCTGTGGAGAGACAAAAGGAAGAGGAAAAGAGGCTGTGGAAGTGTAGGACTGTATTTGGACAAGAAAAAGACCTCCCCAGACCATGGGCCAGGGTATGGGAAAAAAGAAAGAACCAATTTCTAACACGGTCCAGAGTTGCAGGACTTTCTCTGGACTAGGGCCTGCCACCCTGTACATGCACCTGGGGAGGGAGGGAGCCAGCCCCAGTCTCGGGAGCAAGCTCAGAGAGCAGTCCTCTTCCTTGAGTGCTCTGGGAAGAAGGTATATAGTGGCTCCAACGACAAAAGAGACCCTGTAGGTGCCTGTCAGCCAGAGGCCCTTTGTTGGCTGGGCAGAGTAGCAACACCCCTGAACCAGGGCACGTGGAATGGGATCCTTTAAGGCATAAGGGCTTGAAACCCAGACAAGTGCCTAGGGGGTGCGGGAGACTGGGGAGTTGAACAAACCAGCCAGCTTGTGCCCACACAGCACTGTGAGGACTGCCTGAACAGAGTGGTTTGGGACACTAGACCAGGGAGGAGAGACTGGGGTATCACCATTTTTCTCCCCGTCACTAACAGGGTGGGGCTTATGGGAATGCACAAGGGAACCACAGTGGAGGCAGGACCCACCTACACCAAACCACACCCCTCCATGCCTGGTAACTGCATATCTAACAGAGCAAGATTGACACTGACTGAACCAGACAGCCCCTCCTCCAGACCAGCACAGCCACTGGTTCCAAAGCACCATCAGATTTTTGGTCCAGCAGTTTTGCATTTTCTGATTTGATCCTTCTCTATTCTTATTATTCTGGTTTTTGGTTTGTTTCAGCAGACATTTTAAATCTATTCTTTTACACTTCTTCTGTATCTCCTTCGTTATTTTCCTCTCTCTCTCTCTCTCTCTCTCTGTCTGGTTTAAGAGGTATAGTTTCTCTGACTCTGCCTGGTCATTGTTTTTACCTTTTCTTTTTCCCTGCCCCTGTGTTTTCTCTCTTTGTATGGGATAAGTCTTCTTCCACCCCACCATACCTTTTTAAAGTTTTTTCAGGGTTACTTCAACAAACAAAATAAAGCACACCTGGTGGAAGGTCCCAATCACCACTACAAGTAGGGAGAAAGAGCAACCAAAGTCAAAACAGAGAGCACACAACATACTCCAAAAGCACCTTCTGAAGGACCAGGCCCTGGAGAGTATTTGACCCCTTTTTAAAATAGTAGTGCTCACAGGTGTAGGACACATAGCAAGCTATTAAAAGATGTAAAAGACAGCCAGCGAAAATGATGAAACAGAAGAATTCGCCTCAGAAGAAATTCCAGGAAGAAATGACAGCTAGAGAATTGCTCAAAACAGATGTAAACAATATATCTGATCAAGAATTTAGATTAATAGTCATAAAAAGGCTTGAAAAACATAGAAGACAGCAGAGAATCTATTGTTGTAGTGATCACGACAAATTAAGAAATGTTGTAAATGAAGTACAAAGTAAACTAGATGCAGTGATAGCAAGGATGGAGGAAGCAGAGGGGAGAATAAGGAAAATAGAAGATAAAATTATGGAAAATGATGAAGTCGAGAAAAAGATAAGAAAATACTAGACCATGAAGGGAGAATTAGAGAACTAAGTGATTCAATGAAACATAATAATATCCATAACATAGGTTCCAGAAGAGTTCCAGAAGAAGAAGAAGAGAGAGAAAGGGGTAAGAGGTTTACTTAAACAAATTATAGTTGAGATCTTCCCTAATCTGGGGAAGGAAAAGGACCTAATCCGGGAGGCACAGAGAACTCCCTTCAGATTTAACAGGAGTAGATCTCCATGGCAGATCATAGTGAAACTAGCAAAATACAAAGATAAAGACAGAATTCTGAAAGCAGCTAGGGACAAACAGGCCTTAACCTACAAGGGTAGACACATAAGGGTAGTAGCAGACCTGTCCACTGAAACTTGGCAGGCCAGAAAGGAGTGGCAGGAAATATTCAATGTGCTGATTAGAAAAAATATGCAGCCAAGAATCTTTTATCCAGCAAGGCTGTCATTCAGAATAGAGGAGAGATAAAGGCTTTCCCAGACAAAAACTGAAGGCGTTCGTGACCACTAAACCAGCCCTGCAAGAATCTCTAAGGGGGACTCTGAGTGGAATGCTGAAAAGACTACAAAGGACCAGAGACATCACCACAAGGATGAGAAGTACAGATAAACACAATGATACTAAATCCATATCTTTTAATAATAAATCTGAATGTAATGTGCTAAATGCCACAATCAAAAGACATAGGGTATCAGAATAGGTAAAAAACGAAGATCCATCTATATGCTATCTGCAAGAGACTCCTTTTAGACCTAAGGACACCTTCAGATTGAAAGTGAGGGGATCTATCATCTCTGGAAGATCTATCTGTCATGCTACTGTAAGTCAAAAGAAAGCTGGAGTAGCTATACTTATATCAGACAAACTAGATTTTAAACTAAAGGCTGTTACAAGAGATGAAGAATTACATTATATCATAATTATGGAGTCTATTTATCAAGAAGAGCTAACAAATGTAAATGTTTCTGCCCCCAACTTGAAAGCACAAGTATATAAATCAATTAATCACAAACCTAAGCAATCTTATTGATAAGAATATAGTAATTTCAGGGGATTTTAATACTCCACTTACAACAGCATCTAGGCAGAAAATCAATAAAGAAATAATGGCCTTGAATGATACACTAGACCAGGTGGACTTGACAGATATATTCAGAATTTTTCATCCCAAAGCAGCAGAATATACATTTTTCTTGAGTGCACATGGAATATTCCCTTAGGTAGATCACATACTGAGTCACAAAACACCCCTCAATAAATATAAAAAATTTGAGATCATACCATGCATATTTGCAAATAACACACTATGAAACTTGAAATCAACAACAAAAAATTTGGAAAGCCTCCAAATGCATGGAGGTTAAATAACATCCTACTAAATAATGAATGGGTCAACCAGGCAATTGAAGAAGAAATTTAAAAATATATGGAAGCAAATGAAAATAAAAACACAAGAGTTCAAATCCTTTGGGATGCAGCAAAAGCAGTCCTAAGAGGAAAATACATTGCAATCCAGACCTATCTCAAGAAATAAGAAAAATCCCAAATATAAAACATAACTTCACACCTAAAGGAACTGGAAACAGAGCAGCAAAGGAAACCCCAAAGCCAGCAGAAATAAACAATATAGAATTAAAAAAACAAACAAACAGTAGAACAGATCAATGAATCTAAGAGCTGGTTTTTTGAAAGAATAAACAAAATTGATAAACTCCTAGCCAGACTTCTCAAAAAGAAAAGAGAGAGAATACAAATAAATAAAATCACGAATGAAAGGCGAGAGGTCACAACCGACACCACAGAAATACAAACAATTAGAGAATGATTTGAAAAATTATATGCCAACAAACTGGACAACCTGGAAGAAATGGACAAATTCCTAGACACACACACTACCGAAACTCAAATGAGAAGAAATAGAAAATTTTAACAGACCCATAACTATTGAAGAAATTGAATCAGTTACCAAAACCTCCCAATAAATAGTAGTCCTGGGCCAGATGGCTTCCCAGGGGAATTCTATGAGACATTTAAAGCAGAGTTAATACATACTTTTCTCAAGCTGTTCCAAAAAATAAAAAGGGAAGGAAAGCTTCCAGACTCATTCTATGAAGCCAGCATTACTTTGATTCCCAAACCAGAGACCCCACTAAAAAGGAGAATTATAGGCCAATATCCCTGATGAACATGGATGCAAAAATTCTCAACAAGATATTAGCAAATCAAATCCAACAGTATATTAAAAGAATTATTCACCATGATCAAGTGGGATTCATTCCTGGGATGTAGGGGTTGTTCAATATTCGCAAATCAACCAATGTGATACATCATATTAAATACAAATAAATAAAATACAGTTTTTATTAATAAAAACCCTCAAGAAAATTGGGATAGAAGGAACATACCTTAACATCACAAAAGCCATATATGAAAAGCCCACAGCTACTATCATCCTCAATGGAGAAAAACTGAGCGCTTTCCCTTTGAGATCAGGAAGATGACAGGGATGTCCACTCTCACCACTGTTGTTTAACATAGTGTTGGAAGTTCTAGCCTCAGCAATCAGACAACAAAATGAAATACAAATCATCAAAACTGGGAAAGAAGTCAAACTTTCACTTTTTGCAGATGATATGAAACTCTACATGGAAAACCTGAAAGACTCCACCAAAAAGCTGCTAGAACTCATATATGAGTTCAGCAAAGTTGCAAGATATAAAACCAGTGTGCAGAAATAGGTTTCATTTCCATACACCAATAATGAAGCAACAGAAAGAGAAATCAAGAAAGCAATCCCATTTACAATTGCACCAAGAACCATAATTTACCCAGGAATAAACCTAACCAAATATGTAAAAGATATGTATGCTGAAAACTATAGAAAACTTATGCAAGAACTGAAGAAGCCTCAAAGAAATGGAAAAACATTCCATGCTCATAGATAGGAAAAACAAATATTGTTAAAATGTCAATACTACCCAAAGCAAACTACACATTCAATGCAATCCAAATCAAAATTGCACCAGCATTCTTTTCAGAGCTAGAAAAAACAATCCTAAAATTTATATGGAACCACAGAAGAACCCGAAAGGCAAAGTAATGTTAAAAAAGAAAACCAAATGGGAGGTATCACAATCCTGGACTTTAGCCTCTACTACAAAGCTGTAATCATCAAGACAGTATGGTATTGGCACAAAAACAGACACATAGACCAATGGAATGAAATCAAACATCATCCAATGAAAAAAGACAGTCTCTTTAGCAAACGGTGCTGGGAGAACTGGACAGCAACATGCAGAAGAATGAAACTGGACTATACCTTACACCATACACAAAAATTAAAAAATGGATGAAAGATCTAAATGTGAGGCAGGAAACCATCAAAACCCTAGTGGAGAAAACCGGCAACAACCTCCTTGACCTCAGCCACAGCAACTTCTTATTCAACACCTCTCCAAAGACAAGGGAAATAAACTTCTGCACTGCAAAGGAAACAATCAACAAATATAAAAGGCAACTGACAGAATGGGAGAAGATATTTGTAAATGACATATGGGATAAAGAGTTAGTATGCAAAATCTATAAAGAACTTATCAAACTCAACACCCAAAAAACAATCAAGTGAAGAAATAGGCAAAAGACATGAATAGACACTTTTCCAAAGAAGACACCCAGATGGCCAACAGACACGTGAAAAGATGTTCGTTCAACATCACTCATCAGCAGGGAAATAAAAGTGAAAACCACACTGTGATACCACCTCACACCAGTCAGAGTGGCCAAAATGACAACTCAGGAAACAACAGATGTTGGCAAGAATGTGGAGAAATGGGAACGCTTTTGCACTGTTGGTGGGAATGCAAACTGGGCAGCCACCCTGGAAAACAGTGTGGAGTTTTCTCAAAAAAATTAAAAATAGAATTACCCTACGACCCAGCAATAGCACTACTAGGAATTTACCCAAGGGATACAGGAATGCTGATTCATAGGGGGCACATGTACCCCAATGTTTATAGCAGCGCTTTCAACAATAGCCAAAGTATGGAAAGAACCCAATGTCCATCAACTGATGAATGGATAAAGAAGATGTAGTTTATATATACAATAGAATACTACTTCGCAATGAAAAAGAGTGAAATCTTGTCATTTGCAACAACATGGATGGAACTGGAGGGTATTCTGTGTGAAATAAGTCAGTCAAAGACAGATATCATACATGTTCACTTCTATGTGGAATTTGAGAACTTAACAGAAGACCATGGGTAAGGGAAGGGGAAAAAAATAGTGTCAAACAGAGATGGAAGCAAACCATAAGAGACAAATACAGAGAACAAACTGAGGGTGTTGGGGGAGGGGCGGTAGAGAGTGGGAAATGGGTGATGGGCACTGAGGAGAGCTCTTGTTGAAATGAGCATTGGGTGCTCTATGTAAGCAATGAATCATGGGAATCTACTCCTGAAGCCAAGCACACACTGTATACATTGTATGTTAGCTAACTTGACAATAAATTATACTTAAAAAAAAATAATAGGGGCATCTGGGTGGCTCAGTTGATTAAGTGGCCAACTTCGGCTTGGGCCATGATCTGGCGGGTTTGAGACCCGCATTGGGCTCTGTGGTAACAGTTAGGAGCCTGGAACCTGCTTCGGATCCTGTGTCTCCTTCTCTCTCTGCTGTTCCCCCACTCGCTTTCTATCTCTCTCTGTCTCTCAGGGGTGCATAGACATTTAAAAAAATTGTTTTGAAATAAAAATAATAATAATAATTTAAAAAGAAAAAAAAGAGAGAGACAGACGCTAAGTCACAAGGCCCATAAAGGGGTAGATCTGGAAGTTTTATAAGGTGTCTCTCTCCTGATTCAAAGGCCCTGCAGCTTGCTAGGCAGAGACTTGAACATCACAGCCATGTTTTCTATGCTGTGAATTCTGATTAACAGTTCCACGGAGGTCTGATAGGCTTTTGGGAAACAAAATAGGGAGATCATCTAAGTCATAGAGTAATAATCTTACAATGCAAGGCTACAGGACCTAAGAACCCAGCAGCAGACCCGTGAACCTTTTTATTGAACAGAACAAAGATTCTGGCTTAACTGCTTACATAAATCATTATTGTTCTGCTTAATGGGGCTGCCATAAACCTAATAACCTGAAGGATTTGAAAGCAATTTAATGAAAAATACACTGGCATTTTAGAGGAAAGTAATTTGGCCCAGGGGGACGGTTTGGATACAAGGTAGATTTATCCTTTGTAGTCAACAATAAGCCCTGTTACCTGGGTGAAGTTACACATTAGCACAGATGAGTTTATCTGATAAGCTGCTGCCAGCAAAGAGCAAAACCCAAAGACATGTAGAAGGGCACAAGAGAAGTGGTTTTTATGGAGTCTGAGAAGAGGTAAGGGGGAAGGAAGGAAGATTAGCTGTCTTGCAGAGAGATAAGGACTCCCTCAAGAATTATGGAATTGCTAGGGAAGCTTATTGGTTTTGTTATTTGTTTTCTTGTTTATTTATTTAGGAGATTTCCTATGTACTTATTAAATGCGTATTACATGATCTTCTGGTTGTCAGTCCATGTTAGAATGTGATCTCGTATGGATCTAAAGATTGAGTAATGTGGAAAACTGTTCTTGGATGATTGTACAACCGGCATCCACACATTCTGATCTTTATAGCCCGAAGGGTTAGTAGGCCTCAGACAATCCATGGTTATAGCTATTTCCCCTGGAGCCATATGACAGTGTTTAAAATTCCTGATTTACGGCTCTTTGTACTCTTTGTACTTGGGTGTTTTATTGCTTGCTTGTTTGTATTATGGAGACCAGCTAGGCTCTGAATCCTCCTATGGGCTCTGTTTGGCCTCCTCTAATCTAGTATCAGGCCGAATCCCTACTCCACAACTGAACCTTTAGAGAAACTTGCTCATTTAGCCACAGTGATTAAAAAGAGATGATTGCACACACACACACACACACACACACACACACACACACACACACACACAAAGATGAGCACACAAATCAAGTCAAGCCCATCTGTGCCATCAGCTGATTTTTTCCAACTTAAGCTAATCACAAAGCTGTTAGGATATAATACTGTAAAGTGTTGACAGTCACATTATAGCAGATGGAGAAATCCAGTGAGCATCAGGAGAGAATGAAGCTGATACACTAGCAATAGAGAATCAATAAAGCATGTGCGTCAGTGGTGTTTAAGTTCTCCTTCAAGCTCCCAGGTCCCAGATTCATGCAGCTCAAACCCTTTCAACAAGTGCTTCTGTCACTTACAATCAAATTCCTTGCTTAAAATAGTTTTTAATGTGGGTATAAAGCTGGTGATTCTAATGTGAGTGAAATTTCCTAACCACCCTCCAACTCTGTTCTGAACCCATCACTTATGAAAACCAAAACCATACACAACCCCTCCAAAGACATTAGTCAATTCCTGCAAAGTTTACATTATCTCCACCACTCCTGCAATGGGGACCCAGCATTGATGGGGGCCCAACATCCTGCATATTTCATGTATCACTCCATGAACAAACCCCAGCACATGACAGCCTCTTCTATCAACAACCTCTCTAAAAATCACATTTGTGAGTTTAGAAGACTGCACTACAGGTTTGATGAAGGCTGTGTCCTGAGGCACAGCCATGTTGCATATCTCATTGCCTTTTAACATCATTTCATTCTCTCCCATCTCCTACCCTTTTCTTTCTCCTTTTTCCCTTTCTCATTAGTAATACTAAGAAAATTAAATCCATTTCCCTGTACATGGAGATTTATTAATCACTATCTGTTGCCTTTACATCTCACTTATTCAACTTCACTTTGAATGTCTTTTTTTTTAAAATAAAACATGAATAAAACTTTATAACCCATAACAAGGGGATCTGGTGGTATAGTGTCAACATTCATTCATTTGTACATTTTTATTACTAATTTAATGTATACCAGACAATGGTAAAAAATTTCAGTGGTTCCTGTTGTCTGTTAGATCTGTGGTTTTCAACTGTAATTGATTCACCTAGAAACCTGTATTTGTCTTCCAAGATTTTATTTAAAGTTAGTTAACATGATGTAGTATTGGTTTTTATGGATAGAATTTAGTGATTCTTCACTTACACGTAACACCCAGTGCTCCTCACAAGTGCCCTCCTTAATACCCATCAACCATTCAGCCCATCCCCACCCACCTCCTCCCAGCAATCCTGTTTGTTCTCTATAGTTGAGCCTCTTATGGTTTGCCTCCCTTTCTGTTTTTATCTTATTTTTCTTCCCTTCCCCTATGTTCATCTTAGTGAACATATGAGTAACATCATATGTAGTTGTCTTTCTCTGACTTATGTTGCTTAGCATAATATACTCTATTTCTGTCCATGTCATTGCAAATGACAAGATTTCATTCTTTTTGATGACTGAGCGATATTCCATCTTACATACATATCACATCTTATTTATCCATTCATCAGTCAGTGAACATTTGGGTTCTTTCCACAGTTTGGTTATTGTTGATAGTGCAGATAAAGAAGATCAGGGTACATGTGTCCCATCAAAACAGTATTTTTGTAACCTTTGGATAAATACCTAGTAGTGCAATTGCTGGGTGGTGGGGTAGTCCTATTTTTAACTTTTTGAGAAAAACTCCATACTGTTTTCCAGAGGGGCTGCACCAGTTTGCACTCCCACCAACAGTGCAAGAAGATTCCTGTTTCTGCATTCTCACCAACATTTGTTGTTTCCTGAGTTGTTAATTTTAGCCATTCTGACGGGGGTGAGGTGGTATCTCATTGTGGTTTTGATTTGTATTTCCATGATGGTGAGTGATGTTGAGCATTTTTTCATGGTGTCTGTTAGCCATTTGTATGTCTTCTTTGGAGAAATGTCTGTTTATTTCTTCTGCCCATTTCTTAACCAGATTATTTATTTTTGTTGTGTTGAGTTTAATAAGTTATTTATAGATTTTGGACACTAACCCTTATGCAATATGCCATTTGCAAATATCTTCTGTCATTCTGTCAGTTGCCTTTTAGAGCTGTTGATTGTCTCCTTCACTGTGGAGAAGTTTTTTATCTTGATGAAGTCCCAGTCATTCATTTTTGCTTTTGTTTCCCTTGCTTCAGGAGATGTGTCTAGTAAGAAGTTTCTCCAACTGAGGTCGGAGAATTTTTGCCTGCTTTCTCCTCTAGGATTTTCATGGTTTCCTGTCTCACCTTTAGATCTTTCATCCATTTTCAATTTATTTTTGTGCATGGTGTAAGAAAGTTGTCCAGTTTCATTCTTCTGCATGTTGGTGTACAGTTTTCCCAATATTTGCTGAGGAGACTGTCTTTTTTCCATTGGATATTCTTTTCTGCTTTGTTGAAGATTAGTTGGCCATACATTTGTGGGTCCAATGCTGGGTTCTCTATTCTATTCCATTGATCTATATGCCTGTTTTTATGCCAGTACCATAGTTTGTAATACAGCTTGAAGTCCAGAATTATAAGGACTCCTACTTTGCTTTTCCTTTTCAACATTACTTTGGCAATTTGGGGTCTTTTCTGGTTTCATACAAATTTTAGAATTATTTGTTCTAGCTCCATGAAAACTGCTGGTGTTTCCAAATGTCTTATTAGGATAACTTCCTAATAAAATTCTCTTTCAAAGTCTGATGGTAGCTAGGATTTTAACATATTGTATAACATTTTCTGCTAATTTCTTTTTAAAAAGTAAAGTTTTGGATATTTGAGGTAATAAATCATACCCAATTTCATATTCTACCTTATTCACCTCACTTTAGACCATAAGCATTTTCCCATGTGAATAAAAGTTCTTCATAATAATATTTAATATCTTCATAGTATTTTATTGTATGAATATATGCTAGTGTACTTACAAAATTATTATTTCCATCTGAGTGAGGGTAAAAGCATAATAATGATATCAATATATAATTGTTTTTAAAATATGATTTTCAATATAATTCTTAGAGAAAATTAAGGAGTACAGTTGCCAAAGCCTCTCTTTAAACCACTTATAATGCTTATGGTAATGTTGAATTTTCTTATTTATTAAAAGTTACATTTCCAACTCAACCCTTATATTTGGTTTTTGATGACAATGAACTGACTGCAGTTTCTAATTTCACATCAGTTTAAAAAGTTAGTATGCTTGCCTTCAGACCTAGGATCAATACTGGTTAACATCAAAGTGAGAACACTTGCTAAGGGACAGATGAGTTGTACTGCTTTCTTTAGCTACCTACAATGAGTCAATTCTTAGGAGTCATCATTCCAGAGTCCTACCAGGAATGCTGTAGAAACCACTAGTTAAATTGCTACAAAGAAGTTCACTCCTTTCAAAAATCTGTCACTGCATCCGACTCTGCAGTGGGCAGATTTGACAAATAGGTCAACAGGCTCTCCTGCTTTCTTAATGACTCATGGATGCTGGGTAAATCTGGGGGCTTAGGTGGCTGCTATCTTTGTAAAACATGGTCTTTGGGTAATTAAATAAGTACCTTTAGCCCAGTATTCAACATAGATTGAAATTATTCCTTGAGAACTAAAATACTCAAGGTTAAAATAGGGGGGAGACGGGGAGCCAAAACCTGGAGAAAAGAGAATAAAAAAACTATGCAAGAAGGATTGCTTAATGAAGGTTGTTCAGAAGCAGTTGGATAGTAGTTTTTCTTCTCATCATCCCAAACTTTAATGACCCTGTTAGGCCTCATTAGAATTATCATATGGCTGGGGCAGGCCATTTGTCAGATCACTGGGGAAACCATTAAAAAGCATGCCCCTGGAAGAAATTCAAAAGCAATGGTATGGAAACCACAATTGAAATTATCTAGACCCACTGCAACAAGCATGGGGTGAAATCATGAATTTCTAAAATCGTAAACCAAATTTTCTCATTGATTAAACATTTTTAATTTATTTTTTGACTTAAATATGTTTAATTACTCACTTTCCCAAAGCCTCTGTATCTGAAGATATTGAATACAGATAACCCCAAGAAAAGTTAACCAAGCAATAAAATAAAAGCAATAATTGAGAAATATAATTATGTCCAAAATTCCATCTGTTTAAAATCCTAGAGACTTGGGACATATATGACAAGAAATCACCACCACCACCACCATCATCAAGAAGTATGTGGACAATTCACTACCTGTGCATGTAAAGCAGATTTAAAAAGTGGTTAAGAGCTCCCTAGAGTCCGTACTGCCTTGGTTCAAATCCAGGCTCTGCCACTTACTGCTATATAACTAAGGCAGGTTACTTAAATTCCATGTCCTAGTTTCCTCTTTAGTAGAATAACAGGATTGTTATGAGAAAAGAGTTAATATGTAAAGTACTAGAACAATGGCTGGTACATAGTAGGTGCTATTTACATATTAGCTGTAATATTGTTATTACCTTTAAGAAATAGATTTTTGAGGGGCGCCTGGGTGGCGCAGTCGGTTAAGCGTCCGACTTCAGCCAGGTCACGATCTCGCGGTCCGTGAGTTCGAGCCCCGCGTCAGGCTCTGGGCTGACAGCTCGGAGCCTGGAGCCTCTTTCCGATTCTGTGTCTCCTTCTCTCTCTGCCCCTCCCCCGTTCATGCTCTGTCTCTCTCTGTCCCAAAAATAAAAAAATAAAAAAAATAAAAAAAAAAAAAGTTGAAAAAAAAGAAATAGATTTTTGAAATGCTTGTGGCTCCTATGTACTTTAAGGCAAAGATTCCAACCTGTAATTTAGATGAATGTTTTTTTTTTTTTAAGATTTTTTTTTTTTAACGTTTATTTATTTTTGAGACAGAGAGAGACACAGCATGAACGGGGGAGGGGCAGAGAGAGAGGGAAACACAGAATCGGAAGCAGGCTCCAGGCTCTGAGCCATCAGCCCGGAGCCCGACGCCGGGCTCGAACTCACGGACCGCGAGATCGTGACCTGAGCTGAAGTCGGCCGCTTAACCGACTGAGCCACCCAGGCGCCCCTAGATGAATGTTTAAATTTAACATAGTGTTGTTAGTCTATCTTCTATTTCAATATCCCAAGGGGTTTATTTGTTGTTTTTGAAAGAATTTTCTGTCCTTAACTTACAGAAAGTTTTCAAAGAAGTTTAAAAGGTTGGACCTCTAGCACAGGATGTCCCAACTTAAAGACGATGTATTCCTTCTACAACTTGCCCCTAATCCTGAGTGTATGAATCTAAGCAGTCTGGTTGCAGTAGCCAGGTGCTGAATCACTATATCATGATCTATTGCTGCTATTACTAACGTGCAAATATCTAGCCAACTTCATTCCATCTCCCCTCATCCCTGAGACTTTCAGAATCAAGCTTTCTGGTTTTTTACCAGTTGCCCCTGTGAGATAGTCTACCTTACTCCCATATAACTGCACCCACTTTGCAGCTGCTCTCAGATATAGTGCTTCAGTGTCACGTACTGTGTCTGTCCTTGGAGAATCTCTGGCTTCCAATCTCATTGATTCTCTTTACTCCTAACACTAGTGCCTACAGCCATGAAGAGAACCTTTCTCCATGCTTCTTAGGCATCAGGAGCTCAGTTCAGGGTTCTTGTCCCTTTTCCTCACTGGTATCCCACCACTAAATCATCTGTCTACACTGCTCTTTACCCTGTTCCAGTAGCAAAGGACAGGTGGAAAACCCTGATAGCTAAGCAGAAATCTGACTAGAAAACAAATGCAATTATTCTTCTTTGATACCTCCAAGCTTTACAAGGAATTCTCAGCATCTCCTTAGGGAGGAAAACTTGTCAGGAATTCTCTCTCTCTCCCTTCTCCAACTGGGAAATTTCTCTCTCCATCTAAGTTCTCTAAAATTACCTAGAGGTAGTAGGAGTATGAATGCTGGTAGTATAGGTTCTGGGAACACTGGCCTCTCAGCAAGCCTTGGTGCCCTCAACAGCTGGTTCCTCAAGGCTACAAGTAACCTGCTTAACAATCTTTATTCTCTTTCTGTGAGCTTAGAAGCCAATTATAGGGGAAAAAACTTATCTAACATCCAATATCATGCTGTTGCAATTATTTCTTATTTATCAGTTGTGTATTCTTTAAGACACTATAAAGCCTTTTGAGGAAACCAGCATATATGGATAATTAGGCACTCTATATAATCTATAATCCTTACAACTCTGTGGGGAATGTATTATTGTCCCCATTTTACAGAGTAGGTATTGGAGAAAAGCCAACTCCCTAAATCATGTTTATTTTACTAAACAAAACTTGAAGATCTGTGTTCACATTTTGATATCTTTGACACTTAGCAAAGTTACTCAAAAACATAGCATATTTTCAAAGTTCATACATGCTGTAGTATGTATGCCTTTTTGTTGCCCAATGATATCCCACTGTATGGATCTATCACATATTTATCCATCCATCCATTTGTTATACTTTTGGCTATTATGAGTAATGCTACTATGAATATTTATGTACTAGTTTTTATTTCTTTTGGGTTTATACCCAGGCTTGGGATTGGTGGGTCCTATGGTAATTCTATGCTTAACCTTTTAAGGAACTGCCAGGCTGTTTTCCTTTTAGCTTTCCATTTTGTTTGCCATTCTTGATTTCTCAGTTGTTTTTCCTCCTATCTGGTTCCAACTGGGTTCCCGAAGTACCAGTAAAATCTATTATACCAACATTAGAGGATACACTTCATACTTTTATTACCTTGTACTTCCATTAAGATATCCTCATTCTTTTTTCCTTTAGCAAGGTATGTATTTGCAGACAGAGAAAAACACTGAAAACATATGTGCTATTGAGTAAAGGACCAGAGAAGAATAACATTTATTTCAGAGTTGTTCATTTCATAATTTCAGTGACTGAATTAACATTGCATGCCAAACCACATTTTTCCTGGGGGAAATACACATGGCAGGTAAAAGAGCAATATTTGTTTTAATGTCAAGAATATATTCAATCTTCTTCAATATTCCCCTGGTACCATTTTTCCAGAAATAAATACCTTTAATGGATATTTTAGCAAGCATTGAAATGAATTTCAAATTAAAAAAAATAATTATAGAAAACATTTAAATGGCTTAAAAATACAATATTCTACAGATTTTTCTCCCATTTAGAGTAAATTTGTAGTGTGGGCACATGGAAAAAATGGCAAAGTCAGAAAATATAGTTTCAGAATTGAAGGATCTCATAAATCTTTTATATTCCCTCCCTGGTACCAAATAAGTTGTTTTCTAAATTTATTTTCATAAATATACATTTTTGAGGAGAGTAGCAGAACTATTTTGACATGGAAAAAAATTTCCCCTTCTCAAAAGCACTTGTAATTTATTTAAATACCCATATTTACTGCTGCTGTTGATAAAAACATAATTTAACTATCATCCATAAACTCAGATGTAAAAATCTAGAATAAAATCTCAATGTGAAGAGCATAGTTACATATTAAAAGAATTTCTCATCTTGGAATCAGGCTTCTTTCGACCAAAAGTCTTAGGCAAAAAGATAACTTATGACTCACATTACCCAAACATCCAAGAATAGATCTAGCTTTATACACCACTAGGTACACTAGATGATATAATCAGGGTCTATTTTCTCTCACACAGCCTCTTAGCTCCATCCCTCTGTTGGTCCCATATTTTGAGACATTCTCAACTTACTATAGTGACAAATTTGGTTCTGTTTATATCGCTTCATTCTCCTATCCAGCAGCATGTCTTTGTGCCAGAAGTTACAGTAAATGCTCATCGTGAATCATTGGTTCTGAATGAATCAGGTGTCCTTTTATGAGCCAATCATCATAACCAGTGCATGACAAAGTACTGATTAGTTTAGCTTTAAGTAATGGTGCCAAGAATGGAGCCAGTGACATACAAGCACATGGTTTCAGAAAGAAATTATGGGATAGCTACCAAAATAAAGGGGCATGGATACTGATGCCCAAAATATAGGAAACGTGTACTAAAATGCTATTGCAATACAAGTTATTAATAAAAGAATAGAGTAAAAAACATGATTATACCAATAGAATGACATTTTGATAAAATTCAAAACCTAATCCTTAAAATTTTAATAGCATTATGGACATAATTCATTGATATAAACTGCACATTTATTTTTTTTTAATTTTTTTTTTTAACGTTTATTTATTTTTGAGACAGAAGAGACAGAGCATGAACAGGGGAGGGGCAGAGACAGAGGGAGACACAGAATCGGAAGCAGGCTCCAGGCTCTGAGCTATCAGCCCAGAGCCCAACGCGGGGCTCGAACTCACTGACCGTGAGATCATGACCTGAGCTGAAGTCGGACGCTTAACCAACTGAGCCACCCAGGCGCCCCTAAACTGCACATTTAAAGCATACTCTTGAATAAAGTTTGACTTACATATTCCCTCATAAAATTATCACAATTAAGACAACACATCTACTACCTCAAAATGTTTCCTTATGACCCTTTATAATCTTCCTTTGACCCCTCCCACTTAGCAACCTCTTATCTGTTTCTTATCAATATAAATTTGTTGGCACTTTATAGAATTTTATACAAATTAAGTAATTTAGTATATACTTTGGCTTGTTTTACTCAGCATAATTATTTTCTGATTCATCCATGTTAATTATATCAATAGTTTATTTTTTATTACCATGTCACAGTCTATTGCATAGATATCTCACAGTGAATTTATTCATCTGTGATGGACATTTGGTATATTCTCAGGTTTGACTATTACAAATGATTTGGCCATGTATAAGTCTTTGCATGGGAATATACTTTCATTTCTCTTGGGTAAGAGAATGGGTAAGTGAAATGGTTCAACCATGAGGTAGATATGTTTAACATTCTAGAAAATTGCCTATTTTCCAAAGTGATTTTCCATTTCACAATTCCAGTCAGCAGTGTATGAGAATTCCAGTTACTCCTTGCCAATGCTAGATATGGTCAGTCTTAAATTTGAGGCATTTCAATAGCTATGTAGTCATATCTTATTACGTTTTCATTTTGCAATTTTCTAACAAGTAATAATGTTGAGCATCTTTTCATTTGCATATTTACTACTCCTATATCTCCTTTGACGTGATGTCTGTTTAATACTTTGGCCCATTTAAAAACATTTATTCATTTGATTATTTTTTTTAAGTTTATGTATTTATTTTTGAGAGAGACAGAGCAAGTGAGGGAGAGGCAGATAGAGAGGGAGAGAATCCCAAGCAGGCTCTGTGTCAGCTGACTTGGGGCTCCAACCCACGAAATCGTGAGACCATGGCCTGAGATAAAACCAAGAGTTGGACACTTAACAGACTGAGCCACCCAGGTGCTCCTCATTTGATTATTTTCTTACCGATTTTTGATGAGTTTGAGTGAGTTATTTATAACTTTGGATACTAGTCCTTTATTAGATAAGTGATTTACAAAAGTTTCTCCCAGTCTGTGGCTTGTCTTTCATTCTAAATCTTACAAAGAACATAATTTCTTAAAGTTCAATTAATCAATTTTCTCTTCAATGGATCTTCCTTTTTGGTGTCCTAAGCAAGAAATCTTTGCCTAGCCTCATGTTACAAAGATTTTCTTTTATTTTCTAGAAGTTACAAAGTTAAAATGTAAATTTTAAATCTATGATCCATTTTAATTTTGGTACAAGGCTGTTTCTTATGACCATTATAATAAATTACCACAAAATTGGTGACTTAAAATTATAGAAACATATACTCTCATAGATCTGAGGTCAGAAATTAAAAATCAACATGTCAGGAAGGCCATACTCTCTTTGCATGATCTGGAGGAGAATCCATTATTTGCCTCTTCTAGCTTCTGGTGGCTGTCAGAATACTTACCTTGTGGACATCACTCCAATTTTGGTGTGCATCTTCACATAACCTCTTCTCTGTGTTTATAATCTCCCTCTATCTCTTTCTTATAAAGGCACTGTCATTGGATTTAGGGTCCACCTAGATATCCAGGATAATCTCTCCATGTAAAATCTTTAACATCATCATTTTTTCTTTATATGGTAATATTTATAGGTTTCAGGGATTATTACCTGATATTCACTCTAATAAAAAGGTGAAAATAGATATCCAATTGTTCCAACACCAATTTGGGAGATGAAATTATCCTTTCTCCAGTGAATTGCCTTCATATTTTTGTCTAAATTCAATTGATCATGTATGTCCATATATCTACATCTGTACTTGGACTCTCCATTTTATCAATCACTTCATCTGTTTTGATGCCAATACCATGTTGTCCATTGTCTTGATTACTATAGCTTTATAATAAACCTTAAAATCTGGTGGTTTAAGACTTTTTTATTCTTTTTGGTATTCTAGGTCCTTTGTACCATATTTTACCTAAAAAGAAAAAAGCATGTTAGGACTGTTTGATTGATTGAATCAAGTCTATAGATAAACCTGTGGAAACATCTCACCACAACTAACTGTGCTACCGTTTTTACATCAGTTTCTGATTGTTGGTTGGTAGGATATGGAAATAGTTGAGTTTTGTATATTGATATTGTTTCCTGCAACTTTAATAAACTAACAGTTGTAGTAGTTTGTTTTTATTTTGTATTTATTTATAAATTCCAAAGGATTTTCAACACAAATGATCATGTTACATGTGGAGAAAGACAGCTTTACTTCTTTTCAAATCTGGATGTCTTTTATTTTTCTTGCCTGAGTGTACAAATTAGAACCTGGTAGTACAATTTTGAATAGAAGTGGTGAGAGCAGACATTCTTACCCTGTTTCTGATCTTGGTGGGAAGGATAGGGGAGTGCAGCAGTGGGGAAAGCGCTAAGTCTTTCACCATTAAGTATTATGTTACCTGTATCAGGTTGAAGAATTTCCCTTTCATTTCCAGTTTGCTGTAAGTTTTTCACGAGAATGTTAGATTTTATCCAAAACTTTTTAAATACCTACAGATAAGATCTTATGTTTGTTAGTTTTTTTAGTCCATTGATATGGTAAATTTCATTGAGGTGTATTTAAAATCTAAACCAAACTTTCATTGCTCAGATAATCTCTACCTGGCCATAATGTATTATCCTTTTTATATCCTTTACATAATCCTTTAAGTTGCTAAAATTGTGATAAGAATTGTTGCATTCATGTTCATGAAGGATATTAGCATATAGTTTTCTTTTATTGTATTGTCTCTGCTGGGTTTTGGTATCAGGATAATGCTGGATTTTTTAAACAGATGGGGAATATTCCCTCTTTTTCAATTTTCTAAAAGTTTGTGTAGAATTGATATTATTTCTTCAAATACTTGGTAGAATTCACTTGTGGTGCCATCTGGTCTGTGAGTCTTTGTGGGAAGATTCTTAACTATAAGTTTCATTTTAGACATAGATATAAAGCTTCTTGACTCAGCTTTGGTCACTTGTGTCTTTTAAAGAATTTGTCCATGTTTTCTGAATTGTTCCAATTATTGGAATAAAGTTGTTTATAATATTCTCATATTTTAAAATATCTGTACAATTTGTAGTAATTTCACTTCTCTCATTCCTTTATATTGGTAATTTTTTAATGAAATTTATTGTTAAATTGGTTTCCATACAACACCCAGTGCTCATCCCAACAAGTGCCCTCCTCAGTGCCCATCACCCACTTTCCCCTCCCTCCCACCCCCCATCAACCCTCAGGTTATTCTCAGTTTTTAAGAGTCTCTTATTGTTTGCCTCCTTCCCTCTCTGTAACTTTTTTCCCCCTTACCCTCCCCCATGGTCTTCTGTTAAGTTTCTCAGGATCCACATAAGAGTGAAAACATAGGGTATCTATCTTTCTCTGTATGACTTATTTCACTTAGCATAACACTCTCAAGTTCCACCCAAGTTGCTCAAAAGGCCAGATTTCATTCTTTCTCATTGCCAAGTAGTGTTCCATTGTATATCTAACCACAACTTCCTTATCCATTCATCAGTTGATGGACAGTTAGGCTCTTCCATAATGTGGCTATTGTTGAGAGTGCTGCTATAAACATTGGGGTACAAGTGCCCCTATGCATCAGCACTCCTGTATCCCTGGGGTAAATTCCTAGCAGTGCTATTGCTGGGTCATAGGGTAGGTCTATTTTTAATTTTTTGAGGAACGTCCACACTGTTTCCCAGCGTGGCTGCACCAGTTTGCATTCCCACCAACAGTGCAAGAGGGTTCCCATTTCTCCACATCTTCTCCAGCATGTATAGTCTCCTGATTTGTTCATTTTAGCCACTCTGACTGGCATGAGGTGATATCTGAGTGTGGTTTTGATTTGTATTTCCCTGATAAGGAGCGACGTTGAACATCTTTTCATGTGCCTGTTGGCCATCCGGATGTCTTCTTTAGAGAAGTGTCTATTCATGTATTCTGCCCATTTCTTCACTGGGTTATTTGTTTTTCAGGTGTGGAGTTTGGTGAGTTCTTTATAGATTTTGGATACTAGCCCTTGTCTGATATGTCATTTGCAAATATCTTTTCCCATTCTGTTGACTGCCTTTTAATTTTGTTGATTTTTTCCTTTGCAGTGCAGAAGCTTTTTATCTTGATGAGGTCCTAATAGTTCATTTTTGCTTTTAATTCCCTTGCCTTTTAAGATGTGTCAAGTAAGAAATTGCTGTGGTTGAGGTCAGAGAGGTTTTCTCCTGCTTTCTTCTCTAAGGTTTTGATGGTTTCCTGTCTCACATTCAGGTCCTTCATTCGTTTTGAGTTTATTTTTGTGAATGGTATAAAAAAGTGGTCTAGTATCATTCTTCTGCATGTTGCTGTCCAGTTCTCCCAGCACCATTTGCTAAAGAGACTGTCTTTTTTCCATTGGATATTCTTTCTTACTTTGTCAAAGATTAGTTGGCTATACTTTTGTTGGTCCAATTCTGGAGTTGGCAAAAATGGAGTCAAGCTTTCACTTGTTGCAGATGACATATTATACATGGAAAACCCAATAGACTCCACCAAAATCTGCTAGAACAGATACATGAATTCAGCAAAGTCGCAGGATACAAAATTAATGTACAGAAATCAGTTCCATTCTTATACACTAATAATGAAGCAACAGAAAGACAAACAAAGAAACTGATCCCATTCACACTTGCACCGAGAAGCATAAAATACCTAGGAATAAACCTAACCAAAGATGTAAAAGATCTGTATGCTGAAAACTATAGAAGGTTTATGAAGGAAACTGAAGAAGATACAAATAAATGGAAAAACATTCCATGCTCATGGATTGGAAGAATAAATATTGTTAAAATGTCAATACTACCCAAAGCAATCTACACATTCAGTGCAATATCAATCAAAATTGCACCAGCATTCTTCTCGAAGCTAGAACAAGCAATCCTAAAATTTGTATGGAACCACAAAAGACCCTGAACAGCCAAAGTAATATTGAAGAAGACCAAAGTGGGAGGCATCACAATCCCAGACTTTAGCCTTTACAAAGCTGTAATCATCAAAACTTTAGCCTTTACAAAGCTGTAATCATCAAGACAGCATGGTACTGGCACAAAAACAGACACATAGACCAATGGAATAGAATATATTGGTAATTTTTCTCCTCCTTTTTTCTTTTCCTGATGAGCTTAGCTGCAGGTTAATTTTATCAATTCTTACTAAGAACCAAGTTTTGGTTTCATTGATTTTCTTGATTCCTATTTCATTGATTTATAATCTAATAATTACTATTTCTTTTTTGCCACTTACTTTGGGTTGAGCTTCCACTTTTTCTAGTTTTTGAACTTGGAAGCTAAGGTCATTGACTTGAGATCTTTCTTCTTTTCTAACAAAAGCATTCAGTGCTACAAATTGCCTTTAAATACTGCTATAACAACATCACAAATTTTAATAGTTCTCATTTATATTCATTTTGAACACTTTCTGATTACTGTTTGATATTTTTTATTTGAATTATTTACAAGTCTGTATGTAATTTCACAGTATTTGGCGATTTTCTAAAGGGCTTTCTGTTACTGATTTCTAATTTAATTCTATTTTGCTCAGAGGACATGTCTTGATACTTCTTGATTTATCGGGATTTGTTTTATGGTCCAGAACACAGTCTATCTTGATAAATATGATGTTTGCACTTAAGAATGTTTATTAAGATTAAGAATATTACTCGGGGCACCTGGGTGGCTCCATTGATTAAGCATCTGACTTCGGCTCAGGTCATGATCTCGTGGTTTGTGGGTTCAAGCCTCGCGTCAGGCTCTGTGCTGACAGCTCAGAGCCTGGAGCCTGTTTCGGATTCTCCCCATCTCTCGGCCCCTCCCCTGCTCATGCTCTGCCTCTCTCTGTCTCTGAATAATAAATAAATGCTAAAAATTTTTTTAAAATAAAAAAAGAATATTCTGTTGTTGGATAGTATGTTTTTATAAATTTCAATCAAGTCAACTTGGTTGATAGCATAACTTGAATTTTCTATATCCTTGTTGATTTTCTGCCTGCTTATTTTTATCAATGACCAAAAGAAGTGTATTCCAATCTTCACTGTAATTATTGATTTTTTGCTTATTCCTATAGTTTATTAGTCTTTGCTTTGTGTATCTTTAAGCTTTGTTATTAGATACATAAACTTTAAACATTTTTTTATGTCCTCTTGCATAACTGACTCTTGCTATGAAATGGTCTTCTTTATCCTTGGTATAATTCTTTGGTCTGAAATTGATTTTGTGTGATATTATATAGCCACTCCAGATTTATTTTATAGTGATTATTTCACTAAGTATATACGAATACACATGTAATATACATTACATATTATCACATATGTATAATTTATACCAAAATATATTAAAATGGATCCAATTGTACATGTTAAATAAGCATAATATTGTGTACAAACCATACTTCAGTAAGGTTTAAAATTTCCAGTATAATTAACATGGTGTTGTGTTAGTTTTAGATGTACAATAGAGTGATTCAACAGTTCTGTATATTACTCCATGCTCATCATGGTAAGTGTACTGTTAGTTCCCCTCACCTATTTCACCTATCCCCTCACCCACCTCCCCTGCCAACCACCAGTTTTCTGTTTTTAACAGTCTGTTTTTTTGGTCTGTAACTTTTTTTTCTTTGTTCATTTGTTTCTTAAATTCCACATAAGTAAAATCATATATTTGTCTTTTTATGACTGACTGATTTCACTTAGCATTATACTGTCCAGATCCATCCATTTTCCATCCAGATTTCATTCTTTTTTATGGCTGAGTAATATTCCATTATATATAATGGTGTGTGTGTGTGTGTGTGTGTGTGTGGCACACACACCACTTCTTTCTCCATTTATCTATTGATGGACACTTGGGTTGCTTCCATAGTTTGGTATTGTAAATAATGCTACAGTAAACATAGGGGTGCATATATCTTTGAATTAGTGTTTTGGTATTCTTTGGGTAAATACCCGATAATGGGATTACTAGATTATATGGTAACCTGCTTTTAATTTTTTGAGGAACCTCCATACTATTTTCTACAGTGGCTGCACCAGTTTGCATTCTCACCACCAGGGCACAAAGATTCCTTTTATTCTACACCCTGCCAACATTTGCTTCTTGTGTTTTTGATTCTAGTCATTCTGATAGGTGTGAGGTGATACTTTGTTGTGGTTTTGATTTGCATTTTCCTGATGATTAGTGATGTTGAGCATCTTTTCATGTTGGCCATCTGTGTCATCTTTGGAGAAATATCTGTTCATGTCTTCTTATCATTTTTTATTTTTTATTTTTTAAGTTTATTTATTTTGAGAGAGAAAGTGTGAGTGGGGGAGGGGCAGAGAGAGAGGGAGAGAAAGAGAATCCCAAGCAGGCTCCACACTGTTAGTGCAAAGCCCAATGTGGGGCTTGAACTCACAAACCATGAGATCATGACCTGAGCCAAATTCAGATGCTTAACCAACTGAGCCACCCAGTTGCCCCATCTTCCCATTTTTTAATTGGGTTATTGAGAAGTTTTTGGGTTTTTTTTTCAGTTGAGTTGAGTGTTAGTGGAGTTATACATTTTGGATACTAACCTCTTTTTGAACATGTCGTTTGCAAATATCTTCTATTATTGTTTTGTTGATTGTTTCTTTTGATGCATAGAAACTTTTTCTTTTGACGTAGTCCCAACAGTTTATTTTTGTTTTTGTTTCTCTTGCCTCTGGAGGCATAACTAGAAAAATGTTGCTATGGCTGACGTCATTGAAATTACTACCTGTCTCTCTTGTAGGATTTTTATGGTTTCAGGTATCACATTTAGGTCTTTAATGCATTTTGAGTTTATTTTTGTATACAGTGTAAGAAAGTGGTCCAGTTTCATTCTTTTGCATATAGCTGTCCAGTTTTCCCAACACCATTTATTAAAGAGATTTCTTTCTTTTGTATATTCTTGCCTCCTTTGTCAAAGATTAATTGACCATATAATTGCGGGTTTCATTCTGGGGTCTTTATTCTGTTCTACTGATCTATGCGTCTACTTTTATGCCAGTACTGTATTGCTTTGATTACTGCAGCTTCGTAGTATATCTTGAAATCAGGGATTATGATACCACGTTTTGTTCTTTTTCAAAATTGTTTTGGTTATTCAGGGTCTTTTGTTGTTCTATACAAGTTTTAGTATTATTTATTCTAGTTCTGTGAAAAATGCTGTTGATATTTTGACAGGAATTGCATTAAATGTGTGGATTCCTTTGGTTAGTGTGGACATTTTAACAATATTTGTTCTTCCAATCCACAGGCATGGAATATCTTTCCATTTGTTTGTGTCATCTTTAATTTCTTTCATTGGTATTTTACAGTTTGCAGAGTACAAGTTTTTCACATCTTTAATTAAGTTTATTCCCAAGTATTTTAATATGTGGTGCAATTGTAAAAGGGATTCTTAATTTCTCTTTTGGTTATTTCATTATTAGTGTATATAAATGCCATGAATTCTATATATGGATTTTGTATCCTGCAACATTACTAAATTCGTTTATCAGTTCTAGTAGGTTTTTGATGGAGTCTTTAGGGTTTTCTATATATGTAGTGTCCTGTCATCTGCAAATTGTGAAAGTTTTATTTCTACCTTACCCATTTTTATGCCTTTTATTTATTTATTTTTTTTGTTTGATTGCTGTGGCTAGGACTTCTAGTACCATGGTAAATAGAAGTGGTGAGAATGGACATCCTTGTCTTATTCCTGATCTTAAGAGGAAATCTCTCATTTTTTCACCATAGAGCAAAGTGCTAGCTGTGGGTTTTTCTTATATGGCCTTTATTATGTTGAAGTAGGTTCCCTTTAAACCTAGTTTATTGTGGGTTTTTATCATGAATAGATGTTGTACTTTGTTGAATGTGTTTTCTTTATCATTGAGATGATTATGGTTTTTATCCCTTCTCTTTTGATGTGATGTATAACATTGATTGATTTGCAAATATTGAACCACCCTTGCATCCTAGGAATAAATCCCACTTGAGTATGGTGGATTATTATTTTTTTTAATGTTTGTTGGATTTGGTTTGCTAGCATTTTATTGAGTACTTTTGCATCTGTGTTTATCAGAGTTCTCTGCTTTTTTTTTTTTTTTTGTAATATTTTTATCTGGTTTGGGTATCAGGATAATGCTGACCTCACAGAATGAATTTGGAAGCTTTTCTTCCTCTTCTATTTTTTGGGATGGTTTGAGAAGAATAAGTATTAACTCTTATTTAAATGGTTGGTAGAATTCACCTGTGAATCACTCTGGTCCTAGACTACTGTTTGTTGGCAATTTTTTTTTATTACTACATCAGTTTTATCCCTAATAATCTATTCAAATTTTCTGTTTCTTCATGATTTGGTAGGTTATAGGTTTCTAAAAATTTATCCATTTCTTTTGGTTGTCCAATTTGTTGGCATATAATATTTCATAGTATTTTCTTATAATTCTTTATTTCTATGATGTCAGTTGTCATTTCTCCTCTTGCATTCTGATTTTGTTTATATGAGATTGGTCTCTCTCAGTGTCTCTCACTCTCTCTTTGAGTCTGACTAAAGTTTTGTCAATTTTGGTGATCTTTCCTAAGAACCAGCTCTTTGTTTTATTAATCTGTTCTATTTTGTTATTGTTTCTGCCATTTATTTTGGCTCTAATCTTTAATATTTCCTTCCTTCTATTGGTTTTGGGTTTTGTTTGCTCTTTTCCTAGCTCCTGTAGGTGTCAGGTTAGGTTGTTTATGTGAAATTTTTCTTGCTTCTTGAGGTAGACCTGTATTACTATAAATTTCCCTCTTAGAACAGCTTTTTCTGCATTCCAAAGATTTTGGACCATGTGTTTTCATTTTCATTTGTTTCCATTTATTTTTTATTTCTTCTTTGAGTTTTTGGTTTCCTCAGTCATTGCTTCATGTTATTTAACTTCAATGTAGTTGTGTTCTTCCCAGATTTTTTCTTGTGGTTGATTTCTAGGTTTATAGGATTGGGTCAGAAAAGATGCATAGTATGACTTTAATCTTTCTTAATCTGTTGAGACTTGTTTTTTGGACCAATGTATAATCCAGTTTGTTCCATGCGCATTTGAAAAGACTGTGTATTCTGCTGTTTTAGGATGGAGTGTTTTGAATGTATCCATTAAATTCATCTGGCCCAATGTGTCATTCAAAGCCCCTATTTTCTTGTTGATTTTGTTTGGATGATCTATTCATGTAGGTGAGGTGTTAAATTCCCCTACTATTATTTTATTACTATCGATTACTTCCTTTATTTTTGTTATTAGCTACTTTATGTACTTGGGTTCTCTCATATTGGTGGCATAAATATTTACACATATATTTGTATATTATATATAATATATATATTTTATATATAGTTATATTTTTTGTTGGATTGTTTCCTTTATGATTATGTAATGTCCTTCCCTGTCTCTTGTTATAATCTTTGTTTTAAAATCTATTTTGTCTGACATAAGTATTGCTACCCCAGCTTTCTTTTCACTTCCATTTGCATGATAAATGCTTTTCCCACCCTCTTCATTTTAGATCTGCTTGAGTCTTTAGGCCTGAAATGAGTCTTTTCATAGGAAGCATATAGATAGATGGGTCTTGCTTTTTTATCCATTCTATCACCCTCTGTCTTTTGATTGGAACATTTAGTTCATTAACATGCAAAGTAATTATTAATAAGTATGTACTTACCACCATTTTGTTCCTTGTTTTATGGTTGTTTTTGTAGTTCTTCCATGTTCTAGTTCTTGCTCTTCTCTCTCATGGTTTGCTGGTTTCCTTCAGTGATCTACTTGGATTCCTTTATCTTTATTTTTTGTGTATCTATTACTGGTTTTTGATTTGTGGTTACCATTATGTTTATATATAACATCTCATACACATAGCAGTCTATATGAATTTGATGGTCACTTAAGTTTGAACCATTCTAAAAGCACTAAACTTTTACTCCTCTTCCCCCAGTATGTAGTGTCATACTCTACATCATTTTATTTTGTGAATCCCTTGATGGATTTTTATAGATATACTTAATTTTCCTGCTTTTGTGCTTTCTAATTTTCTTACTCCTGTTTATGGTCTTTCATTTCCAGAGTCCCCTTTAACATTTCTTGTAAGACTGGTTTAGTGGTGATGAATTACTTCCACTTTTGTTTGTCTGAGAAACCTCTCCTATTCTGAATGATAGCCTTGCTGGGTAGAGTATTCTTGGTTGCAGGTTTTTTTCTTTCATAACTTGGAATATATCAGGACAATCCCTTCTGGTCTGCAAATTTTCTGTTGAAATATCAGCTGATATAGCCTTATGGGATTTCCCTTGTATGTAACTTTTTTCTTACTGCTTTTAAAATTCTCTCTTTATCACCATTTTTTGCCATTTTAATTACTATGTGTCTTGGCATGGACCTCCCTGGGTTGATTTTATTGGGGGCTTTCTGTGCCTCTAAGATCGAGATTCCTGTTTCCTTCCCCAGATTGGGAAATTTACAGCTATTATTTCTTAAAATAAATTTTCTGCCCTCTTTTCTCTTTCTTCTTCTGGAATCCCTATAATGGGAAAGTTCCTACGCTTAATGGTGTTGTTGAGATCCCTTAATCTCTTTTCATTTTTTATTCTTTTTTCTCTCTCTTGTTCAGCTGGATAGCTTTCTATTACTCTGCCCTCCAGGTTGCTGATCCATTCTTTTTTCTCTAGTACTATTTATTGAGTACTTCTTCTCTGATTGGTTCTTTTTTAAGCTTTCTATCTCTTTGTTGAGAGTCTCACTGAAGCCCTCCATTCTTTACTCCAGTCCAGAGAATATCATTGTGACTATTACTTTAAATTCTTTATCAGGTATATTACTTATATCCATTTCATTTAAGTCTCTTGCTGTGCTTTTTTTTTTCCTGTTCCCTCATTGGGGACATACTCCTCTGTCTTCTTATTTTGCCTAACTCTGGGTCTATTTCTGTGTGTTAAGAAAATCAGCTATGTCTCCTGCTCTTGAAAGTATTGGACTTACAAAGCAGAGGTCTTGGAGTGTCCTGCACTACAATGTTCCCTGTTTACCAGAACCTGGCAGTTCAGGGTTGTCATCCTGTGTTTTGCATGCACCCTACTCTTGTGGCTGAGTTGCATTTGCCCTTAGTCCAGTCAGCTGCAATGGCTCTCTTTGTCTATTGTGGCAGGGTTTGGTTCCTGTGTTAGTGGGCCAGTATGGGACTGCTTTGGGCTTGAATAGGGTCAGACCAGGCATTTGCCAGAGCTGCAGCAGCACAGAACTGCAGGGTGCTTCCCTGGTGTTGTCCCTGAGAAGTTGTCATTGTTGGGAGAGGCCTGCAGTCCACTGCTGGGACCACAGGAAGGGTGTGTGGTGGTGGTTATCTTCTCCTCTCCCTGAGCAGGAGTCACTTTGTGGTGGTGCTGACCCATCGGGGCTGCTTGCACACTGCCAAGCTTGTGACACATCTTTGGATGGACTCATACCAAAGGTGTTTTGGAGGGGGCAAGTCCATAGGAGAATGCAGGGCTTGAGGCATGCAGTGTTAGGTTGGTGCTGGTTTGCTGTGGGAGGAATCTGAGATGGGGGCAGATCTGCACAAGTATGCAGGTCCAGGGCATACTGTTAGCAAGCTAACTAGAAAGTGTTCAAGCTATGCTCATTCCCACAGGTGTCCATGTATCTAGGCTGTGGGAGGGGGTGGGGAGTGAGAGGAGAGCCCCCCCACCCCCCGCCAGCTCCTTTGTTCTTGGAGAACTACCCATCAGCATGGGCCTCAAGATTAGCAGACAAATCTCCCTCCTGTACCCCCAGGAGTCTTTCAATTTGCTGTTTCTGTGCTGTATCTAAGTGGGGCTGTTTGTGGTACTGCCTCTTCAAGGGCAGGGACAGTTTCCTGTCACTCTCTGGCTCTCAGAGCTGACCCCATGATTTGTAAAGTTCCAGGTTTTAAGCCTCACTGTAAGAACTTCAAAAGTTAAGCCCCTCTGGTTTTCAAAGTCAAATGTTAGGGTGTTCATCTTTCCTGTGCAGGTCCCCTGTGCCTGAGGTGCCTGGTGCAGGGCCTGCTCCTTTTGCCTTTTGTGCCCATGGTGTCCCTCCTGTGGACAGTTTCCTGAACACTTTGGCTCTGAACCATGTCTCTGACCTTCCTACCCTCTTCAATATGGCCTTTTCTTTACATTTAGCTGCGGACGGTCTGTTCTGCCAGTCTTTGGGTCATTTTCTGGGTTATTTACACTGATGTGGGTTTTATCTAGGTATGTCCATGGAACAAGGTAAGCCTAGGATCCTCCTATGCTACCATCTTCCCCAGAAGTCAAAAAAGTTCACTTTAAAAGCTGATGCAGGGGCACCTGGGTGACTCAGTCAGTTAAGCGTCCAACTTCAGCTCAGGTCATGATCTCACAGTTCGTGAGTCTGAGCACCACGTCAGGCTCTTTGCTGACATCTCAGAGCCTCGAGCCTTCTTCATATTCTGTGTCTCCCTCTCTCTCTGCCCATCCCCACTTGCGCTCTCTCTCAAAAAATGAATAAACATTAAACAATAAATAAAACAAAAGCTCATGCAATGACATGTATGAACATCTGAAATGGTAATAATTATACATTTTGGATATCAATGACACAGTATAGTTTTCTAAAATAAAAATTTTCAATAATTTTTTTAAAGAAAATTGAGTATAGCCCTTAATTATAAATGACATTCAGAGTATGCACATACCTCTTAGACTTTACATCAGTGTGTTGCAAATAGGTTACAGGTCACCTAGATATTTAATCCCTTGGTCCTTAGATAGCCAAGTCACTTCTGGCCAAGAGCACCCCTAGTGTGCTATAAGTATAATTTTCTGTGTGCCATGAAGTGAGGGGAAAAGGCTAGAAATCTACATTGTTTGGACATAGTATGGGGTACATGTAATAGATTTCAAAAATGGTTCCATTTCCTCGCCTTCCTCATATCTAGGTCCTCTGCCATGGAACTTTGCAGGGTACTCCACTCTAACTCTGGGATAAGCTATGTGATCTGCTTTGGCCAGTATGATATGAGAAAATGTGACACAAGCAGAGGCTTGATAAATACTTGTGTAACTGATCTTGCCAGTCACATTCTGACACAGTCATATTGTGTGCCTGGGTTAGTCTGCTGAAGGAAAGGACAGGTGGAACAGAACCTCAAGATGGATGTGGCTGGTAATGGATCCAACACAAGTGACTTCTCTTGGAACATGGCTTGCCTCCTTTTAAACCCAAAACACTTGTTCAAAGAAAAGTCATGGGGCTGGCTGTTTTTATTTCCTTCCCATGGTAGAAACTTAGGAAACAAGGCAACATACAATCTTAACTTTCCTATTTCCTTTGAGGCACTAAGGGATATTTCCCTCTTTAATATATACATTAACGATTCAAAAAATACGTTTTTATGAACAAAGAAAGAGTTCTCACAGGCATTATCTATCCTTTTGGAAAACACACAGATCCTGTTGTAAATTGCCCAGGTGTTAAAATTTAACTGCATCTTTCTCCTATGAGAAAGCGGAAAAGTATTACTTACATACTGGGTGTCAGGGAGTTTTCAGACCCATAAAGAGGGATGTAACTTCAAGCTTTTAATAAACATTGATATATACTATTCTAATGTAAAAATATTACAATTTAGTTACTTCCCTAAGATGGAAATTTAGATTTCTCCAAATTTTTATTAGAAACATCACCACAATGCATATTCTTATATATACTGCGCTGGGCACATGTTGAGTGTCTTCCAGTATTTCTGGGATTATGGAAAATGCACTATTTATTTGAATACGTATTTATAACTGTCCTTTGGTACCCACTGACACTCCCACCAACAGTGTAGGAGAGTTCCCATTTTCCCCCACCTTGGTCAATATGTCATATTCTAAAAATTTACATTTTTTACCAATTTCCCTGATTACTTGGGAGACTGAGCATCTTTTTAAAAGTAAATTGGCTATTAATATCTTTTATCTGCTTCCCTATTTTGCAGTTTATTATGAAAAAATAGTGTTTTGACATTCTAGATTATTCTAGATTTTAACCCTCCTCTATTATGCGTCGACAAGTATCTTCTCTCAGTCTGTTTTCTTTTACCACTGTTATAGAATCAGGTCATAAAGAAATTTTACATTTTATAATCCATTAGTTTCTCTCATATTTTTGTTTTCTGGGTCTGAGATTATACACATTTAAGTAAATAAAAAAATATGTCTATTTACGGATCCAATGATATACCAACTTGTTTACCACTTCATAATATATCTTGGTACCTGATTGGTTACCTTTTATCTTCATTGTTTTTGCTCATAATTCCTTCATACTAATTTGAGAGGGGCTATTTTTCATTTATTATTCCAACATTCTAATATTAGGCATAATTTTTACCAGCTAAATTACATTTACTTGTTTGGTAAGACACCCTTAGTACTAAGATGTAATTAAAATATTCTTCCAGTAATCAGCAATGACTAGTACAATACTAGTTGTATTATATTATTTGCCATACATAAACTTACCATTTATCTCTTTAATCACATTTATAAAATGTTAGAAATGCCTGTGCAATGGTGATTTAATCTGTATAGTAATTTCCTTTGTATGCAGAAATCTGACAATTGTATATTACTTGAAAGCATCAGTTTTTACCATTCTTAATTTTTGAATTCCCTTATCCTCTTTCTCCCCTTCCTATTGGCAACACTTCTGCCTAATTCTTGTATGGGTTCCGGACTTGGTCAGACTTCTTTCTTAGAGAAGCACTACTCCACTTACCCCCTCCCACTTTTTTTTCCTCCAAAGAGAAACTTTACCTGGAAAACTCTGTAAGGTAGACTCTTTGTCTCTTTATACTTAGCAATGCATTATCCTCAACATTGGAAACATGAGGTTATGGTATATAGTTGATGCTTACTAAATGTTGAAATAATGAATTTTTTTTTAAAGAATATAGGGTTTTTAAATTTTTTTTTAATTTTTGTTTTATTTTTATTTTTTTCAATATATGAAATTTATTGTCAAATTGGTTTCCGTACAACACCCAGTGCTCATCCCAAAAGGTGCCCTCCTCAATACCCATCACCCACCCTCCCCTCCCTCCCACTCCCCATCAACCCTCAGTTTGTTCTCAGTTTTTAAGAGTCTCTTATGCTTTGGCTCTCTCCCACTCTAACCTCTTTTTTTTTTTTCCTTCCCCTCCCCCATGGGTTCCTGTTAAGTTTCTCAGGATCCACGTAAGAGTGAAAACATATGGTATCTGTTTTTCTCTGTATGGCTTATTTCACTTAGCATAACACCTCCAGTTCCATCCACGTTGCTACAAAGGGCCATATTTCATTCTTTCTCATTGCCACGTAGTACTCCATTGTGTATATAAACCACAATTTATCCCTTCATCAGTTGATAGACATTTAGGCTTTTTCCATAATTTGGCTATTGTTGAGAGTGCTGCTATAAACATTGGGGTACAAGTGCCCCTATGCATCAGTACTCCTGTATCCCTTGGGTAAATTCCTAGCAGTGCTACTGCTGGGTCATAGGGTAGATCTATTTTTAATTTTTTGAGGAACCTCCACACTGTTTTCCAGAGTGGCTGCACCAATTTGCATTCCCACCAACAGTGCAAGAGGGTTCCCGTTTCTCCACATCCTCTCCAGCATCTATAGTCTCCTGATTTGTTCATTTTGGCCACTCTGACTGGCGTGAGGTGATATCTAAGTGTGGTTTTGATTTGTATGAAATAATGAATATTGTTAAGGGACTCTTAATATGAAAAGCACGTAAAGTACTACTTCATTACTATCATAAATTCCTGCTCATAATTTATGATAAAAATCGACAAAATACGAGGTAGTTGTATTATGCCATACTTATAGCATATGCCTTATTATTTTTTTAAATTTTAGTTAACATACAATATTGGTTTCAGTAGAATTCAGTGATTCATCACTTGCATACAATAGTGCTCATCACAAGTGCCCTCCTTAGTACCCATCACTCATCTAGCCCATCTCTCACCTACCTCCCCCTTTCAACCCATAGTTCTCTATCATTAAGAGACTCTTGTGGTGAGCCTTATTTGTGTGTTTATTTTTTAAAGTGTAGAAAATTGTTTCAGTTGATTTATAGGCTTATGGGATTCTTAAAACATTTCGAGAAATCAGAGCTTAGAATCACTGCTCTGGATGTATTACTCTAAGATAGGTCAAGATGCAAAAATCAGGACTACTTATCCTGATAGTTTCCAATTCAACATTATGTTAAAAATCACAGGAAGAAAAGAAAATTTATTACTACCTGGAACTTTGTGTGTATATGCATACATACACACATAGCCATATGGTTAACTAAGGAGCACATTAATCTGCATTTTTCTTATATTTCCTAAGAGGGTACTTATGATCCTTGGGGAAAATTTTAAAGATTTAAATCTCCTGTCACATAATAAAGTTTTTAATAATTCACTGTCTCAATACTCTTTTGTGTCATTAAGTTTTACAGCACAGAAAAGTTCTGGAAATACAGTTTTGTGTCTTGTTTTTCTGTGTTCTGACCTTATGATGCTCGAAATCCAGGCCACCTCATTCCTAAATACTAAGAGCACTGTTAGGACTCTGGCTTTCATTACCAGTTCTCTGGACTTCCCCAATTTTTTTATGTAGCATCCCAATACTTCTCTCTAGGAAACTGCATTTTAAGTGTTTAGAACATGCATGTAATCTCCATCTTTTTCCTCCAAAGTAAACACTTTTCCAGGTAAATGCAAACCCCAAAAAATCTAAGGAAATGAAAAACTACAATTCATGACACAATATATTTAATGTATAAACAAGGTTATTATTTTTTTTTTAATGTTTATTTTGAGAGAGAGAGCATGAGCAGGGGAGAGGCAGAGAGAGAGGGAGACACAGAATCTGACGCAGACTCCAGGTTTCAAGCTGTCGGCACAGAGCCCGACGTGGGACTTGACTCAAGAACTGTGAGATCATGACCCGAGCTCAAGTCGGACACTTGACTGAGCCATCCGGGTGCCCCAGGGTTATTTTTTTTAACTGTAGAAGTTTAAGGAGAACTACCAAGATAAATCATAATTTGTATGACAGACTATCACATTAATGGCGCCAATGAATTATACCTCCTGCTGTGTTCCTGTGCAGTCCCTCTCACACGGACTCTAGACTTGACCGTGTGACTTGCTTTGTTCAATGGAAGAAGAGCAAATGTGATGGAAACACAGGCTTGATAAGCTCTTGTGTGTCAGTCTTGCCCTCTTGCAATGTCTGCTCTATCACAGGAATAAGACAAGTCTAGCCTACTGGAGCCATGCAGAACAGAGACAGCCACATCAGTGAATCATAGATTTTCAAATAGTCTTGTTTTAATGAGTTTTGAGGTGGTTTGTTGTATAACAATGGATAAGAGCCACACTTTATGGAACTTTATCATCTCTCTTTGTCTATCCCTGTTGGAAGAGCAAATGAATAAAAAATAAATGGAAAAAATTTTTGGATAAAAACCCCAAATCTTAGTATTTCAGCAAACTTTAACAATACTGGACCTGCTGTACTTCTGTTCTATTTCCCCCCTCTACCTCAGCTATTCAGTCCACTTAAATGAGTATTTACAAGAACCAACAGTTTAACTGTAATCCAAAAGTTCTATAGGTACAGAAGGAAGAAACTATCAATGAACAAAGAGTATGTGATAAATATTTTTATTTTTAAACACTGAATTGTACATCTTTCATATAAAAGATGAAATTCCAGACTTTTTAAAAAAATCATTCTAATACTTTACATTTTTTACAGAAGTAAATTTTCTCTAAATTTGCAGCTTCATTCCATAGCTTTTATAGAATCATAATCTCTTGAATATACTTCCAATTTCCTTTAAAAAATAAAAAATTCATATAAGATAGTTTATTTAACATAGTAAAACTTAACAGGTTATAGTATAACTACTAAGCTTTCTGGCTACCACTGAATACTTTTCTCAGTACAGAAAAGCTGACATGTTGGGGTGATCAATTCTCTGTATTTACTTTTATTAAAAACAGGTTTTTGGTAGTGAGAACAAATAATCTCTCATTTGTTGCCTGAAAGCCTAAAATAGGATCATTGGTTTCTAGGCTTGCTACTTGCTGCTTAGCAACCTGCCCTACTTGCCGGCCTTCCTTTCTGTTGTAAAGTACAGTGGACATGGGAGTGGGCTGGCGGTAGATGAACACTCGACGAAGGCACTCACACAGGGCTGCATATGAGTAGTTTGGAGCACAAGCAAAAAATTTTTTGTCTCTCTTTGATGCTTGGACGTAGCCTGTTATGAAACAAATAAAAATCCATATATTAAAAAGAAGGAAAATGTGATTACACATTTAGTATTTCCCAGTTTTTATTATAAATTAAAATGCCTCGATAAAATATACACCATAAATATTCAACAGTGTTTGAATTCTGAACCGTTAATGACTACTTACAATTTCTCCCAATTGGTGCCAAAATAGAGCTTTAATTCTTAAGGAACAAAATAGGTAGGGTATTATCTCTTTAAGAAAAACACAATATAGTTCCTTATTTCTGTGAATAATTAGGACACTAAAAATCTAAAAATCAAAAGGACTAAAAACATGTCAAACTGTCTTTAAATGCCAAATAATTAAGCTCATCAATCACAGATGTGGATTACAGAATCTTTTTTATCAAATAAATGGGAAAATATTTATAGGATACCACCATAAAGTTATTTCAGGAGTGTGTTCATAATATAGCCCCCAAGCCTAAAAATGCTAATGTGACAATGCATTCTCTTATTATTTCTATAATGTTAGTGGTATTTTTATACACCAGTGCCCACAGTGTAACAGGATTTTGTTGTACTTCAGCTCCCAGAAGTAGAACCTTGAGATCACTACAAGTTGGAATGAAAATTTAAGCATCTAATTTTAAAAACTTAATTAAAACATCCCTTGAAAACTAATTAAACTCTGTAAAATCTTATTCTTGTCTTTTAAAAAAATTATCTTTACAGGTTAAAAGGGTATTTATGTTCTGAAGTATAAATTAGTATTTTCAGACTGGGACATGGTTACTGAACGTTATAACATGTGGGATAAAAACAGAACACTAACGTAAAGTGATCTCATCAAATAACGAGCAAAGGAACTCTAGGTAGAGCACAGGAAGATCAATATTGGTTTTATCATTAAACAGGGTTTGAAGAGGAAACAGTGAAGAGGATGTAGATACCTGAGTATTTTAGAATTAGCTCTCTGGGCTAACCTTGAGAAAATTAACAATGTATATAATGTCTCGAGACTACATATCAAATGTAATGTTGATTTAACTTAAGCAGAATTCTAAACAGACTTAGGGATACAAATGGAGAATCTAAGCATATAAAAATTATGTGACAGAGATTTCCTTACTGAAAAAAGAAGATTCAGAATTAAAAAGGAGGAATTATATAGAGGCCAGAAATTTTATATTCAAATTTTTCAATAAAACTCTTTATTTCAGGTCATAAAAATCCATTTGGAGTCTGAATTAACCAGCTTAGCAGCCTACATTATTAACTATAAAGGATAATTGACCAATCTCCTCTATAATTAAGGTTGTATTCAGAATATATAATTTTACTTCCTGTTCCCAGTTTAAAATAATCACTCAATAAAGCAGTAACTGTGCCTAATTTATATTAAAAAAACTTCTCCCTGGGGCGCCTGGGTGGCGCAGTCGGTTAAGCGTCCGACTTCAGCCAGGTCACGATCTCGCGGTCCGTGAGTTCGAGCCCCGCGACGATCTCGCGGTCCATGAGTTCGAGCCCCGCGTCAGGCTCTGGGCTGATGGCTCGGAGCCTGGAGCCTGTTTCCGATTCTGTGTCTCCCTCTCTCTCTGACCCTCCCCCGTTCATGCTCTGTCTCTCTCTGTCCCAAAAATAAATAAAAAACGTTGAAAAAAAATTAAAAAAACAAACAAACAAACAAACAAACAAACTTCTCCCATACAATACTAATATAGTTTGACATAAAATGAATTATTGCGTAAGTCTACAATTATGTATCTTACCATTTTTCAAGCCCTAGTTTTAAAATGCATTTCCTTTGAGCAATTCTATGATGTTTTTGATGATTACTCTGAAGAAACATGAATACAAGTTCCATGTAGGGTATTGTCAAACCCACTGTTCATATTCTAATACCGCATAGCTTATTTGGAATAAACAAATGACTGATTAGAAGAATCAAGTGGTGAGATAACCACTTTGATTTCTATTCTGTGCTGATCTTCTGTACAAGCATAAAAATAGATTGGTTCTGTCCCAAAAGTACTAACATTCATCAACTATAGTAAAAGCAACCAAATATAGCACAAATCAATCCAAAGGTAATTAAGACAGCTCAAATTAAAAAAAAAAAGAAAAAGAAAAAGAAAAAGAAGAAATGAACTTAAAAAAAAAACGACCCTAATTTCTGACATAATGGAAAATGCTGTCAAAGAGCTTGCTTTATACCTAAAGCATTGAAAGTTGCAATGTGCTCCCACATATCATCTTGTTTGCTGGAGTGTGGTTGCCAGAGTAGGGCATCAACATCATGGCGTAAACAGAAGCAGGGCATTTCTTTAGGATCCACTATGACAGAGAAAAGGTACTGGTTGCTTCCAAGATTCACCTAAAATAGTGACAAAGAATAATTTACTCAACAAATTAATAATGATAATGATGATGCCAATAACTGACACACAGCTCTATATGTCAGCAAGTTTTCTAAACTGTTTATACAGGCAGTTTGATTACCTCTTCAGAAATGCCCCTGGGAGAAATGTGCTACTGTTATATCCATTTTAAAGTTCAGCAAAGTCACTTGCCCAAGGTCAGCCTGGTAATAAGTTGTGGAGCTAAGACTGAACCCAGCATCTATGTTCCTAACCACTACACTATACTGCCTCTTAATTCTTAGTATCCTAGTTTAAAACACAATATAAAACACTCATTTATAGGCAGAATACTTTTTAAACCACAGAATTACAAATATGAAGTTTACAAATGGGAACTTGTAACAATTACTAAGTACAATGATAGCTAAGATTTATGAGCATGTGCTATATATACAAGGCATGTTATAAATATTAATTTCAACAATCAACACGCTTGTTATTATCTGCACTTAAGAGATAAAAGAACATGGAGAGTTTGAGAACTTGTTCTAGGATACAAAGAAAAACCACAAAGCTGAGATTCAAACTCAAATCTGTTTACAAATTATTTAAGTTGATGTACTGTTTAATTTCAGTATCAATGTCAAGAATGTTTATTATGCTAATAATTTTTATTGCAATACTCATGACTAAAGGAATTCATTTTTAATACAAAACCATCGGACTGAGATTTATATTTGAATTCTACCTATAGGAATACTTCTTTTAATGAAAATAGGTTGAAATGATATTCTGTATAGAAATGTTATCATCAGTTAAAAATGCCTAAATACCACACCAACAAAATAACATCAAATGTAGAAAACATGCATAGTACTTGATAAATATTGAATTGCTTTCATGAGTTTCAGGGAAGACTGGAGAATAAAATGTTGGGTTCCAATGAGAGAGACCTGACCTGTATTCAGTAGGAAAAACTGTGAAGTGGCTCTCCAGGAAGAGGATTTATTGGTACAGCTGAGCAGGCATAGGCTCCTGGTCACAGGAGAATTCTGTGACAGAGCAACCCGATTTCTGTTGCCCCAGCAGTGCCTGGGGATAGAACTTTTGTCTTCCTCAGAAGGGGAAGAGGATGGCAGACAGTGTTCACAGACTATACATGTTTTTTATGTAAATACACCTACAACGATGTTTACTGTAGCTTTGTTTATATAACATTGAAACACTTAAAACTGGTACATTTTTCCTAGGAAAAAAAAAATGGGCCCCCTATTCTGACTTAAATATTTCTTCTCTTCCACTCTCACTTACTTTCTACCTATCTCCATTAGAGTCAAAGTACTACATTTTGTTTATTTTTGGGAGAAAGAGTGAGCACGAGTGGGAGGGAGGGGCAGAGAGAGAGGGAGACAGAGAATCCCGAGCAGGCTCTGCACTGTCAGTGCAGAGTCTGATGTGGGGCTTGAACCCACCAAACTATGAGATTGTGACCTGAGCTGCAATCAAGAGCTGGACCCTCAACCAAAGAAGCCACCCAGGCATCCCAAAATCCCATTAAAATATTTTTCTTTTGTTTATTTTGAGAGTGAGTGAATGGCGGAGAGGGGTGAGGGTCAGTGGGGGGAGAGAGAGAGAGAACCCCAAGAAGGCTCAACACTGTCAGCATGGAGCCCAACATGGGGCTTGGACCCATGAACCGTGAGATCATGACCTGAGGCGAAACCAATCAAGAATCGGATGCTTAACCAACTGAGCCAGCTAGGCACCCCCACCCCTGCAAAAGCCCATTTTATAGTAATTATTATTATTTATTTTTAATTGAAGCATAGTTGACATATAATACAATATTAATTTTAGGTATATGACATAGTGACCCAACAATCATATACATTACAAAATGCTCACCATGATTAGTTACAAAAGTCACCAAAGTTGTTATAATTTGATTGACTATATTATTCCCTATGCTGTACTTTTGATCCCTGTGTGTACTTCTTAATCCCCTTCACCTATTTTGTCTATCTTCTAACCCCCATTCCCTCTGTCAATCATCAATTCTCTGTATTTAGGAATCTATTGTTGTTTGTTCATTTGTTTTGCTTTTAGAGATTCCATATATAAGTGAGGTCATATATTTGTCTGACTTATTTCACTTAGTATAATGCCATCAAAATGCATCTATGTTGTCACAAATGGCAAGATTTCCTTCTTTTTCATGGATAAAAAGTATCCCATTGTATGTATATACATATTTTTAAAATCCATTGATCCATCAATGTACACATATTGTTCTCCTATGTTGGCTCTTGACTATCATAAATAATGCTACCATAAGCATGGGGGTTAGTGCTTTTTTTTTGATTTTGTGTTTTTATTTCCTTTGAATAAATACCCAGAAATGGAATAACTGGATTATGTGGTTATTTCTATTTCTAATTTTTTGAGGAGCCTCCATTCTTGCATTTTGCATAATGGTTTCACCAATGTACATTCCAACAAGGAGTGCACAAGCGTTCCCTTTTCTCCACATCCTCACCAACACTTCTTACTTCTTTTTCATACTGGCCATTCTCACTGGTGTGAGGTGATGATTCCCTGTGGTTTTGATTTGCACAGGGCTCTGCGCTGGCAGCACAGAGCCTGCTTGGGGTTCTCCTCCTCTCTCTGTCCCTCCCCCACTTATGCTGTATCTCAAAATAAATCAATACACTTAAAAAATAAAATAAAATGGGCTTTGGGAGAACATGCTGTGGTGGTGATTAAGAACATGGGTTTGGAAGCACATCTGAACTGAAATCCCAGTTGCCATTTACTAGCTTCCTAACTTAAATCTCTTCACCTCTTAAGTTTGAGCTTCCTCTTCTATAAAATGGGATCGTATTCCTAATTCTTAAGTAGTGAAGCTTAAATAAGGTAGTTGGTAAAATAATAGAAAATATGTAAATATTGTGTTCTGCCTCTGGGTCCTGGCACACAGTTCCTGAAACTCTTATAATTTCCTAAGCGATAAGAACACTAGGAACATCTTTTGTTGTAATATTTGATCTTTGATCCAGGTTCCTGACACATAGCTGCTAACCCCTTGGTATTTGACTCTAAGTTATAGGAGTGTCTTTTGTTCTAACGAGATGACTCTTGGTGGGCTCCAGGATGGCTTCAGGATAGGGGGTGTTTGCCAGAAAGACCACACCATGATTAGGAGCTTGGAACTTTCAGCTCCACCTCCTAACCTTTAGGATAGGATCATGACTGATCATGCCTGTGTGATGAAACCGTCACAAAAGTCCCAAAAGTACAGGCTTCATAGAGCTTCTGAGTTGCTGAACACATGGAAGTACTAGGAAGATGGCATGTCTGGTGAGGAAATGGAGGTTTTGTGCACCTTCCTCTATAGTTTGCATCATGCATCTCTTTCATCTGGATGTTCATTATTATCCTTTATTGTATTTTTTATAATAAACTGGTCAATGTGCATTTTGTTAACTGTCTTGGCAAACTATAGAACCCAAGGAGAGGGTTGTTGAAACCCTGATGTATGGCCAGTCACAGGTATAGATGAACCTGGGATTTGGACTGGCAGCTGAAGTGGGAGTTTGGGAGAGTCTTGCGGGAGTAAGGCCTTAGCCTGTGGGATGTGACACTACCTGCAAGTAGATTGTGTAGGATATCCTACTAGTCTCAGAAAACTACTTGATGTGTGGAAAACCCACACATCTGGTATCAGTAATGTTCTGTGTGGTAGCATTGTGAGAGTAAAGGAGAAACACAGGGAATTGTTTTTTTCCTTATACAGTTGTAGATGCATATCAACCCAATACTTAATGCATAGTAAGAAAAGTGTAAATTTTAGCAATTCATTCTATGTACAGAATGCTTGAATTTGGAATTCAATAATAGGCTTTGGAATTAAAGTTTCAGGTCATTAACTTTTCAGTCTGGCCTCGTAAAAATACTTTGTTTCTGAACAGACAATCTTTTTCTTGATACTCATTTTTAATTTAATTTGGTAATAGCAGTTATTAGAGGTTCTTTAAATGTCTTTGACATTTAATCTTCAAAAGTCTTTATTTGCTAAGTGTTCTACAAAGAAAAAAAAGTATCAATTGACTACTTGAAATGCATTTCAAAATTTTCTCTAGAGAATATTTTACTAATTGTAGTTTTCACTAGTACTTTAAAGATAAATACGATCTTTTCTTTAATAATCATGAAAATAGAAGGAATGTGGAATTGTATTTTATTGGCCAGTTTATGGGTTTAGGATTTTTTTTTAAGGCAATAAATTTGGCATTAGCAAAGAATGAGTTTTCCAAATTAGTAAATTGTCTAGTGTAAATGAGTTCTTCTCATTTAAGTGCTAGGACTATGTTTCAAGCCTTTTTTAAATGAAATCTTGCTAAAATTTATTATTTGCACATCTTATATAGAACATTCTGAACAGAAAGTAACATTTTATTGATGGTTGAATGTCATCAGGGTAAACATTAATGTATATGTCTATGATAATACCCTTAGAGACATCTGAAGTGAGTAGAGCTCTTTAACACTACACTAAGTAACCTCAGCCTTCTCCATTTTAAAAACGTATTTTCTGGTTATGCGTGGTTTGTTTTTGTTCCTTCCTTCCACTGCTAATAAGCTATTGGGGGCTACTTCTTTTGTCAGCATTTGCCCAAAGCAGCCATCCTTTCCTTCTTTCTTATTTGCTGTCCCATTTTGCTCTTGGATACCAAATTGTGACCTTGGGCTTTGTGGTACCTGTTCCTGACTATCCAGGGAAACTTAGAGCATCTTACTCTTGACTCTTACAGGTAATTTGCCCATGCCAGGTAAATGGATAATGTTTCACTTTCCCCGTTTTGTCTGCTTCAAATATTTTTGTTTTTCTGCATTTTCTTATGCTGATGCTTTTTTTTCTATAGGATCATACAAAAGTGCACTTGATTTTAAGTGTACTTTTTTAGTTATCACACTTCATTTTCATTTACTTAATTCACTTAGCAAAACTAGTTACTTTAGTTAGTAATCTTAATACTGATTTGTTTTGCTTTTGGGTAAAATTATGTAGTGTGGATTTTTAGAGTTTGCAGGGAACAGAGAAAACCTCTGGAATTATCTTGAGTGGATGTTTAGCATGAACATATGTCAAGATCATAGGGAACAGTGGAAACAATCAGATCTCATGAAGAACTGGGTCATTCTACAAACAAATGCACTGGCAAGTCAGGTCTAAAGGAGAAGTGGAATGTTGTTTAGAAAATAGTACCTAGTTTTGATGAACATGTAATCTACTTATCTCTTGAGAACCAAATGTCCCTTGTTCTGTACTTCACTGTGGTGTCATTGTCATCATATCACCATCTTCTTTCCTTCTGCTACTCATACCTGTATCCACCTCAGTCACTTACTTTCTACCTCCTACCATGGTTTCTACTTACTTTATTCCCTCTGGGTATGTCTTTTGCCCTTCTGTTGGCTGAATAATTGTGTTTATTGTTCATTTTGGCATTTAGACTTCCCAAACAAGATTATTTTATTGTTTTGGCCAGCCAGCATCCAGTATGGGAAGCACCTGTTCAAGAAAACACTTTAATCTTGGATAAAAGATGGTTGCCTCTGAGATGCCCACCCTTGATTTTTTTTTTTAGCATAGGTCAGAGGAATGGAGTTTTACAGTACACAATTTGCCTACTTGTGTATATGGAACCTCTTGTGAATACTGAACCATCACTAATTTACTGATTATAAGTTTAAGTTCTAGGCTTTTTAGGCATGTTATTGATAGTAAGCAAAGGAATTCCAGATTCTGCCTAGGATGAAGAAAGCTGGAAATAATGTCACTCCAAATGTAACAAGAAAAGGCTGGGTAATTTGTAGAATCATTACTTTTAAAAAATTCATCAGAGAGCTGAGGTTACAAGGAAACCAACTAGCTTGAAATCTGAGGAAAACCAGGTGTCACCAAGGAGATGGGCTAGGAGAACTGTTCCATCTGAGCATAGAAAGAAGAAAGAACTGCATAATTGAGAATTCAACTAACAAATTGCCAAAAGCCTAGTGTGTGACAGCAAGTATAGAATTCTTTGGATTTACAGATTTTCTTACGGTCCTTGACCAGTTCCTAGCAAAAAAGACCAGGAGAAAGGGAGCTGCTCTGATGGTGCCGAGTTTTAGGAAGGAAGTGTATTCCTCTGTGGAAAAATCAGAATGTCCTTCTTGGATTTTTTTCTGTAAGTGTCAAAAGTCTTAAACCGCTGGGAGAGAGCATTAAATCTTAGCATCCCAAAGGCTCAGAAGACGACCTGTTGCAGATGAGGCGAAAAAAAATTAAAAATTTTTAAAAACACCATCTCTGTGCCTGGAGGAGAAATTAAATCATCCTGGGCCTAGACTATTACAAATTTTCTAGAGGAAGGGCAGTAGCACTAAAAAGTCCCAAACCCTGAAACCCAAGAACACATGGCCCAGGACTGAGGCTGAGCCAAGAGTCTGAACCCCTCATCCATGCAACACCCTCCACCCCCCAATCAGGCTGGGAAGCACCAAGTAAGTGACAACAGCAGTCTACCACTAGAGAAGGAGTAAGAGCATAGAGAGACTCTCTCTGAGAGGCAGATGTACAGTGAAAGCCCAAAGCTTAGGGCAGAATAGCAGAGTTGGGGAAAATCTTCCATCAACTCAGCCTCCACCAGAGTGTAACTTAACACTAGGGGAATTTGAAGCGAGGGATGCACTGAGGGTAACCATAACAACAAAACTCAAGGTTAGATCAGCCTTTTTACAACCCTCCTGTCATAACTACCCACACTAATGACCTAGCAGAAGTACGTCCACTCCCAGGCATAAATACTATTTACCTCAGTCTCTACTGTTCTCACATCCAGTATTCAATCAAAAATTGTAAGGCACAAAAAAATGAAGAAAGTAAAAACATCCCACTGTCAAGAAACAAAGCAGACCAGGTAACCAGATTCAGATGATCTATATTTTGGAACTACAAGACAAGGAACTTAAAATAACTATGGATTTTAAAAAGTTTAATGGAAGAGATGGGTTATGTACATAAATAAATGCAGAATTAGAGCAGAGAGAAACTGCAAAGGGTGAAAAAAAAATCCTAGAGGAAAAAAACACAGCAAGAGAAAAAGGCTTCAACAAACTCATCAGTATACTCTATGGAAAAAAGAATTAGTGACCTTAAAATAGCTTATTAAAAATTAGTAGAACCTAAACCAAAGTGGGGGATGGGGCAGGGATTAAAAACAAAAAACTGAGCATCTAAATGCTGTCAGGCAATATTAAACAGTCTAACACACATCTGATTGGAATCCTAGAAGAGATATGGAACATTCACCAAAATAGACCATATTCTGTCCTATAAAAAACACATTTAAAAAAATAAGAATCATAAACACAATGTTCTCTGAGCATAACAGAATTAAATTAGATATTAGTAGGGGCACTTGGGTGGCTCAGTTGCTTAAGCATCTGACTCTTGATTTTCACTCAGGTCACAATCTCTCAGTTCATGAGTTCAAGCCCCACATCAGACTCTGTACTGACAGTGCAGGGCATGCTTGAGATTCTCTTTCCTTCTCTCTCAGCCCTTCCCCACTCACACATGCTCTCTCAAAATAAATAAACATTTAAAAAAATTAGACATTAGTAAAAAAGAAAAATTTGGAAAGCCCACAAATAATCTGGAAATTAAACAACATGTTTCTGAATAACCCATGAGTCATAGTGGACCTAACAAAGGAGATTAGGAAATTTTGTACTGAATGAAAATGAAGCATAGTACATGTGAGATGCAACTAAAACAATGTTTAGAGGGAATTTTATAACATTACAGGTTATATTAGAAAAGAAAAAATGTCTCAATAGTTTAAGCTTCCACCTTAAACTAGGAAAAGAAGAGCAAACAAAATCTAAAGGAGATAGGCAGTACAAAATTTATAAAGGCTAAGAGCAGAAATCAGTGAAATTGAAAATAATTAAGAAAAGCAATGAAACCAAAAGCTGGTCCTTTGAGAAGATCAAGGTAAGTCTCTTGCCAGAATAACCCAAGGAAAAAGAAGACAGAAATTACCAATATCAGGAATAAAAATGTATATAAAGGTCCAAGACACTAAGTTGTAATAATGAAGTAGTATGAGCAACTCTTTCATATATTTGATAATTTAAGTTAAATTCCTTGAAAGACAAGCATTACATTTCACTCAAGGAGAAATAGATAACCTCAGTAGTCCTGTATCTGTTAACAGGATTGAATTTATTGTTAAAAACCTTCCAACAAAGAAATCTCCAGACCTAGAATGCTTCACTGGTGTGTTTTACCAAACAAAGAAACAATATCAAACTGTTCCAGGAAACAAAAGAAAGGAACAACTCTCAACTTATTTTATGAGGCCAGCATTACTCAGAGCCAAAGATATGACAAGAAAAGAAAAGAGAAACCATTATTCCTGATGAATGTAATGCAAAAAATCTCAGTAAAATATTAGTAAATCAAATCCAGTAATAAGTAAAAAGGATAATACATCATGACCAAATATAGTGTATCTTGGGAATTCAGGGCTGATTCAGCACTCAAATTATCAATCAATGAAATTCAGCATTATCAACAGACCGAAGAAAAATACTTTAGCCTCCATTTATGATAAAAATGCTTGGCAAACTAGAAATTAAAGGCAACTGCCTCCATGAGGAACCTAGAATTAACACTGTACTTTATGGTAAAAGACCAAATGCTCCTCCCCACTAAGACTGCTAACAGGAAAGGGTATTTGCCCTCATTACTCCTAGTCAGTATCATGCTGGAAATCCAAGCTATTGAAGTAAGGCAAGAAAAAGTAGGAAAAAGCATACAATGGAATATTACTCAGCGATCAAAAAGAATTGAAATGTTGCCATCTGCAACAATGTGGATGGAACTGAGTGTATTATGCTAAGTGAAATAAGTCAATCAGAGAAAGACAAATATATGATTTCACTCATATGTGGAATTTAAGAAACAAAACAAATGAACACAGGCGAAGGGAAGAAAAAATAAAAGAGAGGAAGGCAAACCATAAGAGACTCCTAAATACAGAAAACAAATTGAGGTTGCTAGAGGAATACTGAGTAGGGAGGATGGGCTAAATGGGTGATGGGCATTAGGGAAGGCACTTGGGATGAGCACTGGGTGTTGTATGTAAGTGATGGATCACTAAATTTTTCTCCTGATACAATTATTACACTATATGTTAACTAAATTAGATTTAAATAAAATATTGAAAAGCATAAATAATTATCAAGAGATTCTAATACTATCATGAGAAAGTGAAACCAGACTTTTTTAGGTGTTATCCTAAATCACTGTTTATACACAATTCCTTTAGCTACTCTTAGTTTGCAACCTTTGAATAGAATTATAAGCCTATTTTCCTATCATGGCCACTGACCAACTGAGGGATCAAACATCTTTTAGTGGCATTTTTTTTTTTTTTTTTTTTTTTTTTTTAGTGGCATGATCTACTTACCTATGGGGAATACTAGGCAGGCTGGAATTTATTAAGTGAATATTATACAATCTCTTACTACACAGAGAAGAATTCTAAATTATTTACTTCATCTAAAGGGTATGTTTTGTCTTACAGTACACTATTATTTGCAGTTAGTATCATCAGACTAGTTAATCTTGATTTTAAAACTTCCAGAAACTTGGTTTTGAGTATATTTAAAGCATCCAAAGCTTATTTCAAGAATAACTTGTTCACTTTTTATGGGCAGATCTACAAACTACTGAAATATATGCATTATAGGAAAGTATAAAATTGAAAGTGATGGGCATACAGTTAGAATTATAGATAAAATATAATTTATTTGACAATACAATGACAAACAGAATAATGAATTTTGCATTTCTTATTTTTGAAATGGTGCAAGATTTTAGAAATTTGTCTCTAAATATGCTAGATTAACACAGAGTCAAGTTTTTTTAATAGCTATTCACAAATTTCTCAGGCATATAATTTTTTAAATGCTTTATGATTTCCATGAAGATCACTCTAAAGTTGCCGTGTTTTTCCCCATTAATGTTGCTCATTTCATTTGTTTAATTTGGGATGACTATAATATTTAAGGCAGAATGTATAGAAGATGCTTAGAATGGTAATAAAGGATATTTGCATTTACTAAGGTCTTTCTAAGTGCCAACCCCTGTGTAGGTGGCTTGAAATATATTTTACTCATTATAATAATTGTGAAATAAGTACTATTATCATCATCATATTTATAGAATAAGATAGGGGCTAAATATCTTACCCAGAGTCATCTCAAAGAACATAAAAGGAAATGAGGTAAGTTCTACAGGAAAGGTATAAATTATTGATGCATCATTTCTTTTTATTAACACTGGAGAAAGTTCTCTTTGAATATGGCATACAGTACAGCATAGCTCGTTTTATTGTGCTTCACAGATGCAGCTTTTTTTGTTTTTACAACGCAAAGTTTGTGGCAACCCTGTGCTGAGCAAGTCTATTGGCGCCATTTTTCCAACAGCATTTGCTCAGTGTCTCTTAGTCACATTTTGGTAATTCTTAACAATATTTCAAACTTTTTTTATTATTGCTGTATTTGTTATCGTCATCTGTGATTGGTGATCTTTGATGTTAACTACTGTAATTGTTTTGGGGTGCCACAAACCTCACCCATACAAGATGAACTTAATTAATAGGAAGGCATCTTAAAGGCTGAGAAAGGCCAAAAGCTAGGCCTCTTGCCCCAAATGGTTAGCCAAGTTGTGAATGCAAAGGAAAAGTTCTTGAAGGAAATTAAAAGTGGTACTCAAGTGAACATACCAGTGATAAGAAAGCAAAGCAACCTTAACTGATAGAAAATTTTAGTGGTATGGATAGAAGATGAAACCGGCCTCAGCATTCCCTGAAGCCAAAGCCTAGGGAGACTCTTAACTCTCTGCAATTCTTTGAAGGCTGAGAGAGGTAAAGAAGCTGTAGAAGAAAAGTCTGAAGGTAGCAGAGCTTGGTTCATGAGGTTGTTTCACAGGTACCTTAGTTGTCTGTGTGTTTTCTTTAGAAAAATGTCTGTTCAGGTCCTCTGCCCCTTTTTTAAAACATTAGTTTTTTGGTGTTGGGTTCTAGGAGCTCTTTATATATTTCGGATATCAATCCCTTATTGGATATATCATTTACAAATATCTTCTCCAACTCAGTAAGTGACCTTTCATTTCGCTGATGATTTCCTTTGCCATGCAAAAGATTTTTAGTTTGATGTACTCCCAATTGTTTACTTTTGCTATTGTTTCTCTTGCCTGAGGAGACAGATTGAGAAAAATATTGCTAAGGCTGATACATAAGCCTTTACTGCCTATGTTTTCTTCTGGGAATTAAATGGCTTCAGATCTTATATTTACATGTTTAATTCATTTTGAGTTTTTTGTGTATGGTGTAAAAAAAATGGTCTAGTTTCATTCTTTTACAATGTAGTTTTCCCAGCACCGTTTATTAATTTTCCCCATTGTATAGAGAATATACATATTCCCTATTTGTCATATAATTTGTCATGTATTAATTGACAAGATCAGCTTGGGTTTATCTCTGGACTCTCTATTCTGTTGTACTAATTTATGTATCTATTTTTGTGCCAGTACCATACTGTTTTGATTACTATGGCTTTGTGTAGTATAGTTTGAATCTGGGATTGTGACACCTCTAGCTTTGTTCTTTCTCAAGAATACCTTGGCTATTAGTATTTTGTGAATCATACAAGTTTCAGGATTTTTTTGTTCTAGTTCTGTAAGAAAAATGCTATTGGTACTTTGATAGGCATTTCACTGAATATCTAGATTACTTTGAGTATTATGGACATTTTAACAATCTAAATTCTTCCAATCTATAAGCATGGTGTATATTTCCATTTCTTTGTGTTTTCTTCAATTTCTTTCATCAGTGTTCTATAGTTTTTAGAGTACAGGTCTTTCACCTCTTTAGTTACATTTATTCCTAGGTATTTTATTATTTTGGTGACAGTTTTACCTTTTTTTTTTTAATTGAAGTACAGTTTAACATCTAATGTTCTATTAGCTTGAGGTGAACAACATAGTGACTTGACAAGTCTTTATGTTATGCTATGTCTACCACAAGTGTGGCTACCATCTGTCACCATACAGTGTTATTACAATACCATGGACTATATTCCTTATACCTGTACCTTCCATCCCCATGATTTATTCTTTTCATAACTAGACCTGTTTCTTCCACTCCCTTTCACCTATTTTGGCCACCCCTCCCCTTTTCACCAGTTTGTTCTCTGTATTTACAGATCTGGTTTTGCTTTTTACTTATTATATATTATATATTCTACATATAAACGAAGTCGTATGGTATGTTTTTCTCTGTCCGACTTACTTCACATACCCTCTACGAATGTCCATCCGCATTGTCAAAAAATGGCAAAATTTCATCCTTTTTCTAAGATTTTTTAAGTTTATTTAGAGAAAGAGCAAGCAAAGGAGTGGTGGCAGAGAGAAGAGGAGAGCGAGAATCCCAAGCAGGCTCCACACTGTCAGTGCAGAGCCTGATGCAGGACTTGAATTCATGAACCATGAAATCATGACCTGAGACAAGGTTGGATGCTCAACTGAGCCACCTAGGCACCTTTTTAAAATTTTTTTTTTTTATTTTAGAGAGAGACCACGAGTGGGGAAAGAGGGGAAAAGGGAGAGGAAGAGAATCTTAAGCAGACTACATGTTCAGCACGAAGTTCAATTTCACAATCTTGGAATCATGACCTGAGCCGAAATCAAGAGGTGGACGCTCAACCAACTGAGCCACTCAGGTACCCCCAAGATTTCAAGATTTCACCCTTTTTTATAGCTGAGAAATATTCCAGTGTGTGTGTGTGTGTATTCACATACCACATCTTCTTTGCCCGTTCTTCTATCGATGGACACTTGGGTTGCTTTCGTATCTTGGCTATTGTAAAAAATAATGCAATGAACACAGCAGTGCATTTATCTTTTTGAATTAGTGTTTTTGCTTCTCTGGGTAAATATCAGTAGTGGAATTACTAACTTTTACTTCTTCCTTATCAATTTGGATGACTTTTTCTTTATTTTTCTTGTCTGACTGCTGCAGCTAGAATTCTCAGTACTATGCTCAATAAAAGTGGCAAGAGTGGGCATCCTTGTCTTATTCCTGATCTTAAAGGAAAATTTTCAGTTTGAGTATGTTAGCTGTGGCCCTGTCATATATGACATTTACTCTGTTATGTTCCCTCTATACCTAACTTCATTGAAATTTTTTATCATGAATGGATGCTAAATTTTGTCAACGGCTTTTTCTGCATCTATTAAGATGATCTTATCATTTTTATTCTTCATTTTGTTGATATGGTTTATCTCATGTTGACAGATTTGTAGATAATAAGCCATTCTTGCATTTCTGGAATAAATCCCACTTGATCATGGTGAATGATCCTTTTAAGGCATTGTTCAATTTGATTTGCTAGTATTTTGTTGAGGATTTTTGCATCTATATTCATCAGAGATATTGGTCTAATTTTCTTTAAGTGTCTCTGCCTGGTTTTGGTATCAGGGTAATGTTAGCCTTATGGAATGAAATTTGGAAACATTCCTTCCTCTTCTATAATTTGGAAGTTTGCGAAGAGTAGGTATTACTTTTTCTTTAAATTTTTGGTAGAATTTTACCTTTTGAAGCCATCCATTCCTGGACTTTGGTTTTTTGGGAGTTTTTTGATTAATGATTCAATTTCACTAGTAGTTATTAGTCTGTTCAGATTTTTTTCTTTCTGATTCAATCTTGGAAGATTGTATATTTCTAAGAATTTATCCATTTGCTAGGTTATTCAATTTGTTGGCAAATAATTTTTTGCCATCGTCTCAGTCCTTTCTATTTCTGTGGTGTCAGTTTTAACTTCTCTTTAATTTCTGATTATTTATTTGAGTCCTCTTTTTTTTCTTGATGATTTTGGCTAAGGTTTATCAATTTTATCTTTTCAAAGAACGAGCTTTTTGTTTCATTGGTCTTTTTTTTATTCTCTATTTTAATTGCTTCTGCTGTATTCTTTATTACTTTCCATCTACTAACTTTGGGCTTTTTCTTTTTCTTGTTCTTTCAGTTGTAAGGTGAGATTGTTTGATATTTTTCTTGTTTCTTGAGATAGGCCTGTGTCACTATAAACATCTCCCTTAGAACGGCTTTTCCTGCATCCCAAAGATTTTGAACCATTGTGTTTCTATTTTCATTTCACACAAAGTACTTATTAATTCAAAGGGGAAGATGATAACTTGGGAGCAGGGAAACCAGGTGAATACCACCCAATTAAATTTTATGCCATAATAGTACGGAAAATTGCCATGAAGTTCTCCTTCATGTTAGACACTAAAAAGGAAATGCCAGTTATGTGGTATTCCTGGCAAAAATGTAGCCAGTCAATCTGATCTTGAGGAAATATTGGAGACAGTCCATAAAAGGTACAAAATAAAGTCAACAACATAAAGACTGGGTAACTGGATGTTCCAAATTAAAGGAAACTAAAGAGACATCACAATTAAGTGCAATAGGTTTCCAAATCAGGGGAAAAAAATTGCTATGAACTATGTTAGACAAAAGTATTATATCAAAGTTAAATTTCCTGACTTGTATTGTGCTTATATAAGAAAATGCCTTCATCTTCAGTGCACATGTGAGATATCAGGGATGAAGGGACATGGCATGTGCAACTGTTCCTAAATATTTTAGCAAAACGGAGGTAGAAAAACAAAGAAAAAATAAATGTGACAAAATGTTAAGTGCTAAAATCTAAGTGAAGGATATTTTTATGGGTTAAGCTGTATCCCTCCCAAAGTCATATGTTTAAGTCCTAACCCCACAGTACCTCAGAATGTGACGTATTTGGAGACAGAACCTTTAAAAGGGTAGTTAAACTGAGTCATTAGGGTGCGTCTTAATCCAATATGACTGGTGTTATAAGATATTAGGAAACAAACACATGCAGGGGGAGGACCATGTGAAGACTAAGGAAGACAGCTATCTACAAGCCCAGGAGAGAGGCTTCAGAACAATCTAAACACGCTAACACCAAGATCTCTGACTTCTAGTCTCCAGAATTTAGAGACTATAAATTTCCATTGTTTAAGTCACCCAGTCTGTGGTACTTTGTTATGGCGGCCATAGTAGCAAAATTGTATAGCTTAAATTTTTTTGCACTATATCAAATTTGACCAAGTATTAGAAATTGATACCCCAGGGAATGTAAGAACGTAAAGGGATCCTGAGACCAAAAAGCTTGAGAACCATAGGCTTAGATACTTTTTATCTAAATAGTATTTCCTTTCTAAATGTATTTCTAAATACATTCTTTCTAAATGGATTTCCTTCCTCTGAACTTCTGATCTCATTCTTAATATCTTTTGGAAAGAATTAGTGTATCAGATACATGCCTTTTGTACTAGCTTTCATAATGACATTAACTTAAAAGAATTATTTCCTCTTTGCAACTCCTCTGCTTCCAGTCTTGATGGCTTTATTTATCTATAAGTTGCAAATACTTTTTTCAGCTATTTAAATTTTCTGTTTTAAGCAGTATATGATGAATACCATCTCAACTGATCTTAGAAACTCACTGTAATTTAATTTTTAAAAATATCCTATCACCTTTTGATTGCTCAAGCCTGTTTAATTTGATCACTACAGATTACTACAAACCACATATGTAATTTTGAATTTTCTAGTAGTCACATTAAAAATAAAAACAGGAAAAAGGAGTCTTAGTAATATATTTATTTAACCAAACATATAAAAACTATTATCTCATAAAAATTCATATAGAAGTGTTAACGTATTTTATTTTTTATTCTAAGACTTCAAAATCTGGTTGTGTATTTCACACTCATAGTACATCTCAATTCAGAGAAGCTACAATTTCAAATGCTCAATAACTACTAGGTGGCCAGGGGCTAATATTTTGTATAGTACAGATCTAGAGAGAAGCAAAAATAACTCATCAACTGTATTTGAATTCTGACTTGAGTTTTACTCAAGTGACCACATCTTCTTACTTTCCTTTCTCAAATTTAAAATTTAGTATTTCTCTTTTATTGTGCTGCTGCATATAGTCATTCACTATTTTATTTTCAAAATGCTAAATTCTAACCCTGATTCCCATTTCTTTCAGGGAACTTCTATTTTGAAAAATCTGTCATTTACAATATAGAGTTCTGACCTTTTTCTTACAGTATTGTTTCCTAAAACTATAAGGACATATACTGACCTTTCCATGTACAGCCAAAGTCATGAAAAATGAAATCAAGAGAGAACTTGGAGTAAACACTGCAGAAAGAAGTACAAATTGTTGATAAAGTACTACTTGATTCCTAGAATGGATGTAGCAGTGAACATCTGAAATATTATAGCCTCCTTTGTTTCCTTCTTCCAATGACAAGCCAACTGGTACCCCCCCTGGGTATACCAAGAAACTACACATTTGACCAGGTAGACCTTGATTTTGATACAATACACTCACAAGCCAATTCTGCCTTTACAAAGATGTACTTATTAATTCGTTGGAGCTATTCCATTTATACCCATTCCACTTATACACAAACAGCAATGTTTATACATTTTTACTTCAGACAATCTTTGCATATTTATGCAAAATGTCTAATAACAGAAAACTGTAAAAAGAAACTTTGGTCTCTGGTCTCAAAGACCAAACTTTGGTCTCAAATTTAACCCAACTGAGACGAAGACAAGATATTTAGGAGATTCAGTTCAAGATGGCAACATAGAAAGATCCTGAACTCACCTCCTCACATGGACACACTGAATCTATAGCTATGTATGGAACAATCTCCTCTGGGAAAAAACCCATACCAAAGCAGTCAGACATAATCTCACCATAAACTGTACCCCTGTTATGGTCACCTATAATCAGGAGGGAACCTGAAACACTGAGTTACTCCCTGAGGAATGACGGGTTTAACCCCACATCAGGCACCCCACCTTTTGAGACCTGCACTTGAGAGATGAGCCTCCATAACTTCGATGTTTGAAAGCCAAGGGAGCTTGAATTGAGAAACTGTTAGTAAAGGGCCATGGGGCACAGACTCACCAGTCACAGAGGCAGCTGACTGCAAAGTACCCAGATTTTCTGTAAAAGAGGCTCATTTTAACACTCATCTAGAGACACATTGTAATATTCTCAAGGGACAGACACCAGCGGGTGTCATTCTCCATCTGCCTCACTCCAGAGCACTGGTACCTCTCAGAAAGGAGTTGTACCCTCTTCTGGTGCCCCAATTTTTGTGGCTCCCATCCAGGGGAGACCTCTAGGGCACCTGGCTCTGGCAGCTAGTGGGGGTTTATACCTGCAGGTCCCATAAGCCCGTACAGGACAAAGAGTTAACTGGCTACCATCCCCAAGGCCAAAGCACAGAGGCAAAAAACTGCAGTATCCAGTCTTTCTGTAAAAAAGGCCCATTAGCTTATCTTCACTGCTGCAGACCAAGGGGGCAGGTTTCTCATTAAACACATCTAAGAGCTGGTTATAACTCTCTAGAGACCTCAGAAGGTGGGTGCTACCTTTGCACTCTCCTTCTGCTGTGCTCCAGGGCACAGCATTTCCAGAAGAAAGCTTGCCCACACATCTCACACCCCAGTTCTTAATCTGGTGGTCTCAGTTTTTATGGCTGCTACCCAGTGGATGTCCCCCCTAATTGCCTATCCAGTGGAGCTTTTATTTCCAGGTCCCACCTGACACTAAAAACTGGAGATACAGTTCTTGGCCAGCTACCACCATAAGGGCACTGCACTAACAGAATGAAACCTAACCCAAGTCTTTCTGTGAAAAAGGCTTATTTGCTTGGCCTGGAACCTCAGCCCCAGGGACGGACTTTTACTTTAATATACAGGGGCTGAGATACTCTTGGAGACGGAGACCAGCGGGCATTATTGCACTATCCCTCTGCATTCTTCCAGAGTGCCAGGATCCCCCGGAAAGATACTTGTACACTTTCTTGGCACCCTGATTTTTATGGCTGCCACCCAGGGGACACCTCTAGTTTACCTGGTTCTGGCAGACAGTGGGACTTCTGGTTAGGACTATATATTTTGCATACCTTAAAAGCTGTTGCCTGAGGCTTCCAATCAGTCTGAATGTAGGTGCTGACTGAGATCCTCCCCTTAGGGACACTGACAGGTCTTGGTACACCCCTAAATGCTAGGAGCCACTGAAAGTAAAATAGACTGCTTGGAATATCAAAAAAGTTTGAGAGAAAACCGAGAGGTAGGGAAGAGCTGAACAATAAGGTTCACTTCCTACAAGAGACCATTCCTTCAAGACCTGGAAAGCTGGCTGTTTTACCTAAGGCAGAGTAACCAATACAGAGTGAGGAAAATGAAGAAACAGGAATATGTTGCAAAGAGGAAAGAACAAGATAGGACCTCAGAAAGAGATCTTAATGAAATGGAGGTAAGTGGTTTGTTTACCCAATGAGGAGATCAAAACAGCAGTCATAAAGATATTCACTAAGCACAGAGGTATGGATAAACAAAGGGAAAACCTGGGGAAGGAAGGGAAGGTTCAGGAAGCCCAGAAGGTTGGGCTCCAGAAAGTTTGAAGTAATATGAGCTCAAAAAGACCTACACCAAGACATGTCATGTTTAAAATGTCAAAAGTTAAAGACAAGGATAGAATCTTGAAAGCAGGAAAAGAAAAACAACTTGTTATGTATAAGGGACCGCCACCACCCCACCACAACTATCAGCAGTTTTTTTCAGCAGAAACTTTGCAGGCCAGAAGGCTGTAGCATGATACAATCAAAGTGCTGAAGGAAAAAACACCTCCAACCAAGAATACTCTACCTGGCAAAGATATCATTCAGAATGGCAGGAGAAACAGTTTTCCAGAGAAGCAAAAGGTGAAGGAATTCATCAGTCCTAGACTGGCCCTATAAGAAATGTCAAGGGACTTCTTTAAGCTGAACAAAAAGGATGCCAAATAGTAACAGAAAACCATATGGAAATATAAACCTCACTGGTAAAGGTAAATGCACAACAACTTTCAAAATCTAATGTGAAGATAGCAAGTTAATCACCTAGAAAGGTAGCATAAAAGTTAAATGACAAACGTTGCAAAAACGCAACTACAGTAATTTATTATGGGATACACAAGATAAAAAAATATAAATTGTGACATCAAAAACATAAAATGTTTCAGGGAGTAAAAATGTATAGCTTCAAAATGCATTCAGACTTAAACTGTTATCAACATAAAACAAACGGTTATAAATCTAAGCTTTTAAATATAAACCTCATTGGGGCACCTGGGTGTCTCAGTTGGTTAGGTGTCTGACTCTTGATTTTGGCTCAGGTCATGATCTCACAGTCATGGGACTGAGCCCCATGTCAGGCTCTGTGCTGAGCATACAGCCTCTCTTGGGATTCTCTCTCTGCCCCTCCCCTGCTCGTGCACATGCTCTCTCCCTCTCAAAATAAATAAACTGAAAAAAAAAAAAATGTAAACCTCATGATAACCATTAAGCAAAAACCTACAGTAGATACATAAAAGATAAAGGAGTTTAAGCATACCACTATAGAAAATCATCAAATCACAAAGGAAGACAGAGAAGGAATAGAAAAACTACAAAACAGCCAGAAAATTAAGTAGCAAAATGGCAATAAGTACACACCTATCGATAATTAATCTGAATGTAAATAGATTAAATTCTCAATATATAGAGTGACTGAAAGAAAAAAATAAGACCCATCTATATGCTGCCTAGAAGAGACTCCCTTCAGAAGTAGACACACAAAGTTGGAAGTGAAGAGACCGCAAAAGATATTCCATTCAGTGGAAACCAAAAGAAAGCTGGGGTAAGCTATACTTACATCAGACAACAGACTTGAAGACAAAGACTGTAATAAGAGGCAAATCATTAAATAATGATAAAAAGGTCACTCTAACAAGAGAATATAACATTTGTAAATATTTACGACACCAACACAGGAGCACCTAAATATATAAAGCAAATATACATATTTGCTTTACTGCAGGTAAACTGCAGGGATGAGGTTTACTTCAGGGCTGCAAGGAGGGCTTAATATCTGAAAATTAACGAGATATTCCACATTAACAAAATTAAGAATAAAAATTGTATGATCATGTCAATACATGCAGAAAAAGCATTTGACAAAATTCAACATTTACAAAAACTCTCAAAAAGTGGGTACAGAGGGAATATAACATAATAAAGGCCATATATGACAAGCCCACAGCTAATATCAAACTCAACAGTGAAAAGCTACAAGCTTTTCCTCTAAGATCATCAACAAGAAAAAGATGCCCACTCTTACCACTTTTATTCAACATAGTATTGGAAGTCCTAAGCAGGGCAATTAGGTAGGAAAAAGAAATAAAAAGGCATCCAAATCAGAAAGGAAGAAGTAAAACTGTCACTATTTGCAGATGATGTAACATTATATAGAAAACCCTAAAGACTCTACCAAAAAAATGATTAAAATTAATAAATTCAGTAAAGTTGCAGGATATAAAGGTAATACACAAAATGCTGTTGTGTTTCTATATATTAGTTACATACATACAGTATACATACATACTGCTAGAAAGAGAAATCAACAAAACAATCTCATTAACAATTTCATCAAAAAGAATAAAATAGGGATAAATTTAACCAAGAAGGTGAATAACTTCTAAACTGAAAACTGTTAAAACTCCAATGAAAGAAACTGAAGACAAAAATAAATGGGAAGATATTCCACATTTACTTATTGGAAAAAATTGTTAAAATGTCCATATTACCAAAGCAATCTACAGATTCAATAAAACTATCAAAATTCTAAATGGCACTTTTCCAAGAAACAGAACAAAATCCAAAAATTTGTGTGGAACCAGAAAATATCCCAAATAGCCAAAGCAATCTTAAAAAATGTTTCCTAAGTTCAAACTATACTACAAAGCTATAGTAATCAAAATATTATAGTACTGGTATAAAAATAGACACAGAGTCCTGGGGCACCTGGGTGGCTCAGACAGTTAAGCATATGACTTTTGATTTTGGCTCAGGTCATGATCTCATGGTTTGTGGGATTGAGCCCTGCATAGTACAGAGCCTGCTTCAGATTCTCTCTCTCCCTCTCTCTCTGCCCCTCCCCTGCTCATTCTCTCCCCCCCCCCAAAATAAGTAAATATTTAAAAAAGTAAAAAATAAGAAATAGACACAGAGTCCAAAGGAACAGAGAGCCCAGAAGTAAACCTATCCATACATGGTCAATTTATGATAAAGGAGCCAAGAATATACAATGGGGAAAGGACAGTCTTTTCAACAAATGGTTTTGGGAAAACTGGATAGCCACATGCAAAAAAAGAAAACTGGACCACTATCTTTACATCATACACAAAAACACACTCAAATGGATTAAAAAGTTGAACATAAGGCCTGAAATTCCTAGAACAAAACAGAGCCCGTGAGCTTCTTGACCTCAGTCTTGGCAATGATATTCTGGAGCAAAAGCAACAGAAGCAAAAGTAACAAGTGGGACTATTTCAAACTAAAAATCTTAACAGCAAAGGAAATGGTCAACAAAATGAAAACGCAACCTACTGAATGGGAAAAAAATATTTGTAAATTATATATCTGGATAAGGGCTTAACATCCAAAATTTATAAAGAACTCCTGTAACTAAATAGCAAAAAATAATGCAATTAAAAAAAATGATTAGAGAAACTAGACAGACCTTTTTCCAAAGAAGACCTAAATATGGTCAACTTGTACATATATGAAAAGGTGCTCAACAACAGTAAGCATCAAGAAACGTAAATCAGGGGTTCCTGGGTGGCTCAGCTGGTTAAGCGTACAACTCTTGATTTTGGGTCAGGTCATGATTTCATGGTCATGAGACCGAGCCCCATGTTGGGCTCCATGATGGGCACGAAACCTGCTTAAGATTCTCTCTCCCTTCCTCTATATCTTATATCTGATGGTGGCTGGGGGATGGATTAAGGGTGTCAAAGGTATAATCTTCCATTTATTATAAATAAGTATAGGGGATTATAATTTATAGCATGATGACTATTAGTTAATACTGTACTTAATATATGAAATTGTTAACAGAGTAGACCTTAAAAGTTCTCATTATATGAGAAAGAATTTATAGGTATGTATGGTGAGAAAATTTAACTAGACTTATTATGGTGGTCATCTTGCAATATATACAAACAGCAAATCATTGGTGTCATCTTGCAATATATACAAACAGCAAATCATTGGAGTTAAACCAGCAATTAACACTGAACTGTGACTAAACAGTTTGAGTATGTGCAAAATGCTGGAAATGTTTTATCAAACATTGTCTCTAAAAACTGTGGTACAATGAGGGATTATATGTACATTTCTTAACTTTCTGATGATAGAACCTACTTATAAGAGAAATCTATCATGCATGCTCTTTAGGAACACATTTTATGAAGAAGTAAGGTCACACAAGTCAGTCAGAAACACCAAAATAAATAAATGAAAAAATTCTTCACAAAAGAAATAGTCAAAGGTAATATCATGAAATAGTCAACAGTCAACAGCAAAAAAAACAGACTAAAAATCCTGTATCTTGCACACCAATTAGTAAAGATCAAGCATAAAAACGAAAGGACAGGTAAAGATGCAGTGAAATAGGTAATAACTGCAAACATTATTAATGAGAATATACAGTGGAAATTGACTTGTCAGAGTCTTAGTCCAGGACTCATTAATTTGACTTCTATAACTCTATTAGATAAAACCCCTGAATACAGAAATGGCTTTACATAAAGAAGGGATTCTTAAAAAATAGCACATAAATAATGCAATTGGAAAAAATTTACTGAAGATACATACTATAATCTCTAGGACAACCACTACATATACATACACACATGAACACCAACAATAACATTGTATAGTATTACCTAGCTGTTAAACCAGGTGAGAACATAAAGAAATATGTCATAATTTCAAATGAAAAAATGAGGTTATTATAAATTAGTTGTAACCACATATAAAAACCTAAATAGAAAAAAGCTTACCACAAGATATCAAATATGCAACAGTACCAAAATAAGGCAACAGTGTTTCATTAGGGATGGTGATATAAACTGCCACTTCATGAAGTAATGAGTTTTAGATGATAGCCACCCAACCCCAAACACCAAATATTATAAAACAGTCAACAGTAAAAAACAAACCAAAAACAAAAACAGACTAAAAATCCTGTATCTTGCACACCAATTCGTAAAGATCAAACAAAAAGTTCAAGGGTTTTCTTGTCATTTACTTTGCTGTTCAGCTTTGCAATCAAGCCAGGTTTGCAAATTATATGTGTGGCCAGTTAATTATTATCTCCTATAACTTGTACTTATTCATAAATTTTTAGAAATGTGATGATCAAAAACTTACCACATGAGTAGTTTTTAATGTAATGCCATCGAATCTGCATAAACTGGAGCTCTCTTCAAAGAAAATATCACATTCTTCTAACTCTTGAGCATTACAAGGAGGTTTTTCTTTATCTGGATTTGGATTCTTAGACCAGAAAACAAAATAAACAAACCATCAACAATAAGAGAATGGGTTTCTTCATACTTAAAATATCAAGATTACAACAGTAATTAAAAACTAAATTTCAGACCCATGACTGATAAATCCTAATCAACAAAACCCAGAAATGACAGAATGATGAAATCACCACAAAGACATTAAAACAGTTATTACAAAATCAAGGATGTACAGAAAAATACATATATGTTGAGAGAGGTATGGAAGATATAAAAAAAGAACCAAACTGAACTGTAAATATGAGAATATAATATCTGAAGTGGAAAGCAAAAAAAGATGGGACTGACAGCTAATTAGACACGGCAGAAGACCTGTGAGCTTGAAACACAGCAAGAGAGTCTATCTATCTAAAATGAAACACAGGACAAAAAATAAAAACACAACTGCAGTGACCTGTGGAACAAATATCAAATGGTCTAACACATGGGTAACTAGAAGAGGGCATGAAGAATGGAAAAAGAAAATTGAAGAAATGGTCATTAAATGATGAAAACTATAACTCTATAAATTGAAGAAGGTCAAAGAAACATCTAAAAAAACCCACTGCAAATCACATTATAATGAAATTGCTGCAAACTACTAATAAAGAGAATATCTTAAAAGTAGTGGGAAGAGGAAAAAACACATTATGAACAGAGGAACAAAGATACAAATGACAGCCAACTTCTCATCAGAAACTATGCAAGCCAGAAAACAATGGAGTATAACAGAAGTTCTGAAAGGGGGAAAAATCCTATCGACATTGACTTACATACTTACCAAAAATATTAAAAAAGGAAGACAACCTAAGTATTTTTACAGCAAACAAAAGCTGAGAAAATTTACTCAGTAAACCTACACTACAAGAAATGCTAAAGGACACTGTTCAGCCAGGAAAAAAATGACAACAGATGGAAATATGAATCAACACAAAGAAATGTAGAACAGAGGAAATGTGTAATATGTGGGCCAATGTAAGACCCCCCCCCATATTTTAATCTCTTTAAAAAAGAACTGACTGATTAAAGTTGAAATAATAACGTTATTGAGTTTATAACATGTAAAAATAAAATGTCTGATGAGAATAATAGAAAGGATGAAGAAATGGAAATCTATTGTGAAGCTCTTTAGTTACAGTGAAATGATGTAATAATTTTTGAAGAAAGATGGTGATGAGTTAAAGATGTACAGTGTAAACTCTAGAACAACCACTAAATACACACATACACACTAATACAAAAACAAAGGTGTAGCTAATAATAAGCCAAAAGTAGAGATAAATGTAAGGAACTTTTAATATGTTCCATTGCTTAAATGCAAGAAGCACTCTCTGGCCTTATATCCCTCACAGAGTCCAAGGATCACAATGCTGAAGTGATAAATTGCACATACACATGCATTATGAATTATGTATACACATGTATGTAACAGAACCATAATTCTACAACTGACCAAATGTCCACACACCTCGTTTGCCAAAATGCAGTCATGTTATTGAAAACTTGATGAAATGACCTGAGAAAATCTCTGAAACTAAATCTCTGGAGTTATAGAAGTGATAGAAGATGAACCTTGTCCGTGGCCACCTGGGATTTGGAGCCACCTAGTTTAGTCAGCCTAAGTATCAATGGAAACAAGTGTGGTTGCTATGATTGGCTGGGAAGGCAATATCAGCAATTAGCTGGGGCCATTTTTTCAGCGATTCAAAAATATATATATGTCCAGTAGCATAGAGAAAGCACCCTCTGCACTCCTCCCTCCTTTCCCTTTTCCATTAACTATATGTTAAAGATAAGAGGACAAAAATGAAAAGTTCAGGACTATCAGGGCGCCTGGATGGTTCAGTTAAGTATCCGACTTCAGCTCAGGTCATGATCTCACGGTTTCTGGGTTCAAGCCCTGTATTAGGCTCTGTGCTGACAGCTCAGAGCCTGGAGCCTGCTTCAGATTCTGTCTCTGTCTCTCTCTCCCCCTCCCCTGCTGTCTCTCAAAAATAAATAAAATGTTCAAAAAAAAAAAAAAGTTCAGTACTATCAAGGCAGCCAGAATTTAACAGGACAAGTTTACAGAGAAAGGGGAACAGCAGAGAAGAGAACCCAAGATTCTGCTACTTGTCTTTAGGCATTTACTGATTTTCAAGCTGTGCTGGAAAAGACAAGTGGAAAGAAGCAGGCAAGGGGCTCAAAAGCTGAGTGCTGATATTAATAAAGTACTTGGGAGACAAAAATTAGAGATCAGAGCCCACACCAGAGAAGCCCTGGTAAACATCCTAGACTTTCAGTTGAGATTCATGAAAAGTTCTGCCTTGGAAGAAAGAACAAACAAGGAATAAATATCAGCCACATAAAATACTGAAATACAGCACCAAATCAAATCAACCTTAATGGGATTAAGAAGACAGGCTGAAATTTTGGAGGAGGTAGGTCAAGTAGTGTTTGGAATAAAGTATATAGCATTAAATGCTTTCAACAGAAAAGTAGGTTAAAAAAAATCAATCATCTAAACTTTCACTTTTAAAAATAGAGCAAAATAAATCCAAAGTAAGCAAAAAGGAGAAAATAATCAATGTAATAACAAATGAAACTGGAAACTGAAAAAAAGCCAAAGGAAATAGATGCCCAGTATAATCCTGTATTTATTAAAGAAATTAAATTCATGGTTAAAAACTTCCAAAAAAGAAAACTCCAGTCCAGACAGTTTCACTGGAAAATTCTATATTTAAAGAAATAATGCCAACTCTACACAATCTCTCCCAGAAATAGAACAAGCAGGAAACACTTCCCTTTTCATTTGACATCAGCATTACCCAGATACCAAAACTGAATAACGACAGTAAAAAGAAAAAACAAAGACTACAGACCAATATTCCTCACAAATATAGATGCAAAACTCCTCAATAACATATTAGCAAACCCAAACTGGTAATACCTAAAAGGGATTATACATCATGACCAAGTAAGGTTTACACCACAAATGAAGTGTATTTGACAAAATTCTATATGGCCTTTCATGATTAAAAATTCAGTATAATAGAAGAAAATGTCCTCAACACGACAAAAATAATCCGTACTTAACAGTGAAATATTCATTTTTCCAAGCTTACAAATAAGGCAAGAATGTCTGCTTTCACTATTCACCATTTCTATTTTACAATGGATTAAAGGTTCTAACCAATGCAGAAAGATAACAAAAAGTATAAAGATTTGAAACACGCAAGACAGCCTTCAGCTGCAGATAACAAGATTCTATGTTTTTCCCAAATACACTGGTGTTCAGACATAAATAACTTACTCATATATACCAATATTCACTTGAAATAATCAAGTTTAAAAGGCAGTTAGCAGCAATAATCTACAATATCATAACAAACCCCACTACTGTAACTATATGATTATATCCCAGAGCCCTATCACAAAAAATACTTGCTGAATGAATGAACATAGGGCAATGCAGTCTGCATGGGCTTGTTTTAACACCAGGGCTAGATCAAAGTTTCACAGTCTTACAAATGCTTTCCAGTGATCCTGAAATTTTTTTTTTCAACATTTTTTACTTTTGAGAGAGTGCAAATGGCGGGGGGTGGGGGGGGGTGGGGGGGTGGGGGCTAAGGATCTGAAGCAGGCTCTGTGGTGACAGCAGTGAGCCTGATGTGGGGCTTGAACTCAAGAACCATAAGATCATGACCTGAGCCGAAGCAGAGCACTCAACTGACTGAGCCACCCAGGTGCCCCCTGAAATTTTTAACTATTGCTGGCAGACATGAAAGTTGGTTTCTCCATTTTGGCCATGTTTTCTTTTGACAGAGACATTTACTTTCAATATTCTAATTTCCTTTCTACTTTAGGATATAATTAACCCTATAGTATAAACTACCTCCTAACAGTTTTTTCCTCATCACTCTAACTCCAAATGGCAATAAGTCAGACATTGTACATGTGCTGATATAATTTTTGGTGAATAAACATATAACTGAAATTCTGGTATAATGTTTTATTCAATTAAAAAAATTTTTTTAATGTTTATTTTTGAGACAGAGAAAGAGCACGAGCAGGGGAGAGGAGGAGAGAGGAAGACACAGAATCTGAAGCAGGCTCCAGGCTCTGAGCTGTCAGCACAAAGCCCACACGGGGCTTGAACCCACGAACCATGAGATCATGACCTGAGCTGAAGTTGGACACTTAACCAACTGAGCCACCCAGGCACCCCTGCTTTATTCAAATTTTTAACATTATCTTAAAAGTTATCAGATTGGAACATTTTCAACAAAATGTCACAGTTGAATGAGTAGTGTATTATCACTGTAATCATTACAATGAATTATTTTGTCAATCATAATTAATTGTAGTATATATATACCCCTGTGATATCCTAAGATAACCTAGAAAATTTTACGATGACAAGAAGATTATTGGCATAGGTATACAGTAAAATCCTAATTTTGTCCCTGCCAATATCGGTCTGATTCTTCTAAAGGAGAATATATAATGTATCTATGTGTGTGTATACATATATATAAATATACACATGCACATCCACCTTATACAGCAATCCCACACACACAGATATGTATTCACATAGTGTAAGGAATGAATATTAGAATTTTAACCTACATTCAAACACCAGTCTGTGCCTCATCCGTGTCTCTAACATTAGTAAATGTAAAATAATGTTTGAAAAACATGGCACAACCCTCACATAACATACTTCCGGGCCTTTGGAAAGTCACCCTACTATTACAATTGCTTACCAGTTCTTCAGAGGTCAAATGCATCAAACGTTCAGCTATTGCAGCACACTGGGCTGAGTCTCTTATAAACTCTCCTTGTTTATCACCAACCACTAGCTCTGGCCATGTTAGTCCTTCATTCTTTTTAATCAAGAAAATCTCCAAGCTAGAAATTAAAAGAAGTTACTTGTAACATGCTTAATGTTACATTAACCAACTATACAAATTATATAACCAACACCAACCAGAAGAATCTTCCATTGAATCTACCCACCCTGGTGTCCAGAAGATACCAAAACTTGTGTTCATTTTGGTATTGCATTTGATAGAAAATCTATAATCCAAGGGTAATAATTTATACTTACTAAACAATCAAGAAAGTACCACTGGAAATGGTATGCCACATGACTTGATGAGAAGAGTGATTGGCAAGAGTAAGACCACCTAGAAAATACTGTTGTAGTCCAGGTATGCAGTGTATTACTGAACTTAAGAGACAGAAATGCAGGCACCAAGATTCTGAGATATTTTACTAGGGAATGGTGGTAACGAGGATGGTGGTTGGGGCGGGCACGTGAAATTAACTGACTATAACTAAAGGTACTTCTTTATGCATGAAGCCAATAATTAGCTTCATTTTCCTAAACTAGTAGCCATAATATATATTAATGTAAACATCAGGCAGGTTAGATCAGCACAAATATCAATTCTTAAAATACAGATTTTAATGAATTGAAAAGAAAGTAGAAATTAAATTTGGTAACATAAGAAAAAAGTTGTTAATGTGGTCTGTATCAAATGAAAATCTAATTCTGTACGTTTAAGCCACTGAACAAATTCCAAATACACTAAAAGGGGCCTATCACGGAACACTGAGATTAAGGTTTCATGTGGCAGGAAAGAGAATGAGAGCTGAGCCGGGGCAGACCGTGGACATAGGAGCACAGGGAGCTGCCCCACGTGCCTCTTGAATAGGAAGAGAAATTCAAGTAATAAGCTGCTTTAGGCGCAGCCGTTGCTAGAACACAGAGAAAAGTGGGGTGGTGGTAGCTGTCCCATAGGAAAGCAACCCTTCCCATGTGCCACCTTTGGTACACGTGTGCCATACTAACCCATGCCCTGGAACACAACTGCAAGGAAATAATTGCAAGGACACAATAATAACTATAATCATAATTATCAAATAGAACATGCAAACTTATCAATTATTTTTCAAGGCTGTTATTATCTTCACCTCATGAATTAATTACAGCACTTTTAACTTTTTCTGAAACTACTTATTTTGAGACGACACAAAACATCTTTTCTATGTAATGAGTTCCTATCATTAGCATTAAAAATTACCATCATAATCTATTCTCTAAAAGAGAGCTAATCTTGAAAAGGATGATGATGATGAAGATAATAATCGCGACAGCAACTCATACTTATCTAATGCTTCCCATATGCCAGGTGCTGTCTTAAGCACTTTACATGTTTTAACTCACTGATTGCTCACCACAACCAAATAAAGTAAGTACTATTTTCATCTTCATTTTACAAAGTAAGAAAAGAAAAGCACTTAGAGGTTAAGTAACTTGCCAAGGTCATGAGTTAGTAAAGCAGTGTGGCTCCAAGTCAATGCTCTTCACTACTGCACTATTCTGCCTCTCTGAATAAATACATGTAAATATTAAGGAAATTTTACCATGACCAGAATGTATAAATACTGTTTTAGTCAGCTGCTACCTAAAGAAGTTAAAAACAGTTCACACAATGTCAGTTATAGAGAATTTCTGAACCATCGTTAAGTTTGCACGCCTAATCAATGCAATCCTTTAAGCACAACTGCATTTCTACATTTTAAAATTAAGATCATGTCCTACCATCCAGCCAAAAAGAACATATAACCCCATACATTAATAACCTACAGACTAGTTAACAAATCCTTCCAAAGTGAGAAGGAACATTAACCATTTGAAAATGAGAAATATGAATAATTTAATCAAGCACAGAAAATCATGTTTTTAAACCAATGACCCCACCTACACATCACTGTAATTATCCTTTGTAATGTAAAATAGTAATCAAGTACCTCAAATTTAATGGGAAAACAACACAGGTTTATGCTCATGTATTAAATGCTGAAACTATTTGTGTGAGGTCCAGCTATTCTAAACCTTTGCTAAGTTGATGTTTGATGACCTACTTTAACAGTATGTTATAGCTGCTTTGCCAATTTAGAAATGCTACCCTCAATCTCTCTCATGCACATAAAATATGTTTAAGTAGAATATAAAATGTTTCTTAAAGAACCGTTCACATAACTAAGCTTTTAAAGTATATTAAAAAGTGTAAAGGGAATTAAGGGTACACTTATCATGATGAGCACTGAGTAAAGTATAAAGTTGTTGAATTATACTGAACACCTGGAACCGATATAACAGTGTATGTTAATTATACTTGAATAAAAAATAAAAATAGGGATGTCTGGGTAGTTCAGTTGAGCGTCTGACTCAAATTCAGCTCAGGTCATGGGATTAAGCCCCATATCAGGCTCTGCACTGAGCGTGGAGCCTGTGCGGGATTCTCCCCTTCTCTCAAAATAAAAAAAAAAAAAAAAAGTTTTTAAATAAAGAGTAATTTTATCAGATTCTGTTACGAACTCAGTGTGTTAGTATGCCAAAGTTCATGAAGAATGAACCAAAAACCATGTGTTTTACTGTGGTAACCTAGCTATAGTCAGATGGTGATTAGTAGACACATTAGATTCCAGGGTACTTCTCATCTGGGTGTCCTTTTCCACATCTTCTTTACCCAGGTAAATGGATAAACTGTTAACAAAATCAGGTATTTATTCAATTGGTATAACTGAGTATTGGTCAGGACTCTAGAAACCACTTTTATCACCTTGAAAGGTGAGATTGTCGAAAACTATCATGTCCATGAGATTAGACTTTAATCTAGCTCAGATCTTTCACTCTCCCTCTGAAACAGTAATACTTTCCTGAGAATTACAATAAAAATATTTTTGTAAACATTTGCAGGAGTGATTATGAAAAATGTGGAAGGACTGCAGTGATTATTTAAATATACCATGATTAAAACTGGTTAGCAAGAATTATTAGAACAGTTAAAAAAAAATCCATCCAAAAAGAGAGAAAGACAAAGCATCAGATTCATGGAAATCATTATTCTTTTTTTGTTGAATTCACTGAATATTGGATTCTTAGTTCAATAATTCTCAAAAAATTATAAACAACATCATTTACTCATGAATGTATTTATCTTACCACATTAAAAAAGAAAAGTCGCCAAATTTCCCCATCAATAAAACGAATTCAGGATATAAAAGCATATAGCTTCAAATTTTTTGAACTAGATACCTATTTCTCAGACTTCCAATATTTAGACTCAAATCAAAGACTCATATGGGTCCTATATTACAAATTGAAAATTATATTTAAAGTAAAAATAACTAATTTTAACCCACTTCTGACCAAATCTGACCATTTCTTTTTTTTTAATTTTTTTTTAAACGTTTATTTATTTTTGAGACAGAGACGGAGCATGAATGGGGGAGGTTCAGAGAGAGAGGGAGACACAGAATCTGAAACAGGCTCCAGGCTCTGAGCCATCAGCACAGAGCCTGACGGGGGGCTTGAACTCACGAACCGTGAGATCATGACCTGAGCCAAAGTCGGACGCTTAACCGACTGAGCCACCCAGGCGCCCCCAAATCTGACCATTTCTTAAATTAAGTGCCCAAAACCATCTATTAACCCATCACAGAATGTAATAATTACTAATAATCTATAATGAAAGATTTACAAAGGGGCAAAAAAGTAGGAGCAAAGGGTTATAGTTTTATAAGAAACTTAATCTTTACCTATTTTTCTGCATATTCCTTTCACTGAGGTTTTTACAGACTAAATTCAGATTTGAAGTATAGAATTCATGGAATTTCACAGATGCATATACCCTTATAACCCAAGGAAGCTATTCAATCATCCAGAAAGTTCCCTTGTGTCCCTTTTCTAGTCAGTCCCCCTACACCCTAGAGGTAACCACTGTCTTGATTTGTATCACCAGAGATGGTTTTGCCAGTTTGCCAACTCCATATGTTTGGACTCACACTGTATGCACATTTTTTGTCTCTGGCTTCTTTCACTCTGCATGTTTCTGAGATTCATTCATACTGCTGTGTTTATCACACCATTCTCTTGTATCGCAGAGTAGCATTCTATTGTGTACTACTGAGTACTAATATCTAGTAGAATTTCTGGGTTACTAAGTGGGTATATATATGCTTAGCCTAAGAAAATGCTAAACAGTTTGCCAAAGTGACTATCATTTTTCCCTCCCACCAGCAATGTACAAGAGGCTGGTGATCCACATTCTTATCAACATTTGATACCATAAGCTGTCTAGTTTTAGCCATGCACTGGTGTCTCATCTAGCTTTAATGTGCCTTTCCCTCTATTTTTTCATATGCTTAACTAGCTATTCAAATATCATCTATCATGATACATCAATTCAAATCATTCGACCATATTTAAAATTGGGTTATCTTTTAATTATAAATTTCTAACAAGGTTTCTTATATATGGAGAATGCAATTCCTTTGTTTTATATGCATAATGAAAATATTTTTTTCCCAGTCCATGGCCTGGTTCTGTTTTCTTAATGGTTTTTTTAGAAGAGAAGAAATTCTCAGTTTTGCTGTACTGAAAAGTTCTGTTTGGATAAGTTGACCATATCATCTATTTCTCTTGTGTCTTGCACACACAATTACAAAAAAATGTACATGGCTAACTTACATTAAAAAAATATTCTCTATAATTTTCAAAGAAATATTGACTCCACTTGTAGGAGTCCTCCATATATATTCCTGCACACATGAAATTCTTTTATATACACATGAAAGCTATTCACTGTAGCAAAACACTGCAGTCAAAATATCGAATAAAGGACCATTGTGGGTGACAAAGTAAAATATCATAAATAGCCATAAAGGAGAATAAAATAAATCATTATATATACATTATAGAAAGTTCTTCAAGATTTGCTATTGAAAGTCAACAAAAGCAAGCTGTAAAACTATGTATAGTTATGTTTTAAAACCTTTTTTGTTCAAAAAACAGACATATATCTGCTTGAATATGCATAAAATACCTGTAGAAGGAAAACTATGAACAGTGGTTATGGGCATGAGGGGAAGGATGGCTGGAGGGTCTGGGCTGGAGGGAGCCTTCACACTGTGTACCCTTTTATGTATATTAAAATTTAAAGAATGGGAATGTATTATCTAGTTGGCAAATTGAAGTCAATAAAAAGAGATTTTTCTCTTAAAAAAATTTTAGAGTATTAATTAAAACAAATAACCATTTTTATCCATTATTACTGTTACTACTGTCATTTTTCCAGAGCTGATAATAAAAACTCTACCATAGAATACAAACTATAACTTTACTAGCATTTTTAATCTTAATGATAATCATGTATTTTGATACAGTAATTCCATTTTTAATCTGTCTTAAGAAAGAATCAGCAATACAGACAGACCTATTGTAGTAGTAGTCAACTTTGGTGTAACCACTGTAGAAGGGATAAGAAAAAAAGAAAAAAAAATTTTTAAATATAAATACAACTCTATCTGTATACCTATTATCTTTAATCATCCATGTACTGCTGTCTTGATCAATAGATGAATAGAGATTTCCTTCCAAAAACCTCTGACCCTTCAGCACAATGTTGATGTGATCAGGCAAAAACTGTACTTGAATGTCCTCCTTAGAACTGCCTTCTGGAAGTTGTATTGTTACAGTCAAATCATCTTCAGTCTGTTGCCAGTAATACAGAGGTTCTATTGGGAAAAGAAAAATACATTATGTAATAAAAAAGTGGAGACCAGAACACACAAAATGAGACACTGGAGCACACAAAAGAACACCTATCTAAAGGAATCTTAGCATAATTTCTACTGATCTTCTTACAAAACAAAGTAACTATAAACAAACACACACAGATCTTTTGGGGGAATTTTCAGAGTTATAACAACTGCACTTGACATTTCCTCTTCCAGGCTTACCTAATGCTGCAAGACATAAGCACTCATAAAATACTAATGACAGCAATCCTTTACCCCCATTCATTCTCTCCCTGCCTCCCAGTTTTCCCTTTTCTTCCTCCTTTCTCTTCCCTTTACACACACAGCAGATTCCTACTTCAAAGGAGTAACAAATATGTCATAAACCACTGTCTGAAACTTTCACCATTGCTTTGATTTGCCCTAACAATGTAACTCTGTGATACAGAAGACAACTATTATTTGGTGAGATACATACCCACATAAAAATAAAAGATATATTTATAAATTCTACTCTGCAACTTTGTGCATGAAAGCAATTTCACAGGGAATTCAACGGCTGCCAGTGTATTTTGTCCAAGTTCCCAATAAAAGTATCCTCCCTTCACCTCCTTCTTGATCTCCTTGGCTTCTCTTAGAAAAAGCTTTAAACTCATCATGCTACAGGTTGAAATACCCATAGGATGAAATAAGAAAATAGGGCTTAAATGCAAAAAGAATAAATATTTGCTAAGAAATAAATAATTATTTGCTTAATGATATCCATAAACATTAATCTGTCCACACACTCATCAGAAAGAAATATAACATAGTGGTTAGTAACTAGTACTCCAGAGTTGACTAGTCCTAGGTCTTGAATCTTGGCTCAACCACTTATTAATCTTGGTATGCAACTTTATCTACTACCCTCTTTTTCCTAATCTGTAAAATAAAATAACAAAATATGACATTATCTCACAGAACTGTTAAAATTTAAATGAGTTAATGCATATAAAATATTTAATATCAATCCTGTTATTACATATATTATAAACTCTCAGTAAATTCGGGTTATTATTCTTTTCTGAGGGGGGTATCATTCTTTTTATTTTTGTGCTGTTTTGTGTAAAAATTTTGTAAGTACTAGCTATGCTCAAAGATATAATAGTAAGTGTGATGTATCTTCTTAAAGGGTCACTTCTATTTGATGTTAAATAAAATTTAACAAGCATGATACTATAGGAATAAGCATAAAAAAATGCATAAATTTTCAGGATAAAATTGTTACTTTGGATTAATTTCTAACTTGCATCATATTCCTTTAAGCAGGCTCTTAGATCTTCTCTGTTATCTCTTTAAAAGTACTTTTAGTATAAATTCACTGAGAAAGTTTGAACTACAGCTTAAAAGATTGATAACTATAAGCTCCTTAAGGCAAGTTACCTGTTTTACTCAATTTTCTGTCCACCACAAAAGTTAACGAGGCAGTTTATATGTAACAATGATTCAGTGGGCAACTTCTGACAGATATGGAAAGGGGAGGAGTCTGCAAAATCACATGAGCTTCTAGTAAAACTTAAAGTCCATGGAAATAGACTAAATGGAAAGCCAGAATTTTTTAAGCTTCTCTCCACTAAAAGTTATACGAACAACTAAATAATTTTTTCAATTGTTGGTTGCTAAGTGCCTATGTTTTGGAAATTGTTTTAAGTCTAAGAAAATGCTCTTACTTATATCATTATGACAACACCAAATTGGCAATAGACAATATCAGTCTTCTTGAGGTTTATAGAAAATGAAACCCATATATATTCTCAGATGATTACTTAAAAGAAAGCATGCTATAATTGACAAACTATCCATAATTTTTTAAAAATTACATTTCTCCTTTATAGGTAAAGTGTGTTTATTACAAGGTACACAGAAAAATACAGGGGATTTGAGGTTCACACTAAAAGGGAAGGAAAGACGTTAATGGATTCAGAAGGAAATCAAAATATAATGTGAGATGTCAACAAGAAAAACAACACCTGAACTGATAGTTATGATTTAAACAGATGTTGTATCCCTCCTACGCTACAATCTGTCTTGGAACCACATAGTTTCAGGTACTAGGCAGAATGTTTCCAGAGATTAGGGCATTCTTTCATTTCCTTTGCAATTGCTCACCAAGAGTTCTAAGGGGCATGTGGTCTAGAGATATGAATAGCTGTTTTGGCTAAGCTCTAGAAAAGTTTAACAGTATAATTAAGACAGAGTAGAACTTATTCAGAGAGGGATCTTAGAGATAATCTAACATTAAAATACATCACATGGGAAACCAAGTTGTTAAAAGGCTAAATAAAAGGCCATCAAAGCACAACTCTCTTATTCAAAGGTGCATATCATTTATGAACCTGTGGAAAATATTTTTAAAATATTTATTACATTAATGTTTTCAAATACTTTTCTTCTTTTTTTGTCTGTTTGTTTATTTATTTTTGAGAGAGAGACAGGCATGAGTGGGGGAGGGCAGAAAGAGAGGGAGACACAGTATCTGAAGCAGGCTCCAGGCTCTGAGCTGTCAGCACAGAGCCTGACATGGGGCTCGAACTCACGCGCCCTGACATCATGACCTGAGCCAAAGTCAGATGCCCAACCAACTGAGCCACCCAGGCATCCCTGTTTTCAAATACTTTTCAAAGAATTTTTTTCTTTAGAAAGTTCTAAATAAATATAGTGAAACTTATTTTTATTTTATATAATTAACAAAAAAGGGACATTCAAAGATTAATATGTATAATTGAAAATATTGCGAAAATCTCAAGTAAAATATACTATTCTCTGGTTGTAAACATCAGAATTATGAATAGAAATGATTACGGGGGATATTCTCTTGAATGTAAGAGTATTCTTCCTATGTAAATATAAATTTTAAAGACTTTGTTACTGTCTTCATTCTAAAACATTAACTTCATCCGTTTATTCATTTAATATTGGAAAAACTTAACAATTAGGCCCTCAAGAACTTTTTTTTAAAGCTTAGTACTAAAAATTCAGAACACGTACACTAGTATATACCTATAATCAACACAGTTTAGCTTATTTTAAAAGATTAATATATTCAATACTAATATGCTAGCTTCACAAACACCAATAACAAACAGACATTATTTATTCATTTAATAAGTATTTACTAAACATCTCATAAAGCCATAATTTTTTAAAAACATTTTTGGTAATTATGAAATTACTGATTAAAACAATTCACACTATTTAGGTAGCACATTTTACAAAAGACAATTCTGGGAAATACAAAGGAAAATTAAGCCTCTATCTAGTCCTGGTAGAACCCATAACCTAACCAGTAAGACAAACCAGACATAAATGTACATAAACACACATGAGCTCTATGAAGATGAACACTAAAATTACCTTTGATTTTCTCAGACAAGTTCTCATTCTTATTTTCTTCAAGATCTTGACAAACATGTACAAATGTGAAGGACTTGTAGGAGACAATCATCAGACCTTTCCCATCAGGCTCAATAGCGGCATAATGCGGCACTGACTTTCCACGGAGAGTATCACGCTTAATGATTTCATATTTTTTATTGTCTGTAAAAAAAGAAAGTATTTTAGAACAAAAAATTATAAATAAAACACTATATTATAAAATATCCTGAAAATATTTGTATATTAATTTTAATTAAAATTAAGTATTTTTTTTAACATTTATTTATTTTTGAGAGAGAAAGAGAGCACAAGCACGGGAGGGGCAGAGGGCAAAGGAGACAGAATCCCAAGCAGGCTCCAGGCTCTAAGATGTCAGCACAGAACCCAGTGCAGGTGGGGCTTGAATTCAGGGACAGGAAGATCATGACCTGAGCCGAAGCTGGACGTTTAACCGAGCGACCCAGGCGCCCCTAAAATTAAGTATTTTAAGTGTACTATTAAAAGGCATGCTATCAAGAGTCTTTTCATAGGGCTAAAAAAGTTTATAACCTAATTTTCTATAAATTCACCCCTACTTTAAAATACCAGCTCTGATGAAATTTGCTCTAGATTGTGCTTTCCAATGTGGTAGCTACTGGCCATGGTGGCTATTTAACGAAAATTAAGTAAAATTTAAAATTCAATTCCTCAGTCACATTAGTCACATTTCAAATGTTCTACAGCCACACATGGGTAGCTGCTACTGTATTAAATGGCACACACATAAAACATGTCCATTTTGCAGAAATTTCCATTGGATACCAGTGCTGTAGACTTTAAAGTGACTGACTTACCTAAATATCAGCTTCTGAATGATCTACCTTTTCCTTTACTACAGCCTTTCTACTTCCCCAGCAGGTACATGATAGGCATCTGCTCAAAAGAGCCACAAACGAAGGATAAAGTAAAGGTATGGTGTGGACTATTTTTCTGCTCATTCTAGCTACTTAAGGGGGTTTCCTTAAAATGAAACGTTTATGGTAGAAATGATTCAGACCTGTATGCCTAATGAATCAAGCATAAATGATACTTAATTTTTTTTAATTTTTTTAAATATTTATTTATTATTGAGAGACAGAGCATGAGCATGGGAGGGGCAGAGAGAAGGGGAGACACAGAATCTGAAGCAGGCTCCAGGCTCTGAGCTGTCAGCACAGAGCACGACACGGGGCTCAAACTCACAAACCACGAGATCATGACCTGAGCCAAAGTCGGACGCTTAACCAACTGAGCCACCCAGGTGCCCCAATACTTAATTTTTTAAAAAATGTTTATTTACTTAGAGAGAAAGCATGCATGTATACTCATGGGGAGGGGCAGAGAGAGAGAGGGAGAAAGAATCTCAAGCAGGCTCCCCGCTGACAGCACAGAGACCAATGCAGGGCTCAAACTCATTAACTGTGATATCGTGACCTGAGCTGAAATCAAGAGTAGGACAGTTAACCAACTGAGCCACCCAGGTGCCCCAATACTTGATTTTAAGATATAAAATTTAAGATATGAGATATAAAGAAAAGATATAAAATTAACTGTATCATGAAAATTACTGGTAAAATAACTGAATTTATTCTTGAAAACAGGTTTGGTTTTGTGTGTGCCCTTACCTTTACTTACACTGTTACTCTATTAGAGTGAGCTGTACTACTTTAACAAGCTTCACAATAAGTAGTCAAAAACTGTAACCCAATGTCACGTGTTATACATAATGATACAATCTGTTTTAAATATATGTCCTTGTTTTCCTCTAAATCTTCACCTACATTCACCTTCATTTCACACATATTTAAGAAAAGACTTGTAAATTTACGAATGAACTAAAAACTCCTATGCTTCCTGCACAGGTACGTGTAAGGGAAAGAGTCCTACTGGACTCCAAACACCCAGACTTAGATACTACATGGTTTACAGGGTGGCTTTTCCCAACATGTGTGCAACAGAAAATAACATGTGGATTTCAAGTGAACTCCATGGTTAAATGAGCTGGGAAATGCTTGCTCTAATTGTCTTTTTTTTTTTTTTTTACTCAACATTTTTAGAATCTTCAACATGTTTAATGTGAAATAGGGCTATTATATGCCCATATTTTCAATTTAACTACAAAACATTGTTTATCAAATGTTCCCCTCAACACAGTTTAGAAAAGCACTGCTGTTATATTCATTGAAAAAGAAAAAGGAAAAGAATAACAACTATATAAATAATACTTAAGGGGGTGAAAAGAATGAAACCTTAAGAAATGATATGAGAGATGCTGGGTGGCTCAACTGGTTAAGCGTCTGCCTTTGGTTCAGGTCATGATCTCATGGTTCAGTTTGAGCCCACATCAGGCTCTCTGCTGTCAGCACCCAACCTGCTTCGATCCTTTGTCTCCCTCTCTCTCTCCCCCTCAAAGTTTCTCTCACTCTCTCAAAAACAAACATTAAAAAAAAAAAACAAAAAAAAAAAACACACAGATCCCCCATGCAGCCAAAAATCTGCATATAACTTTTGACTCCCCAAAAACTTAACTACTAATAGCCTACTGTTGATTGGAAGATCTACTGATAACAAAAACAGTCAGTTAACATATACTTTGTATATATATTATACACTGTATTTTTAAAAATAAAGTAAGCTAGAATAAAGAAAGGGTTATTCAAGAACTCATACGGAAGAGAAAATACATTTACAGTAATGTCCTGTATCAAAAAATATCCATGTATACATGGACCTGAACTCTACAGTTTAAACTACACAATTTAAACCTATTGTTCAAGGGTCAACTGTAATTTAAGGCCCGTAAGTTATGTAAGTTAATAAAAACTTAGAAAAAGGGCAGAGAGTCATGGAAACAAGCTCCCTTAGTTTTCAACAATAGTAAGAACTAAGCACTGGTGAAGAACAAGGCCACACCATTAAAGGAATCTTAATTAATACAGTGAAAAATAATTTCTAATGTCCAAGTTAGAAGTCTGATAGTTAAACAGCCCAAGAGTCAAGACTTTTCTACAATTTATAATTTACATTTAATTATATATATAATCCTTGTATGTGATACATATACACATTAGAATATATGTGTACAGTCTTGCATATACTGAAATTATACACTTTAAATTCTTTCAAAATTACGTAAGAATGTCTCCTTTTATACAAAAAGGCATAACTGACTGTGGAAGTTATTGTTTCTTTTCTTTTTTTTTTTTAACATTTATTCATTTCTGAAAGGCAGAGAGACAGAGCGCGAATGGGGGGAGGGGCAGAGAGAGAGGGAGACACAGAATCGGAAGAAGGCTCCAGGCTCCGAGCTGTCAGCACAGAGCCCGACGCGGGGCTCGAACTCACGGACCGCGAGATCACGACCTGAGCCGAAGTCGGCCGCTTAACTGACTGAGCCACCCAGGCACCCCGCAAGTTATTGTTTCTATAACAATATATACCTGAGGAGAAATTATCTATAGGAATTCATCCCACTAGATGTGGGGTATTAGAATCACAGCAACAACAGCATTTACAGGAACAGCTTTGCATTTCAAAATCTACTAAATGGCACCAACCCCTGTGGATTCACATCGTAGTTACATTTTACCTTTATTTTTCTTACTGATAGTGACCCACTCCAAAGAAACGTAGAATCCACTTCCTTTCATATCCAATTCTTCTTTCTCTATTCGAAGAAGTAAGGTAGTTATTGAATGTTCTTCAGCGTTCATCAATGAGATACTGTGAATTATGATAAAAGGATTCCCAAGCTCTTCATTAAACATAATCTAAAATAAAAAAAGATTACACACACACACACATAAATGTACATATTACAAACACAGCACAGCGGGAATGCACAAAATTCTGACAATATAACAACTAATTGGATGCTATTTATTACAAGGAGTAGAAAAATGCGAAAAGCCTTTAAATAAAGGTTGCAAGTTCAACTAATATTCTTTGAAAAAGAACTTCTGAAAGACACCTATTTATTTCACAGAGAAAACTGGCCAGTACTCTTGGCTTAAAAACAAGGTAAACAATAAGGCATCCAAACAGCATCAAAAGGAGAAAGAGAACTAGAAGTGACCTCCTAGAAAAGAATTACCAAGTTACAGTGCTCTACAGAAGAGAAGCAGGTCTCCCTCGTCTCTTCTCCTATCTCATATATGATTTATTTTTCCTTTGTTCCTCTTACTTTCTGAATATTGTGCATACTGGTGCACAGGTGTGCGCATGTGCGTGTGTATGTTTTTTTCCTATTGTTTTTGTTTTGGTTTGTTCCTGTTTGTTCCTGGAAGTCTGCAAAGGTCAGAGGCAAAGGAATTGGAGAACATATCACTAAAACTCTTATTTCTCTAAAACAAAAGATCCCATTTACATTTAAAAGTTATAATAAAAAACTTATAATTCAACAAACTCTATTTAAATAAAGTTTCTTTTTAAAGAGCAAGTTTAGGCATCATAGAGACATAAAATCTTAAATTCTTTTTTATATCACAACACATAATCTAAAAGACTACTGTATTTTATTTAAGAGTAAATAACAAATCAAAGATATTTTAAGACTGTCGGCTAAGCAAGATTTTCAAATAAATGAGTTGAAGGAAAACATCCAAATGACAAAAATTAGTTTAAAAAAAAAAAACTTTTTCTGGGGGGGGGAAATCCTTTTATCTAGAATCTCTTACTATCTGTTCCTAGTTGAAAGCCTTATAAAGAAAAGTGTGCTTTAATGTCAATTTCCCTAAATGTTTGAGCACCTCTTCTCAAATTATCCAAATAGTAGACCTTTGGAATCCATTCTACAGTCTTCCATAAACAGAAAACAGCAGTAACAACCAAAAATACCTCACATACTCAAAACTGAGATGATAAAGATAGGTTTCAGTTGGTTGACATTGGGAGACAAAAAGGAGGAAGGAAAAATGGTTGAGTTTTGTCAGGTACAAATAGCTAGTTTATTGCTTCCTCCTCTTCTCTATCTCTCATGTGAGTGAAAGGGGTGGAATGAGACCGCGGAGTCGATGTCTAAACTTTTATAAATGGTTAGGCTGAAGGCTCCTGTCTCCTTAACGAGCCTAGCAACTCAAACGTGGTACTGCTGATACACAGCAACCCATCATACTAGAGGTAACACATCTGTAAAGCAGGCAGTCTTCCTATCTCCCTTTGTTTCTCTTCCTACACTTCAGTCATCACTGCCCTTCCTTGGCCCCCGTATGCTCTACTGTGCCCCCTAACCACTCGCACCTTTAGCCTCCTCTGTTACACTAATTTCCCCAAAGTCTCAAAACTCTCCTAAGTTGCTTCTCTTAAAGTGACCAGTACTCCACAGTATCCCTCCCACCTCAGTGAAAGCCCAAGTCCAAACCCTATCCCATTCCCCCTCTTCCCAGACCCCAGTTAAAACTATTACTCACTGCAAACATCTCAGAGTGTGCTTATTTCATTACACCAGCGTATACTAAAGAGGGCATGAAGTAGATTTAAATTTATGATTTAAAAAATATTACTAAAAACTAATATGCACCATGGGGATGTACACAGCAGAAACCAAATAAATTATAAACCCATATGAATTTCCTTCTGGCAGAGTATGTGGTGCTATTTTTAAGCTGAAGGTGAGTTCGGTCAGTGTGTCTCTTCCTGATCAAAACCAACTGAATCCACAGCTTGATAATAATAAGTTCTCATTCATATCTCTCCTGCCCATCACTTTCCTTCCAAGTGTTTCAGGTAGCTATGCTATATACCACACTGCCTCAGTAGAAAGAAAGAAAAAAAGAAAGAAAGAAAAAGAAAGAAAGAAAGAAAGAAAGAAAGAAAGAAAGAAAGAAAGAAAGAAAGAAAAGAAGGAAAAAGGAAGGAAGGAAGGAGAAAAAAAGAAAAAAAAAATTATCACTGGAGGCCAAAGCAGAAAATGTCACAATGTCCAATTAATATCTGAATCTGCCACTACAAAGGCCTGCAAAGGTCCCCTCTAAACAGGGTATCGTTGTTCTGGTTATTTATCATGTTTTTTGTTTAGTTTTTTGAATTACTACAATTTGGTAGTATACCATTTAATATAACTTAGGAAGGTAAGCCATTTGGTTCTAAGGCCTTCTTGGTTTTTCTCAAATAATTAAAGCCTGATCTTTGTAGGTATCTGATCTGATAAAAATCTTTTATAAGATATAAATATATTTATTAAGTTCATGTTTGTTTACCTGGAACTAAAGGCCAGCTGCTGAGATTTAGAAAGAAGTATCACAATATACTTATTAGTATAACTCTGTGTCATTCTTTCCCACCTTCAAAAACTGTGGCTCTGGAGAAATTAATTCCTTACTTACTAAAATCCTAATTTGCCCCTTAGATTTAAAAATGTTACATTGTTGGGGCGCCTGGGTGGCTCGGTCGGTTAAGTATCCAGCTTCGACTCAGGTCATTATTTCACGGTTCGTGAGTTCGAGCCCTATGTTGGGCTCTGTGCTGACAGCTCAGAGCCTGAAGCCTGCTTCAGACTCATGCTCTGTCTCACTACCTCTCAAAAAAATAATTTTTTAAAATATTACATTGCTTTAAGAAAACTGAAATAGGGGCACCTAGGTGGCTCAGTAGGCTGAGCGTCTTGACTTCAGCTCAAGTCATGATCTCATAGTTCGTGAGTCTGAGCCCTGCCTGCTTCAGATCCTCTGTACCCCCCCCCCTCTCTGCCCCTACCCCACTGGTGCGGGCACGCAAGTGCAGACTCTCTCTCAAAAATAAACAAACAAAAGAAAAAAAAAAGGAAAACAAATAAAAATAGTATCTTAGAGACTGGCACATTACTATATGCGTATCACAGTGTATTTTTCTAAATGGGGAATACTCTGGTCAACTCACTGACCAATGGCAACTTACCAGACAGCAAGCAGAGTGGTTATGCAGAAGTGTGCTGGGCTTATAAAGATATCAGCAAATATAACATGAGTAAAGGAGAAAAGATATTCCAATGTAATTTTTGGCTATCTCTTCTTCAAGAAGGAGGCAATACCAATGCTTAGGGTACTGCTTTACACACATATAAAGCACTCAACATGCGATGAAAATATGAATGCAATTCTTGACAACTTGCAACAACCCCTGATCAAACCAGAAATGGTTAACGTATCAGTTGTGTAAAAGGTACATACTATATAATTAAAAATTTCCAAAACATGATATATTATAAAAACAAAGAGATCACATATAAGCTATGCCCAGAAAGTGTTATTTCAAAATCACTAAGGTCTATATTATATATACTTTCCAGACTTTGCATAAGTCTTAAAAATATATAACAAAAACCGCACCTCCCATTTCTCAGAAGCACTATTTCCACGTTCACCTGTACCAATGAGATACAATCGTCCAGTTCCATCTGACAAGGTAACCCAGGTAGAAGATGTGAAATGGATAGATGCACAAAGGCGATTGTCGTAGGTTGTCAAATCTGTGGGAAGTCGAAACACCTCTCGTGGTTTTCCTAAAGCAGTATCCTAAAAAGAAGCCCAACATTATTAATGAATCCTTCCTCCCCTTCATCCCTATACACAGAATAAATATCTGCAGTGTACTGGTTAGTCTCTTAAGAGAAGGTGCCTAGAGGATGAGGTGTACTAGCGACTCTCTTCTAACTAATAAAATATGACTGAAGTGATGGTATGTGACTTCTCAAACTTGGTCATAGTTTCTATCACATCTTCTATCTTGCTCTCTTGGACCCACATGGAGAGGGCATAAAGGCTCCTGACAATAACCAGCACACAGTGAGCTGTTTTGGGAGTATATCCTTCAGCCCTAGTTGAGCCTTGAGATCACAGCTCTCCAGGCTGACATCTTGGCTTACAACGTCATAAGAAACCTTCACAGGAACCACCCAGCTACGCCACTCTGATTTCTGACCTACAGAAACTGAGTGAGATGACAAATGTTTTTTATTTCAAGTCACTACATGTTGAAGTAAGATACTACACAGCAACAGACAACTAATACATTGTAGTAATCCGGTCTTCATTCTTCTCTTTTTTTTAATTAAGTTTATTTATTTATTTTTGAGAGAGAGAGTTAAGTGCAGGGTGGAAAGAGAGGGAGACAGAATCCCAAGCAGGCTCCACACTATCAGTGCAGAGCTCCACGTGGGGTTCAAACTCAGGAACCATGATTATGACCTGAGCTGAAATCAAGAATCAGACTGAGCACCCAGGTGTCCCTCTTCATTCTTAAGTTTAGAGTTAACGATCAGTATTTTTAACTAACTGGAAATACTACATCATGTTCTAAATGCCTCCCTAGACATCAGCCTAGACATTTAGACTATTAACAACTTAGGTTATTGTTAACATATTTTTACTGTTATCTATATCCTTACCATTTAAAGCTGTAAGATGGCTCCATCATTAAAATGTTTTACAAGAAAATATATAAAAAGGTCTACATTTCTGGGGCACCTAAGTGGCTCAGCTGGTTAAGCATCCAACTCTTGACTTTGGTTCTGGTCGTGATATCTCAGTTTGAGTTCAGGCCTTGCATGGGGCTCTGCACTGACAGCGCAGAGCCTCCCTGGGATTCTCTCTCTCCCTCTCTCTCTGCCCCTCCCTTGCTGGCGCTCTCTCCCTCTCTCTAAAAATAAGTAAATAAACTTAAAAAAAAAACCAAAAGGTCTACACTTCAGGAAACAGACTTCACCTTATACATCAAAATGTACTCAGCTCAATAATTTGTTGGTGGTGGTGGTGGTATAGCTTTAGTTTTCAGTTAACAGATTTTCCTACAGGCCCAAAATAATTCTTGATTCATGTATTTCATTTTCTGTTCCTATAATTACTTAGATCTGTGTATATATTAACAAAATTTAAGTAAACCATACAAAATGTTGTTACTAGCCACAAGTTTTGTAGTGACCCACTGTCTTTTTCTAAAGCATCCAGTTTAGTTTTCTTTGAAATGGCACCTTCCCTTCTTTTTGTATTCATATTTTACTGATTTACACAATACTGATTAAATAATGAAAATACAATGACAAGCACAGCCGGCAGAAGGATTTTAGAATGACCAAATCTGAGTATTAGTGATGTAAAACTTCACTAGCAGAAACAGAATTGTTATTAGCATAGAAGTACTGAGTGGCCTACTAGCAGTAAACATTAAGCTTACTTTGGGCTTCAATCAGTATATTAAATAGAAGAAATAGAGAATACCAGTTACTCCAGTCACTCAGTTAAATGGAGTCAATAAAGAGATATTTTACTGCAGGTTGATGCCTACGTAGGCATTTAGAACATCATGCGGTATTTCCATTTAGTGAGAAAAAAATGGAGCGGTCAACAAATACTAGAGATTTTCTGGAAAAAAATTACTCTCCCCGACAGCGTGCACAAATTCCACATTCCAGATAAATTAAAAATATAAATGTTTTAAAGAAAAAGTAAAGTAACTTTGTTAGAAGATTAATCATATTTTAATCTCAGGGTGGAGAAAGTCTTCCTGTGAAAAATAACAGACATGTAGGAGACAGGGAGAAAAATATTTGCCACAAAAATAACACAGGACTAGTATCGATAGCATATAAACAGCTTTAACAACTCAACCAGAAATACATTATCACTCAAAATGTTTAACTGGAAAAAGAATATGAGTAGGAAAACTAAGGTTAAAAAAAATTAAGCAGAAAAAAAATCACCTAATACAAGCCCAATCCTATAATCCTTTCTAACATCCTCTTACTGAAACACTATGTGGTTCTCCATGGTGTGGATTCTCTTCTATTGTAAAACGTCATAAATACGTGTTCAACTACAGATGAGTACCTGGCATCTCTGTCTGGAGAGCATTGGTGAAGGAATGGAAGGAATGGTTAATTGTAAAATTCCATCCTTTGGAATACCAAACAACTGTTAAATACACTGAAGTGGATTTAAAAAGATCTCCAAAATAGTAACTGGAAAAAAAGGATGCAGAATATATACAGTAAGAATCCATATATGTTTAAGGAACTAAATGTTGTGGTATGACAGCACAGAATAAGGTGTATACAGACACACGCTAGTCTGTTAGAAAGGAAAAAAAGATCTTTACACAGAGCTTGAGCCTGTTAAATCACTATTCTTCACTTCATACAGAATCATGAAGGTTGTTTTAAACCACTTTTATTTTTTTTTAATGCTTATTTATTTTTGAAAAAGAGAGAGAAAATGAGGGGGGAAGGGGTAGAGAGAGAGGAGAAAAGAGGATCCAAAGCAGGCTCCCGGCTGACAGGACAGAGCCCAATGCAGGGCTTGAACTCATGAAAAGCAAGATCGTGACCAGAGCAGAAGTCAGACGCTTAACCAACTGAACCCCCCTAAACCAATTTCTTTTAAATGTAAGGTTACAGATAACTGAGATTGCTGGAAGTCTAATCATCAGATAAACGATTTCATATCCAATATAATGACTAAGACATTCAAATATATAAATATAAGCTAAAATAAATTAAAATACAAAAGAAAACACAGTATCTCTCTTACATTAGTTAAATGATAGTTTAAGTGAAAGCAATCTGAATGTTCCTAATTTTTGAAATCTAAGTCTCAAAGGGTACATCTAATTTTAAATGGACTGTATGCAATAAAAATATTTTCTTCTGTAAATCTTAGAGTATTAAATTATTTCTGAATAACTTCCATTGACAGTTTTACAAAGTGTCCTCATAATAATGCTTTATGATACTGGCATCTATAATGTTTTAGTCCCACCCAATCATTTTCTTCTTCCAGACCAAAAAAAAAAAAAAAAAAAAAGGTTTATTTAACTATATTCAAACCTATTGAAAATAATTCTGCAGTAACATTTCACAGCTGAATTGCAGAAGAATTAAAATTTCATTGATGAATGGAACATTTACTAAATGACTACATGTACAAGTGTTATATTAAATAAGTGCTTTGACTTTTTGCCATCTCATTCAACTATTACAAAATCTTACGAAATTGAAATCATTATGCACACTTTAAGAGAAAAAGAGCTCTGTTCAAAAATATTAAATAATTTGCCTAGAATTCCACTGGTAAGAAAATGGCAGGGCTAAGATTCAAATCCTGGTTGACCCCAGTCCAAAAATTGTCTCTCCTGTATTCCACACTTTCTTGAGAAGAAACCACTATCCAAGTTTTTCTAAACAAATGATACCTCAGATCTCACTGCAATTTCTGGAATACTCCCCCCCCACACACACACAAGAACAAAGCAAAACAAAACAAAAAACAAACAAAACATTATGAATGCAACTACCATATTCAGTTTTTCTTCAGGCTAACACATTATATAAAATTTTTAATTAAATTCCTGGGTAAATAAAATGTAATACAAAAATTATAAGGTCAATATAGTGTATATAAATGACACAGTAAATCATATATGAACTGTATTTAAGAAATGGATGTATTTAAGAAAAACATCTCTAAACAGGACTTTGAGGGCCTCTTAGTTAACAGCTAAGAAGATGAGGTTTGAATTGACGAGGCATTTTTCTAACACACATACGTTTACAGAAAGCACTACCCAAGTTCAAGGCAAAATGATCAAGCAAAATTAAGCAAGGAAGCCATTTACTAGTATTATTACACACGGACATTTAAAATTTTGCCCTTTTATAAGGAAGTAATCTTTTCTGGAGAAAGGCTTTCATCACTAATAACTGTTAAGCTTATTTGAAAGAAAAACAAAACATCCTTTTTCCTTTTCCCTTTCTCTTTTTTATGCTAAAGCTTAAAAAAATGATGTTTCATTAAGTGGAATTTGAATGAATAATGTCTCTATATAAAACAAAACTTTTAATAATTCATGAAGAACATATAGTTCAACCTTACTCTTCCCTTTTTATTTTTGTCTTTAACCGGGTAAATAAGTGGCTCCCTATTAATAAATGCAATTGTAGAAAATAAGGTAAAATGCAGGTTTAGAGATGCTAATCTGGAGACACTGGCAGGCACCTCAGCTAGACTAACAAGCAGTGAAGGCAGGCATGTCATTAAGTCCATGACAAAGAAAGCCTCACAAATGCTGGTTTCATATGGAATCCACTAACTCTCCTCCCATTCTAAGTGCAATTTAAAGACGCACTATGAGATTACACACTTCTTTAAGATAAACAAAGTAGTTTTTCAGAAAAATGGAAACATAAAGACTGAATGAATTCTCTAAATATTAAGAAACAAAACACATTATTTAAAAAGAGGTCCTAATACCTAACAAAATGACAACATAAGAATTAAATTTTAAGAACTTTTTTTTTTTTTTTTTTTTTTTGCTTTCTTAAAGGCATTTTCGACTTCTTAAAAGCACTCTTCCACCCAACTGGCATTTCTATAAAATTGAGGACTATAAACACACAAATCACACTGACTTGGAAGTAGAACACCTCTATAAACCTGTGTGTTGGGAACTGCTGCCATCTGCTGACTCCTGACGACATCTCAAGGTCAGACACGTGGATTTCCTTTTAGCGCAGATTTAACAAAGGGGAAGTGGGAGTTATTTATAAACCAGCCACAGCAAAAGAACCTCTCAGGGTTTTGTGCATGTGTGCCTTTGACTCAAAAAAACAAAACAAAACAAAACAAAACAAAAAACAACGACAGAAACAAAAACACAAAAATCAGACAGAAAAATGGGTATCAGAACAACTTTTCTGCTTAAAAATAAAAAAAAAAAAAAAAAAGCAAATGTGTAGCCAGTGGCTAACACTCTCCACCTTTCTCCAACACATAACTTCAAACAGCAAGTCAATTTCTTGCTACTGATCTGAAAAATAAGCACGGTATTCTTCTACACCACAGTTGCAGAGTTTTTCAAAACTTGGTCACTGATGGGACTCCTGGGTGGCTCAGTTGGTTAACCATCTGACTCAGCCTAGGTCATGATCTCTCCATTCCCGAGTTCGAGTCCCGTGTCGGGGTCTGTGCTGACAGCTCAGAGCCTGGAGCCTGTTTCGGATTCTGTGTATCCCTCTTTCTCTGCCCCTCCACTACTCACGCTCTGTCTCTGTCTCTCTCTCAAAAGTAAATAAACATTTAAAAAAAAATGTGGTCACTGGACCACAGTCATTTAACATACCTGATAAAATGCAGATTCTCAGACCATGACCAACCTAACATACTGAATCAGAATCTTGAAGAACCATAAACTTAAATTAGCCTTTCTTTTTATCAATTACTCCAAGTGATTCTGATGTGCATTACATACACTTTGAAAACCAAAGACAAAAACTGAACTAAGCAGAAAAAACTAAAACAATCCCAGACATGGGTCTTTAAAAATAAAATAATAAAAATATCCTTCTAAAGTTTGATTAAGGAAAAAGAAAGGACAGAGAAAGGAAAAACAGAAGATAATCTTAAGAGCATGAACATGCAAATTTATAGCAACAAATCTGAAAACTTAAAAAGAAATGAATGATCTTCTCTAACAAAAAAATATATTACAAAATTACCCGGAAAACAGAGTTTGACTAAACCAATTACCATAGAATAAATTGGATAGGTAATTGGAAGACTAACACTGAAAAGGACAAAGGGATAGAAGACAGGTCCAAAAAGGATCTTTATTTAACATATAAGGAATAGATCATTCCAATCTTAAATTGTTCTAGCTCCAGAAAGCTCTCCTTTAGGCCAGCAAAACTTTAATGAAATTCTGACATATTCACCAAAAAAAAAATTAAAGAAACCACTATAATTTGTGAAAGTACAAATATTTGAAAAATAAAATATCAGAAAATAGAAGCCAATATTGTATGAAAAGAATATATTCTTACCAAAAAAGGTTTATCCCAGGAAATTAAGCAATTTAATAAATGTATCAATTTAATTCACTACATTGATAATTAACGAAAAGCATATAATCATTAACAGTAAGTGGGTGCTGAAAAGCATTTGATAAAATACAGCGGAACAGAAACCGAAGGAAGCAACTTTAAAAAAATGAAGGGGCACGTGGGTGGTTCAATCGGTTAAGTGTCTGACTTTGGCTCAGGTCATGATCTCATGGATTGTGGATTCAAGCCCCACATAGGGCTCTGTGCTGACAGCTCAGAGCCTGGAGCTGCTTCAGATTCTATGTCTCCCTCTCTCTCTGTCCCACCCCCACTCATGCTCTGTTTCTCTCTGTCTCTCAAAAATAAATAAGTGTTAAATAAACAAACATTTAAAAAAAATAAAATAAAATAATAAAGGCTATTTATCAAAACCAACAGTATTTTCTTAAGTGAATTTAAAAGCCATTATAATTAAAATCAAGAGCTAAACAAGGATACCTGCAACCCCCATTATTATTCAACATTGTTCAGAGGTTCTATCTTGTAACAGCAATAAGACAAAAATGGAATAGCAGGGGAATGTTATTTCCATGTTCAAAAACATTAGAAAAGGAGAGATAAAACTGTTTCTTGTTGCTGATGATATAATTGTACCTTTTGAAAACCTAAATGGGAGTAAGTAAAAATTACTAAATTATCAAATAAGGTGGCTGTTATTTCAATGTTTATACAATAAGCATCTAAAAAATAGCAAAACTTTATTAACAATGGGCTGAAACCTCAAAATTCTTAAGAATAAATTTAATAAAATGAGCATAAAGTCAAAGGAAAACTATAAAACTCTTACTTAAGGACATAAAAGCATACCTAAATAAATTGAAAGACATACCATGTTCTGGGGTGGAAAAAAAAATCATAAAAATACCATTTCTCTCCAAAACAATATAAATTCCCCACTGCAGGAAAAAACTGGAGATTTCTCTAATTTTAACTAGACTGACTCTGGCCACCAGGCCCAGCTAAACATAGGGGTAAAGAACTCTACTGAAAGAAAAGAGGGGAATGAGTTAGATCCCCACATATTAAAAGATGGTACCACAAACTTTTTCCTTTTGCTTGCATCTCAGAAAACAGGATCATGCCTTATACCCCTCAGACAAGAACCTAGAGGACTCCTCTCTGGGGACAACTCTCCAGCCCAGGAGATAAACCTGCAAAAACTAAAATTTGGAGCCAGGGATCCTCAAACATAGTGTCACCTCACCAGCTGAAAAAAAAAAGGTATACGGTAGGTCTTTTCCATACAAGATCTAATACATTACAAGATCTAATAAATTAATATTAGAGTGTGTATTATACACCTTTTCTTTCTTTTTTTTTTTAAATGTTTATTTATTTTTGAGAGAGAGAGAGACAGAGTGTGAGCAGAGGAGGGGCAGAGAGAGAGGGAGACCGAATCTGGAGCAGGCTCCAGGCTCTGAGCTGTCAGCACAGAGACTAATGCGGGGCTCAATCTCACAAAATGTGAGATCATGACCCGAGCCGAAGTCAGACACTTGACCGACTGAGCCACCAGGCGCCCCTATTATACTGAATAATTCAAGGACCTTAGCTAAACAGAGAATGCATATGAAGTGCTCAAAGAGTTCAAGGATGAGATGATAAATGAGAACTATGAAAGAAAGCAACTTCTTGAAAGGAAACTTTCAAGCCCTGTGTTCTAAATTATGATACCTTATTGCTTGTCAATAAAAATTAAAAACAAAAACTTCCTAATTTTATCAGGAAGCTAAACAAACTTAAATATACATTATACATATGGAAAGGTGTATACTTTTTTGAACAAAAGAGATTGTTATTTCAATGTCAAGTTCAAACTGGGGAAGCAAGAGAAAGAAATTCAGTTGACCCTTGGACAATGAAGGTTTGAGCTGCAACAGTTCACTTATAAGTGAATGTTTTACAATTCAGTACTGTAAACCTATTTTTTCTCTTATGATTTTCTCAGTAACATTTTCTTTTCTCTAGCTTACTTTATTGTAGGAATACAGTATACAATACATACAACATATAAAATATGTGTTAATCAAGATTTCTGGTCAACAGTATGCTATTAGTTAAGTTTTGGGGGAGTCAAAACTAGTACTTTTCTATTGCACAGTGGAGGAGGGGTTTAATGCTCAGATTCCCAGTGTTGTTCA